>NC_139244.1:29113386-29747490 GCF_977018435.1 Lepisma saccharinum
GATATGTCCGAAATTCTCGGTATGCTAAAAGAAATAGATTGCCACGAATGTGATGAAGAAGACGTTCATGAATGGATGAATATCGATGATGCAGATCCAGGACACCAAATCATGCTGGACAGCGAGATTGTAAACGTCGTCACTGATAAAGATGACGCCGCCAGCATCTCTTCAATCAGTGCTCCAGAAAGTGAAGATGAAAGTATACCAACAGCTTCTGAGGCGTTCACTTGTTTAGATACTGCCTTGCGATGGTTTGAAGCCCAAGATGAAAGTGACCACTTTCAGATATCTGTAATGAAAAAAGTACGTGACTTAGCTGCTCGTAAGCGTGTAGGCTTGCTTAGACAGACCAAAATAAAGGATTTTTTTAAACGTTAATTTTGTGTACTGTGTGTATTGTTCATGCAAAATGCGTATGTAATATGTACATATTTTTGTTTAATAAACTGTACCACATACTATATATTCCTACTAAAGTTGCCTTTGTACGTTACTTTGTAATACTTAAAGAGATGCCTGTTTTTATGAATAAATTTACTGTACAGTACTTCTTTTTGGCAAATAAACATGTACAGTTCGATTATCCGAACAAACCAGTTTTCCGAACACCCATGTCCCCCAATTACTTCGGATAATCGACGCTCTACTGTATGTGGATTGAAGACATGACGTGAGTTCCCACCACAACCGGAAATAGTACCCTCAATGCAGAATGGAAATGGTACGAAAATGGAAAAATCTGTAAGTACTCCAGTGACTAAAATATTAATAGAGTTTCGATATTGACTTGCTAATAAAAAATGGTGTGTGAGAAAAACTCATTGATTTGACATTTAGAAAACAGAATCAACTCATATATGGTCATAACAAACATTCTTACTAACTAAATAGGTATCATTTTTTGCACTGACATTACTAGTTATTGGTTGCGAAACGTGTCATTTGTATTGTAACACCGAAACATCTGCATGCAACTTAGTATTATTACACATATATAAATGGAAATTAACGACTTTCGCTTTCATTTTCAACTTCTTATATTTATTGAACTTATTCATACCAACTTCAGCTTTTCCCTTTTATGAAAGCAATTATTCGTAGCCCCAGTCTATTAAATTGTTGACATTTTATATTTTGAAAAATCATTGCCTATATTCCATATTCTTTATGGTACCTTATTTTTTAGGAACTTACTGTGAACATTCACGTGAAATCCAAAACACGAATTGTTTCTGTCTTGCAACTTTTCACCCCTGACAGTCTAGTCAATATATAATAGGCTATAAATAGAATAACAAAGTTTATACAAATCTACACAAAAAAAACGTTCCATCGATTTTCACTTTGTCGTTTATTTATTTCTCGCTAACGTCTTTGTTGTGTTCCTTGAATTTTCACAAATATAACATTTCTATATATTCTAGCTAATTAAATTCTGATGTACTCAAATACATATCATTTAAAATTTGGGAATTCCTTTGGTTTATTTGGCATATGAATCTTATTTATTTGTATCCATTGCCTCCTTTTATCCTCATTAGAAATGTTCATTGTGTTTTTTTCATTTATGCATGTGTTTAGTTTCTGAAATTTGTCATTCTGCCCCTAAAAACAATATCTCCCCGCGTCCTCTTTGATCTTACAAAATATGTTGATTGATTTGGTTTATTTTACTTCGCTTATCTGCCACTTTTGGCTAATCGCCAAGATGAGGATGAGTGATGATGATGATATACTGAAATTAATGAAGGGAAACTCTCAAACAACACCCATGCCCAGTAATAGATTCGAACCCGAGATCCCTGGCATCTTAGCGCGCTGTCCTTATCACTCCACCACAGAGGTCAGCTCAAAATTACCTCAGTTCAGTTTTCTCATATCCTTCTTCTGTATCTTTCCTGTGTTATTTCATCCTTTGTCTTGCCTCTTCCTCCACCTTCTTTCACATATTTCTTGTGACAGTTATTGCAAGATCCTATATGTCGACTTAATGTTTCTTCACTTTGTTCCTTCTAATTTTTTCTTTCTGGATTATAGTTTCTGGTGGCTTAAATGCAACCATATATCCACAGGTTCTGTTCAGTTGTTTTTTTCCTACAACCCACTATCTTTGTTCATGGCAACACATGTAAATCATATATTCACTTTTCTCACATTGCACAGTGCTTCGGATACCACTTTCAACTGTAGGTTCAGTCCAGAATAGTCTATCCATAGGCGTAACTGGACGAGTTGAAGATAGGGGCAACTGCTCACTCCCCTAGCCCTAAATTTGCAGGTTATTAAATTTGAAAGTAAAGAATACTTTTGTTAAACTCCTGGGATCTGATGAGCAAAGTAATGACAGTATTTTTTTATGATTTCGCAAATGTAACAGCAATTTAGCAAAATATTATTATAGGATAGGATGTTTGTCGATTTTGTCCCTCTAAGTTAAGTGCCAAATTTTTATCCTGTCCCCAAAAGTTAAGCCCCTGTTTGATTCTAAGTTAAGCCCCAGGTTTGATTCTGCCCTTCCACCAAAATTAAGAAAATTAAGTCCAAGTTTGAATCTGCCCCCCCCCCTCTCCGTACAAGTTTCATTCTGTCCTCCCAAAGTTAGGTTCCAAGTTGTTGCGCCCATGAGTCTATCTGTGCATAAAGTCGACTTAACACAACAATTCAAATTCTAATTTTTATTCAGTTTTCTCAATGCTTCTCCAAATTTCGCCTGGATTAAATTCCAAATCCATTTCATTTCTGTTCTACATATTGCCAAACTCAAGTAGACCATGTGCTGCATTTTGCTGACCAATGATGCTCTGGAATCTGGATTCACAGCCAGCTAGTATGCGAAACATGTGTTGTGGGTTTGTGGTTTCATCCATTCATCATATTACTGTTCATTCTTATCTTCGCGATTGCAAAAATGGGCAGACAAGCGACGTAAAATAAATCATTCATTCATGTTCCATGTTTGTTGCTCATTTTTACTGCAATTGTTATAAAATTTACCAAGAGTTTCTCTCTTTTCCTGCGATGAATTTTTATGTACAATAAACATTCTACATGATGCATCCTTTTGATAAACACCTGTGATAACATTGTCTTGTGTCACTTCTGTAGATACAATGATGACAATTTGTGTTTCAATTGAGCTTACTGCCAGCAACACAGGGGGCAAGGGTATCCACTCTCTTACAACCACCAAACCAAACCAAGGAAACTAAGACTATTGATAGAATATTTACTCTAAATATGCATTTCTCTGTAATATTAAACAGTGTAAAAAATGTAGAAATTTTGGCAAATTTTGAGACCCTATACAAGCCAAAATGTTTAATTTTCAGATTCACATTATCAAATCTGTGAGCTTTCTTCACACATTTCTCTCCGAGTTTCAAGTAATAGAAATGTAACATATTTACTCTTTCCTTCAAAATATTACTTTATTATAAGTTATTTTGAGAAATCAAAATCTGACATTATAGCCTGTATTTTCTGATCTCCTTGAATAACAGCCTCTGGATAATGCAATTTGAGAAGAAGGGACTCATATGAGGCAGCTTTCTTTGTCCAACAATTTACAACTTCAGATAGCTGAATAGAGTTGTAAATAGTATTTCGTGAGCTGGCTTATTATCTTTTGTGGTTTTCACCTTCAAACGTAAGATAGAAAATCGCCCATCTTATATTTAGGCCATGTTCGTAAAGCTGTCATAGCTCCATTATTAACTAAAACCGGACTATATTCGGTTTCTTGAGTCGGCTGTGATCTTTCAATTAACTGCTGGTGTCATGTTAGCCTTGGAAGAATAATTATTACGTTAAGTTAGCCATGATAGAGATAGACCAATTTATGTTTGTTAATTAAAATTGAAGATAATGCTTAATTGTACTAATTTACTACTTGTTTGTTTTAAATTAATAATGAGAGAGCAATAATTTCTTTGTTAAATTAAACTGTCGGGGATAGAATTGTTTTTACTTTGCAAATAATAATTGATTGTGTTGGTTGGAATACAATTGTTTGACTATGCTATGTTGACTGGGACAGAACAATTGTTTGGTTGTGTTAAGTTGATTGTGATATAACACTGGTTGTGTTAAGTTGACTGTGTTAGAACAATTGTTTGGTTGTGCTATTTTGACTGCTATAGAACAATTGTTTGATCGTGCTACGTTGGCTGAGATAGAACAATTATGATGTTGTTGTTACATTGGCTGCAAGAGATCAGTTGTTTGGTTGTGTTGACTGCGATAGAACAATTGTTTGGTTGTATTAAGATGATTGCGATATAACACTGGTCGTGTTAAGTTAGCTGTTGTAGAACAATTGTTTGCTTGTGTTAAATTAACTGTTACAGAACAATTGGGGAGGATTGTTTGTGTTATTTTGACTGCGATAGAACAATTGTTTGCTCTTGTTAAGTTGGCTGAGATAGAACAATTGTGATGATATTGTTACATTGGCTACAAGAAATCAGTTGTTTTGCTATGTTAACTGCGATAGATTAATTGTTTGGTGACCTCCGTGATGGAGTGATTAGCACAGCGCGCTACGGCGATCCGGGCGTGGGTGTTCTTTGAGGGTGTCCCTTCGTCAATGTAATCATATCATCACTTATCTTCCTCGTCGCGATTAGCCAAAAGTGGAAGAAAAGCGACGCAAAATGAAAAATAAAAATATCAAATTTGTTAGGAAATCAAAATTATCAAGCTTATCTTAGGGAGCTGTTTGCGTTATTGACAACATACGTTATTTATATGATAACCAACGTTTATCATGTGACGTTATCAGGGCCAGGGCGGAGAATAGCAATTTTTTTCTCCATGCTGTTCAATCACTATGATTATATGAAGAGTTAATACTAAATCATTGATTAATTTTATCTTTTCTAAATTTCCAACTGTTTATATGACCTAGTGTCAAGATCAAAACGGAAAAGTTAGTTAATGGAATGGGTACAACATTGTGTAAAAACATTTTTTGTTAGTCTGTTTTAGTATTTAAAAAGAATTGTATCCATGGTTTCAATACTCTAAACGAGACGACCACTTGATCTTAGAGAGAAATCAAGACGAGACCAAGAAAAGAGGCAGTCATGAAATCCAACAAGAGATCAAGAACGAGAGAGACTTTGCCGATTCACAAGGAGAGAGACGAGACTATGGCAAGACTTCTGTCAACTCACCATCCCTATGAACAATTATTTTGGTTGCGTTGATGACAACAGGATAATTCTTTGTTTGTGTTGACTAGGATAGGACAATTACTTGTTCGTGTAGGATTGGTTCTGAGAAAGCAATATATCTGGCTAGGAAAGAATATTAGGTTGCATAAAATAGGATATATATATATATATATATATATATATATCGTTAGTTGTATTTAGTTATCTTGTATTTCTATAAAATTAATTGTCTGTAGCACAATAATGAGATTACAGAAGAATCTTTCATTTGGTTAACTTCTCCAAAGATTTTTTAACACATACTAAGATTACTATAATACTCCTCACATTTTTTTTCCAGTATTTATATGGTATTGGCTCTTTTCAGTGGAGGCTATATTAAAATTGTCTTGCACGAATGAACTTGTATTTTTACAGATTTTATCTGTCACTTTACATTAATGCATTAATTTCTCAGGATGACATATTGAATGTCATTGCTGAGAAAGAGAGTAAAATGTCCTCTTATTTAAATGCTTAGTTATGCTTGGTTTCATGATCGTTATTGACTGGAAAGAATATACCTTACTTATTGAAAGAAACTTGTGAAAATAATGATGATTTGGAAAAGGTCTATGATAAATCTTCTGAATATAAAACTGAAAGTTTTGTTAAGTGACTGTAATACACAGATTAGTAAAGAGGTGATATAAAAACCTGGGCTATTGTCAAAGAGAGTTTTCATTAATCAATAATGATAATGGTACCAGATTAATTAATTTTGCAACATTCAAGTATTTGGTGTGGAAAGTATAACATTTTAATATTAAGACATATATAACCATACACAGCCTTCTCCAGATGATGTGACCCAAAATCAGATTATTCATATTCTTAATTATAAAATAAAACAAACTGGTAAACTTGAAGTTCGTTCATATTGAAGAGATGACTGTGCGAGTGATCATTATTTAATAACTGCTAATTTAAGCGAGAAAGAGTTCCCAATTAGTATGTTGTAAACAACGTACAGGAAAATTTGCAGGTAATGGATTTAAAAATTCTACCAAATAAATTAAAATTTTTCAAGATGAAAATTATAAATTACATACTTACAAAAGTAGATATAAGAAGTGGGAATATATAAGTGTAGAAAACAATTAGCAGCTAAATAAACTATAGAATACCATAAACCAAAACGAAGTAAACAGTAATGTAGATCGTAACCTAGAAGAGGCAAGATAACATGCTAAGTTGTTGTGATAGAACAATTGTGTTGTTGTGATGACTGCAATATAACACGGGTTATATTAGCTGCTATGGAAAAATTGTTCGATTGTGCTAATGCGTTAATTTGACTGGGTTAAAACAATTGTTTGCTGGTTTTATTTTGACTACGATAGAACAATTATTCGGTCGTGTTGCGTTCGCTGCGATAGAGCAATTGTGCTGTTACGTTACGTTGGCTACAAGAGAACAGTTGTTTTGGTGATCGAAATAATAATAGTAATAATAATAGTTTACTTATTTAAAGTACTGAGAACAGTTAAAAAGAAACCTTATACAGCACTATGTCACAAACAGTAATATGTGAAAGGATTAACTCATAATGTTTTTTACAGCAAATCACATCCTATACAAAAATATAATATTTTAAAGGATGTCATAATTAAAATCATAGATTATTTTTTTTTATAAATTCACAACCATTTTTCAATTTTTCTGACAATGATGAATTCTTTCTTGTTTTATATTTTGGAACATTATATACTATTGTATTTATGAAGTATTCGCTATCAATCTTATTTGACGAAATGTTTTGTATCAATACATTAATTTTATCTTTCCTTATTGAGCTCAAGGTTGTTAAATTAAGTATCTCCAACCACTCCATATAATTTAATGATAGGTAACTTTTTTTATTTTCATACAAAGAAACCAAATAAATAATTTTTGAATTGATTCAATATTCTCAGTGTGGCTATTTGCTGCTACGTTCCATAATTCACTTCCATATTCCACTAATGGGGGAACCAAAACTATAAATAGATATCTAAAAGTTTCCATTCTATTAAGAAAAGTGCAATTAAAAAACATAAAACCTAAAACCGTTTAGCTTTTTTACAAACTTCAATTATATGTTCATCAAATAGCAATTTAGAATCTATGATTATGCAAAGACCCTTATGACTAGAACAAATAGAAATCTTATTAGATTTCATAACATATTGAGAAACAATACAATTTGTCTTTCTCGAACATCTCAATAGTTTGCATTTAGCTAAATTGATTTGCATACCATTTATGTCACACCATTGTACTACTCTATTGAGATCATCCTGTAATTTTAAGACGTCCCATCAATTTTTATTCCCCTAAATATTCTTACATCATCGGCATATAAAAGATAGGATGATTCTATAACACTAAATATAAGATCATTAATAAAAACTGCAATAAAACTAGGACCAAAAGAAGATCCTTGTGGTACACCACACGATATTTTTGCCTTATTAGATGTTGTTTGACCTATTTTTACTCTAAACGTTCTATTCATTAAATAACTCGGAAACCATTTAAAAAATCGTGGGGAAATTCACAATATATCAAGTTTATGAAGTAACAATTTATGATTAACAGAATCAAAGGCTTTAGCCAGGTCTATAAATACAATATCAGATTGAGATTTTTTTATAAGAGCTGTTTTAATAGAGTCAATTAATACTAAAAGGTTTGTAACCGTAGATCTACCTTTTAAGAACCTATGCTGATTTACGTGTATATATTGTTTGAGCGAAAAACCAATATAGTCGGCAATTATATGTTAAAAAATTTTAGCTATTGCATTTAAAATGGTTATTGGTGTATAATTTTCAATATTACTTAAATCTCCATTTTTGCTTTTAATGACTGGAACTAAGGTTCATTCCATGCCGAACCATCCAATCGTGGTTGCATGGCCATTTTAGAAAATTTTCATTTTTAGTTCATATGTTTGTACATGTTTCTAGATATCAAAACTAATGTTAAAGAAAATATATTGTCTTTAGTTCTCCTGGAGCAGCCATTTTTTAAACATGGCGCATGGCTTTTTTTTCTCATGTAGCACTTTTCAGAAACCTTAATATCTCAAAAACCATTAGAGCTAGAGACCTGAAACAAAATTCATTTTGTAGCTAATGAAGTATACTTTCTATGATATTCAAGTATGTTTTGCTTAAAATTGCATCCTAAGTACGAAAAGTATGGTGAAAATTTGGGTTTAATAGTTTAAAACAATGAATTTTTAAACCCGGTTTCTTTTAATATAGGGATTTAGTCTAAGGCTTGATTTTCTTAATGTGTATACCTACCTGCAGGGTGTCTGTAAATAAAATATCAGTGCTTAGAAATGCAAACATTTTTTTACAGCATGGGCTCAAACCTGGCCGTTCACTGAATTTTGACAGTTTTCGGAGTTAAATATCTCTATACTAAAAAAATATAGATAACCCCCATCCCCCTCTTTCGAAATTCCTGAGCGTGCCACTGCCTATCTTAAGCTGCTTGCACTGTTACATCTAAAAAATAAATGTGGGAAGATCAGTTTTGGAGCTGACAATACCAACTGGACGTGGATACCAAAAAAATCAAACTTTTTGCAATGAGATTCCGCAGATTTTCAATTGTCCTACCTTGTAATTTCAATTTCTGGTAAGTCAAATATTAAAAGCTTATGCTACTATATTTTCTGAGGCTTTTTAAACCCAAATTTAAAAACGGAAAAAGAAAAAACTTCATTATTCTAAGTATGGGATGTAGCTTAACCTTACTTTGGAACGTCAGAAATTAGGCCATATACGTTACCTCATATTGACCAAAAAGAGTTGAATCTAAAAGTTGAGATATTTACTGTGAGTTAGGTTCATGCAGGGATTCCTTTGTGTCAAATTTCAGAATTTTTCAAGAGGACTCATCTGAGATATTTAACTCCGAAAACTGTCTATATTCAATGAACGACCATGTTTGAGCCCATGCTGTAAAAAAGGTTTGCATTTCTAAGCACTGATATTTTATTTACAGACACCCTGCAGGTAGGTATACACAAAAAAAAGCCTTAGACTAAACCCCTTCATTAAAAAATCTGGCTTAAAAATCCAATTTTTTAACTATCGTTACCCACATTTCCACCATACTTTTCGTACTTAGGATGCAATCATAAAAAGGATGCTTCATTAGCTACAAGATGAATTTTGTTTCAGGTCTCTAGCTCTAATGGTTTTTGAGACATTAAGGTTTCTGAAGACAATATTTTTTTTGAACATTGGTTTTGATATCTAGAAACATGTATAAACGTATGCACTAAAAATGATTTTTTCTAAAATGGTCATGCAACCAATTATTTTAAAATTGGTTGATTTGACATTGAGTGACCCATAAACATCTTTCCAAATTTCAGGTAAAGAACCACTCTGAAGAGATTTATTATAAAAGATTGACAAGAATGGCACCAAAACTTCTTGATTACACTTCAAAATAAAATTAGGAACTCTATGAGAACCAATTGCAAGTCTACTTTTAAGTTTACAGATTACCTTTGAAATATCTGCATTAGAGATGAATGGTATATCAATATAGTTAACATAATTATTGATCATAACACTACTCAAATCTATTTGAGTTACTTTTGTAAAACCTTTGTAAAAAACTTCTTTAAAAGCATTTGCAACGTCATAATCTTTATGAAGTAACTTATCAAAATAGAGTATATTAGTAATTTTAATTTTACTATTTTTCTTATTAAAATGTGATCAGAACTTTTTTTATGAATTATGAATTATAGTATAAAATACAGACTAGCTAAAAAGCAAATTTAGTGAGGCACTAAAATTAAATATCAGAAATTTATGTAAAGGTGTAATTGGGGTTAGGGGATACTAGGTTAAGCAGGATTTTTTAGAAGGGGCTGGAATTGTAAAAATGGTTATCACACTGCTGTGGTGTACCTAAATAGGGCGGCATACGCTATAAATTATTTCGTAATTACAATTTTAACCTTCGTTTTAAAAGTTATTCAAAGACAAAAATGGTAATTAGGGTCATTTTAAGATGAGTTTGCATTTCTCACTGTGTTTTTTCTCTAGTTCTTTAGTGCTTTATTGAAAATTTTGATATTCTCAAAATTTGGAGGGGAGCTGTAGCTGAAACTTAAAATAAACTTAACAAAAGATAAAAAAGGATGATTGTTTGGCAAATTCAATTTGTACTTTTATCAGATGGAAAAATTACTTAATGAATTGTGAAATTTGCACAGAGGAGACAAATCTGAATAAAATTACACTCACACAGCAAAACCTTTAGTTCCAGAATTTAACATTGCTGACGTTTGAAATGCTGTTAAAAAGTTAAATAATAACAAAGCATTTGGCATTGATTTAATACCAGCGGAATTAATTAAATGCAGTGAGGGGCCAATGATGTCTCAAATTCGCAGATAAATTTGCCTAATGTGAAATAAAGAAGAGATTCCGGTATTTTTTTTGTTAAAACTAATTGTATGACTATTGTGTAATTTCCATTCTTTAGGAATCCATTCTGAATAATAATCCCATATGCTAATGACATTTAGTTTATTGTCAATATTGGTTTAAATATAGAAAATCAACTACTGAGAAAATATTTCATATTTGGCATACTTGAAAAATGTGTGATTATAGTTATAATGATCATTAATTGAAGGGCTCGGGTGTAAAACATGGTAAGGACATTTTGGTCATTTTTGAGTTTCAAAGTAAAACGTGCCATCCTTCAATTTTCGAGTGAAATTCCCATGTCATACAATTTGCATTGGACTCAGTGAAGCTTTCTGAAATTGGTAAACATAACACGAAAACAATTTATCTACAGTATAGCTTCTAAGAACCCTTTTTCTTAATGAACTCAGAAATG
This sequence comes from Lepisma saccharinum, assembly GCF_977018435.1. Taxonomy (NCBI): domain Eukaryota; kingdom Metazoa; phylum Arthropoda; class Insecta; order Zygentoma; family Lepismatidae; genus Lepisma; species Lepisma saccharinum. The sequence continues at coordinate 29,124,471 of NC_139244.1, forward strand.
ACAAAAATGTCACTTACCATGTTTTACACCCGAGCCCTTCAATTGTTTTTTGCTTAAGAAACATATTCTGTCAAAGTGAGGAATTATATGTAATAGTTGAGTTTGGAGTAGGCTACCTAAATAAACTTTGATAGCTTCAATAGAAGCTTCAACAAAAATAAAGTAAAATACATGCAGGTAACAGTATGTATAATAAATTTAAAATGTATGAGTCTTTATTTATTTATTTTTAAAATTTAGCCTTAGAATATGTGGTTAGTGAGATAGAAGAAACGAATGGACTGAAGATAAAATTTGTAACTAGGTTGCTAGTACATGTAGATGATGTTGACATAGGAAATGATGCAAAAGCAGTTAAGAATAATATTAAAGTACATATAGGTATTTTAGAACTAAAAGCAGCAAAGGAGATAAGTTTATAAGTTAGCTCAGAAAAATCTCATACATGATTATAGGTCAACACTAAGTACTAGGTAATACTGAAAATCTAATTGCAGATAACAACTCATTAGAATCAGATTCTAAATTGAAATAACAAATGGAAATGTTATTGAACTGCTCATGAACTTTTACTCTCTGGTCTAAAAATACGCTGAAGGTTAAAATATGCAAGACAGTTTTGTATGGATGTGTAACGTAGCAACTTACACAAAAAGAGGAACATAAATTAAGTGTTTTCTGGAAATAACATCTTAAGAAAGATATTTGGAGGTAAAACAACAGGTGAGTGGAGGAGCTTCCAGGTTACTGAACTGCATAATTTATATTCATCCCCTGATATTATTAGAATAAATCAATCAAGGAGACTTCGTTGGTCAGGTCCATAGATGCCGAATTTTAGGGGCTAAAGCACTTTCTGCTCCTCCCCCTCAAATTTCTCATGAAGATCAATTCAATTTTTTACATATAAAAAAAATGTTGGTGTCAATCTCGCCCCCCTAAGTTTATTTGAAATTGGTGATAATTGCATACTCTAAGGCCTTGTAGCACATATGGGAGAGGATAGAAAAGTATTCAGAATCATTGTTGGGAAACCTGATGGTAAGGGACCTGTGGGAAGGTCAAGACAAAGATCGACCTGAAGGAAATTGATGAGAATGGTGCAGAGTGGACCAATCCTGGCTAGGATAAGAACAGATGGAACAAATAAAGTTCCTTATGCAAAAACACTTTCGGGTTTAGGAAGATCTATTGAAGAAAACTGTGAACTGACGTGAGGAAATTTCTAAAATTATAAATACAGTACTATCTAAGCTAGAAATTTTTTGTTAGCATACACATTTTTTTCACCATGAATTTTAGCCTTACGTGAAGTCAGTACATTGTTTTTATAGTGCAAATAACGGTTGTGATATTTACTCTAAGCAGCGATTTGGCATAATAATAATTTATTACAGTTAACTGCTTAGTGTAATCAGAGCTCAATGCAGGACTTGACAAAATATTTCAAGCACTAATTGCGCAATAAGAGAATAATTACTAACTACTAGACCATCGTTTTCTGTGGGTCTATAGCCTCCTACGTAACGTACATATATGCATATATGTAGGGTCTATTTGTCGGTAGAAAGATAGAGAGATGGTCTTTGTTAATGTTGACCAATCGGGATTGGACCTATAGAGTTTAAAGTGGGTTCTACACCACAGAGTTTAAAGTGGGTTCTACACCACATATCCACCTGCTATCGAACCTGAGACATCTTGGTTGCAAAGCGACCACGTTACAACTAATTTAACGTCATTATCTAATTTTATTATATACTACTCTCATTTTTATTAAAAGTAATTATTCATCATTTTCTACAAATCTGTTATTAATACATATAGTTTTCCTTTGTCTGCAGAGTTTGGGTTCTACTTTGTGTAGCAGTTGAGAAGGGATCTGGAAATTTTAATTGACTTTCACATCTGTACGAAAAAAATATTAGAGTAAACTTCTTACTTCACTAAACTTGCTAAATATCAGGATTTAGTGTTCATCTTCATATTATTAGGATCTATATGTGTGAGCTATCCAGTATTGTATTGCTTTGCACTTTTTAAAAATTAATGTTGGCACCTGTACACCCTGTTTGCATCCACACGCAACTACATACTCCAAAACAAGTTTGCTGACGACTCAGTAGTAGGAAGGGTTAGTACTGAGACGAGGCATGGCAGAGTCTCGTCTCGTCTCGTGAATTAGAAAGTCTTTCTCGTTCTCGGTGTATTACCAAGTAGAAATGACGTCTCATTCGCAATTTTCTTTTGAGCTAGAAATTACTGTCTCGTTCTAGAAGGGAAATTCTCCTTCTCATCTTGAGTCTCAAGTCCCGAAATAATACTTATGAAAACAAAACTAAACTAAAGGCATACATTTCTGCATGTAAAGTTACACTTATAACTTATCTTTAAGTAATCAACTACCTACCTCATTTATACATATATATGAATACATGAAATAGTAATTTTAGATGGTAACGCTATTTTTTTTAAAAAAAAAATTGGTTCAGTGTCTGAAGAAGACATTGCTGTAAGATTGAAACGTCACGTATATAGTGTGTTTATTTGACAATAAATTCTGCCTTGGTCAGCATTTTGAGTGTTTTAATTTTAGATGTAGAAATTTATCAAATATCTCAAAAAAGAGAAGATTTAAAGAACAAGTCTAAGCCTCGTCTTGATTTGGATTTCTGAGGACAAGTCTCACCCATTTGAATTTCAAAGAGTAAGGTTCAGTTTCGACTTGAATTTCAGAGAAGAAGCCTCAGTCTTGTCTTGATTTGAATTTCAGAGTGTAAGTCTCAACCTCGTCTTTATTTAAATTCACAGAGTAAGTCTCAGACTCGTCTTTATTTAAATTCAGAGAGTAAGTCTCACACTCATCTTGATTTTAATTTCAGATGATAAGTCTTAGTTTTGTCTTGATTTTAATTTCAGATGATAAGTCTTAGTTTTGTGTTGATTTTAATTCCAGAGGATAAGTCTTACTTTCGTCTTGGTTTTAATTTCAGATAAATCTTAGTTTCGTCTTGATTTTAATTTCAGATGATAAGTCTTAGTTTCGTCTTGATTTTAATTTCAGATGATAAGTCTTAGTTTCGTCTTGATTTTAATTTCAGATGATAAGTCTTAGTTTCGGCTTGATTTGAATTCAGTGGGTAAGTCTTAGTTTCGTCTTGATCTTAGTTTCAGAAGACAAGTCTTAGTTTTGTGTTGATTTTAATTCCAGAGGATAAGTCTTAGTTTCGTCTTGATTTTAATTTCAGATGATAAGTCTTAGTTTCGTCTTGATTTTAATTTCAGATGATAAGTCTGATTTCAATTTCAGATGATAAGTCTTAGTTTCGTCCTGATTTCAATTTCAGATGATATATCTTAGTTTTGTTTTGATTTTAATTTCAGAGGACAAGTCTTAGTATCGTCTTGATTTTAATTTCAGAGGATAAGTCTTAGTTTCGTCTTGATTTTAATTTCAGATGATAAGTCTTAGTTTCGTCTTGATTTTAATTTCAGATGATAAGTCTTAGTTTCGTCGTGATTTCAATTTCAGATGATATATCTTAGTTTTGTTTTGATTTTAATTTCAGAGGACAAGTCTTAGTATAGTCTTGATTTTAATTTCAGAGGATAAGTCTTAGTTTCGTCTTGCTTTTAATTTCAGAGGATAAATCTTAGTTTCGTCTTGATTTTAATTTCAGATGTCTTAGTTTTGTCTTGATTTTAATTTCAGATGTCTTAGTTTTGTCTTGATTTTAATTTCAGAGGGCAAGTTTCAGTCTCGACTACATTTCAATTTCAGAGAGTATGTCTCGGTCTCTTCTTGATTTAAATTTCAGAAAGTATCAGTTTCGTTGATTTACCAAATGCCTATCCCGTTCTTGGTTTCCTCTCGAAGTCTCGAAGAGTACTGTCTCGTATCGTCTCGAGAAACGATGGTCTAGGCTTCGTCTCGACGAAACATATCTCACTTTCGTACTTTGCCTGCTGATTATGTGATAAGGAATTTACGAGAATAAGTAGTATATTTTTTATAACATTTAATTGCATTAATTAAACGATAGAGCAAGAACTTAATTAGCATAAAAATTGCTGAGGTAATTTACCATCTTCAGAGTGTCTTCCAGTTTAGGGTTGCTAGACATAATTTCCAACTAACTAACTCTCTACCCTTCTTAAACCCGAAGGTTCATGGCTGCAGCAACAAAGGCCTTCCATCTGTCCCTATCTTGAGCAAGATCTATATACTCTTTTCCATCCCTATCGATTTCCTTTAGGTCCATCTCAACGTTGTCCCTCCATCTTCGTCTTGGCCTTCCTACAGGTCTCTTACCATCAGATTTCCCAACAAGAATCCCGTAAACTCCTCTTTCCTCTCCCATTCGTGCCACATAGCCCGCCCACCTAAGTCTTCTTGATTTAATTATTCTAATAATATCTGGACGTGAATATAAATTATGTAGTTCTAAATTATGTAACCTTCTCCACTCACCTGTCTCCTCATCCCTTTTAGGTCTAAAGATTTTCCTAAGGATCTTATTTTCAAATACTCTCAATTTATTTTCTTCTTTCAATGTAAGGGACCAAGTTTCACATCCATATAATACTACAGGCAAAATTACTGAAGACAGAATTTCCAGTATTCCATAATTTGATTTTATGCTCTGTGAAAGTTTGCATTATAGATATATTTTAATGCTATATAATGTGTCTTAGAATATATTGGGGCATTCCTCAAAAGTACTCCTAAATGAATAAATCTGAAATTATCGTTGTTTTTAAGTGTGTTAAGGTTTAAATGTTTGTGAATGCACATAATTTACACATTTCACGAACAAAAATGATCAGTGTATATGCTTCACAGAAGCCTATAGCCTATGCTTCACAGACAAATGAAGTCAAACTTTGTAATATTTTTAAAGTGTCACACTCATAATGCATTTTCGTTAATGTTTTTCATGCATTCAGGCTGTTATCAAGTTCAAGTTTCTTCATTTGTTACAATACAAAGTACTTCATACTATGAAATCAGTTCATTGTGAATATTTTAATACAATCTCATTTCTAAACCGTTACATTTTATGTATGAAATGTTACACACGTAACTCTTGAATTATGACGTGGCACTTTCTGCCCCTCCAACTTCCTCAAGAAGTATAAACATTATACTTAAAAACATATTTTTGCCTATCCTCCCCAATACTTATGTGAAGTTGGCGTCTTTGGCTTGAATGCCCCTTTTCAATCTATCACTTTGTATAAAAGCTTTTTTTTTCAACTTTCATTCATTTCTTAACTATTTACTTTTTCTTTTCAGCTTTTAAAATAAAATTCTCTATCGTATTAGAGATTTACTATTGTTCGTATGTGTGGTAAAAGATATAAGATTGAAGAAAAATGTCTGTGTTTACTGAAATCAAATTTGGGAAACACTATGCTAGTTGAATTTCACGCCTGTAAGATCCTCCCCCCCCGCTTTTGCAGTAACTTTATAACTGGACATGAGAACCAGGCACGTATCTAGAAATATATTTCGGGGGGGGGGAAGTCCGAACAAAATGTCTCGAAATAATAATAATAATAATATAATATAATAATGTTAAATTGAAATAATTATAATTATATTTGATTAACTAAAATAGTATTAATTAAAATATTAAAATTAATAAATATTGTATTTTATTACATGAGTATGTGTGATATAACAGAACATATACATTATCTAGGTTGCGTGTAATTAAGGTCAGCAAAATTTATTAATAAAACTGCCCTGGCAAGGAAATATATGTGAAATAAAGATTTGAATATTTATTGAATATCAAAAAAGGATGTTGGATCTAGTTAACGAAAAGTAAAGTTGCTGGTAATATTTTATACATATTATGAGAAGTAGTAATACATTTTGCGTAAATCTTCTTTGGTACTGTCATTTAAGTCGTATGATCACAATATAATCCTGAGACGCCAGGGGTCCCGGTTTCGAAACCCGATCGGGCATGTTGTTTGTAAAATGTCCGTTCATCAATTTCATCATTTCATCACTCATCCCCATCTTCGCAAATTAGCCAAGAGGCACAAACCGCGAAGTAAAATAAAACAAATCAATCAATCAATCAAAATATAATCCTTACCTTCCAATAAGTTTGACGGAAATAATTAACCCTCGATTAAACAACAAGCATATTTTCATGATTTAATTTTAGATATTTTATTATTTCGTTATTTTCATCACATAATTTTTGTACTTAGTAAGTCTTTCGGGGGTCCGGACCCCCTGGAGCCCCCTAAATGCGTCGTTGATGAGAACATCATCTCGATTTTAAACAAAGAACCCACAAAGTAAAATGTTTGTGAAATGATTACTAATGCAAGGAATCTACTGGTTTCTGGATACATGTTCAGATTAAGGTACTTCTTACTGTTTCAGGTTTTACTTCAAACTGTAGGTCCACTCCTCACTTACCTTTGTGATCGTCAGTTGAGCCTGTCTGACTTTTGCATTATGGTAAAAAATATACATTTATACACGTGTGGTATTTGGAAACTTTTCAGTGGAGAAAAATTCTAGTACTCATGAATAATCAGGATATTATATAATGAACGAGGGCGAGGGATGTAATAACCAGAGGGGAGGAATTCTCTTCAATACCCCTCCCCTCCGTGAAATACCATCCTATGCTTAGGATAAAGATGAATATACTAACTCTAATATGGACTGTAATTTTTTATTTTAATTATAATTTTAAATTGATGAAATCGTTGAAAACACAGTTATTAATGACGTAATAGTTGGAAGTCTGTAGTAAAATTTTAATCTTCCGTGGGCAGCTAGTTAGGTGAAGCAGGGATGTGTGCAGGTTACACCTCGCCATTGTTGCCAAGGACAATAAATAACGAACCCCAAACTCAATTTTAACATAGAGATTCAAGATATTGTTTCATGCGGAAAGAACCCTTGGCTTGGCTTGTATCAACACAATCCTAGATGTATTTCACTTCCAATGTGGTGCGAGCTCCTTCCCGCTTCCAGTTTCAAAACCGCGCGGGTTTTTTTCTCCCCTACTCTCCCCCTCCAACCCCTCCCCTCGCACCCCCAAGCTCCCCTTCTTTCCGTATACCACTTCCCTAATGTATGCGTCTGGAAACGCTGGCTGACTTTGCATGCGCACTGGACACCTGGGAGATACCCTCAAGTCCTGGAGACTATGTACAGTGGGTATTTTTTAAACTTGTTTAATGAGGAGGGCAACGAGTGGGTTGGGGCTTTACTTGGAACGAGGCGGCGTTTCTAAATTTCCAACGGACACGGCCCCTCCTTCTCCCTTTCCAAGTGCCGCTTGGCCCCACCCAGGGGGACGGGCCATCAGTTTTATAATCTTTTTTCCCCCAACCGTTCCTCGGTTGTGACTGGTCGGCGAGACCTCCGGACCTGAATAGCCAGGCGCGAAGGACGCGTCAGTTACCCCGAAGCCACGCCCCAAGCCCCGCCTTAAAACCCAACGTTGCACTCTTTCCTGTAACCCACTTTCAACCCTCCGGTACGTAGGGGGAGGAAGGCGGCGGTTTTTGCATTGAAGGCAAGAAGAGAGGGGGGGCTCGGGTTAACGTAATGCCAGTCCTCACCCCATCATTCATTACCTCCCCTACCACCTCCCCTTCCACACTCGCAGACGGCGGTTGCACGTGAGGTGCGTTAGATGAGTCCCGGGGAGGGAGAGGGGAAGGTGGTGAAGATAGAAAAGACTGCCTGGTTCCAGAAACTCCTGGAGCTACAGCGAGGGAACGAAAAAGTACTTGGAGAAGGGCTGGGTGGGAAATAAAAAAGGAGACCCTCTCGGACCAACATGGCTGCCATGGAGATGAACGTCCGTGGAATCGATTTTCTGTCTCGGCCGTGCCCAGCGCAGCGTAGTCTCTTCCTTGTAACTTGAGACGAGCTCCTACAGGCATCTCCTTCCTGGGTTCCTATTCTCCTACGCCATGTTGGGTCTCTAGCTTTATATTGCACAGAATAGCTGTTCTGAACACACATCTCATGATTACCTCCCCCTAGCATCAATAAGTTATGTTTCTTAAGAACTGAACGTCTTATAAGAAATCTTATGCTGTTTCCCCCCATAATCTGACTCCTTCTGTCCGAAATATCACTCTACGCTTTCTACTAGCAACCACTGAACAAGAGAAACCTGATTTCAAGCCCGTATATCTCGGCAATCAGGGCATATACCGTGACCTACAAACGTCTTAAGAAAAGAATCTTGCCCCACATACCGAACTGGCCATGTAGATATTTTATACAAGCATCTAGAATTGGAGACACGTTCTTGTAGATATCTTACATAAGCATTCAGGATTTGGAGACAAGCCTTGGCTGTTGATAGCGTTTCTTGTAGATATCTTACACAAGCATTTAGGATTTGGAGATAAGCCTTGGACGCTGATAACGTTCCTTATACAGTAGATATCTTACTTATATAGACAGAAACGTGTAACTCCCTTGTCATTATCAGAAACCTCATGATATCCCAGTTTCCTTAAAGCCTATCATACTTATCTTAAATCTCTAGAAGCCTCAAGACAGCACCTTATACTTAAGGAGTCGACTTTCACATTAATATGCTCACACTAGCAGCTCGGCTCAAATATTCTCACATATCAATCCCCAATTCTTGTCACCGTGCATTCGACGTGCAATCCTGGTTAAGAAAATTTATAGCTGCATATGACATTGGCATGCAACGGGCTGTACCCGTTCCTCCCCTCCTCCACCCCCTGGAATCCTTGCCTTTTTTCCCCCTAACCCTCTTTTCCCGCCACTTTTCTCTCTCTCTTTTTTTAAAGCTTTTGGTCTGTTGCTGAATCAGCTGGTACACGTGAAAACACGTTTTCGTCGTGGAACCGGGCATGCGCGGTGGAGGGCTCTCTCGCATCAAAGAGTGCACAGAACGTATCCTTGGAAACACACGCACACAGACACATACATATCGTCACCTGCACGCCGCATTTTTTACACCTTTCCTTCCCCCCTCTCCCTCCTGCCCCCTTTCCGGTTCGTCTTTCTTCCCCCGCCGCCAATTTTCGACATCGCATTTTAATTGCGGTACAATAGAGCACGAGTTAAACAAGGGCCGGAGGAAACCTCCCTGTAATTATGCTGTGCAATATACTCTTTCGTTCTAATAATATTCGACGCAAAGGAATGACACGAGGCATTTATAAACTTTTCAAATTGCCGTTTTTCGTTTGCGTGCCGCCTTTAACTGCTGATCATAAATACACATGTCAACATTTTAAAAGAATAGGCCTACTTTGATGTGCCGGTGGCAACGTTTTTGCCTTTTAGTAAATGAAATGGTTAATTCTCTTAACTGCTCGAGGTGAATGTGCTGACATGCTTACGTAAAGATAATGTAGATATGGCATTACATTGATGTAGTTCTTGAACACCAGCCTCTAAAAACAAGGCAAATATTCTAAATACTTATGTAACATATCTACAAGAAACGTTATCAACAGCCAAGGCTTATTTACAAATCAAAATTGCTTGTGTAAGATATCTACAAGAAACGTTATCAACTGCCAAGGCTTATTTCCAAATCAAAATTGCTTGTGTAAGATATCTACAAGAAACGTTATCAACAGCCAAGGCTTATTTCCTAATCAAAATTGTTTGTGTAAGATATCCACAAGAAACGTTATCAACAGCCAAGGCTTATTTCCAAATCAAAATTGTTTGTGTAAGATATCTACAAGAAACGTTATCAACAGCCAAGACTTATCTCCAAATCCTGAATGCTTGTGTAAGGTATCAACAAGAAGCATGATTAACGGCAAGGCTTTATATCGAAATAATGAATAATTATGTAAAATATCTACAAGAAACGTTATTGGCGCCAAAGTTTATGTCCAAATCCTGAATGCTTATGTAACATGTCAACATACTGAAACTCTGAATTCCAATTAGTCAATGCTATCAAGCAATAGTGGTCTATGGGTCTCATCAAAATTACTGAGATTAAGTGAAATTATAGAATAAATGATCAGGAAATGTATACAAATTTTAAATTCATTCATAATACAAGGAACATTTTTTTAAGGGCAGGGTTGAAGAAACCTGCTTTATTCGCAAAACCAGGATCCATAGCCTATCCTAAATATATCTAAGGAAGAATACACTGAACCTTCTTATTGTAGAAGCTCTCCAAATCAATAAGCATTCATCATTTCCAAAGCTTAAGCTTTAGGCCAATTCAAAATATAAAAAGGGACATACTTAATAGGAACTAGAAAACGTTTCTTAAATGTCTTGTATCTTTGTGCTACATTAGGATTGAAGAAATCTGACTTCTAATCAAAGTTCCTGGGTTTGAATTCCGAGTAAGACATTGTTGTCTTGCTTTCATTCGTGACATAAATTCATCATTCATAATTAACCCATACTAACTAACTCACTCTCTAGCCTTCTTAAACCCGAAGGTTTATGGCTGCAGCAATACAAGCCTTCCGTCTGTCCCACTCCTGGGTAAGATCCATCCAATCAATTAACCCATAAAGATAGAAAACACGTATTTAAAAAAAATCATCAGATTTCTTCTGAATATATTATTTCCTTGCAGATGGTGTAAAGATGGCTAATACTGTAACACAAGAAAGCTTCAAATGCTCTTCAAAGCTAAACAAGAGCTGTAAAACCCTCGGGGGGGGGGCTCTGTGAATGAGATCCCCACTGATGCTATAGATCCAGTTCAGACTACTGTCTGTGCACAAACTGAATTTTACTGTGAAATATTTTGCTTGTGGTTGTAAATTTAGCAAAAATGTGTGGATGAATATTTTACGATATAGTTGAAATTTTTATTATGGACAAGGCATTTATCTTCGTGTCTACGTGACTGCAATATGAGAGAGCGAGGATATAACCTGAAGCTTCTCACGACAGCGGATAGAGATTCGAAGGGGGAGGAAGATGATTTTTCTCCGCTGGATAGGGGGAAGACAGTATTTGCTCTTGGAAGATGCTTGAGAAGCAAATGTAAAATCATTATACGTGTAACTGAACAGTGAGTATACGCAATGAAAGTATCCCTACATGGGAATGTACACTGAGAATGCTGCTGAACCGGTGTTCCCTCTATGCCCCTGAAAGGCTGGGTGGTGGGGAGGAGGTCTACCTCCCCCAATGCTCCCGATGCCTGCAAAGATCTTTGCTGCACGACGCTCACGTGAGGCTGCACGGAGCTCGATCTGCAGCAGCATAGCTCAGCTGCAGACAATGGAACGATATGTGCAACCGACGAAAAGTAGCCGGACAAGTAAAGGAGTAGTCCGGTTTCTCTAGGCAAATGAGACTGGAAGCTCTTAAAGCAACATCAATTGAAGGATCTGTGAAAGAAGATCTCCTAGGTACCCCAAGGATGCAAAAGACTTGCTCGGTGCATTTCACCGTCCGCAGGAGCAAGATATTCGAATCTGAATAGAACCGGGTTGGTCTCAGGCCATCCTTTTTTGAGGTGCAGGGATGCTGATGTCAAGATCTTCAGGGATGAAGATGATAAAGTATCCCGCGTCGCAGACGCTCACACGGGCTGCTGCTGCTTGCGTTTAGTCGTGTTCTTACTGCATTGATCAGTGCTAGCTGGGGACTTCGCGTGATCGCGTTCTCGGTCAAGTGGTATCGCAGATCCCGTCAACAGCCAGCCATCGCCTTCGATAACAGCGTCCAAGTATATTCTTGTTTCTACATCTTTTTTCATTATCGCGCATATTTTTCTTATGCTGTATTATCTTGTTTTTATTACTGTCTTGCTTTTTTTCACAGCTTTTCAAACATTCCACACATTCAACTTACATATTAGCTATACCAATTGATAACTGTATACATTGTGATCTTTGGAGCATTTGTGTTTGTTTTAGAACAATCCTTTCTTTGTCTCATAGCTTTTCACTTCTTACTGGTATACATTTCACACATTCAACTTACATATTATATCAATTTATAACGGTACACATTGTGACCTTTGGAACATTTATGTTTGTTTAGGAAGACAATCCTTGTTTTTTTTTCATAGCTTTTCACTTCTTACATATGTGCATTTAACATATTCAACTTGCATATTATATCAGTTGTGACCCTTGGAACATTTGTGCTTATTTAGAAAAATAATTACATTTATTCTTCACTTCTTTTTTCCTTTTATAGGAATTCAAATATTCTTAGTAACATTGCCGTAATCTTTGCGTTTTCTGTCACAATAACTTCACCCATTTTGGTGCTTTCTCAGCGCGTTGTAAAAAGAATAGCACGTATTAGTGTTATCCAAATATTTATTCAATTCTAAATTTTTTCTTCTGTTTGAAAGATACAGTTTAGTATTAAAAATTGCAAATGTTCGAGCAATGTTTTACTTCATCACGCTATTCAGATATTAGTATACATTACATCTGTGCCTGACTTTTATAGATAAATGTGATATTATTGTTCACATCTTGTTTCCTGAAATTTTGCTCACTATAATGTTAAACGATAACAAAATATGGACTTACTTTCTGTAGAAATTTAACTTTTTCATTATTTACTTTACTTTCATATGGACATTTTATTTGGTTTGTTGTATGGGATAGTTTGCATACCGTAGATTTTATTATTAATATTTTATTTCTCTCTTCTCGATGCTTAGTATTTTCTTTCTAAAATTGCATCTTTACTAAAAACTATTTTGTAGTTTTATTGCTTTCCCGTGGAAGTTTCATGTACATTTATGCTTTTCAATATTGCACAATTATTACAGAAGAAATATATTCGAACCAGTGTAGAAATATTAAAAAACTTCTTTTTCCTGTCTTTAAGTTAAACTAAGTGTAGAAACAAGACTAGATACGCGGCAACGTTTAAAAGGGAAGTTGGGGGAAATGATGAGGGGTAAAACTCACCTGTGGATTTTGATTCTGACGGCTTTTTTTTCCTCCCCTCCCGCACTCGCCTCCTCCCCCATCCCCCATTACGGAATTCGTTGGCTCCACGAGAGAAAACTCGGCCAAAAATGTGACCAGGCAACGTGTGAATACCTGTTGATACAGTCTGCTCCCTACATTGGTACTGTCAAAAGTGGATGGAACCCCTCCTCTCATCCCGTGCTCACGAGCATGAAATAAAACACACTTTCTCATGTACCTAGTTTTGCTTGGTTCGTTACTTTTTCACTGCCACTTAAAAAAGAAAAAAAATATTTTAAAAAAATAAAACGTTTGCTGGTGTTTGCGTGGATGTGAGGCGTAAGCAATTTCAAGCGCATTGCTTTTACATTTTTAAGTGGATAACTAACTTGCTGCAATAATTGTAATAGCAAGGTACACATCTTACATAATAATGGATATATCCAGGTGTTGGCTTGCGCGTGCTCATTTACAGTTTAAATTACAGGTAATTGCTCCATACCATCGTGAGAGATTAAGTCGTGCCGTTAATATTTTCATTTAAGATTAGTTTCTTTTCTAAGCACAAGATAAATGTAATTATTTAATACACACGTTCATCTATTAGATTTAGACAGCATGCTTTAAAAATACAGAAGGGTTCGTAAAACAATCATATGGGTATTAAATCATTATATCATTTCATCTATATAAAAACTAGTTACAATAACCATTAAGAAAGCGAAATATTTTTTTTTTATAAACACAAAGTAACAAAACCTAATTACGTTAATATGTCGCTTCAGAACCATCAATCAGATTATAAACACTGTGAATAAATTTAAATTACCATACAGCCAACAACAATAATTCATGCAGTTTTGAGCATTATTAATTTTTGAGTAAATGCAATAACGTCACACACATATAACTTATGATACTGTATATTTATTTTTTAATTGCATGAAACATATTTTAAGTTTCACTTCCAAATTTATGAATTTGATGTACTGCCCTGTATATACCAGAATAAATGTTAATCAGTAAACCTGATATATCTACGATTTACATGTAACTTTGGTTGGAAAGCAAATAACACATTCTAAAGTAATTAAATATATTATTGATTTTTGTTGGAAAAAAATTGTAACACATTCCCAAATGTTCAAGGAAACTATCATTTACGTTCATTGGCAGATGAAATACATATGTCTAATAAAGAAGGCTGTATTTACATTCTAAGTAACATATAGAGTATTTTTTTATAAAAAATCGAAATTCATTGGAAACAACTTTTTTTTTTCAAAATTGAGACAGATTTTAAATCTGAGTATAGATATGTTTTAATAGAATAGATTTCCTAAACTCTAACTACAGAAGTTCATTTTTTTGTAACCAACAAAATTTTAGCAACAGATTCTGCATTACATTTGTAAAACAGATGACTCTTGGAAAATTGTTTATGAAATAATTATTCTTTAAATTAATAAGATTGCAATTTCTCGACATAAAATTCACAGTATGCTCCATCACTACTTAATTACTATAGCATATTTAAACAGTGTTCGTACTCATTATCCAATTCAATGTTGTAGATACATATACTGAAATCTGATACAAAATTAAGCCTCATGTATATACCGTATCTAATATGTATTTTAATGACCAATTAATTGACTTTAATATTATTTTGTACGTTTGCTACTAGGTATAATCTCACCGAGGGTTGGAAAGCAGGAATAATAAATGAGTGAGACAGTTTACATGTTTACAATAAATACCTGAAAACTCGAATCAAGATTTTGTTCCTGCAAGTATACATACTTACTGCAGTGTGCACACTGTGAGCAATAATTCAGGAAAAATGAAAACAAGGTACTTTTTAGACAAGACTTATTGTTGTTCTACCACTTAATCATACCACGATGGTACTTATGTTTTAATAGTAAATTTGGTTAGCTATTTTATGAAATTATGAAAAACAATAATACTTAGGATACATTTTCTACAAAAAATAATTTTAATGTTTGTTTTTTTTAAATAAAATAGAACTCTGCCTTTACGTATTGAATTTTAATGTTGACATATAATTATTCATTCTACCATTGAAATATAATTAATTTCTACCTAGCGTATATTGAACAAAATATATTTTCTAATTATTTCATATCTATCCATCAGATACGAAATGTCTCAAAATATTTATAGTATAGAATCCAAGTAATTCTTTAAGATACTTGGAATTTTCGAAATTTTTTAAAATTACATTTTTACAATGTCTAAATTTAGTTTACACATGTTTATTGTTACTTAAAATATACTCACCCCTTAGGGTTTATCATTTTCTTGCAATTTCTTGCAGGATAGATGATATAAAACAAACATTGATAGCGGAATGTAGCCTGGGTAATTAAAAAAATAATTTAGCAACTAAATTTGTAAATTAGCATCAGACTTGAACTTATATTTTTGTTGTCTTAGAAAATATAGAAATCGCATAATTCATAATCAAATCAAATTATTTTCAATGTAAGAGTATCGTAGATATTGATAGGGGGGAAGGTAATTTCGGACCCCAACCCAAATCCTTACCAGAACCAGATGTTAGGCTATATATATATAATTTTATTATATATGTATATATATATATATAATAAAATTTACATCAATCTTCATCCCCCCTAAAAAAATTCAACTAGGTTCTACTGCTTTTAAAAGTAATTTACTTCACTACACACATACCTTCAAATGCTATTTTTCTTAAGAGAATAAATTCATTTGTAATCTGCTTTTCTTAAATAACACACATATTTATTTAGTGTTAGACTATATTATCCTCGCGATAACTAGTTTATCATCTATAGAAGTATAGTTATTTATGGAAATGCCTCTCTCATTATATCTATACAGTTCTCATTACATGGATTATTTTCTCAATTATTCCAAATCAATTTTGTAAGGGAATAATTTCACTTTATATTCAAAACTGCAGTTAATATAAAAATGTACACACATTTCAAATATGAATACCAGGTTGGTTGAGAATCTGAAAAATGCTTGTAGGTTTACCTCTAAAAATAAATCAAATGTATACTAAAATTAACGTTAACATCTTTATTGAAATATTTTTCAATCATGGTGTTTATGTACAAATATATGTTTGTAATGTTTCTTATATTTAAAAGTGAACCTTGAAACGAAATCAGCCTGTATAAAATCAACGAAGATAATGTGTAGATGAGTTCAATATATTCGAATAGAGCTTTCATCGATAGCAGCTTTCTGAATTTTTGTAAAGTCACGATTACATTTTTTTCTGCAGTACAGAAAATAAATTCTTTTCGATGTAAACTTTACCTGATTATATTTGATTGTATTAGGTACAATTAACTTGCATACAAAAATACTTTTTCTATTCCTAGCAACAAGCATTGATGGCATATCTTGAAAAATTTACTCTTCAAACAAAGATGATATACAAAATATTAAACTTAAAATTTCATATTGTTTTGTGCAAGTCCTAAATATGTGTGATAGATTTTTTTGTTCTTCGTTTATACATTATTGTTACAAATTTTTGTGAATAATGCTAGAGAACATTATATCCAATTTAGGTGACATTACTGTGCCATTATGTACATAATTCAATATTTGCGAGTAAAATAGCCGCAGGCAGCGAAGGCAAATGCCACTGTTATTATTAAATTCACATGGAAAGAAAGCATTATGAAGCAAATGTTAGTTTCAAAGTTGACTCTTATATACCTGGAATACATTAAATATTTTAGAGTGATTATCAAGATTTACAATAGCTAAATTTGATTAAATTCACATTTTCTCTACTAAATTCAAATTATTGTTAAGTACAGAAATCCGCTAACCACAGCTTGAAAAGGAAATATAGTTGTGGAAGTATGCATTATGATCCTGTAAGGTTTTTAAAATATAAAAATGTCTAGAAGTTAACTTACTGATATAATAATAACAACTTGAACATAGCACAATTTGATAATTTTCGAAACAAATTATTTAGTATGTTTAAAAATAAGTAGTGACCAATGAAAATTAAGAATATTTTGACAAGTAGGCCAGGAGATGAAGAAATAAGAAATGGCAAGACATTATACATGAAGAGAAAAACAATATCCTACATCCCTTGGAGACGTAGGAAAATTGTGTCATGAAAATAAGAGTGTACCAGTGTAAAATAAAAAATGCTTTAACTTTCAATTTCATTTGTTCGACACAGTTTTTCATTGTTCGTTTCATATCCTTTAACACACATGATGTAGCCCATACGACGCGCGAGAGCACACACTATATGAGCATAAAGTGGACTGAAAAATAATTGTTTTGACAAATAACTAAACTAGTTTCAATTACGAACTTGAGACAAAAAGCCAAATAGTTTCTATGTAAGCATAATTTATATAATGTTATCTTAGTTAATTATAAATAGCTGTGATGTGTGCGTGCACCCTCTCGTGTGCATTAGGGTTACAGTGATATAATTTAACATTGTTGATTGACTTGTACGTTCTCCATAACTTACTTAAACGTGCCAAAATTATTCATTGTAGGCTATCATTTTCAAATTCTTGAAATTCAAAATAAATAACATAAAATGTAGGATGGAATGTTTCCACAAAAAAATTAACATTATAATATTTTGAAAATGAAAGCTGGTAATTTTCTTATTCCCTATATTAGAAATATAAATTACATTGCTAGTAAGATAAAAATATTGCCTTTTATCTTAAATATCTACTTACAATATCAATGTGTTTTTTTCTCTCTGGCCGTAAATTCGTTTTCCGTGATGTCATCCTATACGTGATTACTTTATAGGATTTTGTCAATATATTTTTTACGTAGCCATTTTCAAAATATTAATATTTTCTATGGGTATGAATATTATTTTTATGCACACGAAACAACACTAAATGTAATGATATTCTATATATAGCCTATATATCATGTACACAGTAGAAAATTATAATTTACATCTTGTGAATTCCACTAAACATTGGTTTTGATGATTTTTTTACGTTGCTCAGATTTCTAGGCAAATTCATATATGAAGTAATTACTCACGGGCACTTCTGGGTTATAAAAACTCAATTGACTTTCAATGGGATGATTTCAACCCATAACTGTCCGTGACTGTACAAAGAGTAAAATTAATGGGTTTAATGCAATCAATTAAGCTGTACCATTGTTAGAGCAACAATTGCAGTATATGTTCTAATTTAATAGATATATGTAATAATTGCAAGTATCTACTTTGAAAAATACTTTATAATTTTAACGTCGCGCTAATGTAGCCCTTCAATCCAAAACACAAGAAATGTAATTAAAATATACATATAAAGTAAGGAATTGTTGAGGTCAATTACCGAAGATGAAAGCCCAAAACCACAATAAAATGATAAAATAGCGAAACAATGCAAATATGTTTTAAAGTGATAATGGAAAATTAACGATCTCTGTGTCGCTTTGTCCTTTTGAAACAAGTGTATATGGTTTATGTAAATAATATTTACTTTTATTCAGACAAACTGAAAAAACTCTTTTACTCTATCTAGTACATAAACACTATCCGATCACTAAACTCGAATTGTATTTACTGAATTACAATTTACAATAACAAAAAGGAACCAATATTTCAAATTTGTAACGATTTCTGAATTGGATGGCATAGATCTTATTTTTATTATCTAATTACAATGTTCAATAGCAGCTTTAACAATGCAACTATTTCATCTACACTACAACAGTAACATGTCAACTAAATTCTAGAAAAATCTCAAATACAAATCACATTGGTGAAAGATATTTAGGACAATTGAGGGGTCTAGTGAGAGAGGGAGCTATGCCACTTTGACAAGAAATGGAAATAAATTGAGTTTTCTAAAGCGTTGCGTTGAGTCATAATTTGTATAACAAAGGGTAATTTTTTCCTGAACATATTGTTAGGTAAGTTATTCAAAAGGAAAAATATGAATTTCAATATAAATACCATTTATTATGAACATGTGTGGTATATTGTTGTAGTATGCCCATGTGAAAAAATCAATCTAGCACATCAAATACTTTGAACAAGGCTTAAATACTTTTGCATGACTCTAAATCATGTTCACAGGGTTACATATGATCTACATAAAGACAACTTCATATGTCTTCTGGAGATCTTCACTGTCCACTGTTTCTGTGGATTTTAGTTTTTGGTAAACACCATGAAGAACTGGAGGAATATGAGGCATTATTGCCATGAGATCTTTTAACTTCAGGGCTGATATTAAATCTAGCACCGGTTACTGCAACACAACCTCTGCCACTCCTATTGCAGACACCATCAGTAAGTGGCATAGCTCCTTCTCTCACTCAAAATTCTGATGAGGACGTATTCAAGAACTGAGAAAATCTGCTGCAGATCAAGAGGGAGCTATGCCACATGGTTGTAGTTCACATGATAGATGACAGATGGTAGGAGAAGACTGAAAATGGCAAAAAATAAAATTTTCAAGATTTGTGGCATAGCTCCCTCTCTCACTAGACCCCTCAATTAGTGAAAGATTCTTAGAGAAAGTAAATGGTGTGTTTATAATATGTGTGGATTTGATAGAGTGATTTTGATTAAATATACAGAGAGACTGAAGAAAATGAGTGTAGATTGGAAAAAGACGAGACTCTTAAGCAGACTGTACATGAAACATAGAGTTCAAATGCGGTAGAAGAAGGAATGACAGACAGAAGCAAAATTGAGAGAGGAGCATGACAAGGATGCTGCCTATCCTTTACACTATTCAATATCTACTTCTGTTTCCAGAATAATTGAGAAACAATAATAGGAGGAAGAAGAATAAAATGTATACAATTTGCGGACGACATGAACTTGTTATCAGGAGGCAAAAAGACTGTGAAGACAGTACGTTAGAACACTTAAATGTCCACTGTGAGCAGTTCGGGATGTAAATAAATGTAAACAAGATAAATGGAATGGCTATTTAGAGGAAGCCAAGGCAAGTTATAGTGAGAAATGGAGGTCAAGGAATTTAACAAATTGACAACCTCGGGTACAAATGATGTGTCATAAGCATTAACATGAGCTATGAAGTCAAAGTGAGAATGATGCAAGCCTCTAATATAAGAAATGTGTTTTCTGCATCTTTGGACAAACAACTAAGAAAGAGACTATGTGTAGAGTGTAGTGCAACAATACCAAGAACTGAGGAAAATAGAGTGGAAGCATTAGAAATGTGACTATGGGGGAGAATGGATCGTGTGAAATAGATGAAGTAAGAATTAAAACTGTTTTGGAAAGAGTTGATGAGAAAGGAGCAATGCTGGAAGTTATCAAGAAGAAAAGAAATTGACTGGGGCACTGTCTACTACAATATGCACTGGGGAAAGGATCCGGCAAAGAAGAAGGTATTAGATGATACATGATATTAATCTAAGTGGATCTTAAGGCGCAAGTTAAGATAACCTGGACGTTGTATTTAGAAACCTGCTCTGTTAGAGCAGAGAACGATGAATGAATGGATTTTAAAATTCATTGTAGTTAAATTTGGGTGGAAAATATTGAATAAAATACCATATGGAATTATTTCTCAGTATACTATTACATCATAATTGCTATTGCTAAGTTTATAAATCATAGTTAATCTTTACTTATTTTTATTTATATTTATTATTGAACGACACACTTTTTCGATGGAAGATTAATCCACATTCTTTTATCATATTTGTCAAAAATTGTGTTTTTTTTATCCAGTGCAATAATGACAACGCCTGTAAATGTAGTTATTATCAACCATTAACAAATTTTTCTGAAATTGAAGTGCCATTTTTACTCTTCGGATTCGTTGAAAAAGAACAACGAAAGCATAAGAACTATTTGTTCGACACAGGATTAAAGAATTCTTTGGATTTGTGAAATTGTGTTGCTTCTTGTAACACGCCATTCTCTGTATCTTCGTGAATTAATATTAATTTATTACTTGATTAAGGAAAGTTATAATTCAGTGTTTCCTGAATAATCTTCATATTTACTCCCTCTATACAACTATTATATAAACATATGTCTGTATTCCTTTAGCACATTATATCAAGTAATTTAACTCTCAGAAAACGTGAGATATAAATGGTGATGGTACTGATTTGATATATTGTGAGAGATATAATTGCCATATTTTGTCTCGTGGATGAGGAGACCTGATTCGTCCTCGCCTCGTCTAGAGTTACAAACGTCGGTCTTGTTCTCGTCATAGTTTCGAAGGAAAAATTAAGTCACACTGTTGATATAATAGACACAAAACAATGTAAACATTAATTACTAATTCAAAAGTAAAGTAATAGGTTTTGCACATTAGAAACTTATACAACCGATCTGTATAAAGAATATTGAGATTTACCTCTTCATATGGTCATAGCATAGTAAAAGAATTGTGATTTATGAGAAATTTTCATGTAGTTTGCATTCCGATGTACTAAAGTCTTAAACGATTTATGTCTCGTTTTCGGTGTCCTCGTTCTCGTCTCGAGGCCCGAGAATAGTCAGACGTTTCTCCTAGAAAAGTTAAGAGGGACGACGAGTATTGTAGCTATGTCATAATTTTCACTTGTATATACTCATTGAACGTTGCACAAATTCTATGAATATCACAACTCCCCATTGTAATTGAAAAGCAATATATATAAATACATCTGAAGAAGCAATTAATCTAATTAAAATTCAATGTTAGAAAGACCTTGCAGCACACACTCAATGTTTATAATTATTGGAAATATTAATGCCGAGTTTGTATTCAAGGTTCTTCCTTCAAATGTTTGCTTTCTGGTAAAAAGTTTTATTTCAAATAAATATAGAGAAATATATATCGAAATATTGACGAGCTTTGTTTCTCCAAGTTTAGAAACAATTGGTAGATAACCTCAGTGAATAGAACACCGCAGGGGAGAGACTGTCATCTCAAGAAAAGCCAACAAAGCTATATTCATTCAGAGTATTTTCAAAGCAAGTGTAATGGTTGAACATATTGTTACACAACCATTAATATGCCAATATCTTTGTGAATACATTGTAATGTTTTATTATAATAACAATTTTAATAGCAATTATTTATTAACTATTAGTGTTGAGCACAGTAATACTCAGAGAAATCACAACGTCCAATATTGCTACGATTAGTTCACTATACATCATTTAAATGATCTATTAGAGTTTAATTAAATCCGCCACTGCTGCTACAATTTACTGAGAGCAGGAAATGATGTTTTGTACTAGATTTAGGAAACTTATTTATTTATGTATTTATTTATTTATTTATTGATAGAGCTCAACAGGCTGAGCCCAATTATAGTGCTCTAATTACATAATATTACTACAATTGATTCAGTGTTCCAGTAATAGTATTTTTAAAATTGTATAAATTCATTGCAAAAATATCAATTGTGTTATTTACACATGAAATTGTGTTGAAAGAGTTGCACGCTCTCCACACCGGAGAGGTAGAAAGAATTGACGTTTTCGCTCTCTGGCAATGAAAGATTTTGTGCTTGAGACGTGTTTTGGAACTGGGAACATTAAAAGATACGGCTGACAATTATTTGGAATCGTCTATTATACCGTTAATTACTTTATACAGAAAGAGCAGGTCATTTACTTGTCGTCGGAGTGCTAGTTTGCTGAAGTTGGTCTCTGAGACTAGATTATCGTATGAATCGAATGTTGGATATTCTCCACAGGCTTTGAATTTGAGATATCTAAGAAAGTTTGACTGAATACGTTCTAGTTTATGAATTAAGTCTATTTGAGTGGGATTCCAGATTACTGACGCATATTCTAGTTTTGACCGTACGAGGGAATAGTAAAGTATTTTCACTGGTTCTATTTTCGTGAAGTCGTGGCTTGACCGGATTATAAAACCTAAGTTTCTGAAAGCGTCGCTAGTAACAGTTTCAATATGCTTATTAAATTTGAGCTTGGTGTCGAAGGTCACTCCTAGGTCTTTAATTTCATTTTTGCGCGTTATTTGTACATTTTTAATACGGTATGGAAACACACAAGGAGCTTTGCGTTTTGTGTAAGTGACTACGCTGCATTTTGTTGGGTTAAGATCCAACTTGTTATTTTTACACCAAGAAATCACTCTGTCTATATCTTCCTGTAGTTTCAAGCAGTCGTCAGAGGTAGTTATTTCGTGGAAAAGCTTAAGATCGTCGGCGAAAAGCAACTTTTGAGAATTTTGTATGCAATTTGGTAAGTCGTTGATAAGTAATAAAAACAAAAGCGGTCCAAGATTGGACCCTTGGGGAACACCAGAATGTGGAGTGAAGGGACGACTTTTGATTTTCCTGTATATTACAGTTTGCGTTCTATCGGCTAAATATGAAGCGAAGAAATTTATAGTATTAAGTGAAATATTGAATGATGCAATTTTCTGTAGTAATATATCATGGTCAATTTTGTCAAATGCCTTAGTAAAATCGGTGTATATTGCATCGACTTGTCCTGTGTTATCTAGTACATTGCATGCGTAATGGGTAAAGTTAGCTAAGTTTGTTACGGTAGACCTGTTTGGAGTAAATCCATGCTGATAAGGAGAGATAACTGGATTGACGTGTGCTAACATCCTCTTGTAAATCATTTGTTCAAATATTTTAGCAAGACTAGAAAGGATTGCTATCGGTCTATAATTTTCTAAGCTTGATCTTTGGTGAGACTTGGGGATAGGAGAGACTGACGATGTTTTCCATCTTGAAGGAAAAGTATTGGTATCGAGGAAAAGGTTAAAAATTTGCAGCAAGGGATATTTTAAAATATCGCAACATCCTTTGACTATATATGGTGGTATGTTGTCGGGGCCGGTCGTTGATTTGGATTTCTAATTCTTGATGGCAGCTTCTACTTCACTTACGCGGATGTTTCGCAAAGTGAAAATACCAAGTTGTTCGTTAGAAATTGATATTTTTCAGATTATTTACTTCATATTTAGCACTTTCGGCTGCGTGCACAGAATGAAAGTAAGTTGCAAAGGCATTCGCGATATCATTTTCGTCTGTCAATATGTCTGCGTCGACTTTAATAGCTTGGCAGTTTTGATGGGACTTTTTACTTTTGATATAGGACCAGAATCGCAAAGGGTCGGCACTTATCTGGTCTTCAGACTGTTTTATGTAAATAGTGTGAGCTACAGTTATGTCTTTCTTAACCTGTGCGCGGAGCAGAAGGAATTTTTCCCTATGGTATTCTTTGTTTGTAATACTTTTCTTCCATTTTAACCTGTGGTAAGATTTAGCATTATTTTTTTTCACTATAGCAGACGTAAACCAGCAAGGGTATGTTGAGTTCTGTAATTTTTTAAGGGGAACGCACTCATGAAATATGCCATAAATTAATCCGTAGAAAATATCGGCGCTATTTATTAGATTCCAATCCATTTGTGATACCAATCTGTAGAGTTTTGAATAGTCGGCTTTCTTAAAGTTGTAGGTGCAAAAGTTTTGTTTTGACCTTTCATTTGATTTTACGGAATGGCATTGGATCTCAGATATTATTGAGGGGTGATGTGTGTCTTCCGGTAGGAGGGACGTTCAGAAAGGGGACAAGGGGACACGGGACACCTGAAAAATGAATGCCCACCCATAGGTGCATATTTCACACATATAATTTCAAACTTATGTTGTGCTTTTTAGATGGCAACACTATTATGTGGGAAATATGACCCCTGGAAAAATACCTTACTTGCCTCTCCATGGAAGAAGTTCTCTAAAGATAATTATCTTATCTTCAATAAGAGTATTTGCTGTACAAGCATATTTCTCTAATTCCTTCTTAAATATAGAATTCGTAAATTAAGATTTTCCAAACACTTGTCGTATTTACATATTAAATGATCTCTAGAGTTGTCATGCTCAGTAAGTTCCTGGACTGAGTCTGTTTTGCCATCTGACATTGAGCTTATGAGCTCTACAAGTAACTAGCACTTTCAGGTATTAAACGAACGAATGTAACTTTTTTTTTAAAAAAAGTCTCCAATCTGTTAAATCAATTCCAATTAAAAAATGTAAAACTTAATATGTCAGGGAGAGAGGGCAGAGAGAGAGTTCGTTAATTTTGCTCTCACTTTAAAAAACATTTGAAGTTCACTTCATTCTCTGGTATGTTTAGAATTAATGGAATGTAGAGATTGTTTGAAGAGTTAGCTCCGTTGATTAGAGCATTGTAACGGGATACCGTCTCCAGAGTTTGAACAAACATGATTTTACAGGAACCTTTCAATGAATACTTTTTTTAATAATCTTAATTACAAAATTCTTTGAGACTTAAAATTAAACCTGGCCACTGAAATATTTGAAAAATCGCCTCCATTTCTGTGGTAAATAATTATCTATACAGTATGTGTGGGTGATAGACATTTCGATTTTGGGAATACCGGTACTATCTCCTGAAGGAATGAAATGTACTCTTAAGCAGGAAATTTATCTAGGAATTATCTTTTGGGGATATTAATGTACATTATTGATACTAGCAGAAAACTAGAGGAAACAATATTATAATATAAAAATATCTTACCCTAGCATCTTGCTATTCTGAATTGAAATTGAATTGCACTTGGCTACGTAGCGTAGGTCGTCTTTACGCTCTTAACTTCATATAAAGATAATATTTGCACAATTTGTTGAATCTTTATGTAAGAACTTCGAAAACCGTTCATGAAATCCATGTTTGTGTAGGCGACAATGAAGATTATTGCGTTCTATGAACATCTTGCATGTAATTTATTGATTTACTACTCTCTCTTGAACAATTGTAAAATGTATTATATTGTTAGGGGATGGTATAAAAGCATCCCTAAGAGAGAGGATATCTGTATTGTCTTGACATTTTGGTCTACCGTATAGTGGAGGTGATCCCAAACACCTCTCCTCTTGTTAATTTTTTCCTGCATCTAAATTTCTTATTTGTTATATTGACGTATATGTATATTATCTAAGTGTATTAAGATTTTAATAACAAAATAACATGCTTTAATATGTGTATAATTAATGTAATACTAATATTGTACAGTAGACATTCATTACATTCAAAACGTTCATTTTCTAATTAGTAAAAATGAGTTAAATCAGATTTTGCTTCCAAGGGTCCCGGGTTCGAATCCCGGTCGGGCTTGGTTGTTTGTGAATGTCCATTCATCAATTTCATCATTTCATCACTCATCCCCATCTTCGCAAATTAGCCAAGAGGCACAAAACGCGAAGTAAAATAAACTAAATCAAATCAAATCAAATCAAGATTTTGCTTCCAACAATGACGAAACAAATAGTTATGTCAGTGTGTGTATTTAAAGTGCATTAAATGTATTTGATAACTTTATCGTGCTCTATTTGTACTTTGCATTGATGTTCGAGAAGTACACATGTTGTTATCAATTATTTTATTGAACTTCTTGAGGATTACTGTGTTCTATTGATAAGGATCTAGGAATAATTATTTATTCATCACTATTATTTGATGAACGTATGAGAGAAACTTGTAAAAAAAACTAAAAATTACTAAGTTTTATATTTTTAATTGGTCTTCTATTAAGAAATTGGAAATTTGCTGGTTTTTATGTGTCACAATTCTACTTTCAATACTTGGATGTGGTTGTGAATTTTGGAGGTCGGCAGCTAATTGTCACGTGGCAGAACATAGTTCAGAAACGGTTTGTGAGTTTACTGTGCATGAAAACTCCAAGTTGTTATGTAACATGTAAATATGAGAAGTGATTGGAAATTCTTAATTTACAAAAAAATGCTCTTATCGAAGATAGATAGTGATTATTTCTTTAGAGGTATTGCTTAGAAGGTTACTAAACGTAGGACTAGGCGAAATTCCCTGCTGTCAGCAAATTGTAGTAATGGTGGTGGATTGATAAAAACCAGTGGCGGCGATTTGGGGGGCGAGGGGGACAGTTTCCAACTACACACTTTTCGCCACTTTTGACCTCGTACTATACTAAACCTTATATAAAAAGGGAAATATACTGTCTTTGCCCTCGAATTTTTGGCATCTTGCCCCCCCGGTTTTTAAACCCAATCGCCGCCACTGATAAAAACTGTAATACTTTTAAAAATTCTCTGTGATGAACTGATTGCAGAAATATTGAAGGTGGTGCAGTATCTGGCTATTGCTTTGTTCATCACTAATTGTGAGTAAATAAACAATTGTTGTTATTATTATTAGAATAAAACTACATTGCACCCGTGTACATTAATGTACTAGAATATACTATTTTTCCTGGCCGTTTTTACGATGTTAAACAAACTTAACTTTTTTCAATATTTCATTATTCCACATTCAAAAGTTTTTGGAAACATGGTCAAGTGGAAGAAAAGGCTCCACAGCCTTAACTTCGCCATGTAAAAGAAGACAAATAAATAAAATAAATAAATAAGTAAATCAATCAAGTTGCAAGGGATGTCAGATTAAATATAGTTCTGTGAATTTAGGTTTTAATTAGTTGGCTGCTTTAGAGAGCATCGCATATTTGTAACTTTAGGTTAATCGCGACGATGAGGTGTGAGAATGATGGAAGACAAATTGCGAGTTAACGTGAAAGAACCACTCTAGATGACTAAGGAAGTTTTGTTGCATTTTTAGGATAGAAATCAACAAATTCCGAAAAAGCACTCGTCTGTTTTTTTCATATCAAGTAGCTGTATCTAATAAACTAGCAAATCTATCTAGACAAACAATTGTTAGTGTACTGGAAGATTTTCCAAAAAATAGTTCATGTCTGGCTATGAATCCATCTAAAATGACTTACCTATATCTTGGAAGTGAAGTTTTGAGATTTTCTATAATTGAAGACCTATGAAATCCTAATTTAAAGCGACACAAATTATTTCCATGCCAGCAAAATAATCTATCGCCAACAATTGATTAATTTTTAATAATGCTGTGTATCTTGGAAACTACAAGCCACAATAATTCGCCCAATAACTCTGTCTCTACGACTAGCAGCAAAGATAATGGTTGGACATTTAATATTATTATAACCTTTGTCAATATAAAATTACTTCGAATTATAAACTGGATGCGATATCTGTATCTTCTTCTGTCGACAATGGAACCTAATCAATACTTATGAATTATTCAGAAACCAGAAGAGATACAAAGATATAATTTAGTGGACTGTATAGTACTATATTACTACGACATGAAATAATATCAGTTGTTACTTTCGTATGTATATGGGAGATATGACCAGTGATGTGCCGTAGACTATAAGTTTACGTCTACGTAAGTTATCTACATGTAAGCTACGGGTAGATTACATTGGGTTGTAGTTTACATAAACTACGTAGACAATCTAAAGTGCATTTCCAAGGGTTTCATGAAAGGAAAGTGACATTTTCAACTATATTGGTTCCTAACGAAATGAAAAGAATACTATTTACAACAAAATGTATCTACTCTTCTATTAATTATCAACTATGGAATAAGATAAATAGTATGCAAAAAACAACAACAGATGGCAGTCGTGAGGCAAAGTGGTCTTTTCCCCATAAAACACTAGAATATTTCCTATATTAGATTTCTTCCTAGATGAGAAATTGTTCGAATTTGGAAGAAAGAGTATCAAAAGTTCTCCTCACACATCAGCAACTAATATGCAGTATAATTTTGTTTCACTTCCACGGCGCCCTTTGCTAAGTTACCACCTTTCGCCCTGTTGTTTACATAGATTACGTAATCTACGTGTATAAAATAGTCTACGTGTAGAATATCGTTGTTTACGCGTAGACGCACATCACTGGATATGACTTAAACCTTTGACATCTCACAAACATATCAAACAACTTCATGCTGTAAAATATCCTTTATTTGGCCGTATCGAACCTAATCTAAATCAATAAATTACTCAGAAACTACTAGTAACACAATGATAAAATGTAGTGGACTGAGAAAAAAACTACTGTATCTCAGTATTATAGTAACTTGTCAGTGAGCAACGTCTGTGTATGGAAATCGAAATATTAGCAATCAAGGTTCGATATTTTCTTAATTTTCGATATCTCAGGAACAAGTGAGCTACAAATATTTAAAATGCAGGAGATCGAATGATTTAAATATTAACTAATCCATACGTTATAAATGTTCTAAATTGACTAGCCCATTTTCTGTTCAAATGAATTATTGCATACTTCATGTTATGTTATATTACTAAAAAGTTGGTGTCGATCTTGGCGGAGTAGATATCCCCAGAGCGGTATGATACCAGGAATTCTGGGCTCGAATCCAGGCCTTGGCATGACACTACTATGTTATCAATTTTATCACATTATCACTCATCCTCATCATCGCGATTAGCCAAATGTGACAGAAAAGTGACGCTAAATAACAAAAATGAAATCAAATAAAAATTGTCTTACATATCCTGTAGCTATTATTTTTAATTACGATGTTAATTTGTCTGAATGAAGGAGGGGGAGAAGTAACAGGGGCACTCTTTAGTCCTTAGAGGTCTGGTGCATGAATGTGCCCTAGACATGTTATTCGAATATGGCAAATATTAGAGAAAACTATTTATTGATATTTTACATCCGAAATGTTAATTGCAGAAATACAATATGATAATCCAAGAAGTAGTATTCTAAATTGGTCATTATCAATTAAAATAGTTCATTTGCAGTACTCATTGATTTATAGGATAAAACTATGATACATGCAAAACCTTTTAATTCACTGAAGAAAATGAGTAAAAAAAAAATAGCTCTGTTGTACGGATAGAAGAAAATTTCGATTGTAAGGGATTTACTGAAAATTTTACTGAAACTTCTACAATGCACACCCTACCTTGAAAAAAAATTGTTTTCGGAAGTAACGAGTCGGTTATTTGTAACGTAGTTACGAGTAACCGTAACTATTGACTTTTTGAAATTAGTATCTGTAACTCAGTAATTTCTTTTTCAGGTAACGAGAAACAAAATGAAGAGTTAATTCTCTGTTTTTACGTGAAAGCCAGATTTTTGCAACATCTTAACTAAATGTTAGTTCATGATATATCACTTATAATTTCATCGTATAAATCGTCACTGTAGAACTTATAGTACATAATATTACTACATAATTTACGAGAATCATCCTGGACGTGGCACAGTTTCTTTTCTCCACAGTTAGTTATCAAACTTATGGCTTGCCAAAAATATAAATAAAATGCTTTCATTTTCAAATATTGAAGATTATTTGCAATTTATTATCTCTGTATTTTTTTATATTCAATAACAAGATTATTTGTAATTTCATGAATTTTACCTACTCAATTAATGAAAATAGAGAACCGCCAACTTTCAATTCATACATGAAACACGTTACGCACGTTATATCTTATTTGGAATCGAGTAACTGAAAAGGAAAAACCTTGTTACTTTCTAAAGTAGCGTTAACTGTAAACTAAGTTACTTCCTCAAATAAGTAACTGTAACTGATTTACTTTTGGAGCGAAGTAACTGTATATGTGACTCGGTTACAGTAAAAGAAAAAACTTTCCAAATATTTAAAGAAAAAAATTATCGTGCCTATTGTTTTTCATTTTGACTATTATCTGGTTTGTGTGCAAAAAAGGCCCTGCTTTAGAGCGGGTTTAATGATACCATGACAACGGCAATTTGCTGCTAAGTGTACAACATGAAATTTATAAAAAATGAAGAGATTGCATATGATTAAACATTATGACTTCGACATGTAAAGTACTAGTATAGTAAAAAGTTTTTTTCGTAAATAAATTAACGAGCCCTGCACCAGTGATGCACCGGAAATAGAAAAAAACAAAATAATTCTTCAGTTTCAATATATTTTGCTTAATAGTTTCTTGTTTTAGTTACAGGTATAACTTCAGCAATTTTTGCTGGTTACTTTTCTCAGTAACATGTAAGACCTAAATGTATTCTTTACTAATCTTTACAACATTTATTTATAAATATTTATCAAAATATAGTCCTTGATTTTCCACACCTCCAAAATTTGGGTATGTGCTCTTTGCATGACCGAAACTTATATCGTGGTTACACAGTAAATGCTGCTTCAAAACTCGCTGAGAATTTTGTCAGTTCTATATTTATTTAGTATATATAGGCTATTAATTACTTGTTTTTTTAGATTTTCCTTAGGGTCTCCTCGTTGGCGTAGTTTACTGTTCTTGTTATTTAGAGTCGCTTTTCTGCCACTTTCAGTTAATCGCGTCGACGAGGATGAGTGATGATATAATGAAATTGTTGAATTGATAGCTACTCATAAAGATCCCTCGTGCCCAGGCAGAGATTCGAACCCGGGACTCCAAGCGTCGTAGTGCGCTGTCCAATTCGATAGCGTAGTAGTAGTAGTGTCGTCGCATTTTAATTAAGGGGTTTAGGTTTGATACCTGGAGTAGGAACAGAGTGCTTCGGATCTTTCTTTAAACTTTAGTTTCTGTCTTAATTAGACCATTTGTGCATAAAGTGGACTTATACCTTTCAAACCTTGCCTAGAGTACTGGTTGTCTCATCACCTCAACTATAGATTAAGTTCACCTCAACTATATCAAAACAAAGTGTTAGAATTTCCTGAAAGATCATAGACATTTGATAACATGCAATTAAGGTTCTGTGCCAATGGAGAATGTTTCTTACTAATATCTAGAAAGCTATGTTCTAGTACAGCTGATCTTAGCCTGTAAATAAGCATTGACCCCTCCTTAAAATTATTTTTGTTGTTGCAATAATTCAATATTTGAAGCCCTAAAGTGCATCAAATATTAATGTTTGTGATGAAGGATCTGATTACAATTAGTATGCTGTAAAATGTATTACAATACTCATATTTTTGTTATTAAAACAAAAAGTAAAGTTTGTTAAAGTATATATTAAGTCCACTTCATTCTCAGATAGGCTATTAGGACTGGAGCTAGAGTATAAATTGAGATTCGAACCACTGTGAAATGTGCCTGAGCTTGAACCTTGAACCCTTTGTATGTAATCCAATAATAACAGTAATACTGAACAGTAAAGAATATTTTTTTCGTTCACATATATAATGAAACAGATCAAGGTCGCTTTACCAGTTGTTTCATGCTTTCGCGCAACAAAATAGGAGATATAACCTCGTCCTATTATCTTTTCCTTAATATTGGCTGCCAAAT
Source organism: Lepisma saccharinum (assembly GCF_977018435.1). Classification (NCBI taxonomy): domain Eukaryota; kingdom Metazoa; phylum Arthropoda; class Insecta; order Zygentoma; family Lepismatidae; genus Lepisma; species Lepisma saccharinum. Next base: position 29,156,531 of record NC_139244.1, read on the forward strand.
ATATAAAACTAGTTCATTTTATAACAACACTTTTTGCATTATAAACAGTCTTTGATATTAATAAAAAACAATATACAATATTGTCACGTTTTTACATGATAAAAGGTCACTTTTTTAATGGAGTAGAATCGGATCTAGGCTGCTTCTTATTTCTGAAATGTATTACGTCTTGATGTCCTACACAGACTTTGAAAAATCGTCTGCTATATTGTGATGTCAGGTAACTGAAACAGACTGAGAAAATTAGAATGAGTGTTTGTTCCGCGCTATCTCAAGTGCGTGTTTTCTTGCATTCAGACAAAACCGCCATCTTTTTAGAAATGATAAGGTGTCGATCTCGTTACGGGTATGAACAAGTATCCTTCATAGTGGCGTTGCTCGAGCTGGCTACAGTGTGGAATAATCTTTTTCAGATGGGTCACAGTGGTCAAGGCTTCTAAGATTCTTTCATTCCACTTGCTTTCTTTCACTCTCATTCATCCTCTCCTTATTCATCTCTTGCTCATTCACTGTCTTTCTATATGTGTTTCTCAAACTTCCTTTTTCCCCCTCACTCATCCTTTTCTTTCTGTCTCTCTTTCTCTTTCAAGAATATATTTCTGCTTTCTATGTTTCCTTCTTTTCCCTGTTTCTATAGTCATTCCTTCTCTTTACTCCTACGTGTCGATCTACCAATCTCCTTCTATTTTTCTTTCTTAATCAGTTTCTCTATCTTTATTTACATTTTTCTTTCTCTCTTTCTTTCTCGATCTTTTCTCCGCCTATCTTTCTTTCCCTATTTATTTCTTCTTTTGTTACTCTTTATTTTAGTGTTATTTCTTTCTTTTCACATGTCTTTATATCTTCTTCCGTTTCATTATCTTCCGTGTCTATCTACCCCATCTCTTTTTATCTTTCCTTCTACTGTACTGGAGATTTCAATAAATAAATAAATCTGTTTCTCTTTCTTTATTTATTTTCATCTCACTCTTTCTTCCTCTGTTTCTCCGTCTATATACCTTTCTTTCCTTCTGTTTCTTTCTCTCTCTCTCTGTTGCTCTTTCTTTTGTATGAATATTTCTTGTTTCGTTGTTTCTCTATCCCCTCTATCTCTTTCCTCCTGTGTGCTTATCTACCCATCTCTTCCTATCTTCAATTCATTTCTCTTGTCTTCATACCCTCCTCTCTCTCTCTCTCTCTCTCTCTCTCTCTCTCTCTCTCTCTCTTTCTTTCTTACTTCTCTGCTTCTCCATCTATCTTCTCGCTTTCTTTCTTCCTCTGCTGCTCTGTCTCTGCTACAGTTTTCTCTGCCTTTCTCTCTCTTTATTTCTCCATACGTATTTGTCATGACCTACAAATGATTCTGATAATTTCTCCTGTGGACTGTTTCGGTGGTCAAGGAAAGTAGGATGAAAATATTTCTGGGTGGGCCAGACCTAGATTGAAACCTATTTTATATTATGAAAAAAAAATTTATAAATGTAAATATTCGTGTTTAAATATTTTACCAATCCATGTACACAGCTGGAATTTATTTTCAAAAACGTCCTTCATCTGAGATTTAGTTTGGTAACCTTGTACGTCTTTGTATTCATAATATGGGCAATTAAAAACACGAACTGGTATTGACTGGTGCACAAAACCTTGGAGTTGTTTCTTGCCAATAAAGTGTTTTAACATGAGAAAAATGTCTGCATTTTATGATTGGATTGATGCTACCTTATTTTTAAAATGTATTCGTGATCTAGATACATTTGTAACTTATTAGGATCACGGCATAATAATGATAATAATAATAATAATAAATTTCATTGTGTTTCTCTATGCTGCACAGAGTATAATTTAATATACATTAATATTCGGTTGGTTAAATTCAGTTCATAAATTGAAAGCGGCTTGCAAATAAATGTATTTTGTGCAAAAGTTAAAAAAGTAGTAGCATATATAATAATTATTAAATGCTAATTTGCATCGAATTTGGCTATAGAATAGTAAATAATATTATAATGAACTTGTAAGAACAAAGTCCTCACATGAATTTCATATTATATATTCTATACCAGTGGTTCTAAACCTTTTATTTACCAGCCACATTTAATTGTCTTTTGCTCTTGCGCAACATCATGGCTTAATAGAATAGCTATTAGAAGTAATAAAGTTCATCAAATGTTTCTTTAAATTGCTCACCAGGAGTATTTTATTACATTACGCAAATTGTTATTGTAATTAGTAGTAGAAATAATTATTGAAAACCTGAACAGTGAGTGTTGGTCTATTATTATTTAAATGAGAAGGCTGGTGTCTGGTGCTGCATTTCACATTCGAGTCTTATTGTACAAAGTTTACTAGTTGAAACGTATGCACACTGAGTCTACATACACCAAATGGTTTCTATATTTGTTTTTAAGATAAAGAAAATACAAAAAATTCTCGCAAGTATACCGTTACAGAAGGCACGTACACCTTTAGAGTCCTTTTACAGTTTCAGAAAATCTTTTTGAAAGTGTTATCAGAAATTCGGAATGGTCTTTCCTTAACGAGCTTGAAATGTGGATTTTATTAACAAGTTCTGAATTATAAACAGTTTCTAACATTAATATAAACAAAAGTATTTCCATGCTATTCACTTCTAGCAAGCCACGGGGTTTATTTAATTTATTAAGTCAGTTTATTAAGTGAATCAATTCCTCGAACCTTGTAGACAAGCATAAAAATTGTAATATTTCTACTAGCCTTCACGGGCCATCTGATTTCCGTACACTACTGATTAAGAACAATTACTCTACACATTTAATTTAAGTTTGGAAATTAATGCTTAAAGTTACTCTTCTTTATCTTTATAACTTTGTAAATTTTATGTAATTTTTCTAGCTTTAAGAATCAATTTATGTATGTATGAATGATTATATGAAGAATTCTGTCTTAGGTCTGACCGTTTGTCTGAGCAATAAAAATAAAAACAAAACAGGGATTTTTTTCAATTTTTGTTTATGTTGATAATACATGTAAGTTTCATTAGGTTATCTCTCATTGTGGGTGTTATGACTGATAAGTCAAAAAAATTTAAGCGCTGATATGAATCCCATGTTAGAATATTGTTAACTATTAGATGAAAGGGCGTATTTAGATGGGGGTTCAGGGGGGTCCGCTCCCCCAGAACTGTTTACCAAGTACTAAAATTAAATAACAAAAATATACTTGTTTAGCATTTTTTGTATAATCCAATGATATTTACTTCCACTGAACTTACCGAAGGCAATGGTTAGATTGGGGTCATAGAACTTTGAATTGACAGTACTTAAGAAAGATTTATGAACATTACTGCTTATTATAATATGCATAAAATATTGATCGTGAACTTTACTTTTCATCAACTGGATATAACAATCTTCTTTGTTGTTCATTAAATATTCTCTTTTTTTACCTTTTGACATTATTTACATCCAAAAGATAGTTGTTTTTTTATACAATTTTTATCGATACTAAATACACGGAAACTGGAAAATAAATTCGTGCTGTTATACCCCTATTCTTACATTGTCATTTTACATATTCAGTTAATAATGACAATAACACTATAAATTAATTTACCTATTTTAATAATTATTATTGTGATGAGACATGCATATTAGATTAACGTATTAATGAGAAACATTTATATTATTATTATTTCTGAGACGTTTGGTTAGGACCCCACCCGAAATATGTTTCTAGATATGTGCCTGATTAGATGAACAACTAAATCCAAGCTCTTGTGACTTACCGCCATTCCCATCCTCAGCTCGTACCATATGTCCGATTATATTTTTCAAAACTTTTTTTTATATAAATGGCATCATCCGGATAAAATCTCTAGGTTCAGGAAATTAAGACAATGTATTATCGGTGCGAGTGAATTTTGGAAGTAAATCATGTCCATGTATAGTATGTGATGAGGTAGAAGCTGTTGTAAACTGTTCTCAACTTTACTGATGTAGTTTTCCCATTTCAAATGGGAATTAGCGCAGATGAATTCTTGAAACAACACTACCTTTTTCATCATGTTAAGCGTGTGTTGTCAGCTAGAAGTTTTTTTATTTTTTTATTTTTTAAATTTCTCCAAAACCTTGAAACAAAATTTCATTTATTTTCAGTGAGAAACACATGGGTCTTGTAACAACACCAAAGATTGTACGCTAACATGATTCCCAAAGTATACAGTGTGGGATATCATCTAGATGCTACTTAGAAACATTTTCAAGATTTAAAGAGCTTCTGTCATTTATTCGTTGTAAGAACTAGAAGTAGGTGAAACATTGTAACAGCTCCAGAATTTGAAAACTTATGTCATTCTTGTAACAGGTTGTGGGTTATCGATCAGATTATTTTTGTAAATTTCTTCAAAATTTAGTGAACAAACATTACTAATTATCAATGTTAATTAGGAGAAGATGCGTTTGCGGAAAGCACTAAGAACGTTTATATTTAATATCATTATGATGTTTATGGTATTTTGTAAGGAACATAATATTTTCAAATGTCTGTAAACTTAAGAATGATATCGAAACAACTAAACATTTTGACACTATGTTTCCTATGTTCAATGAATGTTAGTACCCAAATGATTCTTGAAAACATCTTCAAAGTTTTAGATGATTGGTTGGTGTTATTTATATGCAATGCGAATTAATAGGTAAATCCTCGCAATAACTCTAAAATAACACTGTTAAGGCTTGTTTCCATGTTTAATAAAACACTCAAACGCAAACCAAGACAACATTTATTGAATAAAAATACACTGCAAGCTTAACGTTTTCACCCTGTAACAGGGTCTTCTTCAGACAAGAATTCACAATAAGTTCCTTTCTGTTTCCTTATTTATTGTGAATCTTCGTCTGAATTGTTTATTGATTTGCTTTATTTTACTTCGCTTTTTGTGCCACTTTTGGCTAATTTGCGAAGATGGGGATGAGTGATGATATGATGAAATTGATGAATGGACACTCGCAAACATGCATGCACAGGCCGGGATTCGAACCCATGGCCCCTGGCGTCGTAGCGCGATATGCTAACAACTCCGCCATGGGGGACGGCAATCTTCGTCTGAAAAAGACCTTGTTGGAGGATGGAAACGTTACATTTACAGTGTATTTTTTATGCAGTAAATTTTGCCTTGGTCAGAGTTTGAGTGTTTTATTAAACTCTGAAAGTTTTGATTGCTCGCGTTATTGATGTTAACTGCAGCATGTTATTATCAGCCAGATGCTTTTTGGAAATGTCTCTTCAAAGTTTGGAAAGGCAGTTATTTTCACTTCTCTTCTATATTTTCAAAAATATTTTTAACATTAAGTTCAAAATCGAAGCAAATCAACAGGGACTCGAATAAATTTATGAAACCTCGTTAGAACACCAAACTGAAATTTATCGGATTCTCATAAGAGAGTGCTTAACAATCAAATGTTTTGTTTTGTCAACGTTTCTAAATTTAATAGAGCTGGACTGATTCTATTCGTTGCGAATTAGGAGCACGTAAAATTCTCGAAACAACTTCATATTTTTGGCAGCTAACGTCCTTCATACATTTAGCATTTTTATATCCAAATGTTTTTGGGAAACTGCCGTTATTTATTTTCAGTAAGAACTAGAAGTAGACAAAAGAAAGAAACTTTGCAAGCTGCCAGCATTCTTATAATACAGTGTTTGCTACAGGTCACATAATTTTTGTCAACATATCCAAATATTTATTTTCAGTGATGATTAGGAACAGATGCATTCTAGACACACATCATTCTTTCTGTAGTGTCTGCTAATTGATTTTGTAAATATTTCTAAAATTTACAGATCTCGTGTCATCCGTATTCAGTGTTTATTAGAAACAGATGAATTCGTGGAACAACTTAAAACGTTATTTTCATGTTTACTTTGTGTAATGTGAGGCATGATTCTTTTACGACCTCCGAATTTCAGGGAACAGTCACGTATTTTTTAGAAGCAAGTGAATTTTCGTAACAATTTCAATATTTTCAAGCTAACGTGACTCTCATTCCTAGTGTGTCATCACGCAGATATATATTACAAACGCCTCCAAATTGTAGAGAACGGATGTGTTCAGTATTATTGTGAATTCAAATTCAATTTCTAAAGGAACACTCAATTTTGAAAATAAAAATATATTATCTCTTTCAATGCGTGTTACCCGTCGGAGGCTTCTTTGGATCATCTGCAAACTTTGGAGATGTTTGCGATTTAGGAGCAAGAGAATTTCTGAAACAGCTCCAACTTTTGATAGACAAATTCATTTCTTCACTGTATGTTTTGAGTTGTGTGAATTTCGGAAAGTTTCAAAACTTTAGAGCAGGATTTACTTATTTATTTTGTGAATTTGTGGTATGTGAATTCTCGAAACAAGCTTTTCTCATTTACAGTTTGTGTTAACAGGCACATTCTTTGCAATATATATATATATATGTGTGTGTGTATATATATATATATATATATATATATATATATATATATATATATAACTTCTTTACAGAGATGGAAGGGGAGGCATTCAATTTCAGAGTGAGTCTTAGCAGCAAAGGAAGTCAAGAAATATTTCAAAGCTTTGTAGCTAATGTCAAATTCATCTTCAGCGAATGTTATTAGTAACACAATTTTTGGAAACAATCTTTACTTTAGTTAACTACAGTCTTTCTTCCGAAGGAGAGGTAAGAAAATCCTCCAAACAATTTCAAATTTTTATGCCTAACAGTTCATCTCTCATTTGGATATATTAAAAATAAGACAACTTCTGATTTTAAAAAGTTACCATTATTAGGAGATTTCACTTTTCTGCACAGTATGTCTTGGTTATATTTGTAATTCTTACAGTTCTAAATAAAGAACGTAAGTTGTAGAAGAAAGATGCTGATGAACTTTTCATTACACCTTGAAGTCCCGACACAAGTCAAGAATGTATGACCCCTCAAAGATAATTTTTACAACTAGATAAAAGAACTACAAATTGAACAGATAGTAAAAATACTTCTCCTTACAGCATTCATCTACAACGTCAGAATGGTGTATCGTGAAATGTGTATAACACGAGCAGCATCAACATTTACGTTCACCTTTCTTTTTTTAATTCAGATTTCATTGCTGCATAAATTTTATCATTACACCCAAACGACATAAACCAAGAAATAAATTTCTAAGAAATTGAATTTGTGCCTATAATCTCCAAACTTTCCAGATACAGTTACCGTGTGATAAAGTTATTCTTGGCAAATACTAGATCGTTGTGCTACAAATATGACATTCCGGTGCTTATATCGACAAGAGGCTTCAACCATATCAAACTCCAGAAAAATGTTTTTCCTTTGATTTTTAATCGAACTATGATTTGGAACTTTGATATCAGAGCTTGACTGGATGCTTGATGTAAATCTATCAATTGGCAAATGTCTGTCTACTTATGACAAATGTTCAGGCAGTTTTTCAAATTATATTTTCTAGGTTCTGATAAGCAGAATCATTTTCAATGAGCGAAGTTCAACATATTTACTATTTACGTGTACAATTCCTCACAGAGAATAGAGCAGAATTTGTTGAAGATTATTGTTCTAGAAATATGTTTTGAAAACATCAGTTTTACTCACAAGTTACTGTGTATGATACAACTTGTAATATAACAATCTTAAGAATCATGTAATTAAATCATTTCATGTCATGCTCACCAACTGACAACAATCTAATACATTTATATTTAATGTTTTATTAGCATATACATTTTTCCAAACTGATCATTAAGAAGATGTTTCGCTTTCAATATAGCAAAACCCGATACGAGCGCTATATCACTGATTCCGTGTATTAACCACATATAAATATTTAATAAGTACACAAATCACGTGCTTATATTGTTACATTTTACTATAGTTATAATAGTAGTAATATTTTTTTCTGAAAGGTGATTACTAACTATAAGAGCTTCGATTATTAGCTGTATTTCTATGGCGATCCGTGGTCCTTTGTCTAGATTTCATTTCGAAGTCCCGAAGCCTATTTAGTACAAAAATACTCCTACAGTGTGTAGGAGTAAATACCATTTGTTACCAAACTTTTTCCGTTACAATGGGTACACACACATTAAAATAATATAGTATTACACTGTTGTTGTAGCACATCGCCTATTTCACAGCAATCAGTTTTATTTTCCCGTATTTTTAGTGCATTTTGTAACAACTAAAGAAAATGATCATTTCAAAATACACATACTAAAATGTTTACTTCCTTCATCCTATTGCAATAAAATTTACAAACTTTGTATTTATACTATGTTGACATTCTGTGACATATTAATTGAATATTTTATACATTTTAAAACTACTTCATGAAATTTTTATTTCGTGAAATGTTATCCAATATTGGCGTACTTTATGTCCAGCGAATAGATTTGATATTAATTCAGAAGATATACATCATAAAAAGAGTTCTTTTTCAGTATTTTTGCCATAGCATTATAGAAATTAATAAATGTTGTTGAGGTATGAAAGAAATACATTAAAAGATACATATTTATACTAATGGGAATATCTTGATTGGTGGATTGACTTGTTTTATTTTACTTCGCTTTTCTGTCACTATTGCCTAATCGCGAAGATGAGAATGAGTGATGATGTGATGAAGCTCATGAAGGTACACTTACAAAGAACACTGATGCCTAGGCCAAGATTAGAACCCGGGCCTACTGGAGTTATAGCGTGCTGTGTTAACCACAATGAGAATAACTTTCGAAGAAAGTTGCCATTAGTGTTATGCCTGATTATTATAGCTATATTTTAATTGAAATAGCATCTATGAATAGAAGGGATGCTCTAAACAACAATGTTTATGTAGAAATATAGTATGCCCAGCAGAAAATTATAGCATTTTTATCTATACATGCATTATTATTTGATGATCTGCAATTTCTAATTTCATAACACTAGTTTGTTTTATACTTCTAATTAAGCAACAAGTAAATAAGGAACCACAAATAAAGTTTTGTAATTCAAACAAGACTGCATACACAGTAAATGTTAAGCAAGGAAGGAAATTACTTTTCTATTATAGATGTCAATTGTATGTCGTCGACCTCCGTGGTAATATGACACGACATGTTTTCGACTGACAATATAGTTTTCTAGAAAACAAACTAAGACTATTTTTCAATATGTCTTTAAATCATTGAATAATGTTTTTGACTAAAAATGTCTACAGTTGTAAATTAGGAAAGAGTTTGCTAACTTCTCTGAATTACAATAAAATATATAATATTGCAAAGGAGGAATGCTTACTTAACATCAATTTAAAGCTTTTAGAAAAAAATATTGTGACCATCTGAAAGTTGTTAATAATTTCTATGTTTTATTTTGTTTTAGTGTTTGATATTTTCTTCCTTCATTTCAGCAATTTTTCTTTCAATTTCAACTGATTACCGAAGAAAGTGAAGGAATATATTCTGAAAACGACACACGTTTGTAGAGTAAATGTGGAAGAAAAATTCGGAAAAATTACGCTCCGTCTGGTAAGTATTTGACACTATACTTCATGTATATGCAATGATTTAGATTTAAATTAACTTACTAAACGAGTAATGGACATTGAATCATTTTATTGGCCCGCTTTCTTCACCGAGCATTACACGTGTCAGATGGCGGTAGACGAATGGCCACTTGCTGATGGTTGAAAGTTCTTGCATACCGTTACTGCAATGTTGAGTCCACAATACATAGCAATGGATTTGTCTTTTAAAAAATATTTACATTTTGTTTATCTACTTATATATTAAGGTAATATTAATAATTTAAGAAATAGAAAACTATACAATTTTTAGAAATTCCAATTTCCGTCTAAACGCGGGCTGTGAATGAATATTTCTGAGTCGAAAATTCCGTGAGAATTCGTAACAACTAAATAAATATTAATGTACAATATTTACGTTAATATGAAACTTAAAATCTAAGCAAATTAGATGTTACTTAAGTATTACCAATTTCCAATTAAAATAGAAAATTATTGCTGCTACAGGAATCAATAAGTGAAATAAAGCGTTAGTCAAATATTGTTTCTCTTCTTTTCAAATATTAACATTAAGGAGGCGAACTAATTATAATTTATTGTTTTATATACATACACCAGTCACAGGTTTCGAAGTGAGAGGGGATGGTATCCCTCAGATGACAAAATTTTCGCATTGTCATCATCTATCCCCAAGGCTTGACCAAACATCTCTCCAGCTAACGTTATCCACTCCAAGTGCTGATAGGTCATGTTAATATTTTTGCATGCTGTTCATGTAGAATACTACATAACGATTCATAAAATACTGTAGAAAATGCAACAAGTACATGTTTGTACCTTGAAAATTTAATCTCGTGTCATTGTTTACTTATCAGTAAGAACATAATGAGGGTATAGAATTTTTTATGCAATAACGGTGAATGTTTTCTAACGTATGCGTATAAAATCATTACACAAAAACTTTTTCCATACTTTATTGCTTATAATCGAAAATGTATTACAGGAATTCGAACTTGCGAAATTTATTAAAGGTAAGCTACCGATGAATACCATACAAGTAGGCTACTTACACTCGGTTCAAGTTTATTATATATTTACTGAATTGTAAACTTGCTGTTAATATTACTTTTCACATTTGAATTTCCCTTAAATATCCGAAATGTAGTAGTTTTGCGAAATATATTTGCATAACTTTAAATGAGTTTACATGAGTACAAATATAAAAACATTACTTTTATATTTTTTGTGTAACTATATTTCCGACTTCTGTGCAACAAAATGAAGAGGAATGTTCCATTTTTATAATATTATTGATGAAACACATATATGTTGTTTATGATGTCTTCCATAATAACAAGTTTCAGTGTCTCGTTTGCAGATGATATTTTAAAATATTTTTCCACGTTTTCATGGAAAAAAACATGCTCTGTAAATTTCTAACATTCTCAATAAAGATATGTTTGTCTTAGAGAGATTAAAATGAACATGGTATCACATTAATGAATATTATTCCTATCAACTGACACAAACTAATAATGATACGTTACTTTTTCAAAATCTAAAAATGAAAGCACATTCAAAACCGGGAGAAACGTAATTGATAATTTTTGTATTATGTACAGAGGTTGTCTTTGCTAACACGTGCTGATTAGTGTGGGATATGAATGAACTAACTACATTGGTGACCATATCAGAAATGGAAATACATGTTTACAGCTAATATCGGTTCTTTTCAAAATGTTACATAATGTGTTGATTGCCAACGCAAAAATTATTTGAATATAAGTAAATTGTTATGATAATTGAACATCAGTAATGATATATGAATATGTGATAATCATAACTATATAACTGACATATCTATAAAAATGAGTTAAGTATACCTTGGGCACAGAATGGGGTGATACTTTTGAATGGCAGTGAGGGCAAGTGCGTCAAGTGTATGGTGCATTTTTATTTTTTTTTATTTAATGCAAACCATAACTTTAAATAAGCATTCAAATGTCAAAACTCATTTTTCTCATAATGTACAAAATGTTATTTACACCGTTACATTTTCACCAATGCACATAATGAAATGAAAACACAATGTATAATAAAATAATAGTAAGTTCGTACTACAACTAAAGTAATTAACTTTCAAGAAGGTTTAGTGTCATTTTCAATGCTTTTACATTTGTAAATATTGTTACATTTGTCACATAAAAATATTGAAAATATGTCATTATCTATAACACGAAAGATCGTAAATTGCATTTGTAATTTCAAACACTGCATCGGCATAAGCGGAGAGTAAGGTATTTTACGTACAAAGCCAAACTTGAACATTTTATCACTCTTTTTAACAGTAACTAAATCAACAACACTCAACATATTATTTGTCAGTGTACGTCATTTTAAAGTAATAAATAAAATTTTATAATTGGACACCTGCTTTATGAACTATTAGACCATACTCCTCAAATTTTTAAGTTTGTTTTTGAGTAAAGAGAAAAAGTTTAATATTTTCTACAGCTCAAAATCCGAAATTTCTTAATATGTTTTAAGAAACGTTGCCTAAGTTATAAATTACCACTTATGTGACTAGAGATCAAGTACAAAGTGCCATTAGATTGAGATGTATTTCACTTGTTTCCTGAAATCAATTTAGAGCGGATGATCTTTCATTTACTAGAGTGTCTTAACTTCAACCACCTGACTGTTAGAAAACCTACAGGTGACGCTGATAGTGTTCTGGTTAACGTGGTTGTCTTGTGAACAAATATATCTGAATGGAGTTTCTTTGTCATACTCTATGCTTGAAACTGTAGGTCCTGAGATGATAAGCCTTCGTGTGTAAAAGGAGTACTGAGAGTCCTTGACAGCATTTTTGTCACAGCTTCATTTTCTAGGATAAGCCACAATATCGTACTTATTATGCCAATGAACCCAATAATAATAACAATGATAAAATTATATTCAATTCATGCATTTAACAATTGCAAACTGACAATGAACTTTCATTTGCTTCAAATTTCGTTAAGATGTATTAATATCACTACATGCTTTCACGGTTTCGATTCTTTACAAACACTTATTTAGCTACCACTGATTTTATTTATTCACAAATTAAGGAACGCACACATATATAAATTCCTCAACCTGGATTTAAACCCACAGCTATAGCTTTTTTCAACATAACATAATAATAGTCTAGATTATGCAGTTTAAATATAAAATATAACTCTATATATTTTGAAAGAGCAATTCGTAGTTCTTATGTTTATTAATATCTTATTTTGAAGCTACTTTTAAAACTATTTCGATCTGTTAAACATTATAGACAATTGTTCAAATCGTTATGTGACGATAATTAAACATGCATTTTCATGAACGCATAATTATTGTATTATTATACAAATGTATTTGTTCACGTTTTATAAAAGAAATTATTATTAATTTGTAACTACTAGTTGAGTTTCAATGTAATATGATGTTACTAAATTATTTGTTGGCATTTCATACAAAGAGTGTAATTATTTTAAAATGAAAGCAATATTGCATATATTGCAAAGGATTCTGACATTTTGAATATGTTCAGTAGAATAATAAATTTTATTATTCAGTAAATGTTAAATCACTTTAGGAATAATTTAATTTTCTTAAAATATTTTGGTAAGCACAATATTACGAATTACACCGTCAATTTCTAATTATGAAACTAATACTTTTCTTTCTTTTCATTGAATTTAGAGCAGTTGTTATTGGCTGAAATTCAAACGTACAGTCTGATGCACAAGGAATGATAATTTTGCCAAGAATTACCAAAGATGTCATAGTCAATTTATTTGGATTCATTGCTGAATGTTCTAGCATTTCCAGATTAAAATTATTAATAGGCAAATTTTCCATTCTTGTATCTTCGAGGTAAGTTTAGGTAACTTTGAAACTTTGCTTGAGTGTTTACTATATCTTAGTTATTACAGAAAGAGAAACGAATATGTAAATTACCTATTTTTGTAATATTGCTGAATTATAAATTCGTAACTAAAGAATGTGTCATAAGATTTTCTACTACATACTGTGTTCATATAAGAAAGTCTGATAGAAATTAGTTCAATTGAAAATTGAAAGGAGGAATGTTAGCATCCGAATATAATATTTCATTCAAATAAATTGGAACAATGAAGAAATAAGAAAAATAAACGAAATCGTCATGTTAAGTAATCAAGAGTATGTGACCCTATTTTCCTTCTGAAGTGTTTGCTTATCAAGTTAATATATTCTAATAAATCAAACGATTTACAAGCTGTTGAGCTGTAACGCGAATACGAATATAGCGCTTGCACTAGACCCATTTTTAGTTTTATATTTAATGAGCAAAATAACAATTTGAGACTAAGCGCTTAATGCATCATTGCATTCTAAAATGCTTGAACTATTATTCGACATCGGATTAGAATGTAATTATGTTTCTTGTGCAGTGGGACCCATGGGTATAATTGTGCAAATTTTCCATGACTATATTCATTAATTTTTCTCTTACATCCTATGTGTTTTAAGCGATGGATGTTTATGTATGCTGTTGCAGAAGTTGTCAACAGCTTGTCTCGAGTTTTCCTTTAATTCTTGAGGCTCTTATTGGGTCAAATAAAGTGCACGAACATGGTTATGGACAATTCCACGGTAATACTCATAGATCCCACTGTACAGTACTAAAGACATCAATATTCGAAACATATTGTAAAGTAACTTTCATGTATTATACAAGAGTTAGGAGTGTATACATTTTCAGTTCCTCGATAATGTTAAAGGTTAAAAATATTAACTAGATATTAAGAATCACATCAGGTGAATGAAATTAACATATCTTTATTTTCGTATTGATGATCAGCATGTAGTGTTTCTTGTGCTTCAGATATTGCAACTAATTTTGGGGAGAGATATATATCTTCTCTGCAGTAATACATGTAAATGGTTCGCATATGCTTTATTTTACTTCGCTTTTTGTGCCACTTTTGGCTAATTTGTGAAGATGGGGATGAGTGATGACATGATGAAATTGATGAATGGACACTCACAAACTTCCATGCCCAGGCCGGAATCCGAACCTGGGACCCCTGGCGTCGTAGCGCGATGTGCTAATCACTCCGCCACATATCTTGTTTTGTAACTATACATAATAAATAAACACACATCAAAACGTTTCCCTTATAGAAACAAATGGAAATAGCCAATTGTACTTAAATACCCGATTTACTCTCAAATATGAAAATGATATTTTTTATTTAAGCAAATAAATCTGTGATGGTCAATTTATAATCTCAATTTTCCTATTAAATTTTTGGAAATATTTTATTCAGTGTAGTATATTTATGGAATATGTTGTCGAATATTATCAAACTTAACTTTCCGTGAAATTCTTGAATATTTCCGTATTCATATTTTCCCTATATTTTAGTTCAACTCATATTAATGTTTTTCATTAAAGAAACACGTCTTTATTTTGAGTCTAGTTGAAAATATAAGAGATATTAGAAATGTGGGTACTGGAGACGCATTTCCTAGTGTTTGTTAGTCCCAAAAAGATGTTGCATTGTAATCAAGGGCCCCACTTAAAATAGTCAATTAGCGTCAAGTGGTTATTAGCCTATCCAAGCATAAAGTGGACATAAATGTAAAGCCGTTCTTTACTCTTAAATTCTATTATTAAGATGTATGTTTATACAAAACGCAAGTTTGGAAAATACTAATTTCAAATCTGAATTTCATTTTGTTCCAAATGTAAATTAACATTTTATGAATGAATTTACAAATAATATTAAACTGTCATTGTCATTATTCTGAAAGCAATTATTGAAAATTTCTAAAACATGAGTAATACTTTTATAGCAATATTTTATTATCTAATTAGCTCGTTATTAAATATACCGGTAATTACTTAGGATTAAAAATATAATACTTAGGTGAATAATGGAATACCATAAAAGTTGATTCCTTGTTTGCCTTCAACTATAAGAGTAATTCTAAAGTAAATTGGAATTTGTAAGTATTAGCGTTATATTCACATTAAAGTAATAAATATAATATTTTTGTTTCCAGGTACTTTGTACCCAGGAATTCAGTTCGGGAGGGACTGACATTCAATCTACCCTATGGAGAAGGTTGGGTGAGTAATGAATTTTATCGTCCCTCAAGTACATGTCATAGTTCATATATGTTCTGTGACACCGTATAACTAAAATACAAAATAAATCTTCATACTCAATACTAATTTGACATGGGGCAATATTTTTGCTCCAGAAATATAGTTATTAATTTCGAAATTTCCAAAATGCAGTGCGGCTGTCATTGTCGGAGATTAAGGTTGTTCATTTGCTAGGGGCTACAAACCAACATCCTTAGCCCCCCTCCTAGATACACCCTTGTTTCCAGGAACTTCTGAGAGTGCACTCAAGCCCAGTAGCCTCCTAAACCGACTTAACCCCCCCCCCTGCTGTTAATGTTGCGTCTCTGTCAATATAATATCAGACATGGGCCAGCTTCTGTGGATAAGTGGTTAATATAGCATCCTGTGAAGTCAGAAGTCCAAAGTTCGATTCCTCTATTGTCCATTTCATTGCGTTTGTTTCTGCACCTGTGCATGAATTCTAATGCACCTCCCATGCTCATGGTTGACATTAACGAAGAACTAGTTTTGCTATACAAATGGGAAGCCACGAATTACCCCACTCCCTAGATTCTCTTACCCACAATGTTTATTTCTAAATTCATTGTTGTCACTCAAGGAAATAAAATTGCTTTCCCTACATGGAGATATGTGCTATTATATTAACTTTTTCTTATTCGTTAATAATTTTTAATGCTCAAATTTAATTTTAATGTAACACAATTCGTGTTAGAAATTTAAAATCCTGGAATCAAAAGTTTCATAAAATTTTATTTTCTAGAAGAAAATAAAAAAAAAGGGATCTTAAAATATACCTTTAAGAAGTACGCTTTGTTGTTATTTTGCTGCAATGACATAATACGAATACAATTCTTGAGGTGTACTTAGACTATAATAATATTGAATATGGAATAAGAATTTTCCAAATTCTGCCATTCCTTTTCATTTTGTTTTCAATTCAACGCTGCCCAGAGAACTAAAAGTCCAAGTAAAATAAGCTAGATACTAACGCATAAACCGCCTATTAAACAACTATAACTCTGAAAACTGTCTAATGCCTCACTAAAGAGATATGCATAAGCTTAGAATTTAACAAATAATGATTATATTTATATTTTTTAATAAAGAAAAATAATAAATCAAGAAAAATTAATCCGAACAACTCTTTTCAAGTTGTATTGATTTGGAAAAAAAATATGACACTTAATTTTTTTGTCTATTTTAAGAATATAAAATACTTTTTGCACATTATGTACATAGTTATTCAGCAGGAATTTCAAATTGGTTAATTGTTAATGTAGAGATGTATAAAAGAGCCTTTTTTGTGTAGCAGACGCTCAAAAACATCAATGACACATTTAAACAGAAAGAAATAATAGAATTTTTTTTCGAGGGAGAGTTAGGGGAAGAGAAAGAGGGAGAGAGAGAGAGAGAGAGAGACAGAGAGAAAGAGAGAGAGAGCGGAATGCAGAAAACAAAAACAAATGGATTACCCGCTCTCACGTGTGCTGCCACATGTGCTCGCCTGTGACGTATTGATGACGTCGGGCCGTGTGGCAATCGTATCGTTAGCAAATCGAGAGGAGGTGGGGAGGGGGAGGGGGTGGGCGGGTTGCTTCAGGGGGTGCCCATGGGAATTGAGTTCCGGTATGTATTGTTGTTGTTTGGGCATGCCTCTCTCTTTTTTTTCACATTGGTTCTTGGGCAGCCATTGAATCTATTCAGACCATGTGCTGACACGATTGGAACCCAGGCAGACTTTCTGCTGACTGCACGTCCAGGTAATCGTTCAGTACGGATGGGTCTGTGCGCCGCATCAGTCGTAGGGAAAAAAGTTGTGGTGACTCTTAATTTCGCGAATCTGGTGAGTTCCCTGCAGTCAAGGTACAATAACATTCAAGCCTGAAATATACACGCATTTATACGTTTTTAAATGCACTTAGTATTCTAATAATTACAATTACTTAACAAAAATATATAAGCAATACTTTTTATAATTATCTATAAATTCGCAATTTACTTTTGAGCAGTTAAGTAGAATTTTCATTAAAAAAATTAAAACTAAAAATATTATTCCTTTAATAATACTAAATTAAAAACAAAATTTTATTTTAACAATTTTCAAAATTTGAAAACAAAATAGTTTATCTTGCCAAATAATTATAAAATATTAAAATTTAATACTTTTAATGCAATACTTACCTCTGTATTATATGAAGGTGATTGAAATTTATAGTATTATAGTTATAAATAACAATTAAGAAAATGAAATTTGTGTAAAAATAAATGTATACTGCTGAGAATATTTCCCTTAATTTTAACATTCATTAAAAATGAAGCGGAAATATTGTCCAGTTTTTAGAATTTCTTTACTATTATCTGCAGATTGGTTGTATCTTGAGATTTCAGACGTTTGATGCTAGGTTGTATTCCTCTTTCAGATGGCTTCTCCCCTGTAACGATCCAGGACGAAGTGGCAGAATTTTTAAGAACAGGTAAGTGTAAGTATGTAAATAAGGATCAAAATGAGCATGCGCGAAGTTGCACCCTTGAGCCTTGTAGACGTAGAAGGTGTTTTTCATTTGTCTTGAGCATTACCTAAGATTCTGCGCGCGCACGTAAGCCTATCAATGCGCCCAAATGCCGTGTCGATCGACCTTCCGAAACGGACTTCATGTCGTGGTGTAAGAAATATTCCAGAGATGTTCTCCTGAACGATTTTACGATGTATTTTTAACAATAATCACTTTTACAATAATAAATAAATTCAACACCTTTTTAAACTTATACACACAACATTTTTTTCTTATTTCATGTATATTTGTGAATATTTTCGGTATAAGTAATACAACTTCTATCTCTTTTCTTTATTTGTCTTACAAAATACCAATGAAATTACAAATTAACTATTATGATGTGAGAAAATAAACATAACATGAATTGTACCAATTTTTGAATTTTTTAAAATAATATCTATCTTACCAAGTTAAAAGGAGAAACACTTTTATAGTAAAACTTCCTCCGCATAGTACAAGAGTGGTTGAATGTTTAGTATTACAGTTTGCAAATAACCTTACAAGCACTAATATTTTTAAAAAAGAAAGATAATGCACGAAAATTTACAAACATAATAAATCCATATATTTTATAATACACACTTCCCGAAAGTTTAGCAGATAATATAAATAATATATTTGTAAATAAAGACACACAATATTATAGTTCTTGCTACTGTAACAATATTTCAGTAAAAACTTTAGTGCAGGGGGCGCGCTATTTGTTTGCGAGATTAGGATTTTTAAGATCGTTTTCGTCAAGGATTTCCGGTTTTTCCGAAGTTCGATTCATGTTAAGATACATATATTTGCATTAATTTGAGTTTAACAAAATTCAAGCGCTTTTCGCGTGTTTGATGTTCTTGTTGTCCAGAGTTGTTTAGTGTGATATTTGTACATTTTTAGTTAAAATACGAATACAAAAGATAGAAATTATCGCACAATGTAAAATCTCTTCATCGACTTCAAATGTGTATTTATTTAGCGGACTACAACGACATTTTTCGTTTGAATTTCAATTAGCTTAGTAACATTTTCGTACATCAATTCTTCAAAAAACACAATTTTTACATGCAAGTATTATGTTGCGCGTATTTTATCACAGTGAAAATAATAATTTCTCCCCTTAAAATAATATTGCTGAAGACTAAATGTTATGGTGTCTTAGCTTAATCACATAAGCTTGAGGAAAAATCATAATTTTGAGTCGAAGTAAATTTATACTTTCATACTTAGAATAAAATAAAAATCAACTAATTCCAAAAATACAAATACGTTCTTTATCACTTTCTTTGAACGTTTCTTCTAAATATTGAACATTGATTGTAGTGTTTATAGTTCAATATAATAATATATGTTCATAATACATGAACTACATTTTACATAAGAAGTATGTACGTTTCTTGAACTGGCCACTTTCAATGCACACGCTTATGGTATCTTTTACAAGCCATGTAAAAGTTTATCTCTTACGCATTGTCAACTCAAAAATACACACTTTTATAGTAATATATCAGATTTTATTGAAGTAAAGCAATGAAAATTTATGTAGGAAAATTTTGTATTTGGAACGCTTCGGCATACTGTAGGCTACATTACAATACGAACACAAACTTACTGGTATGTATCCCTATGTCCAGGTACAAAATAATTATTCTATTTTACGTTGAACTTTCAGATGTCACACCATTGCTTGGATATTTTCCTCAAAATAAAGTATGTTTAGAGATGTTTTGCCGTAGAGCCTTGTCACTAACATAACTAAATTATTTATTTATGTCAATGAAAAGTAATCGAAATTATTCAATCGTTATCTTGTATCAAATAAATAATAATTGAGAAGAAACGTTCGAGATGACGAAAATGAAAAAGTGGGGAATATTGAAAGCAAGCTTGAGGAAAATACATTTACAATTAAAATTTGTATTCACTGTGGTTTAAAACTGAAGAATTGTATTTGAAAATATCTTATAACTTCATTGCTTACTACGCATTATTTACAAGTAAAAATTTGTACGTTATGTGTGAATAATAATAATAATAACAATCAGCTCATGGATGTCCTCGGTATTTTTTAAAAATGAAAACTAATTTTCATACATATAATTTTATTGTTGATGTGACTAAGGTGTGGCTATTGATTGAATAAGTTTACAGAGATGACTCTAATAAGAAGGAATATAAATTAGACTTTATTGTTCCCAACTTACATTCGGTACTTACTTTCTACCTTCAAGTATGTGATTAATAATTCTTTATCGTTGGTATCTATAAATAGTATTTCGCACAGGAATTTATATTTGTAATTGCTTGCACAAGTTACATTATTTATGCATACGATATTGACACATAACAGAAAATATGTACATTTGCACTGCACTGAACTGAATGGATTTAAAAAGATATTAGGGGAAATTTGCACTACACAACATGTTAATGTTGGATTTCAATGATTGGTAAGAAGAAAACTGTAGCATAATTGAAATTACAAAAAATGAGTCTGTGTATTTTCTTAGTTATTTATAAATTAGTACACATTTCAGTGACTATAACATATGTTGCAAAATATAAAAATATGAAATTGTAATTCTGTGAAGTTTGTTAGCAAATTAGACAGACGACACATAATTAATTGCATACTTCAAATATTTATTGATGCAGTGCTAGGATTACATGTTTGTTTTAATTTATTCTGAGCATTTATTTTCGTAGAAGATTTAACATACAGAACATTACAAAGAAATATTTTGAAATACATGTAACAGAGAAGATATGTAAGTTTCTTATAGAGCACATGTGCTTATACTGATTTAGTGTTACGATCTAAGTTTGCTTCCTGTTCAGCTCCTATTCGATGTTCTGTACCTTAATTATCCCACTTAGAATATACAAGCATTTCAATTCAGATAATAAACACATAGATAAAAGTATTATTCGTAAAAAAAACTTATGAAAAATGTGTTTCCTTGTTGGTGTATAGTTTAAATTATATTCTGGTTGTATTTTCTTACCTGTACAGAAAATGAATACAGATACTAAACTCGCATTTTCAATAGGTATTGAACATTTAATATTCCAATGTGACCTGAGCATGATATATTATCACAGAACATTAATCGAAAAATAAATATCATATTATGATAAAACAATCGAATGTGTAGTTGTTTGCAAGAGGGATTGACGTTTCTTTGCGATAGTTCATTTGTTATATATTTCATCAATCATTATTCATTCTCATCGTTCTGATTGACGTCAAGAGATAGAGAAAGTAAAGAAACTTTAAAAACACAACGAGACAATTACAAATTACATATTGATCTGCAATAAGCGATGAAGATCATTAAAAGACAATACATATTCAATGGAGTATTAGCATGAGGAACAATATATCTTAAATATAGCCAACCTTTGCTACATTTCTTGTTATTTTATTGTATCTTGTCCATTTTCTACATAAAATTCTTATCAGTTTTTTGTGTCGTAACTTCTACTAATTGTAGTATTCTTAATTTTATACAAACTCGTTTCAACATGTGGAATAATCAAAGTTTGATTATGTATATATTATACTTGTCTTCTTTACTTTAGAGGGTCCTTTCATTTCCACTAAAAATAAAGGAACCACGATTGCATAAATATAATTTTGAAATTGATAACAAGAAGGAATTCTGTCAACGATGTTACTCTCCAATCATAAATACAAGCAGATACATCAAAACATTCCAATTTCGTTTCATACATCTTATTGCAAACATTTTTTAAATATAATTATTAGGTTTCATTTTATAATGTAAACCAAAATATGTGACTGTAATTTCTGGAGTAAATGAAACGTTAAAATGCAGTTTAAAATTTTGCCTACACAAGTGATATTCAAGGTAGGCCTATTAATAAAATTCACCCACCCAAGGTTTCAGTTGGTGGTTTCAGTTGGTGTTTTAAGTCCACTTTATGCACAGTAAGGCTAATCGGGACTGGACCTACAGTTTAAAGTGGGATCCGATCCACTTGTGCCTCCACCGGGTATCGAACCCGGGACCCCTTGATTACAAGGCAATGACGCTGCCACTGCGCCATGGGAGAGGCCCTCACCCACCCAAGGTGTTCTGAGTAATACAATGAGATTGAAACTCAGAATTATGCATATTAGTCTTGTCAATCTTCATTTTTAATAAAACATATCCATTTAACTTTGATTATAAAAATAGGTGTGGGATTCTGTACCCCCTTTCAAACATTTATTTGCCCATTAAGACTACCTAACTGTAAGGCCCAAAACAAAGATGTCTGTCTATTCTTTCAAGGTTTTCAAAACTCATTGCACTATCTATATCATATCAACCATATTACCTATTTATGTTCAATATTTCATGCAAAATAACTGACAGTATTTTTATCTCCTTATGAAACAAAATATACAACACTACAGAAATTAATTTGAACTCTAGATTCCATTATTCAAGTAAGTAATTATCAGATAACTAGATAATTAAATATTGTTGTAAAATTATATTTAACATAATAGATTATTTTCAATGATTGCTTTCAGAATAATGTCAATGACATTAAACATATTATTCGTACATTCATTTGAACTTACAATTCAATTGAAATAATTTCAACATCTGCTGCATATTTTATGTGCTAATTTTCTTTCATGACTTGGTTTCATAATTGACAGAATTTACATAATATTCTCCTAACATCCTGCACATATTATTAGTAGATAATTGAATACTGGAAAGTAAAAGTTGTAATACGTGTCTGTTACTGTGCATGGCCCAAATGGAACCAAGAGAAGATTGCAAGACTTAAAATAGAAGCTAAAGAATGCTACATGTAATTTCCATCTAATATTTATTTTGCTTTAAAAGAACTTTGATGAGTAAACAGTCAGAGAAAAATATTGAAATATTAAAAAATAAGACTTCATAATGTAGGTGAAAAAATTTCGAATTTGGTAGTAAGAACCAAATACCAAAACTATAGTTGTTCATTTTCATTATTTTAAATGACAAAATTAATCATTGCTCTAGACTGAAGTTTTCATAACAGTCTCCAGATTTTGTAGTCGGTTCATAGAATACATGCATGGATGCCGTAACTAGCAGAGAAATAGATCATGCTTTTAATGTTGATAGTTCACATTCTTATTCTTACAATAGGTGGTTCTTTGCAACACTATTGTTTGCAGTTCAACAATGTATAAGTTAATGAAAACTGAATTAATTAGCAGTCCACGCGAATTTCTGTATGCCCAAGAAAATTAATTTCGCTTCACTATGTCATTATACTATTAGGTCTGCTTTATTACATCCACATACTTACTGTGGACCTATAAAAACGAGTTACATCAAAATTTAGCATATTCAATTCTGCGTTAATTTATGCTAACCAATTTTTTTTTCGAGTATGGCTTCTGTTTTTATATTGGTGAGAACAAAAAAAGTGCCTGTTTTTTGGTGTTTTGAAAACTATCGCTTTCTTTGAAAATCAACAAATAAAAAACGAGTAGTCTGATTGTTATGAAATTTTAATATGGTGCAGGCGGAAAAGTTTCAAACACAATTCTTAATTTTCAGATTTTTAAGATTTGTCCAAACACCGTTATTATCAATTTTGCGAAACAAGATTTTCTTCGTATTTGGGTAGTCCTACAAGTACAATATTGGTCTTGCATTGAAGCTCTTTGCATCTGTTTTTTAAAATCCATTGTCATAGTCGATTCACATTATGAAACAGATTTTATACAGATTTTTAGTCAACGGAGTAAAGATGTACGTGGAATGTGGCAACACCGTACACACCGACTCTCAGTGACAGCGCGCAGTTTTCACTGTTTAACGGAAAATGTATTAAACGTTTGTAAATATACGAATTGTTTTTTTAATTGAATGTTGAATAAAGGCATATTGATTGAAATATGTAAGGGAAAGAAGTTAAGTAATCACATTTTCATCGGTTCTCTGTAGTACAATTATGAAAAATGTTGCCATTAATACACGTGATTTCGTTTGATTTTTATTGAGAAACTGAGGAATTTGCTAATATGAAAACGATTATCGCTATTGTTCTAATTCGTGTCATTCAAAAAGAAATTTGTACAGAACCGTATTGTAAATATAAGACCATTACCTTCGAATGAGATAGCTGGCAGTTCATGCTGTTACATTCCACGCGTCTGTAATCAATTTTGTCACGCGCAGGTAGTGCCGCATGGGTCGAATTCCCTGCGGCAGTCGACGCCGTCCTCACCGATACCTCTTGCCGGGCGCTGCCGGACATGACGCGGCAAATGTACACAGAAACCCATTTTAAAGGTTGAGAAAATAACGGTAAACTATACGTACTCGTTGTAAAATAAACGGTAGTCGATATGATACACAAGAACAAGAGGCCTCAGTCAGAAAAGTCTGCCCAGCATTACGTTAGTGAGCTTCAATCAATATACGAAAAAAGCAAATAGTCAGTCACTGAAAATTAACTCAAACTCAGAAACTCTAAATTAGTATATATATACTTTTCTCTTCTTATCCTACTGCAGCCTATTCCTTGCTAATGGTTAAGTGGTTCTGCCAATGGTTACTGATCTAATGCGGTAACTATATTATTATACCCCAAGCTAATGTAAAATATTTCTAAATTTTACAGAAATGTGGGTTGCGAAATCCCGCTTTATTATTTATATTTAGTAATTTTACACGATACAAGATGATAAGTTGTAAATACTTTTATAGGCATTTATTTACATTTCTCGCATTGAGAAACTTATTTAAAACATATTACCAAATATAAACGTTTACACGTAGGCAAAGTTAGTGTATTGTCTGTTTTACAATAACTGTACTTGAGATTGTTGACAATGCTAGTATATATATCAGCCATTAATTATATTTAAAACGTTCCCTTGACACTAATGTACACTGTATTTTGTTGGCCGCGGTGGCTCAGTCGGTAACGCGTCTGACTACCATGCTAAAGGTCCCGGGTTCGATCCCCGGCCGGTTCAAATCCGGGAACTTTTCTAACGTTGGAAGCGGCCCCGGTGCCCACCCAGCGTCGAATAACATGGGTACCTGGGGGAAACCCTGGGGGGTAAAGGCGGTCAGGGGCGTGGTGCTGATCACATCACCCCCACTCACGACCGGATCAAGAAAGTGTGGGGCGTTACCCCCACACCCCCTATACGCCTTCATGGCGTGGTGCTAAGCACAGGGGAACACTTTACCTTTTTTTTTTACCTTTACGTTCCCTTGACACTAATGTACACTGTATTTTGAAATCTAAGACAATCTATTTTGAATTTCCTAGTGAAACCATAGAAAAATCAAGTATCAAAATTCAATTTTGAAGAGCGTCAAAATAGCCTACTACAAATCTTCACAATTCATTAATTTGAAATCAAAGTCAAAAATATGGATCCAGAAAACAGCCAAAATTCGTAACACAAATGAATCTGGAAATAACTATTTTATTCTCTACATCGTGAGAATGGCGTAGGAATATTTATTTTATAATGCTTGTAATACTGCTGAAATATATCATGCAACGCTTTAAATTGTTTGAGTAAATAATGTCCACTATATTAAATAAGGAAATATAGAATATTAAACTGAATTTGTAAAATTGTTCAATTTATTACTGGAACAAAATGAAGATTATAAATTTGTCAATGCAACAATGTTTTTACTGTACGTACTTCTGTCTTCTACAAATTTAGAAGATTTTTTGTGTCAAGAAACTTCCGAATAAATTAGTTAATTTAATAAATACTACAATATTATTACAAAAATAATCTGTATTGTGAAAATGAATACGAGACATAATTGCCACTCCTAAGAATATCATCTGCTTAATTAAAAGACAATTCGTGGATTTATGTTGATATGAATTTACAACGAACTTTACATCTAACTTCTATTCAGAACCTACGACCGAAGTTGATAAGTTATATTTTCTAAGGAAACCTAGGCGTTTCATATGCATTTGAAACAAATTAATTTATATATTAAGATATTTTATCAAGGGAAAACACACGATTAATATTATCTTTGAGGTTTTAAAATACACATGATTTCAATTTGGAATTATTAAATAATAGCAATAAATTAAAAATGTCTTCACAAAATATATTTATACTACATGTCGCAGAAAATAATTGTTGGAAATTATGATGTCTTTGTTAAAAATTACATCAACATATTATAATAAATAATGCAATAATTATGTTGTAGGTTCTTATATTTTATATACTATACTAACTACGGTACATCTGCACTACTTATGTTACATAACACAAAGCCATGGGCAAACAAAGGTTTTATTAAAGATGAGAGAAATGTTATCAGTATTATAAAAGGAAGACCCTATATTAACGGTATTTAACGTTTGTAAACCAATATCTATTTGAAAATATTCATGTAATGATATTCTACTTTTGACGTGGAAAGGTAAGAAACCTTGCAGTAGCTTGAAACCATGTGTTAATTTCTTTGAACATTTCATACACAACAGTTTTTCTGCAAAAGGATATTGAACATTCTATATGGTAATCTCTTGCCTAATAATTGCATGAAAAAAAATTAAAACGTACGAACACAGATTTATATACTGCAACATTTACAAATATATTTTTGGAAAATATTTTAATTATTTAAAAATTATTAAGGAGTTTAGATGAGATTTTCCCCATATACTAAAGAGTGCCAAATGGTCTGCATGTACCGATGTATTCAATTTTTTTATCTCATTCATTCATTCTAATACTATAATATTTTATGGAAAGAGGTCAGATTATTTGAGAACAAATGCTACACTGATCTGTTCAAAATTTATACACCAAATATATATATTCAATGTAAATGTTGTAGAAGAGGACAAATATAACGTGTGACTGTAATGTTATGAAATGAATCTGAATGTTGTGTTTGTGTGATACATAGGAAATTTTAAAACTTGGATAAAATTAAAATACTTTCCATCAACGGTGTCAAATAGATTTTCCAGTAGCTGTGATACTTTTAGTTTCAAAACGAATTTAATGGTAGTCAGAGACTTGCCTCATTTATTCTTCTATCGCTCCTTCCCAAACAAGAACTATATTTCAAACTTTGCATCACCAACTTGTAGGGTAAGTTATGTACGAAACCTCTGCCAGTTACTCAATCCGAATATGCAGTCCAGAAAGATATTTGAAAATAGTAGCAGAATTTATAGCTTTAGAAATATAGGAGGAGTCTCTTTGTTGTCCGCCATCTTGAAACACACCGCATGATTTCGATTAAATCCAATTCGAAAACAAACCTAAAAGTTATAAAATACCTACAAAATTATCAACCCAAGGCATCTGAATTTACCTCACTTATTGTGGTTATAAAAGAGGTGACATACCCACTTTGACTCCTACCCCGTTTCTCCTCAACTATGCACCATATCTGATTGCTTAATTGTCACACAAGTGGTGTAACAAGAACGTTTGTTTTGTCTCCTAATCTTCAAACATTCAATGTACTTAAATTTTGAAAATGCCATAAATTAGAAATATTTGTTATATTTGTGTGGGCATTTTGGATCGGTGTTCGATGTATAATATAAATGTATAGTCTGGGGATCAGATCCCATCCTGAATATCTCTGTATGATGTACCTTCCAATTGCATAAAAAACAATATCCCTATTCTCGACATTTTCAATGCAACAAACTTGTATATTTTTGAAGAAGTACATTGAAAATGCGTTGGGAGAAAATATACAGGTTTAACCCCTTCAGACCCATTGTACATGATCATGTACATCACATTTATTATTTTTTAATGCGTGATAGCGAATGTTTCAGCATTTGATTTTGTACATTTCGTCTGCTGAGAAATCGCTAAGCTACTGCCACCTGGTATCACCGACAGAAAATAGAGAGTAAATAGCGATGATGGCGGGAATAGTTGACGACATTGAAAGTAAATATCCTACAATTTGTTTAATTTTAACATAGATTTAGATTAGATCATGTACATGCCAAAAATGTTTTCAGAAAAAATAAATGTCGTTTTTGTAACCAGGGCAGCTCTTATAGCTACATTTGAGCAATTTTTTTTCTTTCGTTTTTGAAAAAAATCAGGTCTGAAGGGGTACAAATAATTATCATGGAGATAATTATATAAACTTTTAAAAATCTGTTAACAAACAAAAAACTGAAAACTGTTCTATTTATATTTATTTTTCCATTTCAGCTTCTTAGTGAGTTACTTTTTAATCTATCTGAAGTACCGGTACTGTCTAATGTATAATGGGTGGTGGAAAGTAATTTTTACATTTAATTTGCCTCTATCCGCTTTCTCCTTTGTATTTTATTTCTTTCTTCTCATGCCTATCGTACTTTCTAATGGTTATTTTGCCTTAAAATCAAGATTCTGTCACCATTCTTTCATGTGAGAATGATTTTTTTTTCCATTTTGTGTCGTTCATGTGTTCATACCAACTATGTTTCGCAGTTCTTCCTGTTTCACCTATATATTTATTCATTTCAGATATTTGTATATTCTGTGTACCCGTGCTTCGTTCAACCACGTTTATTTCTATTTTCTCTTGGCCATATCTCCTGTATTGTCGAAAACATTTTCAGTGGTTTGGTAATTTTATATACTGGTATTTTGTTTTATTGTACCATAAGTTTATGAAGTCTATCTGCTTTCCCTTTTTTACAATTTTCAATAATGCTATATTTCGCTTGCTTATACTTTTACCTTCACTGACTTTAATTTATTTTTCTGCTTGCCCCTTTATTTGTCCATTTGTGTTATTTCCTCTTACTCTCTTCCCACGTGTTTTCTCTTGAATCAATTGGTAATTATACGTTTCTCTTCTTCTATTTCCACGTCATTCCCGTAGTACTTTATCCATATATGGTATGGTGTTCTCATTTTGCATGAATCTATTCCTGCTAGTGGTTTCCTATGTACTGATGTTTTATTTTATTTTGTTCACATTGCAGCACATGTAAAGAAATTTCAAGTAAGGAAATGGAATTTGCAGAAAAAGATAAAGAAATGGATATCGATAAAATAATCTGGAGACAATTATTCAGAGGAAAGAAAACATTTACGACCCAGGAGATGAAGACATATTTGAAATTAAATCCCGACAGTTAGTAAAGGCGACGATGTTGGTTGCTGAAAATACTCCATGAGGAAAAATGACAATTAGAATCTCGAGAAGAAATTGGAGGAATGCCTTAAATAAGACAAAAAGTTGCGATAAAGGAATATTTTTCTCCTAAAATAAGAAATCAGGTAACGATATAATACAAAGAGACTGGCCTTGTACAGAAAGGAGAAAGAGCTCTTGTATATTAATATAAATGTAATGTAAATATCAATGTAAATCAATATAATAATACTGTACGCTACGGATTACCAAAATCAATAAGAGAAATAATAAGAAAAACTTCAAGATGTTACTTGGAAAGAATAATATGCAATAGGAAGTTCAGATATGAGGAACTTACAGACAATATAACAATCGAGCTGTAAAGCAAACCTGGAGAAAATAACTAAAAGAAAAAGTTGCCACTGACGTTGTGAGAAGTATGTGCCAAAACATTTATTTCAGATCTGTAAGATAATCCTTTTACAGCCAAACGGATGTTAAGGATTGTAGCAAAGATAATACATTTCCTAAAATAAGAAATAGTACTAAAATCGAAGATATGTGGATGATATATTAACTGTAATAAAAACTTGTGAGATA
The DNA here is from genome assembly GCF_977018435.1 of Lepisma saccharinum. Classification (NCBI taxonomy): domain Eukaryota; kingdom Metazoa; phylum Arthropoda; class Insecta; order Zygentoma; family Lepismatidae; genus Lepisma; species Lepisma saccharinum. The sequence continues at coordinate 29,186,479 of NC_139244.1, forward strand.
ATTGACGAAAATGAATGCTTGTCATGAAAGTATATACTTAACACTATTATCAAAGCATTTCAAAAATCACAATTAGAAAACTAAAGATTAGTAAATCCACAATATAGGTGTATCTGCATGCATTAAAATTTAACAAGACAGAATAAAAACATTAGCATGTAGAAAACTACTAGCAGAGCAAATGTAATGCATGCAAGATAAAGGCACCATATCAGCACTAAGCTGACACATGGGGAAAGAGGTTTATCGTGAAAGTTGCAATAAGAAATAGAGAAAAAAAATTATAGACAAAGATATAGGTCAAACTAAAAGAAACATAAAACAAAATGGCAATAAAACGTGAACAACATACCATGGAAAGAATGTATTCACAGGAATCAGTACGCACGTTCAGATAAAGGACATGATAACGATTGTGGAGAAAGATATGATGAAAAAGCAGTATTAGTAGACCGAAGCTAAAAACATAATGTATAGAAGAGAGCAGAAATGGAAATGATGGGAACGTGTCCAATTAATTAATTAAAATAATCAAGAAACAAATATTAATTCACAAAATCGCCCAACTACCAATAATAAATGAAATCCTTACCTAAAACCAGGAAAAAAAGAAGGAAGACTAAAGAAAGGTTGAAGAAAAGAAATTCTAATTTAGATTAAATATGACAATGTAACTGTTTTCAACAACTTTTGTTTGTTAACTTATAACAAAAAATGGTAATTTTATCCGTTAATTGATTGATACGTATATATTTACCGACATTTCTCTCGAAAAACATGCATGTTCCTATGAGAATATAGAAAGGTTATATTTCCTATCTTTTACGTGTTTTTTCTGGAGGAAAAAATTCAGTTCATTAAGTTCTATTAGAAATGTATGATATGACATTTGGCATTCCATTGTTGAATATAAAATTAGGTATTTAATTAATTATTAAACCGTTTGTTACACGATACATTTCGGGGTATGAGATTGGCTACCTATTGACTAGCCTCTATCGTGCCATCCGCCATAGCTCTAGTAGCGCCGACTTCATATTTTTCGGGGTGGGGAGATTGACATGAATATTATTTTATTTATTTGTGTGCACATCTGCTTCTGTTATGGGATTTTGAGGAATAAGAATATGCCTTGTTCCATTACAGTCGGCGACAATTACTTGGACATAGTGTTATTTATATTTCCATTGAAGAAAAATGCAGAATGTTTCACACAAGACGTTCAGTGACGTTCAAGTCATGAGTCTCTTACAAGGGTTTGGATTCAAATATTTTATGCAACACGAAAATCATTCTTACTGTCTGCAGTTTCTAGAAATTTAAACTAACTATTTTCTCCAAATACATATATATATATATGCTACCGTACTTCTTTATTTTTGTTTCTTGAATTTTTATGGTTACAATTAATTTTTGTTTGTTACCAATATGTCAGCATAACGTCATGGGCGGATTTACTCTGAGACTCCGGCAATGTGTGCAACACCTAGGACGTCATCTTACTGACACCATATTAAAAAATGATAACTTTTCAGGTACACTAGTAATTTCAACTCATGTACAGTACATTCATGTTCAAAAATTAACTAATATTTGCTTTCTCTACTTTCTGTGAATTTTTTTAATCTTCCTGTTTGACTGCCTCACCCTATATATTCTGAAAGAGGCTAATCGGAAGTGAACTTACAGTTTAAAGGTTGATCCGAACTACTGTCTAATTCGTCTCCACAGGGAATCGAACGTAGGACCCCTTTATAAAATAAATATGCATCGTTATCTATACAGTAGTGTTTCTTACAGGAAAAAAATATGTGTACTGAGGTGCATTTGAAAATTCATCAACATTCTATTTATTCTTATTGTATAGAATTGTATAGATCATTTACAGGAAAAACTCAGTTATTTGAATTAACAAAACGCGTGTGGTTAAACTTTTTGGTAAGCATAAACAAAAAAAAGTGGTAGCCTTTAGTAAATTCGGTTATTTTGACCAAACTTTATGGTAACTCTAAATAAATGTGCACAATTACCAAAATGATTTATTTCTAGTGAACAATAATTTGTTTGCCTACTATTTAAACAAATGTTTGGTTCCCGGAAGAAAAAAAATATTATTCCAAACATTTTTCTCTGTGTTAACAACTCAAGACAATATGTTTCTTAATCTCGAAAGTGAACATGCATTTTCTTCTTAAATTCCAAATAAAATGTTTTCTCATATAGTTGTAAATGTAAATTTATTCTGACGTTTTCCAGATATTACAATTTCGGTTAATTCTGTTCCTTATCTTTCAGTAATTTTCTGTTTCGTTCCATGTACGAAGTTTATTACTTGCATAGTACAAATATAAATAGATTGCAAAATTTTCAAGCATTAACCAATATTTTTTCCCCTATGACTGTATGTACTTGTTTCTATAATAAAGACTGCAATTAGAAAAAGCATCCAAGTTCTTCATCTTGATCTCTGAGAAATTACATTTATATTAGCATAAGAATAATTTACTATATATTCTACGGATTATATCACTACGCCCAAAAATATTATACAGGACTAACATGTTTATGCTTCTCATCGTCAAAATCTTAATAGATCCTGTCAAGAACCTTGCACATGAAAATTAAAATCGAATCAAGATTTGATTTTATCGATTGTTGATGAACTTTTATGTACATCAAAGATTTAGAAAAAAATGGATATACTACTACAATTTGAATTTAGAAATTATTCGTTATTTTTTTATTCACTTTTAATCACAACAAATTTACAATTATCATGTTATTGGTTCTAATTTGAAACAATTTTAAAATAACATTACTGCTCAATGTTTCATTAATTTGTAATTCTAAACATTCCATCTGGAAGTATTGTTTCCAATTTCAAAGCATAGTATAATGCTCTTCGTGTTTACACGGTTCTTTGCAATTTTCTTCAATATCATCAACTTTTCTACATTTTTCCATTTTGTCATTTATTTTTTACCTGTACTAATCCCCATAGATTACTTACTATCTGTTAACCTCGTACTAATAATAACATTTATACTTTCCAGTACACACATTCACCTTACTTGTTTCAAATAATATGATATTGATTAATATGTTTAATTTTAAAATATTTGCTCCAAACAAGGTACGCAGAGAGAGAAATAATTCATAAAAGATTTTAACCCCTCGAGCTCTTCGACTTAAGCATAACGAAATCCATGTTCTTGTATTTTCCATATTAATTAGTAGGATTTGTCTCCATCAAAAATATGTTTCGGTATTCCGAAAAGTTTAAACTTGCAGAATCATGTTGAATAAAGAAGGGATGCATCTGCGACAGCTCTCATTATAAATTCAAGTCTTTGAATGTATCCTCTACTTAGTGTAGTGCACGATTGCCTCCATCTGCGAAATAATCAGAAAAAAAATTATACAATGATTTTACATTGTTTAGCTATATTTTATAATGTATCCGAACTGCTCCTTCTTTAATTTTAGGTATTGTATTTTGCATATTCAATTTTACTTACGTAAAATTCAATTATAAGTTTGAATAAAATTTCAGTCAATAATATTGAAATTTCTGCTTATGTCTAGCAGTAAAAAAAATACTAATTTAATTATTTAGAACATATTCTGACAATATTATGAAAATAATAGGTAAAATATAACGAATCATACAGCATAAATAAAATATTAATTTTCTTTCAGAATTCGTATAGGTGTTAGGAGTATCCTGATCATAATATTTTATCTGGAATAATTAGAACGTATTATTTATGGATTTTGAAAAAGCATATGATCGAGTAAAAGACATAAATAAAGGGAAGTCTTAGAACATTAACAAGTCCCAAATAAGTTAGTAAATACAATAAAGAGCCTTTAGTGAAAATGAAAATAGATCAGGGAAGCACAACGGAAGCCTTTGAAATAAATCAAGGTCCTAGAAAAGGATGTGAACTTTCTCCATTATTCATTCTGCATCTTGGTAAAATAATTCGGGAATGGAAATCTTTAAAGCCCTCAGGAATATATATTGATGGAAATACAACACTACAAATATTTTCAGATGACCAGATATTAATGGCAGAAAGTTAAGATGATCCACAAAGGTATGTTTTCAAACTTCAATAAATTCTTACCAGCTATAACATGAACATTTCAGAGGATAAAACATAGTCAATGGCCATAAATGGTAAAAAACTTCCTAGTGTGAAAACGGTGATAAACGATAAAATAATGGAACAGGTAATGGACTTTGTATATTTGTTAAGCCATATTTTACAGTTCGAAAACCAAAACTATACTGAGAAAAATTCAATAAAATATAATAGATTAAATGGAATTTTAAAAAGAAATTTTGGGAAACAAATGAGGAAAGAAATTTAAATTAGATAATATAACATAATTTCCAAACCGGCTCTTCTATATGGTAGTGAATGTTTGACTCTTTGTCAACAAGATAAAACTAGATAAAAAAAATTGTTCACAAGAGAGATTCTTCAGTCATTAAGTGTAGTAACCTTACGAGGCAAAATTAGAATTGAAGAAATCCGAAATAAGTGGAAGGAAGATGGAAGAAATTTTAAAATATCAGTTAAAGTGTATTCGACATGTTCTGAGGATGTCGTTTACCTCGATAATTATTGAGTTAGGAGATCATATCTCCGATAGTATGATCAATGTTTGTAATCGCAGAAAGGGCTTTGGTTGCCCAGACCTACAACAGGAAGAAGAAGAAAAAGAATAGCACGTAGCAATCGAGTCATTTATAACTAGAATGAAACATACTTTCCCGTTAGTTGTCTCTCGTGTAATGAGACTCATGTTCTAATTCTATGAAAGTCGATAGTCATATCATAGTTGTGATTTCTAAACATACACGCAGGATTTTTAATTACTTTTCTCTTTGGCATTCGGTCCTGATCATAACCGAATTGATCAGAATATACATTGATGCATTTCACTTGAAAAGCAACTCTCCTTACTGGTGTTCATTTAAGTATATTTATAGCACATGCATCTTTGACAACAGTCTTGAGTACCTTGCTTGCAGTTCTGGAGGCCACACTGCACCTCAAGGTCCGTAAACAGCAGAGTGTAGCAGGACAGCCGCTTTCTTGAGAGGTAAAAACACTGCCCTCCCTTTACCCTGACCACTTCTTGTTTCTTCTGCCGTGTTTACAATGCCACATTGAAATGCTACTCAAGAATCAGGTGGCGAGAGGTTTCTCATTGCACAAACGCGACCGACGAAGCCTTTGCTCGCTTCCTCGCTCCTTTCGCCAACGTCTTAACAATGCTGTACGTTCTGCAGTCCACACGACGGGTTCATCAAGTCGGAATACAATTATTGTTACATTAGAAGTACTATCAACCCTTATCTCTATGCCATAATAATTGTTCTCAGTAGCTATACTACACAGTTACATATAAATTATCCAAGGAACTGATAAGTAAGTAACACTAAATGCACATTTCAAAACTTTTGGCGGATTACAATTATATCTCACTCAACTTTGCTGCAGTTAAGATTTTTGTTATAGAGGAGCACTTGCACTTGAGACGAAATACATATATATATATATATATTATTTAGATGGCTTACGTTGTCGGCGAATATTAAAATGAAGTGCATGTTGAAAGAATAGCATTAGTCCAATGAATAGCATTTGAGCCAAACTATTTCAGCCACGCGCGCAAATCTCTAGCTCTGGTTCTGATCGAACTGTATTATACATATTGGAGATTATATTTAAATGTGATTAGACTGCTGAAGAGTAAATAGGATAAAAAATGTCACAGCTGATTTTATCAAAAAAATAAATAAACATTGTCTTATTCCCTTGTTTGGATTACAATTGCCATATTGCCACTTTGTTTTCTAAATTATTGCTAAGACAAGGATGTGTGATCTACAAGAAATTCCTCTTCATCGTTCTAATTACCTAAGGGAGGAAGAGAAGCAACTTAAAAATAACCAAACTAAATAGAAGAGAATACATTCCTCATATTACATTTAAAAATTTACAAGAATACTATGCATCAAATCCACTACAGAACACAATTTGAATAAAGGTAACTGACATCACTCAAGGTAAAATCATAACACCACGTGCCTTGTTAATTTTCATTCTAGCAAAGGATGAGTAGAATATGTTGTAGAGCAGATTATATGCTTATCTAGTGCATTCGATAGACAGTAATGAGGGGGAAAGGAAGCAAAGGAGTACTTACATTATCAGAGGATGAATTGTGAACGATATTAATTCGATTAACATAATATTATGCTTGAAAGAAGACTGTCAAATTTTAGTTACGAAGGTTCAATACGGAAGGTAACTAAGCGCACATGGTCCAGTCATACACATTTCGCATAATGGAAGCATTTGACAAATAATGAAAGGATGTCATATTTGTTCCTAAATCACAATTCCATTATTACACTTTCAAATATTTCTGCGGTGTTTGAAATCAGCTAGGATTTGGAAGAAATGCCCTGAATATGAGAGCTAAGAATTGGAGACGCACTGTTCAAAGAATATCATAACAGTGTCTGTGATGCATCGCATAAAAACTTTGATTTGCCTAATGAAAATAGAAGCAGTTTACGTCATGACACAAGACCATAATTTACGTGTCGACAAATTGTGTATAATTCTTGTGAAAGATAGGTCGGTTCTAGATGTGCAATGTATTGCTAGAAATATTCCTGACTGGAAAGATATAGTCCTAATAAGGAACCAAAATTTCATGAAGATAAAACATTTAGAAAATATTACACCTTGCACATTTTACTTGGAAGAGTTCTTTCTGAATTCGATACCCTTAGGAGCTGTGACACTGAAAAATCGTTGTCCTTGTTTGATTGCCAGAAATGAAACAAAAGCAGAATCGCACTTTGGTCATGTAGGTGTATATGATTTCTGTCACAGATATGATTTCTGAAATTTTCCTGAACTCAGTACCTTTTGGGCTGTAACAGTGCAAATTCATTATTCTTATTTGATGTCCGGAGGTGAAACAAAATCAGAATTCTACTTTTGGTAATTTAGTCTACATTAGGATACAACTTCCTTCACAGAAGAATTTTCAAATCTATATGTTTTACCTGGATTCAGGGCTGTAGGCGAGGGTATAGGGCGGTACACGCCATTTACTCTCTTGTTAATCTTAATCATTAGCTTACACCTTTTTCTGCAATTCATATACCTACTACTTATTTTTATTTATGTAATTTGGCCATTACTCCATGAACTTATTACGGCCAAAATAATAGGTTTTTTGTCTTCGAAATGTGCACATTGTACATAGTTAACACTAGCAGAACGTTTTCTCGCTTGGTTGGTCTTTTTGTGCAGGCCTTGAGTAAAATGTGATCCAAAAGTTAATGAAGCAATAATCTCTATTTAACCTTTCACGAAACATACCGCAGGACCCTTTGAAAATAGTGAGACTCCAGCCAGCACTGCTTGGATCAAGTGCTTTTTGAACTGCACACCCTTAAGAGCTGTGACACTGTAAATTCGTTGTCCTTCGATGTTCAGAACTAAAGAAAATAAATCAGAACGTCTAGTACAGGAAAAATAGCCATATCTGTCTTGACCATGATAAACGGTATGCTTAAAAATGCCTTAATATTTGAAACATGTCAATGGAGAAGAAAGATCACTTTGAAGTGATGAAGGTGTATATGAGGCATTGTTCTGCTCTTTGCTTCAATTACTGACACTATTAACTATCACTGAGTCAACAGCACCACACATATTCTCTGTTGTTCTCTGCATTCTACCGTCTCCCTCCTGTAGATAACAGAAAACATTTTACAAGACAACTTAGCGTTTTATCCTCAACACACAACAACCGTTATCATTCCGATCTCAGCGACAAAATATCGTATTCCTTCTTTGCAAGAGGTGGCATTTACTTGCCAGTTATATAGACTTTTTAGAAACCCATTTCTTACTTGTGCAGCATATGCAAAGAAATCCCAGAGGAAATAATTTCCGTAAAACCTGGAAACCTTTCTTCAGACACATCTAGGCAATATATAGAATAGATGTGTCTCGGTATAAAATAATTCGAGTATAGCTGGATTTTTGTCAATCAGTTCCAATGACAAATAAAAACTCGAAAATGGCAAAACAAATTCTATTTTAAGTACACTTTATGCTCAGATAGGAATTTCTGGACTTTACATGCGGTTTAAAATAGAATTTGAACCACTGTATAATGTGCCTCCCACTGGGACCAAACACAGGACCCTTTGATTACAAGGTGACATCTTTATCACTACGCCATCGGGGAAGTTCAACTCGAAAATGAAATGTATATTACTGTAATTTTTTAAAGAACTGTATACACCTTGTTTCAAAGATAATGTTGTCAGAAAAAAATTGTTCTATCACCTCGCAGTCCTTGACAGGTTACATACACTTAGTACCTTCATAAATTATAATATCATTTAATGCAAATGTTTACCTGATAGTTTGTCTTGCCTCTAAGTAGTGGCAGTGATTGGTGGGGGCAGTTGCCCTCCCCACTTTTTATGACTTTTGCTCCTGTACTATGCTAAACCTTATTTACCAAAGAAAAGTAAACTGTCCTTGCCGTCCTCCCCCAGTTTTGGAACCCATTCGCCGCCACTGCCTCTAAGTAAAAAATAAGTGCCATAATTATGATAACAAAGAAATAATATTTAATTCTGTCTATCATGATCTGTCTTACTTGAATTATTAAAATTTCTCTAAAATACTAGCCAGGTAAATAATTTAATAAAATAATATTACCTTGGAAAAGGAAAAATATATTGCGTTATAATTTGAACCATACACACACACACACACACACAGACACACACACATTTGTCATTTTGCCATCCATGGATTATTTCATGGATGAAACTAACTTCACTTGGGTTAATTAAAGATATTTCAATTATATTTTCACCCATTACACGTATTTAATGCATGGGTAGTTGTTTACTTTAAATATTTTAGGACCAGGAATAATGAAATGGTAGATAGGTTGTATTTTTTTGTATTTTTGTTATTTAGCGTTGTTTTCTTCCGCTTTCGGATAATCGCGACGATGAGAATGGGTGGTGATTGAATGAAATTGATGAAGGGACGTCCACAATGAATACCCATGCACATGTTTGGATTGGAACCCTTGAACTTTGGTGGAGAGATTGAGGCCACCGAGCATGCTGTATTCCTTTAGAGAGAGTAACTTGAGGTAACTTTGGCCCAAAATTGTGTCATTTGCTTATTTTTAGCAAAATTCAAAGGAAACAATGTGATTTTTATTGGATAATTGCTCATTTTCGTATTCAACACGACAAAGTGTTGGATTTAAGTAGGCGAATAAAATTTCTTGTAGCTTTGAAATGCCCAAATAAATTATTTTGAATTAGTGACAAAGTTACCAAGACGTGGGTAACTTTGGTTCTAATTTTTATTCTATGTATCTGAATGCAATATGTTTGTGGGTTAATGTTGAACCGTAGAAAATGGCTTAAAATTAACAGGGGACAAAATCTATGATACCTTTGGGATATGCATGGTATCAGAATGGTTAAAAAAAATATTCGTGAAGAAAAATAATTATTAACTTTCACAAATGTATTGTGAAGATAAGTTGGTACACTACACAATCGCATTCAGATTATCATTGCATATTGAATCACATCAGACTGTCTATCTCAGGAAAAGAAAAGTGATTCTGTTTTGAAATGATTGTGAGGAGGTTTATTTTTGTAAGAATCTTCTTCCCATCTGCATGGAATACAATCTCTCTTTGTCCGCCCTATCCAAAATTTGACGTCTTGCCACACAAACCACTGTTGGTCCTTCATCTGAGAATGCAATCATCCTTTCGGGATACTTTTCACCGTTGATTGAAACGATCATGAAATTATTGTTCCAGTGTTTGGGGAGAGTAACTTGTATGCGATCGCTTCCCCAGTTATTCATTTTGATTCCGCGGCATGATATTCTCCAACAAATAAGAAAAGCATTGCTAATTCAAACCAAGAAAGCAATGCAAATACCTTTGCAAGAAAGCATTTGCATCGTTGTGATAATCAAGCATCTACGTTTATAAATGTAATTGGGCCAATGTTATCCAACATCTAGTGCCGATGCTATAAACATAACAATATCAACTAAATGTTATTTTCAACATTGATTACTTTTCCATAACTATATAAGTAACAAATAAAGCGTAGAAACGAGGTTGTCACACAGACGGAAGTTGTGAAAGCATGCATTAACTATCAACACAGCTAATTTCAACAGACGTGCTCTATGCTATGTCATTGTTCGGCACATCTCTAACTAATAATCCCATTTACCGTTCACTTAAAATTCAACTAAATCGAGCAACATGCATGGCTACAACAGCGAAGATAAACATTTTCCGCTTTCCAACAAACTTTATCAACCCAAGTTAGTATTGGGACATAATCAACATGATTAACTGAAGGTTCAACTGAAGGACAGTTAGATATAGGACCAAAACTATTATAGGAAATAGTTTACACAGCATTTGAAGACATAAAACATTATTAGCGATGCTTAAGTCTGTAGGAAAATATGGTTAATATTGTAATAGTAGAATGTGGCAAAACTTTATTCTTGCTTGACCAGCTAACTCATTGCTTGACGTTCTATGTTATTTAATTTTGGGGTTGAACAAAGGTTTTACGAAGTTACAAAGGTGAACAAATAAGCAAGTAGAGTTATTTAATACAAAATTAAGGCAGTGTAAGACAAAAGATTCGAGCCTCAAATTGTAGGTTCCCAAGTAACAGAACATAAGGCCTACTTTCAACATGATGTTCATATATTCCTTTAGAATAATAACAATAGCCAAATATATGTAAACCTCGATAATAAATAAAGCAGTAACAGAAATTTAACTTTTAACAAGAAAATAAGTGACTGTTCGGTGTCATTATCTCCAAACGATTCCAGTTTCAATTACATCTCACCCAACAAGACTCCTCATTACTTCATACTAATTCAAGGAAATGCATATGGTTGTACATTTACCTCCATCCCTTGTTGGAAGTCAACGTATTAACATATGCCAACAAACAAATACAGGGTGGTCCATATGTCTTGTTACCCCCCCGAATCAATATCTTGTTATCTATAATTCAGTGTTTCTTTTGCAGAGATGGCTGACACAAGCTCCTACAATGTAGAAGAGCGCCTTGTTGTCAGTGTTTGGGCCCATGAACGTCCACATACCGGCAAGACCATGGAGGATGTGCGATGAGATTTCACAAGACGATTCCAAAAAAATGCACCACCAAAAGTAACAATACTGCGTTGGGAAAAGAAACTGTTTATGTTGGGATGTATCAAAGACAAACCAAGGCCTGGTGCACCAACCAAAAGACAGATCACATGTGCAGGAGTGGAGGCATCTGTGCTTCGGTCACCACAGAAGTCACTGCGCAAACGGTCTGCACATGTGATCTGTCTTTTGGTTGGTGCACCAGGCCTCGGTTTGTCTTTGATACATCCCAACATAAACAGTTTCTTTTCCCAACGCAGTATTGTCACTTTTGGTGGTGCATTTTTTTGGAATCGTCTTGTGAAATCTCGTCGCACATCCTCCATGGTCTTGCCGGTATGTGGACGTTCATGGGCCCAAACACTGACAACAAGGCGCTCTTCTACATTGTAGGAGCTTGTGTCAGCCATCTCTGCAAAAGAAACACTGAATTATAGATAACAAGACATTGATTCGGGGGGGGTAACAAGACATATGGACCACCCTGTACAATTCGTCAATAGATAATAAGATTTACTAATATATAATATAAATGGTAGCTTAGTAATTTTTTGTGACTATGGACGGATATGTGGGTTTAGAAAATACTGGAACTTGAACTTTATCATTAATTTCAAATGTATTTATTGTCAATTATAGATCGGGACTTATGTCGTGTAAAAGAAGTCCTCTAGTTCGATTGTATAAAAAATATATATTTATTCTCGTAAAAATGTGCAACGCAAGAAAGGTTGCAAAATACTAAACTGAGTTCCGGTTTAAAAATAACTTGTATGAAAGGAGTGTCTCTCGAATATTTTTATTCGCGTAGTTTATATTGTCAAGTCTGTAATATTATAATTAATTATATATTAGCAAGAATAAAGTTATTTTTTTACATAAAAACTACACTTCCATTAAGTTATATTAATTGCATTTTATTTGGAAATCATTAAGGGTGCGTTTTACTATAATTGATATATCGTTCAGTTTAAAAAAGTTTGTGTAAAGCCTATATAAGTGAAATGCATTATATATTATAATAATAAAAGTATAGATACGTGCATATGTTTTTATTAAATAAGGTAATATCTACGGAATTTTCTTAACGAAAACGTTGGGTATTGGCTCGTACTTATTTCGACTCTTCTTCATTCAGACTCAAGAAAATATTTCAGTCTTTACTTTCTCTGTGTACAATTCCTTGAACTGAATAATTTAAATGCAAATTGTCGACTCTGTTGTTATTGAATTGCAACTGCATATGAATTGATAAGTGTTATCACATTATATTTAATGCTCCTACAAAATAACAACACGGTCAAGAATTTGAATTATAATTATTCACTACAAGAAATTGTAAGCAGAGAAAAAATGATTAATCAATTTTTTAAATGTATTGTAAGATTTAAAATTGAATGTTTTCAGATTCTTTATAGTTTATACGTTTGGAAAGAACTCTGTTATGTCAATTGTATTATCATCACTTATAGCTCAGAAGACTAAAGGAAAATAAATAAGTCTCGAGTAAGGTACATACTACATACATGAATTGACTTCAGTTGTCTTTAAAAAAAAAAAAAGTTTTCTGGGATATCCATTGTTCGAGAACAGCTCTACAAAATTAAATAGATCCTTATCATTTCTTATTAATCTTAAATTATCTAATTAGAGACCTTTGATAAATATTGAATGGAAGCAAACGATAATATTTGTGCATTTAAAAATGATCAAACCAAGTCATTTAATTTTTTTATTTTACAACAGAGCTGTTTTTTTACTACAAAACCAGCTTGCTAACTACTATAGCAACGGGTTCTGTGGATTTGTAGTAAAATTGTTCATTTGAAGGCATTCTCTCTCGAAACACAGTTTAAGATAGGTAAGACGGTGGTTACTGTAGCTACAATTAATATTGCAAGCCAAGTTCAAATTCGATCACTTTATAAAAATATACGTATTTATAAAACCATGAACAAAGCAAATTATATTACAAGATATATATATGTAGATGCAGTTGAGTTGACGAATCACGGAATGATTTTCAAAATTATAAGTATCTATACTGAAACGTATTCATTTGCTCTAGGGTGTCAAATTTTGCATTCCATTGATTAAACTTGCTGTGTTGAAATACAACTTATTTTGTTTTGGAAATTACGAGTAAATGTACTGTACATTGCATTTGTACTAAAAATTGTATATAGACTGTAAGATTTATAAAACAGCTATAAACGTGAGTTAGATTCTCGAGTGTATTAATAGTGCTTTTAGAGGAAAATACATTAATTTTTAAAATTGTAATTATCAATTTCACATTTGTAGATGAGAATCGTTGATTTTTCGTACTAGAAACGAAACGTAATGTACATGCCTATTTTGTGTTAGTGTTGATTTAGAATTTCCTAAACACTTCAACATGAGAACGGAATTATATTCTCAACTTTGGCATAAAGTTTATAAAATATTCAAGATCAAATCCGAGGTCACATTACTGTATATAGATTTATTGGATCAAATTCGCAACAGACTAGAAACGAACCCAGTCGTGAAATAATAATGACATCAAAGTGAACTTCGAAGTTAAGATTATTGGGAAATTACCCCAACGATATAATATGACAGGTGAAAAGTGCAATGCTGTCAACCCTTCAAAATGGGGATATTAAAAAATCAATTACATTATATCATGTGTGCCTTAAAAGAAATGTATAGAGAATACGTGAAGATATTCCAGCAGATAATTATGTAAAAGTGGTGTGTGCAGCAAACCTATTTCATAGGAAAAAAATAATCTGAAGCAATCTAGTGAAATTGTGGCTGTGAGAATATGCCATTTCTAATATGAGCAATTATAATAGACACAATAGAAGGAAACGCTATATGTTTCTTTACACACATGTATAAACAAAACATTATTAAAGAAACTATAAGGATAAATAATACAAATCCATTAAACCATGTGTACATCCTCATATTATTTATTTATATTGAAATGAACGGAATCACTTAGTAATTCTAAATAATATATGAAGGAAAAACATCCTGTACATATCATAGGCAAGATGAAAAACAAGGAGTCGACAAAATGTTTTACTTCGTTGTTTACGTGCAGCGGATAAACAAAAAATGTACAATTTTCTACTCAATCGATTTTTCCTTCAACTGATTACAAAATCAAGATTTTTACATAGTTTTATCAAGATATGTTTTCCTCTGTTAACGCAACTTCAACATGGATAACCGCATACAAGCAGGAAAGATGAAAACTATAAAAAAACTAAGTGAATTAGTGGTTTCAATATAGAACCATATAAAATTATCATATATATATAGATCTGACACATAATTCAGACTTAAAAATTTTATTTGTTTTAGCAAAATTTCAGAAGGAAAAGACAACAAACAATTATTGCTCCAGGAATGCATTGCATAATACATTTCGTCTGATTGCAGATAACTAACATTGAATGTGTGTATATTATTTATTGATAAGAATATTATTCTATGACTTTCATTATTACATAAATCGTGAAACGTGTTGGCATATCAAATTCTAGGTGTTAAATTTTGTCTATCAATATGTTACATTCGTTTGCTTACATAAAGAAAATACGATTTTACAAAATGGTGCGGAAATATATAATATTATTAATAAGAACTTTATGATTATCAAAAATAAATTTAAAATTGTTATTCTTACACCCGAAAATACTTGTTTCATTTCTCAGTTTCAAACAGAAGTTGCTCTTCAATTAAAACACTCGATATAAATTATGAAACGTTACTTTAACATTACGAATATATATGTTTTAGATTGGCAGAAAAATTGGAATTGTTTTGTGAGAAAACCTTGGCAGGGTAAATTTTCCGCACTTCGAAGAATTGCGTCCACAAATCCGAAAAATGTTAACGGTCACCATACCCGACTTCGCCGTCAAAATCCGCATCGAACTTTCGGAGATAAAAATCCCGTTTGTAAAGTGAAAAATACTATTTACTTTGTGCAAAATATATAATTATACAAAAATAAGTGTGTATGTTAACGTGTGATGCAACGTATTTGGAGTCATTTCTAGAAATATGTAAGCAATGAATATGCACATTAAATTTGTCTCTTTTTTACAGAATGTAGTAGATGGACGACGAACCTCCCTAATAAATGCTGTAAAATGTAAGTATCCAGAATATATTTTTCACAAATAATGTTACTTCCCTTAATATTTATTATTGCATTTGCTCCTTGTAAGCAACTGTATACATTGTTATTTGCCTGTACTATTTTTCGACGGAAATAGTGAATCTATTCGAAAGGCGAATGCATAGTTGCGAGTAATTAATTAGTTGTGGTGGATGCACTGTAAATGCCGATCTCTGTAGCATCATGAGGTACATGAAAGTTCAAAACCTGGTCAGTTTAGAGTATCATTGTCCAGTTACCCATTTTATCATTCCGTCTCTCAGTTCCGTTGTCACGATTAACACGAAAGGTAGAAAAGCGACGTAAGTAACCCAAATAGAAATTCACAGCAAAAAACTCTAAATTGTTGCGATAGTAGCAATACGTTTATTTTTTTAAACTATGCAGTTGGGCTTGGTTTCTTCTCTCCCCCTATGAATGCTCTAAAATAATCGAGTTAAAAAACTATCCAAATGATTCTAATTATTCTATATCACGGAGTATTAATAAACAATATCTTAACGCTTAATATGGCCAGTTGTGTGATTAATTTTTACTCTTTTTCCTCACACAATTGGTACTCTGACCGACTTGCATTAATGTTAATATATTCTAGTGGGAAGACAATCAGATTGATGTAATTAGCATTATGTACATTCGCAATTTAAAGTGCAATCCGAACCCCTGAACATGTACAGTCACCGTCAATATAAATGGTAAACATAGATCCTAAAATGCTAGTTTTCCTGCAATGCATAACTCTACGGCGGAGATAGAAGTTGCCATTGAAAATTTGCCAATTAAATCCACTTATCGCCGTAGAGTTAGGTAACACACACAACGCCTTGCAGGTATTTCAGGAACTAGGTGTACCATTGTTATTGCCGGTGATTGCAGTCGCGGACACATATGGGTTTTAACGATTCCATTGAAAGATAATAACAGTTACAATCCAGAAGTGTCCGTGACTGTACAACCCCCATGAACCTTTTGATTAAAGACATGAATTTGTACCATCATCTACTTTAGTTCGTCACATTATCATCGTCGCGACTAACACAGGATGTAGTGCGCTTCGACGCTGGGGTACCGGGTTCGAATCCCAGCCTGGCCAAATGTGTTTTTGTGAGTGTCTCTTCATCAATTTCACAATATCCTCATCTTCATCGTCGCGATTAGCCGAAGGTGTCAGGAAAGCTGCTAAATAACAAAAATCAAATCTAACACAAGCTTTAGAAGTACATCAAAAACCAATCTAGTTATAAATTAATTCTAACACTTAAGCAAGTTTTTAAACTCAAAAATGAATATTCAAAATTTCAAAAATAAATAAACTGTATTTGAAATTTACGAAAATGCTTTTAAATTCTCAGAATTATTAAACTGACTATATATACATATTTCAATATGATTATTGGAATGCATTTCAAATGCAATTCAAAAGAAGATAAATTCTTATATACCATGATTACAAACACGGTTATGAAACGCTATCAAACAATACCATACTCAAAGAAATTCTTATGAATAATATGAACAGTTATATGAGGAGCATAAGGCCAGAGACATGTAATAGTTATCGTAAGTTACACTTTGCTGAATAGAAAATAACAATCATTTTCTTACGAAAGTAAAAAGCCATTTCCCCCTGGAATTTATAAATTACTCATTGAAATAAGATTAGCATTATATATATACAGAATTGATATGTTTGATAAAGCATGTTTAAACGCTGTGAAAACTGAAATCATTATAAGCTAAAATTGAATTAATGAATTAATGCCAAATACTCGGCATCATAATTTAATTCATAACAAACAACGATTTTGTAAAGCAGGTTTCTAACCTGACGATATATTTTAGAGACTTTTGATCAGAGAATGGTCATAAAAATTATATAATTTATATATATCTTGGAACGCAGTGCGTCATTTATATGTCATTTGTTGCCAAAACATAAAATTCTTAATTTCAATTACATTATGTAATAATCCAATACAATATTTAATTCAAATACTATCACAATTAATGGCAGATGCTTACAAATGTTCTAGTGTGTATTTAAATATGTTAGTATATGAATTTGCAATTGCTTTATGCCTTCAGATATAAAATGTATTGGTCTCATTATAAATTATTCAACAAATTGTAATATCATCGTTATTACTATTTAATTGTTCATATTTTTTATTTCTGTTTGTGACATTTGAACACGAAAATCACTATCATTAAGAAGTCAAAATTCCATCAGGTAAAAAGAAATAGATCTATTATGAAACACTGGCAATTAATTATACTTTCATTTTAGTTCCAACATACTAAGAAAAGAACATTCTCTTGCACTGTCCGGAAACATATTACTTGTGGCCAAATTTTCTGAAAGGAACGTTAAATGTATTTTGGAGCTTGAGCCAATGGCCAATTGTATGAATTGACAAAAGGGAAACTTACATTATTTGCTGCAAAACGACAACAGATGATGTAATTTATCTTTATGCAAATAAGAACGAAAATTGAATAATTTTTTTGCTTCTGGCTGTTCAAGATAGGAGGTATTTTAAAAACATAACACTAATTAAACTCACAGAGACCATGGCCTTGCTCAGTTACAAGTTCAATGCTAAATTTATAAAATATCCTCGCAACTAAAAACAATAATTCATTCTGAATGGTATGTGTTCACAACTGCACTTTCAATGAAAAACCATTAACATTTACATTAGAAGTTTTACAACTTTTAACTATTGCATTCATATTATATTGCTGTACGTACGGAAACTTATACGTATATTAAACGTAGTAGGGAATCCGTTTAATATCAAATACTTATGATCCATAATATTTTTTTCGAAAGAAATATAACACAATAATTATTTTTGACATGTCCGTCTTGACATTTAAAAAGTATTTATCTAGAAAAAACATGTTATTAGTTATTATTCTGCACAACAATAAAAATACTTTGACTTACACAAAGAATATAAATTGTAAATGTATACAATTGTAGCATATGAAGCATAAAAATGTATGTTGGGAAACCATTAGGAATAAAAACTATTAAGATTTGTTTTTTACATTAACACCTGATTATCAAAATATATTGCACTTCTGCCTTCATCAATGCACATCTGTTCAAGATGTCAATTGAATTCATGAAAATATACGTTTGAAATGTAATAGCATTCCACACCATGTGACGAGTGTTCAAATGGTGACATGAGAAATGTTTGTTTCTTTAGTATGGAGAAGGCAAAGTTTTTCCCTCTGTCATCCACCTCAGGCATGTTTCTAAATTTTTGACAGTTAATGAAATAAGTGGATACACAAAACCGCATGTGAAGGACAAAAATATGTAACGCAAAGTTACAATGTCTGTCATTATATAGTGTCATAAGCAACATTCGCATCAAGGCAAGCTTTTATTTCGTAGAGCCTGAAAGCTTATGTAAATGTGTGTTTGTGTGTTTTAACTGTAGATGCATGGAGTTCTGCATCTATCACGTGAAAAAGATGTGAGGTAAAGGAATCTTGTCTGTGTTTGTTTCTCCGAACTTCTTTCTCTTAACCACGCATGCGCGCTCGCACAAAGCGTTTGCGATTGTCAACCATGTTTTCTTTCTCTACCTTGAGTGTATAATTTCCCACACTTGTCATGGAAATTCAGAGGAGATTGTAGTGTGTAAATTTCTCCGAAGAAAAACAAGGAAGGGCATGCAGTATTGGGAATCAATCCTTCCATTAGAAAAACCTAGATGTAATCGCCAATGACTTTGTTTTGCTTTCAACAAAACTTTCTTTTCTTTGTATTTAATTAACTGAACAATTATCAAACGAATTTGTGAACTAGCCACTTTAGATGTCACAGAAAAACTGATTAAAATGCCCACAATTCAACACAAATGCATGAAACACATTTCGTTTAACACAATGGGATAATTTTGAAAAGCAAGTCAATTCAGTTTCGATTTACAAATAGAGTTTTTGTAAGATCTAGTTAAATATAAGATGGAATACTTTGTGATTTAGCTGATTATTATTATTTCAGTGTTAGAGAAAATAGTTCCCAGAACTAAAACTACATAATATTTGTCGTATTTGAATAGGTTGACACCTGAACGATTCTGTTTTTAACAAGTTCTTTGAGATTGACATTTCATTGAATATAATTTTGTAATTAAGTATTAGCAGAATTGCAGAAGAATATATTCCAGCATGTTGGATATTTATATGAAGGATTTTTTTTTATAATGTTATAAATATTACTCAAGAGCCTTTCATTCGTTTTAGTTTTCATGTTATGCATACGATACATACTCTAATGTTCAGAAATCTTGACATTGTCAGCAAATATAAACTTGTCAAATGTTACAAAAATGATATCTAGCATATACTCAAATTATGTAAAAATATTATTAACAGAATTAATTCTTTGTTTCGAGATTTTCTGACAAGAAATGTACAAATTTTGATAGTACGTATATTGCATATTTCGTTGAAAATTCCCAGTCAGTTTCATGTAAGTGAAAGGTAACTACAAAAAAATATGACATATCAGCAAAGTTCAGTAAAATAACAATAATATAGAAGAGTGTAGTAAAATACATCCTACTTATCATCTTCACTTTGCTATATACCACAAAAAAACTAATATTCCGATTGTAAAAGAAAACTGAATGTTGATTAATCCAAATTTTGCATAAGATAAACCTGCAGAGGATATTAAATAAAAGAATCCAACCCAGTACCTAGATATTTTGTCATACTAGGCAGGATTGTGATTTGACCACTCTCCCCCTTAAATACTACCAAGTATCGACATTTTATGTGTGTCCTTCGATTTTTTTCTTCTTAAGCAATGGTTTGTGACATTTACATCGTACAAATTTTGAAATGAGGAAATAGAAAAACTCTTTAAAAATAATATACCTTTTATGCAATTCGTAATTTGCATTTCTAATTAAAAAAAGAGTTTAGCATATTTAAAAATATTTCAGTTATGTCATAGTGTCTGAAGAACATATTTTAAAACGTACTATTACTACTATTTTGGGAAAGAGAAAATTCCAGGAGTGTGTAAACAAAATTTTTGAATGGGTCACTACGCTTCAGTCCCTTAGCCTACACGTTGCAATGAGCCTGATAGAATACAGATGTTTGATAAAGTTTGTTAAAGTATATAATTTGTGCTACATTAATTGTTTAATTACACTGATAAACAATGAAACACTCCTTTAAATAAAACTAAGTGATCTTTATGTATAACGAATATCGCATCCGTTTTCCTGTATCACCTAAAGTTTTTGCAGAACACCCACATTTTATAGTTTTATGGTTTCAGGTCTCCGCACCCTGTTCCGCATACGGCTTAACGTTCGGTTCCTAGCAAATGGATAAGAACCTTTTAGCGACCTTGTGCGTTTATGACTGGCACTTAATATTTCGTGGAGGAAACATCTGGCAGTAGAGTAATTTCCTGTTTGTTAAAATTTGTTCTTCTGTGGGTTAGTCGAATCTTAACTTCCTTTCCGATAACTTCGCGAGTAGCCGTATTTTATGTTTGTGTATGTTCGTGAAATTGTAAATGTAATATTGTGTATAGTGAAGTGAAGTGTACGTTGTATTTTAACAAAACGATCAGAGCATTCATAATTGTTTTTTTTTAAAGAAATATATTATAACTCAATGAATGAGTTCGCCATGTCACGGAAATGTGTGAATAACCCGAACTTGTTTTGTTATGTTTGCTGTGAATTTACTCCGAAGTCACAGAGAAATACTATCACTCCTATAGTGAAAAAAGCATACGAGTTGTATTTTGTAAGTAAAGTAGACGAGGGAAAAAGCTGGTCACCAGGTATAATTTGTTGTAATTGTTTGCGAACTTTAAGTGGTTGGCTTAATGGCACTCACATATCAATGCCCTTCGGAAACCTGTAATATGGACAAAACAGAAAGATCATACTACGGATTGTTACTTCTGTTTAACAAACATAGTGGGATATAGTTCAAAATCAAAACATTCTATATTTTATCCTGATGTTCCTTCAGCCAAAAAACCTATGAGTCATGATTTTATACCAATTCCTAAGCCCCCTAAAGAATGGACAGTGGATGAAACAGAACCAAGCAGTGCTTCTCCAGATGACGAACCTGGACCCTCATATTCAAACACCGATCCAAATTTTCCTGATCCAAATATACCTCACTTTATTTCCCAATCCGAACTAAATGATCTAGTCAGAGACCTCAATCTTTCTAAAGTTCAAGCGGAATTATTAGGTTCTCGTCTCCGAGGGTGGAATTTATTACAAGATGGTGTTAAGGTGTCATATTGGAAACGCCAACAATCACTGACACATTTTTTTTCTGTTAGTAATGAGTTAACTTACTGCAATGATGTAGAAGGCCTTCTGCAAGAACTTGGAAGGAGTCACAACCCAAACGAGTGGAGACTATTTCTAGATTCATCTAAGAATAGTTTAAAAGTAGTATTGTTGCATAATGGTAATATATACCCATCAGTACCCCTTGCCTATTCTTCCACCATGAAGGAAACATATGAAAATATGGATACAATATTAAAAGTGATAAATTATGAAAAATATGGTTGGCAGATATGCGGAGACCTCAAAATGATTGGTATACTGTTAGGCATGCAGTCTGGGTTTACAAAATGTTGTTGCTTTCTTTGCGAATGGGACAGCCGGGCAAGAGATAAACATTACAACATTGTGGATTGGCCCATACGGAAAAACTTAATTCCTGGAGAGAAGAGTGTTAGGAATCACCCTCTACTTGAGAAAGACAAGATTTTGTTACCACCGTTGCATATAAAGTTAGGGCTGATGAAAAAATTTGTTAAGGCTTTGGATAAAAACATTTCCTAAACTCAGTGATAGTAAGTTAAAAGAAGGCATATTTATTGCGCCGCAAATCCGTGAGATCATTCATGATGACAACTTTGTGGAATTGCTAACAGAAAAAGAGAAATGCGCATGGTTAGCTTTCAGACAAGTAAGCTGTAATTTTCTTGGAAATGTGAAATCTGACAACTACAAGGAACTTGTTAAGAACTTGTTGAAGTGTTATCAGCGCATGGGGTGCAATATGTCCTTGAAAATTCACTTTTTACATTCGCATTTGGACTTTTTCCCCCCTAACTTGGGCGCGGTTAGTGACGAATGCGGCGAGAGATTTCACCAGGATATTTGTGTCATGGAGAAACGATATGCAGGAAAATCGGTACAGAACATGTTAGCAGACTACTGTTGGAACCTCAAGGAAGAGGTTTCTGGTGGCAGTTACAAACGGCAGAGTTCAAGAAGGAAATTTTGAAAATGTGAATAAAAATGTGTTTTTCTCCTTTTTTTGCATGAAATTTCTTAATTGAACAGTCAAAATCGGTCCTATATATATATTTTTTTAATTTTTTTATATTTCATAGTTATTCACTTCAATATTTAAATCTTATTTCACGAGCAAACAAACAAAAATAATTTCAAATTTCGATGTATTATTACAAAGGGAATTAAATTTTTATTAAAAACAAAATATGAAAATCCAGGGAAAACGATAGGTGATACAGCATTTCTACTTTCAGATTTGGATTCAGCGGGGTCGAATTATAAATAATCACCTATTTTCGTTCAAAGGAGCAAAAAAAAGTTTAATTTTGTTCATCAGTGTTATTTAATTTTTATTTTGTGCTTTTCATTTAATTCTGTTATTATGATTATGTGACGCTCTTATTTATTTTTAATTTATTCTAGTTCCCAGTGGTGCATTCTGGGTTTCAGTTGAATATTGCATCTTGTTCATTGAGTTCACCGTTCTTGTATTTCGGATAGTTTTGAAGGAAACACAACATAAAAAAATGAATATTTTATTTTACTACCCGGACAAATGATCCAATAATTTATTTCACGTTAAACTATCATTTCCTAAGGCTTGAATCTAAAATGATTATGACATTTGCTAGTTTCCGATGTATCGACAGGTCTCTAGATGCATTGTTGATTTTCACGGTCAGTATGACCGTTTAATCGAGTTCAATAGTGTTGCATTTAACACCTATTTGATAGATCTACAAGCCCATCAAAATTTGTCCCCATATGGCTGGTAATTTCTACAATAATGAAAATTGACACTGGCTACAAACTACATTTCTGAAAATTACACAACTTCCTTTACTTTTCTTGCAAAATTCTTGGAAAAGTTCTAAGAAGAATCACACCAACATAAATATGAACTCGTTTTTTATCAAAATAATAGCGCAATGTTCTTATATCGTTGCGATAAAGAAGGAATCTTATGAATGTTACTATGACATTCCTTGATTAGTGGGATGAATGCAGGTTCCTTCATATGAAATACTTCTAGCCGTTTGAGTTCTCAAAAACACTATAAAACACTTTGAAGAGAACTAACTTTTCGAGCACAATTATAAGCAAATGAGTTAAATGAGTTTTTTTAGAATAATCAATTACAACAAACATGTTTAAATACTTTTCTAAGCTCTGTGTTTATCCTTTGATTTCTTACAAGTGATTTTATTCTACGTAATATGCGAATTTTAGAGACTTCATCTAGCTTCGTTACTGAGCATAATTTGTATTTAAAACAGATTTTTGGAGAATATTTTCGAAACTGTTATTTTATAATCATACACCATAATCTGGACATTTTTCAACTGGGACATATGTGTACCAATTAAAGACATTGTAAATTGTCGAGAATCCTATTACATTACTTAAGTTTTGTTTCTCATTTGCATTAAAGTATTGCTTGCTTATTAACCAACCGTTTCGGATATTTCAATGAGTTTACCTCACCTGCACACATTAATACAAATTGATTGAAATTCCGATTTTGAAAATTAAATTTTCGAATAAACAATCAATTGTGACAGCATTTACTAATATAAATTCTTGTGAGAAAGCAGTCTCAGATAATAGTTTTGAAAATCCTTTTTATAGAATCATATTTAGGAAGCGAGTAACATGTAAGGGTATAATTCATTTCTAACACTTGTATTGTATATTCAATGCTTCAACCTTATTCTAAAATACTACCATTCTTTCACACAATATTCGTCGGGATTAACTTAAGTGGTAGAAACGCTAATTAATGAAGAATAGTTTAATATCAAAATTTCAACAATTTCAATGAAAATTATGGGGTCCTGGGTTCGAATCCTGGCCTGAGCATGTATGTTCTTGAGTGTCCTTTCTTCAATTTCATCATATCATCACTTTTCCCCATCTACGCAAATTAGCCAAAAGTGGCACAAAAGCGAAGTAAAATACAGCAAATCAATCAGTCAATGAAAATTGTTGAGTAAATAGTCATATAGAATTTGCTAAATAAGTACTTTCCTGCATCATCATCATCAGAGAACGGAAATTGAATCGAAGAGAATTTTGCCGTGGCGAAGTGGTTAGGATAGAGAGTTACGACGCCAGGGGTAAGGTTCGAATTCAGGCCTGATCATGGGTGTTCCTTGTGAGTGTCCCTTCATCACTTTCATTGTATCATAGCGATTAGCCGAAAGTAGTAGAAAAGTGACGCTAAATAACAAAAGTCAAATCCAAGGGACATTTTTTTATAATCAGAAAATGTGTAGGAAAATTCATCCGAATGTATACCACTTTTCGTCAACTTCAGACTTCTTATTTTTGGTCAAGACTGGATTCAACTGAATGTGGGTTATAATGAAGTACTATATCGTACTAAGATCCAGTGACATTTGTACTTTCGTATCTGTATTTTATCGCACTTGTAGCAGATACAACATTAGGAGAAAAGTGGTTAAAATATTAACCTTTCTATGTGGAAGAGCTAAATTGCCAATTTCATATTTTTTCGTACTCAAATTTAAATTTTTAAAATTTAAGCACTAGTTTTTCATATGTGCTACAGTCTTTAGAACATCTGAAGTAATCCATATTTCATTTTTCTTGTACTATCATCTTATTCGTTAGCTATTTTCTTGCAATTTCAATATACGAGAAAATCGTAAAATCGTCCCGTCTCAATGCAATATTTGAAAATGTAGTAACGAATTAAATGAATACATTAATTGTTCCAAAATGATGTTTATTGGGTGATCCGTTATCCATGATGTGTGGTTTCCGTTGTTCAATAAATAAGGTGAATCATAACTAACTAACTCTCTAGCCTTCTTAAACCC
Organism: Lepisma saccharinum; assembly: GCF_977018435.1. Lineage (NCBI taxonomy): Eukaryota > Metazoa > Arthropoda > Insecta > Zygentoma > Lepismatidae > Lepisma > Lepisma saccharinum. The sequence goes on from NC_139244.1 coordinate 29,212,119, forward strand.
GAAGGTTCATGGCTGCAGCAACACAGGCCTTCCATCTTTCCCTATCTTGAGCAAGATCTATATACTCTTTTCCATCCCTACCGATTTCCTTAGGTCCATCTCAACGTTGTCCCTCCATCTTCGTCTTGGCCTTCCTACAGGCCTCTTACAATCAGGTTTCCCAACAAGAATCCTGTAAACTCCTCTTTCCTCTCCCATTCGTGCCACATGGCCTGCCCACCTAAGTCTTCTTGATTTAATTATTCTAATAATATCTGGACATGAATACAAATTATGTAGTTCTAAATTATGTAACCTTCTCCACTCACCTGTCTCCTCATCCCTTTAAGTACAAAGATTTTCTTAAGGATCTTATTTTCAAATACTCTCAATTTATGTTCTTCTTTCAATATAAGGGACCAAGTGTCACATCCATATAATACTACAGGCAAAATTACTGTTTTGTATATTTTAACTTTTAGTTTCTTAGATATTAAACGAGAGGAAAAAAGTTTATGAAGAGAGAAGTAACATGCATTTCCTGAATTAAGCCTACTTTTTATTTCCTCTTTAATATCATTTTCATTTGTTAATATTACTCCTAAGTATTTGAATTTGGAAACTGGTTCAAACGAGTTGTTATCAATAATTAGATTTTGATTATTACCTAACACTTGGTTTCGGCCTGTAAGCATATATTTAGTTTTCTCTTTGTTAACTTCCAAACCTATCTCTTTAGCAGTTTTGAAAAATATTTTAGCATTATTCTTAATTGTATTCACATCATTCTCCAGTAAGTCTACATCATTTGCATATGCTAGCAACTGAGTCACACCATTTAATTTTAGTCCTTCTTTAGTTTCTTTTACCTTCCTAACAGCATATTCTAAGGCAAAATTAAAGAGCAATGGAGATAATGCATCTCCTTGTTTTAACCCATCATGAATTGTAAATTTGTCAGACATATTAATACACGAATTTAACTTTCTGTTTCACTGGTGCATATTTTTATCATACTAACAAGCTTCTTAGATATTCCAAACTCTACTAATATATTATATAATTTATCTCTTTTGACCGAATCATATGCTTTCTTGAAATCAATGAATAGCTGATGGACATTTTGATTATATTCCCACTTTTTCTCAAGTGTCTGTCTGATGTGAAAAATTTGATCTGTAGTTGATCTGTTATGTTTAAATCCACATTGATAATCACCTATAATTTCATTAGCATATGGGGTTAGTCTTGTTAAAAGAATGTTAGATAATATTTTATATGTTGTTGAGAGTAGAGAAATTCCACGGTAATTATTGCAGTTCATTTTATCACCTTTTTTAAACACAGGAACAATTATGGATTCTTTCCACTGTAGAGGGATTTATTCTTTATTCCATATTAAACAAATTAATTTATGAATTTGGCATATTAATGTATTTCCACCATATTTAATTAACTCAGCTGGTATTAAATCAATGCCAGGTGCTTTGTTATTCTTTAGCCTTTTAATAGCATCTTTAACTTCAGTCAAGTTAGGTTCTGGAACTAAATGTTCTGCTGTGTGTACTTCATTTACTTCTGATTTATATCCTACATGGACATTTAAAAGGTCATTAAAGTAGTTCTTCCATCTATTTAGAATATCGCTTTGATCAGCTACAAAATCACCGTCTTTATCTTTTATCAAGTTTACTTTAGGTTGCCACCCCTTTCTAAACTCATTTACACCTTTATATAAATCTCTGATATTTTTATTTTTGCTGTTTGTGAATCATAATTTAAGTAATTATATTCTCGTATATATTTGGTTGATACTTCATGGTAAACTAAACAAAACCGAAAACATATACTTACACGGGGATGAATGAAATGAGAAAGATTAAAAGAGCAACAAATATTATAATGCATACTGAATATGAATGCGATTAACATGCGTTGTTTACAGAACATTATAATGTCTGTAGTACTGATCCTGTAAGTTGCAATATGGCACTCTGTCAAGTTAAAGTTTGGGACTCCCCCGTAGCGTCTTGTAATTAAGGGATCTCGGGATTGATACCCAGTGGAGTGCCATAGTTCGGATTCCGCTTTAAACTATAGATCAAGTCCTGATTTGTATAATGTGCACAAAGTAAAACAAAAACTCAAAAAATCAAGTTTAAGTTGACATCTATACTCTGTCTCAGCTAACTGTGGAGCAGGCAAACGAAAACAAGTCTCTACGCAAGTAGTGACGCGAGACGGCTCCACCAATGAACACATTAGAGGAACGGAATTGCGTGGAGTGGGAGAAAGCGACTGCCTTCCCAGCATCGTGTACTGCTTCGCTCTGGCCACTCGATTTCACTCGCTTCTCTGACGTTATGTGCGGCCTTGCTACAAAGTTAGCTGGGACAGGGTATACATAACAGCTACCACAACTTCTGCCTGCAAAGGTAATGGTTCTGAAGGTTTAGAATCTTTCGGCAAATACATTTCCAATAACACCCTTGTTGTTTTTATCTCATGTACTTTTGCTAATGCAGTAGAGTAAGTTTGGTATAACGGGACTTAATTGGCAAATATTACACAGCAATTGGTGGTAATTGAAGCAATATAAGAATCTCAATGCAGTGTAAGTTGTAATGAATACATTCTTGATGAAATGGCTGCGCAAACAAACCATAGCCACGAACACTTCATACACATTCATTGTGCTTTATTTTTATTAAGTCTATTTTGCCACATAGCCACGAACGACCTCATACTTGACCTGCTGTAACTATGGAAAGTGTCAAGAAGTTCTGCTGATTTAATTCCCATGTTGATGAGCGTGCAAGGAAAGCGACGTGCTGTTCAATATTACAAACTCATCATTATATTATACTCCCTAGAGTAAAGAAGAATATTTTCTGCTGGTTTGGTTGGTGTCGACATGAACTTTAACAGTTGGTGAATTGTACAGATCAATTGCTGAATTCAAGCCACAAGAACCATGGTTCAAGAAATGTAATTGTATTAATTAACAAACTGTGATCGTGACATTTTTGTACTAGACAACATTTAGTCAGAATTGGGATAACGAACAATAAGAAATGTTAATGTGGCTGGAAAAAATGCAGACGTGAAATATATAATATTGGAATCCCCAAAGTATATGAGGAGACCATTTATATAAAGCTTTATACATTTATTCCGTAAATGTGTGAAAGCAGGAGGACATTATTTCCAACACCTCGTGTAACAAGGCACGTGCTCATTTTAATTGTAACTGTCAAAGTAATTGTACGAGCTTCTTTCATTACATTGCTAGCGGCTCCAGTTACGCGGATATTGCATCCTGTTTGCCGGCAGACGCGATCTTACTTTCCGCCGCCCTACCCGCCGTTTCACGGGCGACTCGACCGAAAAAGGAATTATATAATTTAAAGGTTCAGTTTCCAATAAATTTGTCAAGTGTCTTGGTCAATCGAGATGTTCGATTAGAATATAGTTGGTTAACATTCTTAAGAAAACGTAACACAGAACTGTGAAGAGGAACGTTTAAATTTTTTAAAATAACTTCTGTGAAATAAGGGGGGAAAGATGTAAGGATATTTTTAATGTAAAGAAATTATGTATGTTTTAGATAGAAAAACGACTTAATAGCTGTTACGTCCTAAATAAAAGAATGAATGAATGAATACACCACCACCACCATGCACCATTTTTTTTAACATTTCAAACATGAAATATTGTCAGATTATACATTCTACTCATAAAATGTACTATTGTAGAAAAAGTATCAGATATTTTAGTATTATCACACTATTTACATGTTTTACAAGATGGTACAATATATATATTGTGCATATTTGTGTGTGTCAACAAAATATATATTTATAAGGATTTCTTGGAAAAAATTGAAAATATCTGTACATTGTTTTTACAAAGAAATTCGCAATTTGTTTTCGGAAGTTCACCTAAACAAAGTGAAGTTTGAAACTATACTTGTAGAATTATTAACGTTCGTGTGTTTAAATGTAGTCAACGTCAGATAAAAATAGAACAGAATAGTATTTTTATTTACTACAGAGTGAGGTTAAGCCTTAGGCTGCTCTACCACCTAACTCTGGAAATTAAACGTTACAGTACATATATTCATGAGTTTTAAACAGTGAATATATTATACATCTTATTACGTTATTAAGCCACCTTCTTCAGTTCGGTTTCGTGTTATTTTCACTTCTAATTCATGACTTTGGTTGAATTTTGAGCAGTCAGTATACATGAATTGGTAATGAAAACTTTTAAAATTAATTCTAAGCGTGTCCTAAATGGTGTCAACTATAAAAACATTTTTCAGCAAATTCTATATACGACTAGGATTTTCAGAGAAAATTATGTAATTAATCTTGATGGTTGGAACTGTAGCCTGTCCTGTCTTTCGAAATTGTCTCCATTTTATAAAAATAACATCCAAAGCACAAAAATCTGAAAGAACTCTGTTGGCAATGCTCCTTTAGCTTTAATATAAACGTTGTGTCTAATGTACTTATTTCTGATTACATATATATTTGTAACATTTATAGGTTTCCGGCATAACAGATAACATAATTATAATAATTCATATATCTGAATTTCAGCAATGCGATCTTCAAGTTGATGAAAATCTAAATCCCAAAAGGCCTTAAAATTTATTAATGACATTGTTTATCATTTTATACAACGAATAAAAAGCCAATTAGCAAAGCCTGCTAACTCAAAAAATTAAAAACACTTTACTTTTGGTAGGTTTTAATTATTGCAAGTATATGCTTCTTAAATTTTATACGATTTTGAACAAAATATTTACCAATTCAAATAATAATTTCAAGGAAAAACCAAAGCAGTCAGAGACGGTAATATTTTGAATATTTCTTATCTTGAGTAAATATTGTAAATGGAGGCTACATACGAAATGGAATGCACAGAATTTGAACTACAAAGACAATTTGAATGGTGAGGTTTATAATTTTTAAGACAATTTGCGCATCAAGATACAAATAGAAATATTCTTTTTGCCAATTGCATTCTAATGTCCCTGATTATAAATTTTTGAAGAAATCTATTTCAATGTGAAAAATTAGAGTTGTGTGATATTTTTAAATAAGAACAAAATAATCTCATGTAGTAAAATAGACAATTATAAGTTTTCTTAAATAATTTGAACTGTTTCTAGTTCAGACTTTAGGGAAAATCGTTATTTTTCAGTAAAACACAAGCTTAAATTTCAGTAATAATCACTAATTCGATTTCTTTCCTGAATGCTGAAATTTCAACAAAATTTTACACACTCGATTTTACAGAAAAAAGGAATTTTTGTGATTTTGAATATTAGCAGCAAGAATTCTGCGATTTTTCTCTTGGAGAGATAGGAATGAATGAATAATGCAACAGAATGCATTAAGATTGATCTGGTACTTAAATACTTTGGACCGTAGATGATTCTAAATTTGATAACTCTTCATACTTTTACAAATTTTTGAAGCCCCATAACTGTCTTGAGACAGTAAATATATCTATGTATTTTAACAGGTCATTACTATTAATTAGGAATAATAAGTAAATATTTGAAATTCTGAGTTGTTGACTCAGTGAAGGAATTATATCATTTTGAACTGAGACAAATTATTAGGGATTAAATAAAAACTATTAGGGATGAACTAAATAGTACTTCAAAATAAATAATTTCAAGTGCTATAAATATAACAGCAATACATTACTTCCAATATAAGATAAAATAAATTCATGATGTCAACAACTACAATAATAATTTAATAAATAAAAATCAAATTTTATTTTAAATAAACTTTTGTTAATTTGTTAATTCGAGAGAGAGAGAGAGAGAGAGAGAGAGAGAGAGAGAGGGAGAGGGAAATCGAGAATACGACATAATTTAGCCTGTACTGAACAGAACTAATTATAAATATGATATTGAAGGATAATGCCTGGCCAAATACACAATCTGAGTACATTTAATTTCCGAAATAGCACAGTATAGTACGAGAGCAAATATTATGCTTTAGGATGTATGGGCTTCGATATTTATAGAGATGACGAGACAATGAATAGTGTCCAATGAAAAATTTGACTGTTTCTATTATGGATTAACTATTACCACGAACCTTGGAAAAAAGTGAGAGCTTGTTTCATGTACTATATGAAAATTTCTAGCGTCCGCAAATATATCGAATATCAGTTTATACAATTTTTTTGAATAATGTATTCAATCATTGTGATGATGTAACAACAATGACACAAACTGAATCAATATTTTACTAGTAGCGCATTCTCTAATTTTGAGTAGACTGCAATTTTAGTTCTAGAAATTTTCACAGGAATAAAAGCAATAAATTATTCTTAGTAATTATATAAGCGTCAGGTTATACTTCGATATAGCCTTGTTACCTTTCTGCATGTTCCCTTCCCCAATGTTCGTCATTCTTATAACTTGTTAATTTGTTAATTCAAGAGAGAGAGAGAGAGAGAGAGAGAGAGAGAGAGAGAAATATGGAGAAATGAAATATGTAATCCAATTTGAGATAGTAGCAATTTACAGATTTCTAAAATATCATTATATATAGTGTCTGTCAATTACCATTGTCTCTTAGTAAACGTAATGTGTATGAAATTTACAATCAAGTTTATAAATATCCAATCTTTGTTAATAAAATTTGTACACCATTCTCTGTAGCATTCTCTTTAGATAATGTGGCAACGAATAACTTAGAAGCAATATTTTCTAATTGCTAGTGTAGCTCGTAGAACTTTGTGAAATATAGTGTGTGAGATTATTAGCGACGTATACGAGATCATTAACATTCTATTTTGCCATGATATTACTAGTCCATAGTGAGTAATGTCCAAAGAAACGTTTTCGAGATTGTATGGAAATGCATAGAATATTTATGTCCGCATCAATATATACATTAGCTCTCACTATACTTTGAGAAATAGAATAATGTGACTTACTGAGAAATATAGAACATGCAATAGAGCTATGGATCAAGTTGCCATAGTTTTAAATCTTTGTGGTTAAATAAAACAATGACAACGTCAACAAAGAATTTATGATGATATTTGACCATTGTCTCTAATCTGTGTGAAAAATTGTGAGTGAGATTCCAGTAAGACGTGTAACAAAAATTACAATATAGAGCAAAATTATGTCAAAAAATATCAGCAAAGTCATTGTCTAAAAATTGTAGAAGTGTACATTTATGGTTATTATTATAGGTCTGCCGGAAGTGTAGATAAATATTTTATAAAAGCTATATAAAATGAACAAATTGCAACAATAATTGCATGTGAATGTTGTCTACTCTCATTAATATTGAGGACAGTCTAGGAGGTTTTTTTAGGAATTGTATAAATGGAAAGAATTGTTGAAACTGTAGCAAATGCCAGCTAGAAAGCTGGCTCGAAGAGTGGTTATAATGCTAATCATTAGAATAATTATTAGTACAGTTTATTCGTTTCGATTTCTTTTATTTCACGCATAGCTTTGTAGGGTGCGAAAGAACAATCTATCTAAATTAATAGAGAAAGGCTGTTGTAACCTGCTGGCAAACACTTTCCTCAAATAGCGGGAACTTATAGATTTCAAACTAATGAGGCACCACTCTCCTCACTATTGAAAATGGGTATATACATTCTGTATTTAAGTGTAGTTGATGGACAATCTCCAACCAGTATTGTTCGATAGGATTGTTTTCGTCGCCTATACCTGCACCCATATGTGTAAACATGTTTAGACAATGATAACGATGACCATTAAATTAACCTTCAGGAAACTCAGTCTATGTAAATTTAAGTTTCAGTGGAAGAATTGATTCACTGTTAGTGTCCTATGGGAGAAAAAAAAGTTGCTAAATTAGTCGAGAAGTGCACACACTTGCCAATATTCACCGAAGAATAAGTGTCACTTTCCTTTGAGTAAAGAAATCCCAAGTGCATACGGAAAAAGTAAGTTAACCCAAGACTTAATAAATCGAGAGTTTGCCGTAAATGCGAATAGTATTCGGGAACCGTAGTCTGTGAAAACTCCAAACTAAGGTGAATATTAGATAACGAACAGCCAAATCTCAGCTAACTAACTAACTAACTCTCTAGCCTTCTTAAACCCGAAGGTTCATCGCTGCAGCAACACAGGCCTTCCATCTTTCCCTATCTTGAGCAAGATCTATATACTCTTTTCCATCCCTACCGATTTCTTTTAGGTCCATCTCAACGTTGTCCCTCCATATTCGTCTTGGCCTTCCTACAGGTCTCTTACCATCAGGTTTCCCAACAAGAATCCTGTAAACTCTTCTTTCCTCTCCCATTCGTCCCACATGGCCTGCCCACTGAAGTCGTCTTGATTTAATTATTCTAATAATATCTGGACATGAATACAAATTATGTAGTTCTAAATTATGTAACCTTCTCCACTCGCCTGTTTCCTCATCCCTTTTAGGTCCAAAGATTTTCCTAAGGATTTTATTTTCAAATACTCTCAATTTATGTTCCTCTTTCAATGTAAGGGACCAAGTTTCACATCCATATAATACTACAGGCAAAATTACGGTTTTGTATATTTTAACTTTTAGTTTCTTAGATATTAAACGAGAAGACAAAAGTTTATGAAGAGAGAAGTAACATGCATTTCCTGAATTAAGCCTACTTTTTATTTCCTCTTTAATATAATTTTCATTTGTTAATATTACTCCTAAGTATTTGAATTTGGAAACTGGTTCAAACGAGTTGTTATCAATAATTAGATTTTGATTATTACCTAACACTTGGTTTCGGCCTGTAAGCATATATTTAGTTTTCTCTTTGTTAACTTCCAAACCTATCTCTTTAGCAGTTTTTGAAAAATATTTTAGCATTATTCTTAATTGTATTCACATCATTCTCCAGTAAGTCTACATCATTTGCATATGCTAGCAACTGAGTCACACCATTTAATTTTAGTCCTTCTTTAGTTTCTTTTACCTTCCTAACAGCATATTCTAAGGCAAAATTAAAGAGCAATGGAGATAATGCATCTCCTTGTTTTAACCCATCATGAATTGTAAATTTGTCAGACATATTAATACCCACACGAATTTTACTTTCTATTTCACTGGTGCATATTTTTATCATACTAACAAGCTTCTTAGGTATTCCAAAATCTACTAATATATTATATAATTTCTCTCTTTTGACCGAATCATATGCTTTTTTGAAATCAATGAATAGCTGATGGACATTTTGATTATATTCCCACATTTTCTCAAGTGTCTGTCTGATGTGAAAAATTTGATCTGTAGTTGATCTGTTACGTTTAAATCCACATTGATAATCATCTATAATTTCATTAGCATATGGTGTTAGTCTTGTTAAAAGAATGTTAGACAATATTTTGTATGTTGTTGAGAGTAGAGAAATTCCACGGTAATTATTGCAGTTCATTTTATCACCTTTTTTAAACACAGGAACAATTATGGATTCTTATCACTGTTGAGGGATTTCTTCATTATTCCATATTAAACAAATTAATTTAAAAATTTGACATATTGATGAATTTCCACCATATTTAATTAACTCAGCTGGTATTAAATCAATGCCAGGTGCTTTGTTATTCTTTAGCCTTTTAATAGCATCTTTAACTTCAGTCAAGTTAGGTTCTGGAACTAAATGTTCTGCTGTGTGTACTTCATTTACTTCTGATTTATCTCCTACATGGACATTTAAAAGGTCATTAAAGTAGTTCTTCCATCTATTTAGAATATCGCTTAGCCAAAGCTCAGTGATGGTATATTTCGAGTCAAACTTTTATTTGTAGAACGTTTACTTGAATTTGTTTTGGCAAATCCATAAAATTATGACTGACAACAAACAACAACAACTAGATCACATGCCAACTTGTATAAATGCTTATTTCAGAGATATATCTGGTGCATGGTTTAGGCTACAATTCTTGGATTTTTTTAAAAAAATAAAATGTCTGGTGTATTTCCTCTGTGATTCTTGGACAATTTTGAAAATAAATTATCATCATTCGCAACATAGACAATTAAGTGGCTAGTCTCAGAGTTTACTAATGTCTGCATTTTCATGAAGTGAATATTTCTTGCGTCAGATATTTCTGGTACATCCTAGAACTTACTTGAAAATTACACTAATTATAACAACCACTGGTATTGTCACTCTCTTTTTAATTCCCTTCAATAAATAGGACTGTTTCTATCACGTATCTTGATTTATGGAAACTGTCTTAAAAATTTAGAAAGTTTGTATCAATCCATTGATCTTAATCGTTCAAATTCCAACTTAACAATAATAACGAGAACGTTAATTATTATTATCATTATCACTATTATAGTGTATCATTACCTTATTCACTTAGTTGAGAGTTGAGAGAAATGTAAGTATGAACGATAACCTGAAAACAAAATATCTGAACAAAATATCAGAATCTAATGCTGTGAATTTCATCTTCAGGATTTACCTAAAATTTATGGATATTGTCTTTACATTCTACATAAGTTGTTATTACCCAGAAATAATAAACCTATGTGCTTGTGTGATATATATATATACACAACATATAGCCTTTAGGTGAGTTTTGTAGCAACCACTAGCAACACACACACACAGATGCATACGAATCCTTTTTGGTAATGGCTCATATATTGGTGGTTTATGCGTTTTTATTTCCTTCATTTGCATACATATACATAATGTATGGAGAGCATGTGCCCGCAGTATTCTGTGAGGAAGACCAAGATACGTATCGTACAAGCAAAACTGAACACAAGCTCACCTATAGGCAATTTACGTACTTATGTGGAGGTGTTTACGTGTATGTGTGTGTGTGGGAGAGAGGGGGAGAGAGAGGGAGGGTCTTGTGCTCTAATCATCCCAGACAAGCGGTACATCATCTTCTTCTTCCTCTCCATGGCTCCAAGAGCATCACACACGAATATGTCCCCCAAGGGAGATGAGGGTCTCTCTGGGTGGAGCAAAGAACATTTAGGGTGAAAAAAAAGCACCGCCCAGATGGGAGTGTCCAGAACCTCCCATTGGCTACCGCTCTCTTGTTTACCCGGGTTCGATCCGGACCAGGGGCAAAGTAATCTGAAACCAAACGATGTTTGCCGTCCGTACAAAGACATTGTCCGCGCGGTCAATGCCATCGGTGGAAGGCCCTGGTTCCTTCCTCTTCCCGGAGCCCCACCCTCGCCGCGCAACAAGATAGCGGGCCAAGATAAGGCGAACCTCATTAACTAACTAAATCACCAGTGTTTACTTTTAATATAAAGCTACGTCCTAACCACGCCCATTTTCCATCCTTGTCAGGGCAGACCCTTTTTGGAACATTAGCGTCGGACCCCAGCACCCGTTATCTCGCTTCCCTACCGGCCCTGCGAGGTGTAGTGAATCTCGAAATTTTATTTCTCATTACGCCCCCCCCCCCGAATGCGGTCGGGGAGCACGGGGGGGCAACAGGGAGGAGCACGTTACGACCTGCTCAAGACCTTCCTGCGAAAGCTGGCTTGGGTAATAAACTTATTTAGCAGACTCGAATCTTTGTACTGTTGAAAGACCTGCGGGGGTGGGGGGCTGTTAGAAGGGGGGCCAAAAAAAGTACGCCTGCGTACTATGGAGATATTTCTCATGTTTTAAGTTTTTTCCCACCTCATTTGGAAACACGTGAGGATAAGAGTATTTCGGACGAAACACATCTTTTCCATCTGGGATATTAATTCGTTAACAAAGGCCAATAAACACAGGGCTAACCTACCAATGTTTTCCACTCTATGTATTATCTTATATAAAAAAAGAAGTAGTCTTCTGTTAACTCTAGGATCCGAAGAAGTAGGTGAAGTTTCAATAATGATATTTTCTGTCCTTTCAATGAGGATAAAATTATAATCATAACTTGAAATGATTCAAAAAGCAATTGCAACATCATAGTAGTAGATGAAAAATAGCATTCAAGCAGAGTAAAGTTCGCCCTGGACCAAGGGTACCAACTTTGGAAAACAATGGGTGAGCTCGAATAATTGAGTAATAAGTTCACAAAAAATAGTGATAAAAAATCAATTCCTTCATGTGTCATGATACTAATGCACACCAACAACGTATCCTTAAATGTTATTTTTAAAATCTATAGTGGTATTTACTGATTTCAATTAGCATGAATCACGACAACAATTATACAAATATAATAAAAAATGAATAAAACGATAAACTATTGGGTGGGCTCAGGCCTCACGAGCCCTGAACGGTATAATTTTTTTCCCAAAACTTATTTACTTCAAGACACAACTTGAAAATAAATGTATACAGAACTGAATTATTCTATTGCAGTTTCTAAGAGCAAACATTCACACAGGTGTGAATAGAATCTCAGAAAATACAAGAAAACGAAAACTTTGAATTCAAGCATAATATCCTAATCTGTAAAAATATCGTAAGGTAATGCAAATTGTAAAATGTGATATACCTAAATTAAATAACAGTATTGTATGATCATTAACATATACATTTGTATATAAATACTTCACCCATACAAGTTTAAAATTCTGAACGATTGTTACTTGTAGATTTGTAAGTCTGATGTTTATTTCAATTAAAATTCATGCTCTTATATAATATTCTCATATAATAAATTGTAAATGAATATATGTTTTCTGTCTTCAAGTGTAAGAAAGTGTAACAAATTGCGTTTAGTAGATGACTTTGTCTCGTCACCGAACTTTCTGGGTTCGAGTTCCCGCCTTGGATGTTCTTTGTGAGTATCCCTTCATCAATTTTATGTAATCATCACTCATCTTCATCTTCGTGATTAACCAAAAATGGCAGAAAAGCAACGTAAAATAGCAAAAAGACAAATACAAAAACATTACATATAATTTTAAAAGTCATATCACTTGCAGTTTTCTTTTCTCCAAGTGTAGTGTTTAGGTAAATTTTATACATATCGGGGCTAGCAATGTTATAATGACCCCTTCAATTGCATGTTGTCGTTTGCATATTTTGCCTCTATATCATATTCGTGACGATGGAAATGAAAGGTAAATTGAGGGAATAGTTGAAGAAACAAACAAAAAGAAAATCTTCATAAATGCATCAGCTGAAACAAGAAATGCATAAAGTGTGAAGCGCAGACCAATTGTTGAAGTGCATCATCGAGAAAGATGTAGGAAAGTATATAAATCGATGATGCATTAAAGTTCAGCTCGACATAGAAAGAAATAGTCGCTTGCATATGCATACGATGCACTGTGTCGTTGCCTTTTCAAATGATATACCAAAATGCATCACACTGTAAACATGATTCTTAACGAAGGCCAAAAAATACAGTTTAGTGCATCAAGCGATTGGTTTCAGGCAAATAAAATAGATTTGATGCATTTAGTCTTTTGTGAGTACTTCGCCTGGATTCGAATCAAGTTTGTAGTGTTATCTGAGGTCACAGACCTACCATTGTAGCTAAATCTTGTTCGTAAATATAATAAATTCCATTCAAGTATATGTGAATAATAATTCCTTGGAGGAATTAGCGGTAGACTTAAATAATTAGTGTTGTCCACGGGACGAGACGGGACAGGCTTTTAAAAATTCGAGACGAGACGAGATTGACCATGTGTCGTGAGACAAAATAATATTTTCGAGACGAGACAGCATTTCCACGAGACTTCCACGAGACGAGACAGGCTAAAGTCTCGTCTCGTGGGCAACACTATAAATAATCATTCGCAATATAATTTGTTTACCTTCGAAACATTTGGTCAAGTTAATTTGTCTTTTCAATGTTGAAACATTGTTTTCGTTATATTCTGGCATCCCCGATGGCGTAATGTTACCCCCGTCGCCTTGTAATCAAGGGGTTCCAAATTCGATACCCGTTGGAGGCTCATAGTGACTCGGATCCCACTTTAAATTGTAGGTCCAGTATCAATTAGTCTTAAGCCTGAATCACACGGAACTGGATTTCCAGTAGGACGCTGGACTGACTACACATTTGCTAGTTTTCGCCTCACACGGTACTTGTTACACCGTACTTGTCGATAGTCTTTTGTTCCCATAATGGCGGCCGTGTGAGATGTAAACAACGTATCACTTCACGTTTTTAAAAGACGATAACTATTGAACCGAGAGGAATATCGCTTCGTATTAAATGGTTTTAGGTAGAGAAGAATGGCGCTGATAAAATACATACTTTACAACGTTTACTGCATACATATAGAAGAATATTTTAGCCTTTTCAATTGTAAACACCGTGCACTCACCATGGACGGTGTAATTCGACGTGCCATTGGTGCTGTATGTATTATACATTGTAATTGAAACAGCTAACCAAAATGATCCATGAAATATTTTGGTGTAAAACTGTAAAGTACGATCTGTTATAAGAATTTTGGAAGGATTTACGTAGCATTTATGCTTTCGTCTAAAGCCGACTTAAAGGTGGACGTGGACGAATGTTGAAGGAGAATTACTGCTTTGTGCTTTTATTAAAAGAAGAAAAGTATGGACTAGAGATTGGCTAGAAAAAAAAATTATGGTAATCAATGGATACCGAACTAGCTTTTTAACTTAGGTTTGCATTATTCATACATGAGATTCGCAGGATTCATTCACAAAATAAAGAAATAAATAAATAAGTAAATAAATATATAAAAGTATTTATTAATACACTTGTAATAATAAGGATTTTCATTTTCAGCTAATCATATTTGTCACGTACACATCTCATCGCTTTGCACAAATACCTAAATATTAATGAACTGAACACGAATGCACTGCACGTCATCTCTTTACTTTATCGAGAAACGGAGAAACTATAACATAAACAGCCAGCACTCGGAAACCACAGACAAAAAACGCTCCTTTGCAAACTCACAGATTATCTTCACATGGCCAAACTTTGCTCTGATTGGCTGTTCCTCAGAATCCAGTCGAGGAAAGCTAGTAGCAATAAGAACATGTCCTATTCCTCCAAACCAGTCATGCAGTCAGCCAGGCGGCCATGATTACTAACTAGAAAGTCAGTTCAGCGCCAACTAGGGCATTCCTACTAGAAATCCAGTTCCGTGTGATAGGGGCTTTACTGTGCATAAAGTGGACTTAAAACACCAATCAATCAATTGTCGCTATATTCCACGTATGAGGTTACATAAACAGAATGAACTAAATGTTAATAGATATAATGCAAATATTTAATCCGTGTCAACAAAATTGTTCAGAATTTTAATTATCTGAGTTTTTTGTTTGCTTTTCTTCTGCCATAGTTCATAGTATCAACTTCACAGTGAACTAAGTTAGGGAATAATTCAAAATAGGATATTTGTGTTATAGAATTTAAACATGAGCAAAGCAATATATACCCAGATTTTATTGAAAAACTATATTAAGAGTTTCTTCATTCGATTGGTATAATTTCATAGTTATTATGTTTGATTACATGTAAACAAGCATATAACAAAATCCTACAAAACTTTGGATGAAATTCAAATTCAAATTCAAATTTTCTTTATTAAAGGACGAGGTTCAGCCTGTGGTTGTTCTCCCACCTAACCCCGTTTGACATTTACCTAGTGTACGTAAGCAAAATCATAAAAAAGATAAGAAAATACATTGAAATAAAAAAAATAAAAAATGAAAATAAAATGGTTACAAGGAAAGAACAAAGACGAGATTTTAAATATCAAGACAACACGTAAAAAAGAAAGAGGGTAAAAAAACATTCACGCACACGCACATCAGTATTAGAATTGTTTAGTCTTGCGGTTGGGTTTTTCAGTACATGGATAAAAAAACACAGATAGCAACTTGATATTTTGGTTTCACATATTAGTTTCCATTCAAGTTCCAGTAAATAATCTCTCAGAAATGTGGTTATTGCTAGAATCTATTATATTAGTAATCAGAGATGTTCTTCGTTCTTTAATGAAATCTATTAGACATTATCTTAGAACTTGTACATTATTCATAATATTCTTACATTTATTATTCGCGGAAAACGGAATAATAATAGTAAATTCCGTTAGTAATAATAATAATAATAATAATAAAAGAAAACAGAAATTTAGAAGGTAAGATAAGAATTGGTGAGATTTGATATACACATATTTAGATAAGGAAAATTTAGTTCTGTTAGTTTTGGTGTTCTATTGCATACGTTTTCCATAACCAAGTTTCCTTTTATATTCATCAATATAATTTTCATTGGGGTTTATCTGAAAACTTGAAAGATATCACTAAAATGATTTGACATCTCGTTTGAGTTTGAAATCGAAAAACATATTTTGGATTGCACCCGTAATAGAGCATTCATTTGGCTTAATATTCCACAAAATTAAATAAATATTATAATTATTGTTTGTGCATTACCGAAGATTGATATTGCCCTTTAAAACTAAGATATATTATTATATTTCTTTGGTGAAGGTGACGTACCAGTTTATCTGGGGAAAGCATAAGCGTTGTAATTTTCTGAAATTATCTTTTATCGTATCAGAGGTTCAAAAACACAATTTTTCTCCAATGCTAATAAAATTAACGATGCAGTACATTACAAAACATTAGCACGATAAACACAGAATTCATTCAAGCAATGTTATTGCTGAAATTCACATGAATCAAGAAGTAAAATTAAGTTTTTACATGGTCAAAATTGAACAGAACAGTACATATTATGGAAAATTGTTTAACAATTTAAATCCTTGAATCCTATTTATCTTCAGTTATCTATGGAATTGTTTGTAAACATTTTCAATAGTGAGGTTTGAAACATACGTGTGTGTGTGTTCTCTTACAATGTTTAAGAATAACATATTTATTGAGGCACTTACATATGCACGAGTATTGAAGAAATGTCTGAGGTTGGCGGAAAGACACTCTTCGTAAAGTGCAGTATAATCTACAATTTTGTTTGCTATAACTATCAGTTCATTAGCGTCAAAATTTGGACTTATTTTTCCAACGTTTTGGAACTTTAGTAAAACATTTTGTAAAACGTAAATAGAATATTATGACTAATAAATAAATGTTCAATAAATTATGTTAAAAATCACAGAAAATATTTGAGAAATTTAGTGATATAAAATTGTTTATTTGTTCACAAAAATGAAGGGAAAATATCCGATTAGAAACGTCAAAACTAAGGTTCCTAGGCGAAATACAAAATTTCAAAATACAATGATTATACCTCGTTATTCATACTTTAACATGGGGTGTTATCTGCATTTATACAAACTGGTAATATATGGAATGTAATTATTTTGTAAACAATAACTAATCGCATATCATCGTCCAGGTATAGTTCATCATCCCAGAAAACAATATTTAACCTACAAATATTTCACAGAAAAATTCTGTTATTACACAAGTTTTTTTTACTATTAATTATATTTTTTTATGTGAAAAAGACGAGGAATCAAAATGGAAATAATAAAGGGCATATTAAAATTGGAATCTTACTTTGAATATTTATTGTAATTTAACGTGACATGAGCATTAACCAAAAGTTTGTTTTACATATAATTTGTAATTATTTTACTTGTGCAGTGTATTTGCCAATTTATTCATGAAATAGTATTTCAGAACTGTGATTTCCGATTGTATTTCCATTTCATTATTAATTTGTAGTTTTCTTCCTCCTTTCCCATATATGGTTCATTAAAATATCTGTAACAGAAGAGACAGGCCAATGATGTTGTTGAGGCCTAAATTGTGCCACCCCCTCCCCCATGGCGAAGTGGTTAGCACATCGCGCTACGACGCTAGGGGTCCCAGGTTCGAATCCCGGCCTGGGTATGGATGTTTGTGAGTGTCCATTCATCAATTTCATCATGTCATCACTCATCCCCATCTTCGCAAATTAGTCAAAAGTGGCACAAAAAGCGAAGTAAAATAAACTAAATCAATCAATCAATCAACAGTATTTGTGCCAATCAGTAATTATAAGTATAATTCCATCAATTAATTAAACAGACTGTTAATTAAGTTATGCAGCACTGTACTATATAACACTGGACTATCATAGAAGTATTCTATACAAAGTAGTTCAGACCAGTAAAGTTTGGATATAGAATATGTAGTGCATCTATGCATATAAGGATTCCCTACGTTTAAAGCAAATTAATTTATTTTAAATATTTTAAATGAAATGGATAAATGACAAAGTCAATTTGTTATTCACTTGTTTACTGTAATCTCACGTAATATTTCCTTCTGACCCATTATTATTAACGTCAAATAATTTATACAATTGTCCTGCTCACATTTTTAAACAATCTACTGGGACCTCCTTAATAGTATTTGCGTTTCATGTACGAGTTGATTTATTGTCCTTCGTTTAGAAAACGAACTGTATGTAAGTAATACATATAACAATTTAACAAATACACATAATGAAGCCGGATGCAATGAAGGTAACAACTCTCACCAGATGTAATTTTAAAATTAGAAATTTATCAACTATTTTAATTCACTTACCATACAATAAAATATGATCAAATGCACAAAAGATTTAAGTGATTCGAACATCCTTCAAGTACAATAGATTTTTGTTGAGCTATGGACAGCCAAACGTTATAAAACATAGCACTTCGTCTACATAACACACAGACATGCATGTCTACGCACTATTTAAATACTACAAGCATGTAAGAGTTAGAATCTTTAAATTAAATCAACAATGATCATACGAAGTAGTCTGACTTCCCCGCAGGAGACCCAGGTTCGATTCCTGAGGCAGGTAATCTCCTTTTGGAATTTTTCTTCAATGTCCCTGCATAGAGCGGCTCTGAGGTTCATCCAGCCTCTAATAAATAATTATGGACAATCCTAGTAGCGTAAAGGTGCCAGAAAGTGGTGCTTATCACATTACCTCACAATTGACAAGATCATGAATGTGAGGAGCCGTTAACTCCACAGCCTCTACGAGTCTCCACGGCTTGTCGCGACGGTCCCAATTCAGGAACTATGACGAAAGTTCCCAATTCAGGAACAATGGCGAAAGTTCCCAATTCAGGAATATGACGAAAGGTACCAATTTAGGAACTATGACGAAAGTTACCAATTCAGGAACTATGACGAAAGTTACCAATTCAGGAACTATGACGAAGGTTTACAATTCAATAACTTATGAATTATGACGAAAGTTCCCAATTCAGGAACTATGTCGAAAGTTCCCAATTCAGGAACTATGACGGAAGTACCCAATTCAAGAACTATGACGAAAGTACCAATTAAGGAACTATGACGAAAGTTCCCAATTAAGGAACTATGACGAAAGTTCCCAATTCAGAAAATATGACGAAAAGTACCAATTCAGGAACTATGACGAAAGTTACCAACTCAGGAACAATGACGAAAGTTACCAATTCAGGAAATATGACGAAAGTTCCAAATTCAGGAACTATGAGGAAAATTCCCAATTGAGGAACTATGACGGAAGTTACCAATTCAGGAACTATGACGGAAGTACCCAATTCAAGAACTATGACGAAAGTTCCCAATTCAGGAACTATGACGAAAATTTCCAATTCAGGAACTATGACGAAAAGTACCAATTCAGGAACTATGACGAAAGTTACCAATACAGGAACAATGACGAAAGTTAGCAATTCAGAAAATATGACGAAACTTCCAAATTCAGGAAATATGACGAAAGTTCCAAATTCAGGAACGATGACGAAAGTTCCCAATTCAGGAAATATGACGAAAGGTACCAATTCAGGAAATATGACGAAAAGTACCAATTCAGGAACTATGACGAAAGTTACCAATTCAGGAACAATGACGAAAGTTACCAATTCAGAAATATGACGAAACTTCCAAATTCAGGAAATATGACGAAAGGTACCAATTCAGGAACTATGACGAAAGTTCACAATTCAGGAAATATGACGAAAGGTACCAATTCAGGAACTATGACGAAAGTTCACAATTCAGGAACTATGAGGAAAATTTCCAATTCAGGAACTATGACGGAAGTTACCAATTCAGGAACTATGACGGAAGTACCCAATTCAAGAACTATGACGAAAGTTCCCAATTCAGGAACTATGACGAAAATTTCCAATTCAGGAACTATGACGAAAAGTACCAATTCAGGAACTATGACGAAAATTACCAATTCAGGAACAATGACGAAAGTTAGGAATTCAGAAAATATGACGAAACTTCCAAATTCAGGAAATATGACGAAAGTTCCAAATTCAGGACCGATGACGAAAGTTCCCAATTCAGGAAATATGACGAAAGGTACCAATTCAGGAAATATGACGAAAAGTACCAATTCAGGAACTATGACGAAAGTTACCAATTCAGGAACAATGACGAAAGTTACCAATTCAGAAAATATGACGAAAGTTCCAAATTCAGGAAATATGACGAAAGTTCCAAATTCAGGAACGATGACGAAAGTTCCCAATTCAGGAAATATGACGAAAGGTACCAATTCAGGAACTATGACGAAAGTTCACAATTCAGGAACTATGAGGAAAATTCCCAATTCAGGAACTATGACGAAAATTTCCAATTCAGGAACTATGACGAAAGTTACCAATTCAGGAACTGAAATTTTCAGGTGGAATAGTTGGAGTGGAATGGTCCCAACTCAGGAACGGCTGCCTCGGGAAAGATGGGGAAGAGGTAAGGACAGGTTTTTGAGAGCTTCTTATCATTACTACACGTTACCCTGAAATAGTACGTAGATATATATCCATTTGCAGAAAAATTAATGTGCTTTACATGGAGTTTTCTTTTCTCTAATATTGAGTATATTGTAAATATTTTGCTTGTAGGTTAGGTTACACAGGTCCGCGGAATTTCAGCTATTTCAAACGCCAATTCGTGCTACTCCGAGACAATTAGTAGGACTTCCTGGGTCAGGAAGATATTTCTCTGAAATATCCAACTGGTAAAGACCTGAGAGGGCAATCATGAATCTGGAATAAATCGTTGCAATGTACAGGTTGAAACTTTATCTTATCTTGCCTTTCTCATATGAAGTAGATTACACAAGGTATACATTGAATGAGAAACTCTAATATACTATTTTCTGCTACTGACCATTACTAATATTATGTTGATAATAAACGACTATTAGGGGTGTAAGGGGTGCTGCTTCCACGTAGTAAACCCTGGACTGCAGACCAACGAGGCTCTGGACGACTGGCCCCATGGCCAGTATAATTCTGTGTCGTCCTGTGTTTTGACCTTATTTGTACTGAGCACCCTTTTTAGCCTCAGCTTTTAACCAAGGTAAGGAAATTTTAGTTTTCAGACACGCTTTTATTTTTGTTATGATAAGGTTCTGGACCCCGTATCGTGTGATGGGTGCAAAATAGCCTCAGTGCTGACACACCCAAAAATTTTAATTCAAATTAAAAGAAATAATTAAACGACTATTATTATGGATTTTCTAATTTAATTAGTTACATTGTCGTCTTACATTATTATTCATAAGCCATAAGAAATCCAAGTCTTAAATATTTTTTAGTCTTCATGGTAGCCTAATGGTAGCCTGTCTGGATTCCCAATGGAGATCGTAAGGGAGAATTCACACCGAAGAGACATGCGACACGCGAGTTTCACACCGAAGAGACAAGATGCACGCGACACGCAGCAAGCAAACTTTGCTCAGTTTGCATGATTGTACCGATGTAATTCCATTGATCAGTTTATTAGTCACCCGGAAAAAACGTAACAAGAGACATTGTTACATGTAAACTGCGTTGTAAAATTTGTGCAAACTATTGAAACTCGGGAGAGGCATGTTGTGTATGAGAAAACTGAGAAATAATATGCACTGACCTTAAACTGTATACACTAGACTTTCCAGCCTGAATGAAGCGAAAACCCAAACACTGGAGAAATGGTTCTCAACCTTCGTGAAACCATGCCCGGTATTTTTTTTAAGTCAATGCCCGTAGTCCAAGAATTATCCTCGTAAATCTTTGCAGTATTTAAGATTTTACGCATGAATTAACATGTACCTATTAACTTAAATATTCATAAATAAATTCTAGCATAAACATAAAGAGTAATAATAGTTTGATTACGTGTGTGGGATTGTTGACAAATACGTATAAAAATATGGACAACGAAAAACATCGTCTACTTGTAATTAAGTGACCCCGGGTTCGATAACCGGTGGGGGCACATAGTGGCACGGGTTCACATTTAAACTGTAGGTCGAGTCCTGAAATGGATGTGCATGAAATGGACTTAAAAAACGAAAAGTCACAACTCAAATATGATAGTTGTCAACCACTTTCGGCAGAATATTTCGCAGCTCAGTATAGCTGATTCGAGGGGTCCGGCGGTTGAGAAACAATGCACTAGAGTACTTTAACATGTTGACTGATCTATTTTGGACTAAAGTACCTCCATATGCTGGCTTTTTCAAATAAAAGCAGTCACGTCTTAATTGGCGAAAACTCTTTACACGATGTTGAAGGCAAATTACAGCCGATAAGTGCATAAAAAAAACTTGATAAAGCTAAAAGAACGTTGTATTTATATCTTAAAACATTTTTGAAACATTGTACATATCGATGCTATATTATATCAACAAATTTGAACTTCAAACACGTTGTAAGGCCTCCGATTTGGTTCTCTTCTGGAGTCTAAATACAGCTTGTTGGAGTGAAGCATTCACTGCGCATATGCGAACAACAAACTGAGGCGACACGATGCACGATATTGAGAAAACAGCACAGTCCGATCGAATGCGACACGTACACCTAGCCCTGTCTCTTCGGTTCGAAAGGTTACATTGATTACTGAGAGTTCGCTTCCAAGCGACACGTGTCTCGTGTCGCATGTCGCATGTCTCTTTGGTGTGAATTCTCTCTAAGACTCCTCAGGATTGAGCTTCAACTCTGATTGGTGTAGGCATAGGGCTTATTTGTAGTTCTGCATATTTTACGATGCATTGTTGAAGTTTATAAGAAACCAGATTCAGCGTATTCCCGATTTGGCAGCCATAATGCCTAAGTGTTTCCCGCGCAAGGGATCCTGGGTAAGGCACGTATATTTCCTCGCTTCTCAATATATACTTGAAGTACAGGAAGCCTACACACATGAATCTACCTCATAGTTAAAAGTGGGAATGCATTATTATACTAGGTATGTATAATTAAAGTAATAAAACATTTCAAAATGCCATCACCATAAAATTACGAAGACAGTAAGCTTAATAATAAGGCATAAATCATAAGCTTTATAACTCGAATATCAAAATTACGAACAAATTTTTATATAATGCAAAAAAAGAACAAATTTTATTTGTTTACTAATGTTAGATATAAGTGTATTTGAACATGGCTCAGTGAACCTAGACACAGCAGTATTTGAGTAACAATAATTTCAATATTCTAACATTATTTACATAAAATGTTCCCATTTGTAGAACCTGTAAATGTTCTTGAAAGTATTTAATATGAATTGTTCACTTATCACCTTATTCCTTGAGTCAAGAATATCAAAGGGAGCAGCCAGGAAGTTCTTCCTCTAGGACCCAACGTTTGATATAAGAAAATAAGTGTGTTGGAAAATTTGTTACATAAATATGGTATTGAAAAACTAAATTAAAATTGTCGTAACTACTACTTTGTATACATTCTGACTATTTGCGGTGTTCTGTACGGAATATGTGCGAAAAATACTAAAAATACGTAAACTACAACACCTCTATTATTTCTGACATAATATGTACAGACATATCAAGCATTTCATTGTATACACTCATGAGAAATTTCGGGTAAGATTGAACAGTTTGTTTGGTTGCTATTTAGATTGTAAAAAATATGTATTTACATGGATCTATAATGAAAGGGCCATTTTCGTTCGCAGTAAATATTTCATTGTAGAGCATCGTAATTTCGCAAAATTTTCGGACGGGCACGAACTTGGATACGTGTATAGTTCTCTACATATGTTTTTATACTCAGGAAATATCGTAACTATATATGTGTGTGTAGGTATCGTTCTGTGGTTCTAATAACATAGGGAGTAGCAGGTAATATTAAAAGGATGCTTTACGATACACGGAACATTATGGAACGCATGCGCATAACCTAACAACATATGACTGCTAGCGCATTTGCAGAGGCTTAAGTTGTTGTTCATCGTTAACAAAAGGCAAATAAATCCTTAGTCAGTCCTCCAGAGGTTGGGAAACGAAATTAAAAAAATACCCGGTCGCTATTTGTACATTATTCCCCAATCGCAGAAAACGTCCTGCAGTTTCGCGTGGAGACAAGGCCGTCAAAGACGACTCCAGGGAAAGCAGCCCCTGCATGTCTTCTCTTTCCCCCACCCGCCCCCCCCCCCTCGCCCCCAAAGCGAACATCACAATGAAAGGGCAAAGTCTTGTTCCTTGCTCGGTGGACCTGCTCCAGCTACAAGGACAGGTTCGTGAAGGGACTTCGTGTGGGAAGGGTACCGTGCCTGGAATAAGAGGTGTGCAGAGATATAAGATACATGTGTGTACGTATATATATTTGGAAAACGACAGATTCGTCGTTACACTATAGGTATCGGCTCAAATCGATATTATCGATACCATATAACTATAAGCCTGTAGCTTAGTGCTCGATTTGATTTGTTTGTTTGTTATTCTGCTACTTTTTGTTAATCCCAACGATGAGGATGATTGTTGATATGATGAAATTGATGAAGGGACACTCACAAAGAATATCCATACTCAGGTCGAGATTCGAACCCGAGACCCCTGGCGCTGTAACTTAGCGCAAAATTATGGCATTTTATTATCATTTTTACTAATATAAACATGTTTTTTTAACATGTCTTGTTTTTGTGAAGCAAATGTCTAAATATGCAGTATATTTTTCTAAGGAAAAACCATTACAGTCACCAAGTTTACATGAACCCTTTATAACACCATTTAGCCTTGTTTCCATGAAATTAAAAACTCAATATGCTGACCAAGGCAGAAATTTATTTTATTATAAAACATAAACTAAACGTAGATTGTTCCAGAACTACTTTCTAATAGTCTGGAGGGGAGTATTTTTGTGTATATATATCGTCCTGTTGTGTACCTTGTTACATTTGTACTTGGTGCGGAGTCTGATGAAGACCTTGCTAGAAGGTTGAAACGTTACGTTTAGTTTAAGTTTTATAATACAATTAATTTCTGCCTTGGTCAGCATATTGAGTTTTTAAGAACCATTTATGTTCTTCAAGAGACATTTGCAATTTCATTCGCATTGGTAGAATATCTCTGGTGGGTATCAACAAATTTAACCTTCTCAAAACTTCTTCGATATTGGCAAATATTTCATATCACACACACACACACACACACACACACACACACACATTGTAGTAATCACACTGCAACATACTGTGAAGACATATGTTGGCGATGTGGAGTTAGGGTACCCACACTTTCACAATCTCTTGTCATTTGTGAAAGTGATGTGATCAGCACAACCCTTCTTAACCTCTTGATATTCCCCAAGTCTGCATTAATTAGAGTCTGGGTGAACCCCAGAATCACTCCATTCAGGAACATTAATGGGAAAATTTCCCACTTGAAATTACCCACCTCGGAAATCGAACCCGTGACTATTACGAGCACTATTAGTATAATTAATTATTGTAATTATTATTACAATAATTATATAGTTCATTTAGAATGTAAATATTCTATCTCCAAATTGTAAACAAATCAAGATATTTTTGCCGTGGTCTATTTAGAATGCAACTGATTTATATCTGCTATCGTTTTGAAATATATCAAGGACTAATGCAAGGGTGTAGTATTTCTCCATTATTATTTAACCTGGACCTTGATAAAATAATTCAAGAATGGAAATCTTTGAAGCCCTCAGGAATATATATTGATGGAAATACAATACTACAAACAGTAATATTTGCAGACGACCAGATATTGATGGCAGAAAGTGAAGATGTTCTACAAAGGTCTGTATTCAAACTTCAATCAATTCTTACAAATACAACATTAACATTTCAGAGAATAAAACAAAGTCAATGGCAATTAATGCTAAAAAAAGACTTCCTAGATTGAAAATAGGGATAAACGATCAAATAATTGAACAGGTAACATAATTGATTTATTTGGTAAGCCATATTTCACAGTTCAAACACGAGAAAGATGTTGAGGAAAAATATATAATAGATTAAAAGGAATTTTGAAAAGTAATTTTGGAAAGCAAATGAGAAGAGGAATTCAAATTAGATACCATAACATAATTTCAAAACCGGCTTTTATATGATAGCGAATGTTGGACTATTCGTCAGCATTATAAAATGAGAATAAATTGTTTGTAGTGAAGAAATTCAAATAAATGGAAGGCCAAAGCTATAGTGGAAGAAATTCAAGAATATCAGTTAAAGCGAAATCAACATGTTCTGAGGATGTCAGATAGCCGTTTCACTCAAAAATTATTAAATCACAGGCCAAAAGGAAAAATTAATTTAGAAAGACCATATCGCCGATAGAATGATTAATTTTTGTAGTCGCCGAACAGGCTTTGGTTACTCAGACCTAAAAGAAAAGGAAAAATAAGGTTACTTACATGAGTATAGGACAACGTAAACAAGAATATGGAGTTCTTATTTATAATTCTCTTCGACTCACAGCGAGTGAAAGATATTCAAAAAGTGCAAACGATAATAGTAATAATAATATAATGCCATTTCTATTAATAAAATGTACGGCTAAGAAAATATGTTAATTAATTATAAGGAATTACATCCCCTGTAATCGTAGCATGTTTTACTTAGAAGACATTAGAGGCAAGAAGTATTGTAGAAACATTAAATTCATTACAAACAGTACATAAGAAAAAGGAAAGAATAAATATTTAGAGAATATACTAATATAAAATTAGTGGGAAATATTAAAATTTAATTAAGCTTTGAACGAACCAGGTAACATTTATTATACAATATGAACACAGTTAAAATTTAGGGAAAACGAAGAAGTAGCATAAAAATCGTACCCAGAAATAAGGTATATGAAATTTAAACGTGTTAATTTGATAGTAGAGACAAGTGTTAGCAAATCAATTATCGTAATTTTCATGTAATTACCTCTGATATGAACTTGTAATGAGTGGATTCTTTATTTATGATACTGCAGAAATTGTCATTCATTTTGTGTATGTTCTCTTCAATATGTGACTGGATTATATCGTGAACGAACATAGTACGGACAATTTACTTATACTCTCATCTATTCGTGTGCACAGGTACGTATTTAAATAGCCACTTGTATATAACATTTCATAATATATCTAAATTTACAGAGCTCTGAAAATTATTTCATGTTGCTTGTGCAATGACTACATAAACATGATGTTACATAACAATCTTTTGTTACTGTTATCTGAAAGTAACACGTAATTTTAATCTTTTTGTAGTTAGATACAAATTTAATATCCTCCTACTTGATAACACCAGCTAGTGACTTTAGATGTTGATGCCAATACTGAAATTATTTTAGGCTGTTTTGTATTATTGTCAAATCTAATCAATTCGAATAATAAATATAATAATATTTATAATAAATTAATCGTTACCTCATCTCATATGATGATTCTAATTATAATGACGCAATAATCAATTCTGCAAATACCGTGTAATTGTGTAATTATGAAAACAGGAAAAATTAATATAAAAACCATAGACGTTCATTGTTTCCTATACTACATCTTGCAGGTTTCATTGTCAGATTAAAATTTTCGTAATAATTGCTTTCCGTATTTTTTTATAGAAAATACACATAAAATCCATCCTTTACTGATATGGATATGTCATTTTCTACATTTTGTAACCTTCAAAAAATTAGTTTCTAAACTGTTAGTAGATTCCCATATTTAATGATAATGTGATTGCTGATAATTGATAATTGTAACCATCATAAAAAATACCCATTCCCTTTAGTATACACAGAAAAAAACCCACCAAATTTGATGTATACACTTCTAATATATCAATTGATACACAATAGTTTTTTCTTTGTCCGTTGTTGATCGAAGCATTTGATACGAATATTTTTTTAATGTATCAGAGCCATTCGACGAAAAGTGTCCCTACTTCATGTTAATAACAAAATGAATTAATATGAAAATTATTATTGTTCTTAATTGCATTAAGGTTTAGATGTTCGAACGCATATAATTTGTACATTTACCAATAACAGTTACTAGCATACAGAGCCTTAATTTTGTTTCTGAGGCAAATGAAGTTAAAAGTTTCTACATTTTTAGTGTCTCACACGTAACACACTTTTGTTAAATGCTTTTCATGCATTCAACCTGTGCCATCATACTCAAGTTTTTTTCGTTTGTTAGCAGACAACATAAAGTACTTCATAAATTCTATGAAAACAATGAATATTTTAATCCAATCTCTTGTCCAGAACTATAAATTGTATGTGCAAAATGTCCCACACGTAACGCTGGGATGCACTATCAGCTGAAAACGACGCGTAAAGGAATGCTTTCTTGTACTTAAACCAAAACTTTGGTGCGTTTGTGTTCGCTGAATCATTGGTAGATACGGTTTGTTTACTACTGCGGTTTGTTTCCATCCATTTTTCTTCTATTCTTCTCAGTATCACTCGTGTTAATTTATTGCTAAAGATCTAACAAAAAGTTTTGTAGCAGGTAAAGTTGTAGTATGTGACTAACATTGACTAGGCTATGGAATATGTAACATTATTTCTACATTCAATGAAAGAAACATTACTCTATCAAGATGGACTTAATTCATTTTAAAATCCAAACGTTTCGAAGAAAGTTTACAAAATTATATTTTATCCATTTTTGCGTGTCGATTAATGTAAAATTGACAGCATTTATAAAAGAGAATGCATTTTAGTGCACGTCCTATATCTGATGCATTTAGACATTATCTAGAGGCTACAATTTTATGTACTTTTCTGTGTGTACACCCTTGGTGCAATAGAGATGTATTTACATGTGAAATATATATAACACAAAGAATGTTAACAGTATACAGAGAAAATTCTAAAATATGGTGCTCACGGAGATGGTGTGTTTCATCTTTCAGCAAAAAGTTATTGCGGTGATATATAGAGCCAGAACGAAAACATAACAACCAAAAACTTCGTTTTTAGTTGTTTACTATGAAAGAATTTTCTCCGACATTATGCTTAAAAGAATCCATTCTTATTTTTTGCCAGGTTATCAACAATTCGCTTTGTACTCTCAGAAATTTTGTTTTCGTTTCAAGAAAATCAAACTTTTACTCCATTTATACATGTACAATGTGTCCTGGAATTACTTAAGGTAAATGTGGAATATATGTATATGTATATATACGAGTATATATACATATATGCGTCTCAAAATTCCAAGTTTTGGTAATTGTTAGCAAACATATAGTTCTTCACTGATGTTCTCAGTGCATAAAATTTCTCCCAACAGATTTCTCGTCTCTCACATGCATAACATTCAAGAAGCACTCTTTTCTGTTTTTTGTGAGAAATAATCTGTTATAAAATGTTTTATAATAGGAATTCTTGCCCGACCCTGTGGCCGAGTGGTTAGCACATCGCGCTGCGACGCCAAGGGTCCCGGGTTCGAATCCCGGTCGGGCTTGGTTGTTTGTGAATGTCCATTCATCACTTTCATCATTTCATCACTCATCCCCATCTTTGCAAATTAGCCAAGAGGCACAAAACGCGAAGTAAAATAAACTAAATCAATCAATCAATCAATCAATAGCAATTCTTGTAGAGAATAAGATTCTTGTTGAAAAAAAAACATTATTTTTTCACTGAAATTGAGGTGTTGCAAAAGTATAGTGTGTATGATATAAGTGTATAGTTGTTGTGAAAAAATAATAATTCTAATATTACGAATTTATCTACTTTATCGAAACGTTAGTCAAAAAAATGTAACATGTAATACTCATGAAAAAACTTATAGACCCGCGATTCAGCATAATTTTAGATTCCAAAGGTATGAATTTAGTAAATAAATAAAAGTGTTTAGTTACGAAAATCAGCTATTACATAATGGTGCTAAATTTTCAATTTGCATTAGCCTCGAATCTCTTAAAAATTAGTAAAGTACTGAATTGAAGTTCATAGCACTTACAAATCATACAAACAGAAGATTCTTGATAGCGTTATATAAAAATCATGGTCATAAAATAGTTAGTGATTACCACTGAATAGACGGGCTATGGTGATGGAGCAATAAACTCTTATTTTGTAGAAATGTAAATTCGTTAAAATAATAAAGGTGTTTTTTTAAAAAATATTCCGTCTTGATTTTTTTGTTATAAATTTTAAAATCGTTCACTGTGTATAAAATAATTTTATTTTCCTGGGCAGTGACAGTTATTTCCTTACTGCTAGGGTCTCGAAAGTATGGAAAGCAATAATTATTCCTATAAAACGTTGCTTTAAACAGACTCCTGATATGTTAGATATGAGATTTGATATGGAAAAGTGTAGACGACATCTCTGAAAGAAATTAGACAACGCAGGTAGCAGATGAAATATTTTTGGTGTTTAAAAACCAGCAAATTGTTTGAAGTAGAATGTTAGAATTTCACAGAAAACCAGATCATAGGTTACAGAAGAAAACAACAAATTAGTGGTAAAAGGAAAGCAAAAGTGAAACAAGAAAAATGGAGATAAAGAAGAAAGTGCATACAAGGAAAAAGAATGCATGAAATTAAAAGTGGAAAGCCTGGAAAGTTTTAAAAAACACAAAACATAAAGGAGGTTTTATAAATTACTGAAGAGCAGAAATTAATTTAATAATGCGAGAAAAACTATATAAAACCGAAAGAGTGTGATGACAAAGTAATACTGGTCCTTTGGCAGACATATTTCAATGGTGTGCTGCTGAATAAATGTTGAAGAACAGATACTGACAATGATAAAAAGGGAGAAATAAAAGATTGTGAAGGAGTGCACAGGGAAGGAGACAGAGCTACCTACAATAGAGGATGTCAGTACAAGAGTAAGAAAGATCAGAACATACTAAAACCACATGGACACATGACATACCAGAAGAATTAATTAGTTACGATGGTGAGACTGATAAAACTGAATTGAAGGAGATTATTGGTGATATCTGGTTGAAAGAACACATAGGCTACCTCATGAATGGAAGATTAACTTATCTGTATATATAAGAAAAGTCATGTGATGGAATGTTCACTACTAAATGTAGCATATAAAGTTCTTGCTACTTGTTCCATATGTGGACAACTGTACAACAACCTACCAATATTGATTCTGAGGTTAATGTTGGAAGATAATAGAATTTGGAGGAGGCACCACCATCTGTTTATGGAATTTAAATCAGCTTATGACAGCATAAATAGAGATAAATTATATTCGGTTAGTTCCAGAGAAATTAATTAGAATGCTAGACGTCACCACGACTATTACTCAGAATATGGTGACAATCAGAGGCCATCTCTCAGAACAAACTGTGGTAAGGTCAGGTATAAAGGCACACGGAGATGCTCTGATATGTTTGATGCTTAATATTGCATTGAAAAAGTTATAAGGGAAGCTGAAATAAAATTCAAAGGAACTATTTGCTGTAGATTTGTGCAGATATTGGCTTATGCTGATGGTTTAGGTATAGACCGAAGGTCATTGCAAGCTACGCAGAAAACGTTTGTGGCAATATGGTAAAAGCAAGTAAGGAATAGAAAAGATTTGACATTTAGAGTGTCGATTCCTTTCAATTCACCGAGTTCGATTGTAAAACATGACACCAGCACACATTTACTTCGTTTCTGAAGTCAAACTAGTTCAGTATTCAAGGAAATTAATAAAGACTACGAACAATATTATTTTAATATACTTCCATATTTACATATTTCACATGGCCAGAAAAAGATCTGGGGCTTAATGATTAGTATGGTTGGAAGACCATTACAGACTTAAACTGGAGCCATTCTTGATGGAGTATTAAATGTGCTGATTTACGAATCTCCTTTGCTCCCCCTGGTTCTGGAACAGTCAGGACAATAAGGTGAAATGCTACTGCTGGTGGAAATTATAACAGTGGATTGAACTCTGTCTTATAAGAAGGAGGTCAGTATGAACATGATGGTAAACAACTTTTGAAGACAGATTATTTAAAGTAGTTTCTACTTTAACATCCTAAAAATTATTCAGCATTAACCCATTTGTAAATACATATTAACTTGTATCCATGTTTTTTTGTAGTTTTTTTTTTGTGTTTTTTGCAACTTTCATGAACGAAATGATTCAAATTTGACATTTAATAATTTGAAATAAGCCAATTTTAAAATATCAAGGCTCTGGACACAAAAGTAAAATTTGAGGGAATTAATTGTAATTTTCTATAATCTAGAGACAAAAATAACGTGTACTTCCAAGAAAAAAAATCTTGCAATATAGTGTGAAAACTATGTTACCTTATTACATTTAGTTTCATTTTTCTAATGCAAAATTTTATGGTTGTATCAGTCATTATATTGATAATGAAATAGGTCTATATATTAAGAGAAACTATCAAGCGAGTTTCAGAAAATCATACTGTATTATTCGTTAACACAAAGTTGTGAAATAATATTATTAGCATATTGAATTTCAAAATTCTAGATCGTAGAATGTCACTCTAGATGTTTCTCTCACCATTCCATTAAGCTACTCCTTTATTCCTAGTCGATAAATTGTTAAGTATCTAGGAAAAGTTTATACCTTCCAAAAATGAAAATAAATTAAGTGAGAATTCAATTTATTTCTGTATATACACAGTTCGGATAGTATGAAAAATTGTTTCCCTAATTTCAGTGCATTAAAAACATATTTTATTTTCAAATTTAATCTTACATTTTAACTTTATTAAACCTGTGACATTTCTAAATGGAATATTTGTATATAATTTATGTAAAATTATAAGAAACGTCAATACTTCCTTATTAAGAACATTAAGCCGAATTGTTTTACAAAACACGTTTTTCACATATCATAATTTGACTCTAATGATTTTAGTGCAATTATAGACTTCGTATTTTCCCCAAACTTTGCAAACAACTATAATCATTTAGCCTAATTAATTTAAATAATTTCTTCTTGTAAAATAAGTATAACTTAAATTTTAGAATTTATTATACTTAAACAGGGGAATTTCTTACTATATTTACAGCATTTCTAACTATTGTAATAAAGGCACGTTGGTAAATGGATGATAACGACATAATTTCAAAACTTCATTTTTAATAACTATACTAGAAAAATATAATTACTGATAACTAACTTTCCACAGGTAGCTGTGCTTTTATAAAGTTTACACTTTAATGTATTTTTCAAAACTTCATATATATTATTTTCGCTGCAAAATGCCATGTCCACGCTGGAATATTTTTTTGTTGTTTCCATTCTGTACAAAATAAATCTATTGCCAAAAAACATCCTTTCAAGGTAAGTTTTCCTTTTTTGCTTCTTATGTATTTATTTACGTTCAGTTTCCAACATTTTTAGCTACGGTAGTCGCCATGACAAAGATGTATGATGATTAGATGAAGTAGACGAGAGAATCCATGCAGTGACAAAGAGACAATACCCTGTTAGAGACTTGAACCTTGTCGCAACTAGCCAAGACTTGCAGAAAAACAACTCTTAATTACAAAAATCAAATGAGGCGAACCCCTATCGGCAGCCGAGACGATAGTTGAAATCTTTAGCGAACTGCTATTAATTTTTTAAAATTATTAATTATCCACTTCAACGGGAATATTAAATTTTCATTGAAACTTTAATGTTTCAATTCAAAGAATAATTCAATGAGAACAATATATTTTTAATATTAGTTTTTGTACAAACATCCTTTATTTGTCAAGTAGCTAATTAACTTATTAATGTCATAAAATTTCATGAGCATTTAGTTAGTAAAACATGAATTTAATTTAGTAATCGCGATTGGATTTGATGTATATATACAAAGCTTAGCTCTGTAAGAACCTTTACAATGATGTTACATTACATACGTGAATAACATTTCTCTTGATTCTAGTGTACTATTAATATTTTATCCATGAAGCAAGACCTTAAATGTTGGCACACACTGGCGATTTCACGTTATATTTTTAATTGAAATTACACACATTTATTTTATGCTTATTAACAAATGCATTTTTTAAAAAAGTGGATTTCTCTCCGCAACAATAATAGCCATGCCAGAAGAAAATATTTACGTAATTTCAGAAATTATTTAATTTCATGCAGTTATTGTCACAGCTCCACACGTTGCTGTGAACAGTGCCCTGAGGAAAAGCTTAAAAGTTGTTTCCCGAAATACTCTTCTGGTGAAAATAAACGGTTGACATTTTGAGTATTTGTATTACAAAGGAAAAAAATCACAGCCACCTACCAAAGCAACATAGTTGACGAAATGACCACAAACAAACTGTGACAAAATTGGTAAATGATAAAAAGTTCGGCATTATTCTCTGTGTCAAAAAATACAACACAAAAAAAACACAAATGAACAAACAAGTTAACAAAATGATTCGAAATAGTTTTCAATAAAATAATTCAAGAGAATGCTTACTTGTACAAAAATTACAAATTCACATTACGTACAAGATGTACAAATTGCACTGCATACATTGTAATCAAAAGATAATAAGTCAATCTATCTGTATTATTAAAAACAATGAAATTTACCCTTCATAACTCTATGGAATGCGTAAAGCGGGGATATATTGTTGGAAGCAATAAAAGTGCAAATTTCTGTGTTTATTGCAGAAAGTGTGCATTAACACTGATTTTAGATGCTAATATAAAATCTAAGCGTGTTATATGTTTCTGTAATACCCAGGTAGACTAAACAGAAAAGGCATTAATTAATGCAGAAAAGTCCTCATAAAAACTGTAGCATCAGGCAAACATATAAATGCATCAGGTACTGAATATACACTGACATGTATCCGTTTAGTTTACAAATTATTATTATCAATCATCTGAAATGTACGAATACTAGGTAAACATAATTCCCAGTAAAATTGTACAAATTTTAATTCATGTCAGTCTTCTTGTTTAGAACCGTTAAGGCAGCAAATAGTGTTATATATATATAGCGCATAACGTATTAAATATTTTTATCATTTCCAACTTGCTCTATGAGAAGCATTTTTCATACCTTTAGCAACAAATTAGCAATAATAATATTAATAACACAAGAATGCAATGCAAGTAAATCAGATATTTGAACTAACGATGCAATGAATGCAAGTAAAGCAGATATTTGAACTAACGATGCAATGAATGCATAAATACCAGGAAATGCATTAAATTTCGATTGATGTATAAAGAAGCATTCCAGTGTCTCTGGATTAATCTTAACACTCAATATTCTCTTGATGCATTTTAAAATTGCATTAGAAAAATCCAAAACTCGTGAGTGACTGATTACATTTTAAGAACTGAAAATAATGTAGTTCTGTTTCGAAGAAATTTGACACAAAATGTTTTATGTATTTTAGCAGTTTGAGTAATATTATATTAATAATACACGCAAAAAACAGACTGACTTTATGTTCATATTCAATGTGATGCATTTTTACATCATTGGTTCAGGTTTCAGCTTTCATGCATTTTTTTTTGCTTTAATTAGTGCACCTATTTTTTTTTCCGCTCCAAGGAATTCGATGAAAGTAAGGAAAAAAATAACAGGAACTCTTACAAGGAGTAAATTGGAACAACGATAAAAGGAAAAATCGTTTATGTAAATTTAATATCAGAATTATTTATTCGTTTCAATGCAGTGATTTCTATTTAGTATTCAACTATTTGAACTAACAATTCAAAACCCGATGAGAAGTAAAATTAGGTATATTTATGTTTGTACTATTTAATTCGTTAGTGTTAATAGAGCAACCAGAACAGTCCTAGAGGGATACGTGATTTGAATGATAAATATTAGACATTAAATACATATATAAATAATAAATAAATAGATAGAGAAATGCTTTTTAAGCCTAAGTATGAACTCTTCCAAGGCATTTATTGACATATTAAACGTGACTTGCCTCGCAGAAAATAATTACAGCACCCTCTGCTTTTCCATTCATTTTTTTCTGTTGGCGTCCGTGGCCCGGGTCCTATAAGAAAACTTCTGAGATGAATACTGAAAAATTAGAGATTTAGACACTCTACCCGAAGTTTCGAAGCACTGTCGTGATTAATAAATAATTGATGTGTATTCTTTGGATACCACCAAAAGCAGGAAATGTGAAAACTACCAGGAAATATTTAAAACCAACAGCTATGAGCGAGCTCGAGCCATGTTGATTTCGAAATTCCAGTGTCAATTTTACGTGGTGCTTTTCACACGTAATTTGAAAATCTGATATTAAAATTCAAATAATGTGAACTAAAGTAATATTTCAATAATTAAAATAAATTTAAATATAGTGCACTAAATATATTTTATTATTTACCTAGCAGGGTGAAATTTTTTGATAATATTCATTTTGGTATACTATTTTTATCATAATTCTTAGTTCAATTTAATTATTTACATAAGATGCGAGAGTCAATTTACATTTGTGCGTGTAATGTTATGTACATACCATATTTAAATGAATAGTGAAATTTTGACTGACATTGAGGATTGTGCAGGTTCTCCTTCTGCGCGGGAGATAAGGATAGTGCCCCTGTCGTCGTCGTCCCTATGGTAGAGCCTGATTTACAATGTAAACACATGTAGCAAGCTCCTAATTTATTCAAGACATTATGAGTGGATTCATTTAAAAAAGACACTTCTTCATATCAGCATAGAACATGAATAGATTAAAAAAATGTTTTATATGTTGTAATTAAAAATTAGTAATACACAAAATAAATTCCCATACATTGTATTCTACTATTGTAAATTTAATTTTCATGCTTCGCTTCTGTGGGAGAGGATTCAGATTAATCAATATAAATATATTACAATATTTTTTTCTGTAAATATATATCTTCTTCATTGAATGTGGTTAAAAGTTCGGCAGAACAACTGATTAAGATATTTTTTAAAATGTAACTGAATTAAAATGTAGTGTAGGTACTCAAGAATAATTATGTTTTAATTTTGATTATGTGTACATTTGTACATTTATTGATAGCAATTTCGTAAACTTAAAAGAACATAATAGTAAGCTTATCAAACATGATAATTCATTCCACTAATTAATGAAACCTGGAGTTTAATATAATTGCATATTTTTCACATGTATTTAGGGAAGAAAAAAATAACTGTCGGCGAATCGTATGGTTATAATCGAGTACATGAATTTTATATTATGGGCCTATATTTTTACATATTTTTAGGTGCATTAGCAGTACATATTTTTTCACATACACATGCTACGTGTATTTTTCGCCATCTTTCTGGTTTTCATTGAGTAATGCAGATATATGTGTGTAACAAATGTTAAAAATATGATATAGGATCCAAAAAATTGGCAAATTTTTATATGGTTGTGACAGGCCTCTCACCTTATATCCATTTAATCTTGTTATAAACCATGCAAATCACATTGCAAAATCAAGGCTCTACAAATACTTTGTTTTTAAAATGGCTTATTTTGCAAGAAAAATACTGAGAAATATAACAGGAATGAAGGAAATGAAATATTATTACATATTGTGATGTGCCTACATATTTTTACACATTTCAGTGATTTATTCTACATATTTATGTACATATTTTGAAATTTTTTTCTACTTCAAAAATTCTAGTCTTACTAATAACGAATGTAGATTGCATAATATTCACGGAGAGAAAGGATGAAATATATTTTGAAATGAAGCGCCACGAGCAGCATATTACCATATATACGATCAAACTTGATACCAAGGAGAATTAAAACGGTCTTTAAAAATATTCAAGAGTATTCGGTAATGAAGTGCTTCAATTCGATTCCTAAATGATGAACAAACAAAAGAAACATTACCTCCTATGTTCGAATTTCATTTTTCCATGTAATCCAATAACGAGAGAAATTTTCAGAGCAACCAGGCAATGTACTTAACCTCTATTGATTATCCTACTTAACGTGAGTATTAAATGGCCAATTGAAATGAAATTAGGAGGAATTGGGCTGCCCAAGGTGCACTTGCGCATTCAATATTATCGGTACTTCACGTAAAAGAAATATTGGAAACCAGGTCCTCCATATACACATTAGGAATTCAAACAAAATTTGTAGGCAGATCCCATCCCCCATTTTGACAACATGAAAGAAGATTGAAGCACGTTCTATACATTAAGCGTCTTGCCAAAATAACATAATAGTCGCTCAACTTCTTTTGCAACTAGCTATCACACTTGTCACATAATTTTCATGTTACCTCTTAATTGGAACTGATTACACCCATGAATCCAAAACTAACAATTCTATATTTTAACATACATTTTTATAGTCACTTACCTGTATCACAGTTTTCTCATGGTAGCATTAAATCTAGCACACATGCTCTATCAGAAGGATTTAAATAGTAGAAAGACATTTTGTTGCTATGAAACACGTCTTATTTGTTGCATTACACAAAAATGCAAACGTAAAAATAATGAAAAATAAAAATAAATAAACTGTTATTAACTTTTGATTCGTATTAAATATGATACTAGGCTATGTGAACAAAAATTGCTATTCAAGGATAATTAGAAATGCACATAATTATGGTTTATCTTATATGGTTTCAATTTCTGTTTTGTATAGCCTACACATATTCTAATTATACACAACAATTAACTTGTGTTAAAATTGCTGCATCAAAACAAGTAGATTTCGTAAAAGTATCATTTCTACACTTATATTGGACACAATAACAATTACAACTTCATTTCATACCTGAATACGGCAAATTATGGTTCGGATCTAACTTTAAGCTGTTGCTACAGTCCCGATTAGACTTTCTGTGCATAAGATGGACTTAAATGTTCAGTTTAGTGAAGGCAAGCCCAACCATGTTTTGGCAATCTGATCTGCACATTATGATCTAGTCAGGCCACTTTCAAGTAGTAGCCACAATTTGTGTAACATGACACCCATGCGAGTGTTAATACTTTATGTTTTTTGACAACCAGCAAACCAAAGGTGGTGTTGAACAACGCCAATTCAGCATTAACACCAACATTTTTACCATACTTTTTACGATGTAGAAAACACAACTATGCTGGTCCTTTCTTATTTTCATAATTTTCTTGCCTATAACAAGTACTATAAATACTATTCCTGATTTCATTGAGTCAACCATCATGATTTAAGTCCCACAAAGGACTGACTGCTGTGTTACTTAGTCTCT
This sequence comes from Lepisma saccharinum, assembly GCF_977018435.1. NCBI lineage: Eukaryota > Metazoa > Arthropoda > Insecta > Zygentoma > Lepismatidae > Lepisma > Lepisma saccharinum. The sequence continues at coordinate 29,251,405 of NC_139244.1, forward strand.
TGTGCAATTCTCGTAATGACTCGAACGGTAAAGAATATTAACATATTTGGTGGAAGGTATGACTACACCCCCGTGTGTTTGAAAACATCGCCAGCTATATTTCTGAAAATGTATTCTGTATATTGTTCACCACTGCAGGTCATTCGGACTGGAAACATATTCGTTTTAGAATTAGAAGTTCTTTATTCATGGGCGAAGTTCAGCCTGTGGCTGCTCTACCACTTAAACCGAGAAACTTATACAATCAAAGAAACAAGAAATATAATTCTATAATTCTGCTATGATAGATACAAGTAATCAATTACATTTATCCCTACTAAATATTTCAGTTACTGACACTATAAATGATCATAAAGACAATTTTACTCAGCCACAAAAATTAAAAGTTATCCGTTTCTGGTGAAGGTAACGTAGAAAACGTAGCTATAAGACCAATACAATAAAATATTATCTGCAAAGAAAACCTTGGTTATAAAATGTGCACGCCAGAGGGAGCACTAACGGAGAATCTCAACAGCTACGTAAAATATACTTTTTCTAATTGTAACATCAATGTATTCATTAAAGTTATGAGTACATTTAAGTTGAATAAGCTCGATTTCATGTACTTGATCTGATTGAAAATATTATCTTGCTGCGAAAATATATTAATAGTGTTTTATTATCAATAAAGGTTTGATGCATCTTTAAGATTTTCTTCGATACTTCTTTTGTTTTGCAAAACATGGAAAAATATACCTTAACTGGAGTAAATGGGGTATATTTCAGTGACGAAAATAACACCCCCGCAACCTCAGCGGTGCGAAAGGGGCGGGGTGAACGTGCACGAGCTTCGGGGTACAGTAAGAATAATAAAATAAGGAAGACCGATAGTTCACAAAAGTTTTACTTTCGGCGTTTAAACTTAAAACCAATCATATTATATTTTTATGCCCCTACAACTGCAAACAAAAAATGTTAATCGCAAGAAAAGTAGAGTTGATTTCCAAATTAGAAGAAAACCTTCATAACGACCATTGGATTGTTATAAAATAAAGATTGTATAATATACCGTGCTTTAGATATTCTAGTAAATCAAGTAAACAATAGATTTCACAGCGTATGAACAAATCAAAGAAATCTTCGCCTTTTTAAGCCCTAACGGAACACACCGACAGGCAGTTTGTGGAATCCGCTACTAATTTCTGGAAGAAATATGAAGATGTACGTATCTTGCACTATAGGTACAGAAATTATTTGTTTTCGGAATGTAGTGTCAACTGAAATCAAAAGAAGAAACATGTCAAACATCAGCGTAGTTGAAGAATTCCTCTTGATGATAGGAAAAATAAATCTGGCTAGTAGCATCACTAACGTATGAACTGCTTATATGCTGTATTTGATCCTACCTATGACGTCATCATCAGCTGAGAGGTCGTTGTCAAAGCTAAAATTGATAAAAAGTTATTGAGAAGCATAATGACAAGAGTTAGATTGAGTGGAGTGGCGCTTAAGCATAGAAAGCAATCGGGCTCGAAAACTGGAGTCGACCAAACAAGTAAAATAATTTGCTTCCATAAAAATAACGCACAGGACTGTTAATTGACATTTAACGATATCATAATTTTTGTAGTAACTGTACTTTCATATGAAATTATGATAATATATAATATTTCACAGTTTGTCTGTTGTCTTAACCTTTAGTAGCAGTTTCTTCATTGATTCAAATTACGCTACGTGTATATTTTCTTTGTTTCGAGAGTACTGTCTTTCACACACATAAATCATTCTAAAAAGTGAGTAAATGATAGCTAATTAAGTAAACACATTTTAAACTAGAGGCCTGTATTCCACATAAGTTCATTTAGCGAAAGCGATAGGCCTACTTGAGGTCAGGTCCCAAAACCTAGGGGGAGGAGGGGGGCAAGATGCCAAAACTAGGGGGGCAAAGACAGTATATTTCCCTTTGTTCATAAGATTTAGGTGACTGTAATGCACAGGTTGGCAAAGAAGAGACATTTAAACCCACGATTGGTAAAGAAAGTCTTCATGAATTAAGTAATGATAATGGTATAAGATTGATTAATTTTGCAACCTCAAAGAATTTAATTGTGAAAAGTACCACTTTTAAACATAAAGATATCCATAAATATACCTGGTCTTCTCCAGATGGATAAAACTCATAATCAGATAGATCATATTCTCATTGATAAGAGGAGGCATACTAGTATAATTAACGTTCGTACACATAGAGGTGCTGACTGTGCCAGTGACCACTATTTAGTAATTGCTAAATTAAGAGAAAGCCTTGCAGTGATAAATCATAAGCAACAAAATCTAAAAGTTATAAAATTTAATGCAGGAAAATTTGCTGATGAAAGAACTAAGAAAGATTACCAAATTAAACTGTCAAATAGATTTGAAGTTTTGCAGGATTTAAATCATGAAGAAAATATAAATGAAAAAGACGTAAATAAGAATTGGGAGCACATACGTAATGCAATAGAATCAGCAGCTAAAGAAATTATAGGATACCATAAACCAAAAAAAGTAAGCCATGGTTTGATAATGAATGTTATAATCTTATAGAAATAAGAAATCAGGCTAGACTTAGGTGGTTAAATAACTCTGATGATACAAATCTAAGCAATAATAATAGAATAAAGCGAGAAGTTAACCGTACGTTTCGAAGTAAAAAAAGAGATTACTTGAAAAGCAAAATTAACGAAATTGAAACAAACAGCAAAAACAAAAATATCAGAGAATTATATAAAGGTGTAAATGAATTTAGAAAGGGTTGGCAACCTAAAGTAAACTTGATAAAGGATAAAGACGGTGATTTTCTAGCTATTCTAAATAGATGGAAGAACTACTTTAATGACCTTTTAAATGTTCATGTAGGAGATAAATCAGAAGTAAATGAAGAACACACAGCAGAATCTTTAGTTCCAGAACCTAACTTGACTGACGTTAAAGATGCTATTAAAAGGCTAAATAATAACAAAGCACCTGGCATTGATTTAATACCAGCTGAGTTAATTAAATATGGTGGGAATTCGTTAATATGTAAAATTCATAAATTAATTAGTTTAATATGGAATAAAGAAGAAATCCCTGTACAGTGGAAAGAATCCATAATTGTTCCTGTGTTTAAAAAAGGTGATAAAATGAACTGCAATAATTACCGTGGAATTTCTCTACTCTCAACAACATAAAATATTATCTAACATTCTTTTAACAAGACTAACCCCATATGCTAATGAAATTATAGGTGATTATCAATGTGGATTTAAACGTAACAGATCAACTACAGATCACATTTTTCACATCAGACAGACACTTGAGAAAAAGTGGGAATATAATCAAAATGTCCATCAGCAATACATTGATTTCAAAAAAGAATATGATTCGGTCAAAACAGATAAATTATATAATATATTAGTCGAGTTTGGAATGTCTAAGAAGCTTGTTAATATGATAAAAGTATGCACCAGTGAAACAGAAAGTAAAATTCGTGTGGGAATTAATGTGTCTGACAAATTTACAATTCATGATGGGTTGAAACAAGGAGATGCATTATCTCCATTGCTCTTTAATTTTGCCTTAGAATATCCTGTTAGGAAGGTAAAAGAAACTAACGAAGGACTAAAATTAAACGGTGACTCAGTTATTAGCATATGCAGATGATGTGGACTTATTAGGGGATGATATAAATACAATTAAGAATAATGCTAAAATACTTTTCAAAACTGCTAAGAGATAGGTTTGGAAGTTAGCAAAGAGAAAACTAAATATATGCTTACAGGCCGAAACCAAATGTTAGGTAATAATCAAAATCTAATTATTGATAACAACTCGTTTGAACCAGTTTCCAAATTCAAATACTTAGGAGTAATATTAAAAAAAAGTAAAAAAAGTAAAGTGTTCCCCTGTGCATAGCACCACGCCATGAAGGCGTATAGGGGGTGTGGGGGTAACGCCCCACACTTTCTTGATCCGGTCGTGAGTGGGGGTGATGTGATCAGCATCACGCCCCTGACCGCCTTTACCCCCCAGGGTTTCCCCCAGGTACCCATGTTATTCGACGCTGGCAAATGAAAATTATATTAAAAAGGAAATAAAAAATAGGCTTAATTCAGGAAATGCTTGTTACTTTTCTCTTCATAAGCTTTTATCTTCTCGCATAATATCTAAGAAACTAAAAGTTAAAATATACAAAACTAATTTTGCCTGTATGGGTGTGAAACTTGGTCCCTTACATTGAAATAGGAACATAAATTGAGAGTATTTGGAAATAAGATCCTTAGGAAAATCTTTGGACCTAAAAGGGATGAGGAGACAGGTGAGTGGAGAAGGTTACATAATTTAGAACTACATAATTTGTATTCATGTCCAGATATTATTAGAATAATTAAATCAAGAAGACTTAGGTGGGCAGGCCATGTGGCACAAATGGGAGAGGAAAGAGGAGTTTACGGGATTCTTGTTGGGAAACCTGATGGTAAGAGACCTGTAGGATGGCCAAGACGAAGATGGAGGGATAACGTTGAGATGGACCTAAAGGAAATCGGTAGGGAAGGAAAAGAGTATATACATCTTGCTCAAGATAGGAAAAGATGGAAGGCCTGTGTTGCTGCAGCCATGAACCTTCAGGGTTATGAAGGCTAGAGACTTAGTTTATTAGTTCATAAGATTTAGCATAGTGCGGGGACAAAAGTGGCAAAAGTGGGGGGGGGGCAACTGTCCCCCCTTCCCCGCCTAATCGCCGCCACTGGGTCATAGTGATGAAATCTCGTTTCTTCACTGCAGGCAATAATGAAACAATACATTAGCAATAAATTTAAACAATTTACCAAAATTATTATTGAGAAATAGGCAAAAACCTATCCATAAGAGAGGGGACAAAGGGGCCGTATCCCCAAGGCGCGGCTCTGTATCAAAATGAGTTGTGTTTTTCTTATATTTTCTGCCTCAACAGGCTAAACCTGACGATGAATGATGATTTGATGAAACCGACGACGGGACACTCACACCCATACCTACGCAAGGACTCGAACCTGGAACCATCGGAACCCAAGCTCTGATTCAGCTAATAAAAATCTCAATTTAATCCAGACCTGCTGGTCCCCTGTATCCAGACCACATACACATTTCGGGACTGCAGCCAAAACAAGTTTGAGTTTTTCTTTTTAAGTCCACTTTATGCAGAGCAAGGCTAATTGGGACTGGACCTACAGTTTCAGGTGAGAACCGAGCCACTATGTGCCTCCACCGGGTATCGAACCCGGTACCCCTTGAATACAAGACGATCACGTTACCACTACGCCATCAGGGAATCCCTCCACACACAGAAAACTAAATGCATCATATCGATTGATGCACCAGAATGCATCGATTGATGCACTAAAGTGTGTTTTATGGCTTCTTCAAAGAATCAGATTCACATTTGATGCATTTGGGTGCATGTTTGTATGTCATGAAAGAAACACCAAAGTGCATCATTTGATTCAAGTGAGGATTTTTTTTCTTTTAGTAGAGATGCACTTCAATGTATCAGTTGATGTTCCTTGATGCACCTTCCTGCATATTTTTGGATGATGCACTTAAACGTTTGTTCTGAGCTACAGAGTTTATGTAGCTCAGACGAAACGTTTAAGTGCATCATCAAAGAAGATGCAGGATGGTACATCAAAACGCATCAACTGATGCATCGAAGTGCATCTTGACTGAAAGAAATCCTCACTTGAATCAAATGATGCACTTTGGTGTTTCTTTCATGACATACAAACATGCACCCAAATGCATCAAATGTGAATCTTATTCTTTGAAGAAGCCATAAACACACTTTAGTGCACAATCGATGCAATCTGGTGCATCAATCGATATGATGCATTTAGTTCTCTGAGTGCATGCGAAACAAATAATTATATATCCTTATTAGTATGTCAGTCTTAGCACAATGACTAAAGCGTGACTCCTTCATGGCGTCAATACATTAGGCCTTCCAAAGTGTGGACCGTTCTCTTACCTGCGTTTTTTTCCCTGAACCTCTTGGCCCCCTGTGTCAATCGTGAGCGCGTGCCCTGTCCCTTGCCGCTTTTCCACCCTATTCTCGGCCCTATTTTTTGCTACCTTCTACAGAAGCCCTTCTCCTTTTACCCCCTTCATATTCCTTCTCAACGACTGTTTGCTTCTTAAACGACGCCTATTTGTGGTCGTGCCATACACGCGCTCTGGAAAAATTTTGAGTTTGCTACCTGGGAAATCTAAAGCTCTATTTGAATTCAATAAAGTGCTTAGGCATGAGTAAACATGTCAATTCTACTACAACTAACCTTCAACATGTTATCACATGACAAAAATTAGAAAGGACGGTGAGCAGTATGACAGAAGACTTAAATGCCTGCCAACTGTGAGCAGTTCGGATTGAAAGCCAATGTGAACGAGACAAAGACAATGGTTATTGGGAAGGAACCAGGGAAAATTAACGTGAGAATTCGAGGCCACAGTAGAGAACAAGCTGGCAGCTTCACATGCCTGTGATGTATGCATCATAAGCAATGATGTGAGCTGCAGTCAGTAAGTCAAAAGTGAGAATATCAATAGATATTTGAACAAACAATTAAGAATAAAACTAATGAAGTTTTTGTGTAGCGTTGTATCGTGTCGAATATGGACCTTACGCAGAAGTGAGGGAAAGCTTCCATGGCGAGGAATGGAGCGTGTGAAATGGACAAAGTAAGGAATAAAAATGTTTTGGAAACAATGCTGGAAGTGATGAAGGGAAGGGGGGAAAATGGCTGGGACACTGGATAAGAAGGAACTGCCTCCTAAAAGACGCTCTGGAGAAATTGTCAATGGGGAAAGTGTACTTACTTACTTACTCCTTGGGTGCTACAGCCCCTAAAGGGCCTTGGCCTCTCTCACAATGATAGCCCATTCTCTTCTGTCTTCTGCTCGACGTCTCCACCGTCTTACTCCCATCCTCCTAAGGTCCTCCTCAACGTCCTCCAACCATCTTTTCCTTGGCCTTCCTCTTAATGGGGAAAGTATTCCGAGAGGAAAATGATATCAGATGATAGATTGTATTAAATTAAGTGGAACCCATGGTTGCATGAAGCATAAGATGCAAGATCGGAAAGACTGGAGGGTTGCAGTGAAAATCCTTCCTATTAAGGTAGAGAACGAAGAATGAAGAATGTATGAAAGAATATTATTCACGGTAATGCATGATGAACGCGTGTATGTGCGTATATATACACAGCACTAACTCGTGCTACATACTAACATTCATTCTCACATACTGTTCTTATGTTAAATTACAATTTTAAAACAACGCCTCTTAACTAATTTAAACCTAGTATATATTATCTAACATCTTTCCATTCAGCCTTTAGTAACGAACATTTTAGTGTGAGTTTTTATTTGTGTAAATTCAAAAAAAAATATTTATCAGTGATTTACAACACCCTCCTAACACCACCAAAGGTTTTGCAACCTCTTCAGTATTTTATCCACAAGCACCCTGACCATTGTTAAAACTTTTCACAATATTATAATATTTTCCCGCCATACTGTTATTTAAAGTCGTTGTGACCCATAAATACTCTTTCACCCTCTTAGAAACATTATCAGAATCCTAGAATGGAAAATGTGATAAACAAATGCCCCTTCCTACTATATTTTTAATAAATTCTCAACAGCATCCTTGGCATACACGATACAAATAGGAATAACTTGTTTCCAGAGTAATATTATTCTTTAAAAATAAACAAGGCTGATTCCACCTCGAAGCAAGCAGGTGTTGACTTGACTGGCATGGCAATCCTAAAAAAAAAAAAAAAAATGTCCATATTGTACCTGACATGGAAAAAAGGTATTATCAAATATTAATATGATGTAGAAGACACATGGAAGCTCAAAATTTCTAAAAATGAGGATATTAGATTTGGGGGCGGGTGCTTTTTGTTATTCAACTTTCATCATGGCACACACTTAGCTCAAAAAATATTCGCAATACCAAGGTAATGTTTATTACTGACTCTTTATATTAAAAATAAGACCGGTATCACCTTCCTACCTACATTAATTGCCGCCGTGATTTACGAATCTTAAATTACTGTGTTTCATAAATAAGTGATTCCTTACCGCCCTCCTTCAGCATCAAAAAAGCAAATTTGATTTTAATCCAAAACCATTGTAGGAGGTTTGATGAAAGTAGGATCCACAACCGCCTACTTGATTTAACGTGGGTTCTAAATTGTATGGGAAACCATGGAAAGAGTAAACACCGTGGTTTGGAAGACCAATCATAAGTTAAACACTTAGAGTAAAGATATTACAATGGTAGGACATGGAAAGTACAAGTTTCTAGTGTCATAGTAATGACACGTTTATCAAATTAGACAAACTACAAATGTGCCACAGGGAATATTTCCAAACTCTGCAAAAATTCACTCTTGCTCCGGTGGATGGGGTAAGTGTGAACAGTGAACGGGGCAAGAAGGAACGCACAAGTAAAGTTGACGTTTAATGAAATACAAAGGATATTACATTACAATGAGCTCAAATATTGTATTTGGAACATATTTCAGAGAAAAAAGTATACGCGCTCATTATTGTCAATGAAATAATTTGAATGTAACTTTTGGTGGCTCTCAATGAGGAAGTCCTCATAATGTACTTAAAAGTATAAGTATAAACAAAGTAGCAGCGGAATACAAAAATATCACTTGGAGTAGTCGCACACGTACAGAGGCTGTGAAGGATCAAAGTTTGTGAACTGCTCGTGAGACCATTGCTGGCAAATTGCACAGCGAACCCACATTTCACCTTCGGGAGTTTCGGTAAACAATTGACCACATAACTGTCAAGGTGTATTATGAATGTTTTTAGAGGTATCAGGCGTTGTTTCATCCACTTGCATAGAAGAGGTTTCATTATCAGATCCACGAAACTAAGGTATTTTGATGGTTTGTTTACCTGGCACTTCTGGTTCCAATGATGACTTTCTATTGTCTCGGCTGGAACATTTTCCTTTCCTTGCTCTTTCTACAAGCATATTTTTATGTGGTGATGCTGCTGTAAGAACAGTTGATTTTGCCTCTCACCCTGTGTTAGACTGCTGTAAGAGAGGAAGTGGAGAGATAGCTAAAATATCTATAGGAGGGTCAAGACTGCGCGTTCCATCTTACTCTGGCATTGCCGTTTTATTTATTAATTTATTTATTTATTTCACCTGTAACAGAGCTTTCGCTCCAATTACAATAGACTTACATATATATATATATATATTTTAAACGATTAAAACAATACAATTCCAACAATACAAAACAAAAGAAGAAGAAGGAGAGCAAAATTACAATAATCGTTTCATAAAGAACAGCAGCACAAGTATTCTAGAGAACATAAATCCAAAAATGATATTCACTGAGGTAGAAGAAGATACATATCTATATACAGACTGAGACATTTATAACTATACACATGTAAATACTCATATATAAACAAATATACACACATACCGAGATAATTGTATTTACAAACATACCCATGTACACAGAAAACATCTATCATTGTTTGATTTGTTCATGATATTCTTCAAAGGACAGACAGGAATTGCATAATTTCGACAATCGTGGCTGTCAGCCCCCGGTTGGGAACGTCTTCTTTTTCAGTACCATGTCAAAATAATATTTAGAAATTTTTGTACGAAAATTTACAACCTTCAACTTGCCTATATACTACGCTATCAGATGAAACAGGGCCTCCCATATGGCGCAGTGGTATCGTCGTCGCCTTGCAATCAAGAAGTCCAGGGTTCGAAAGCCGGTGGAGGCACATAGTGGTTCGGATCCCACTTTAAACTGTAGGTCCAGTCCCGATTAGCCTTACTGTGCATAAAGTGGACTTAAAACACCAACTCAATCAATCAGATGTCATACATACCTGCAAAAAAATTGCTCAGGTGGCAATTTTCAACGATACGACACTTTCCTAGGCATCGCAGTTAAGGCCAAACTTTCTGTTGCTTTTAACACTCGCCATCCATGATGTGTTCCCAGTTTTCGCTATTCACTTCCTTACAGGTGTTGCGAATTCTACGGAAATGCCATGTTTACTCTTGCGCCGATGTTCACCCATTCACTGGATTACCATATAGTTAATTCTAAGCGGAAATGGTGAAAGGAACTTTCTATTTATATCTAGAAGGAGATAGAGAGAGAGAGAGAATAGTGAGATAAGAAAATAAATGAAAGGATTAATTTCTTTCTTGATTGATTTGGTTTATTTTACCTCGATCTTCTGCCGATTTTTGGCTAATCACGAAGATGAGGATGAGTGATGATATGATGAAATTAATGAAGACACACTCACACCTCGCCTGAATAGATAGATGGATATAGACGAAAGAGTTGAAGAGAAGGAGACAGAAAAATAGGAAAGAAGATAACGAGTGAAAGTGGAAAGGAAGAGGAGAATCAAAGAGAAACAGAGAGAGAACGAAAATACATTTCTTCTCTCCCCCCCTCTCCCCCCACTTTAATTACTGGAATGAGAGAATTTCTCTATTTCTTTCTTTCTGTTCGTTATACAGCTTATTTCTACGTATCAGAATTCCGTGCAACATCTCTGATTGCAATTCTAAGATAACATTAAGTAAAAAAAAAATCACGAGATTTTTCATTGGTTAATCACAAGTCTACATGAATGAATTGATGAAGAAATGAGAGCATATCCAACATCTCGTTATTCTAACCACTACAAAAAGATCGGGTCATTAAATGGTACTACAAGTTACTTAAAAAAAGAAGTAAAAGTAAAATTAAATATTATCAAACATATTGGCATACGTGGACTTCTATAAAACTCGAATCAAAGACGTCCAGTGTGTGCTTCTCTGTGAAATCATGGAAGTCTTGTCTTTGAGTCTCCTGAGAGAGGAAAAAAAAGGGTGGAAGGAAATCCTTTCAGAAAGGCAAAAAAATGCAATTTAGAACTTCGGCCCTTCATTTCTAGAAAACAAAAGGCGGAGGCCTAAATGAAACCGTTTTGGATATAACCTCTTCTCTGCGTCTGAGTCTCCGGGAGGCTTTTATTACTTTTAAGAGGCAGCGTAATTGAGATAATTAAGGAAGAAGGAAAATGGCCTTGCTCTTTGCAAACCCTTTGAAGGCTGTGTTCGTTGGAGGTTCCTTGAAAAGAAGATGGCGTATTTTTTTTCCTTTTTTTATTTTTGCGTGCCGCACTGCTTTATTGCGAAACCGTAACCGCCATGAGAGTAATGAAAAGACAAGAAGACTGTGTATGATTTCCTGGAAACGACTTCGAGAGCTGTGTCCTGGAAAGGAATGCCAAAAGAAGAGTTGCAACATTCTTAAATGAAATATCGCTATTGATATTATCCATGAGAGCCATTTTGGGATATTTTGCTTTAGTCATAAGTTCATTGACTTCGAATAAATTGATTTTGCAATCCAGGATCATCCTACCCACGTTTCAGGCATTTGCTGTTTTGTCTTCTTAAAACACACTAACTTCCTTAGACTTTATTTCAAGCTAGAAACAGGGACAACCGCTATTTACATTTATGCTGGTTATCAAGAGACTAAGTTTCTTTTGTTTGTTTGTTTCCATTGATATGCTGATTAACCAGGCTGTATATGGTACCATTTCTTTTATTGTCCTCTTGACAGTCTACATTGATGTTGGTTAACAAAGAACCAAACCTTTGCATGATACCATTTCTTAAATTGTCCTCTTAACAGTCTACATTGATGTTGGTTAACAAAGAAAAAAACTTTTGCATGATCCCATTTCTTTAATTATCCTGTTGACAGTCGACATTGATGTTGGTTAACAAAGAAAAAAACTTTTCCTTGATCCCATTTCTTTAATTGTCCTCTTGACAGTCTATATTGATGTTGGTTAACAAAGAACCAAACCTTTGCATGATACCATTTCTTAAATTGTCCTCTTAACAGTCTACATTGATGTTGGTTAACAAAGAATCAAACCTTTGCATGATACCATTTCTTAAATTGTCCTCTTAACAGTCTACATTGATGTTGGTTAACAAAGAAAAAAACTTTTGCATGATCCCATTTCTTTAATTGTCCTGTTGACAGTCGACATTGATGTTGGTTAACAAAGAACCAAACTTTTCCTTGATCCCATTTCTTTAAATGTCCTCTTGACAGTCTACATTGATGTTGGTTAACAAAGAACCAAACCTTTTCATGATACTATTTCTTTAAAACTCCTCTTCACTTCCTTGATGCTCATTATTAAGAGACTAAATCTTCATTTGCTGTAATTTCTCTCAATGTCGACTGTTCTATTCATAACGATTCTGGTTAATAATGAACTAAGACTTTCAGTTCTACAATTTCTCACAATGCCGTACTCGCAGTTTGTATTGACTGGTTAAAAAGTTACATTTTCCTTAAGTATCTCTTGTATTTATCTTTGTTCTATTTATCAAGAAACTGGTTTCTTCAGCACTGATATTTCTCCAAATGTCGTCTTTACTGATTGCATTGGATCTGGCTAACATTGAAGTGGGTCTTTCATTTCTCATTTATAGTGCTTTCATTTCTCTAAATGCAGTATTTAGATTTTATTCGTTCTGGCTAACACGGAATTGGGTCTTTCAGTGCTTTCATTTTTCTAAATGTCGTCTGTACAGTTCATAATATTTATGGTATATAATGAAGTTATTGACTGATTGTTTGAATTTGTTTCACTTCTCTTTTCTGAAACTTTTGGCTCATCGCGAAGATTTGTAATGCACTGAGACGTTCAGTTCTATCATTTCTATGAATGCCGTCAACTCAGTTTGTATAGGTTTGGTTAACATAGAAATGGACATTCGAATATACTGCTATTTCTCTAAATGTTGTATATATGTTTCATAAAGATTCTGGTTTAAAATTAACTGAGGCGGTCAATTCTACCATTTTTCTTTCAATGCTGCCTCCGTAGGTTGGTTAAAACGGAACATTTTTTAAAAAACATCTGATGTTTTTGTTTTGATTAACAATGAAGTGGGTCATTGAATGTTGTTACTTCTCTAAATTCTGTCCATACTGTGTACATAGCATCCGGTTAAGAAGGATCTGAATATGTATTTGTAACATTTTATATTTCTAGATGATGTGTTCAATGTAGATTATAATGACTTCTGCGAGAACTTTGTAAAGAGTACTTTTTATTTGATAAGATAAATCATTTACTATGATTTTCAATCATAGGCGTGCGTAGGCTAATTTATTTGGGGTGCCTTAAGGCGAGTTTCAATACCGTAACTTCACGTTCCATTTTGATGGAAACTATTAGATGTTTTACGATGAAATATTGAAATTATAGTCTCTAAGTATTCGTTATCACTTTAACAAAGATTCTCGTATCATTATGAGCACACCTGTGATTATTTTTTTTAAATGAGAAAGTTAACAATTGAAAATCAATATTGGTACAGAATAACCCACTCGATTGATTGATTGGTTTGCTTTATTTTACTTCGCTTTTTGTGCCACTTTTGGCTAATTTGCAAAGATGGGGACGAGTGATGACATGATGAAATTGATGAATGGACACTCACAAACATCCATGTCCAAGCCGGTATTCGAACCCGGGACCCATGGCGTCGTAGCGCGATGTGCTAACCACTCCGTCACGATGGCCGGCTAATCCACTCGAACAAATGTTAATATATTACAAGGCCATATCTCTACAGGTAATACCAGCTGATTTCCTCTCATGAAATAACTCTGTAGCTTCAGCTTTCTACAATTTTTATGCACATAACTTCACACATTATAACATTGTATTTGGCCACTTGATAGTATATATTCTGTGCGATTTATAAAGTAAAAAACTTATCTTTACTACGTGTTTACTTATTATTATAGTAAAAATATTACATTGTTCTTGGGAGACAGAAAGAGGGGGGGGGATCTCAAATGTAACGATATACCTTAACGTTTTTGAAACACGGAAATTATTTCCATTATTTGAATGGTAGTTTCTATATTGTATATTTTTGAGGACAAATTACATGCTGCCTAGGCATCATTTGCACATAACTTCTCAATAATACATTGAAGGGTTAACATATATTAATTCTTTGTCAAGAAATTTAGTAAATCTATGGGTCTTACCATTATATAATTTTTACCCTATCCGTTGGAAATGACCCCAGAGACAAATATGCAGATGAATTTATGGAAATATAATATTAACCCTAGAACTCCTAAAGGATGGTCTGTACCTCCATGATGCTATTGGTTCCTAGAAAAATAACCTATACCTAAACACTTTTTTCATCGTGGTAAATTTTGTAATTGTTGGTTATGTCCGGAAGGGGGGCAAAGGGGACCCTGGAAAATGAATGTTATACCTTAAAAATTATATATTTTACACATAATTTCATTTCAGTCACAGTAATTCATGTTAATTATTATAAATTCGTTGAAGAAACATGATAATTCCAGACTGAAATAGTGCTTTTTGAGTGGGCATCACTATTATGGGGGAAAATATTCCTCCTTTGCTCCCTGGAAAAAATTACCTTGCTTGCCCCTCCCTGAAAAAAATCCTGTGGACGTCCATGGTAAAATACGTGGCTTCAATTTCTTTAGAACTATTTTCACATTAGAAATAATTATTATTCGTTGTCATAGCTACCATTCATTTTAAGTTTGCAACCTCTTCTTGAATACTATAAAATGTAATTGGGGCATTCCACGGAAAGTGGTCCAAATCCATGTAGGGCGTAACGCTCGAATGCCCCAATTAATTATATTATAAATAGCTATAGCTAATTATAATAAATAATTTCATAGAATACAATTCTTTTTTACATTCTAAACTAAAAATTATACTATTACTCGTATTTCATGTTTGTTATTACCTTGCAATTATGTCCAAAGAATCAACTTCACTTCTTTTAATGGGAGAAAGAGACTCAAAGTTATATCCATAAGTTGTCACTGACGTCTATATCCGTTTCCATGGATTGAGAGTAACAATATATTTAATCTGTAATTATATCTTAAATTGTCAACAATAAACTTATATCATCGCAATTTATCGAATGAAAGAGTAGAATTCAATGGTTATATTTTCCTTGCAATATTTTGTACTGTTATTTTTTTGTTGTTGTTGTTATTATTACATTAAACATAGACTATACGTTACACAGTCATCAGTATGAAAATTAAATTCTTCCTTAACACATTTCTGGTATTGTGTGGAACAAGACGAAATAAAATCACCTTTAGTTTGTATGTTTATCTGAATTGGATAAGAAAACGTTTAAGCACTTATTTATGTGACAATCAAAATTATTTCAGATTCAGATGCTTTTATTATCGTTCAATATATATAAACTAGATGAAATTATATGATCAGGGTCTAAGAATGGCTAAATGTTACTTGAAGCAAGGCCACACATGAACAAATAGGTTTTATGGCTTAGTTTTTGTATGAGTTAGAATTAAAGTAGGGTATGCATTGTGTTGTGTGTAGAAATGTTTGTTTAATAAATAAACGTTCTAACAACAACGTAACTCGGAATTAATATATAGAATGTCTTCCGTTAAGTACAAGTATTTCATTTGACTGGAATAATATTTTTTGTAATGAAGAATATGGTTGCAACATTACTAATATAAACGCATTTTTTGTCATTGATAGTCTCAAAATTCTTTGCTGTGTTTTTTAGGGTGTGATAGGTGTTCAAGCTGTTTTCTATGTTAGAGAATAGTGTGAAAAGTTCGATTCTATAGTTTATTTTTTATTTTCCTTATTACACAGGCTATTGAATCAAACAAAATAGATACCTAGAGCTCTTATTCGTCTTTTATCACCAACCTACAAAAAATTGTACTTAAATAATGCTATTGTGAAACGACCGTCTGTTGAATCTTGGGACTGTTTTATTTTGTTATTCAAGACTAGTCTGTTGTTTTACTATTATCTCTTTCAGGGTTTAAAATGGCTTCTGCTGTACTGGAAATCTCATTAAAAAAATAAATGATGTATGAAGAGAATTGACTAAAGTGTAAGGTTTAGTGTCGTTCGGGAAAATGCATCTAGTATCAATACTGATTTTATTTGTAAAAGAAGTAACTGAATAAATTTTGCAACGAAGTACCTGAACATCTGAATCCCCCAACAACAGCGGTTGAAGCCAAGTGTTTCCATAACTTTATTTATGCCAACCAGCTCCTATCCTCTCTCCAACATTTTCGTTTTGAGAATTTCCTGTTATTCCTTCCTTCAATGAAAGTTAGTTGTGTAACCGCCCTTGCAAGGCTGCACAGTTCAGGACCGACGCAGATTCCATTGTGAAGAAAAGCAGGCCCTGAAAGAGCCGGGCGATTTCCAGTTCTTGTAAAACCTGCTCCAGCATAACCCTTTGCTTCCAGTATAAGTTTCTCACGGGCTGGACAACCCCCACCATTGGCTGTTTCGTGAAGCTTCCATGTGACGTCAGAGGCTCCAGTGCAACCTAAATGTCTTCCAGATTCAATTTGATTGGTGGTTCCTCCCTTGCAGCGAAAGACGTTGACGACCAAGGGTAATCAAGACTTGCGACCCTTTTATTTGGACTTACCACCAACCCTCTCCGTATGTGTCGATGACAAATTGTCTTGTCGGGGAAGTGCCTGTAGCCATTCTTCTCGAATCTTCTTCCCCAGGCCTCCTCTCCCCTCTTTTTCCAGCTTTTGGAAGGGGCTTCTTAAATCCTAATATTGTGGAGGGGCGTCCATGGTTGCAGTAAAATCTTCATCTGCAACGGAAGATTGGCAAGGCTTGTATCATAATTTAACATTAAATTTCATCCCAGACATTGGAAGAGGCAGTTTAGACAGACACTTAAAAATGCAAAGCAACCTAGGGTAATACCTAACTTATCCTCAATCTGTCAAAATCAACAGTGATAACTTATTAACGTTATAAAAAACTGACGTTCCCATAACGTATACAAAAATCATGGCCAATCATTAAGTAAAAGGGGGTTTAATTTTATAGTCCTTACAGGATTAGCACATTATTTCAGATACCCTGTCAGTTTGTATATAATCGTTGCTGTGTCCGAGTTTAAAAAAAAATGCCAACCACAATTTCTGGTGATAACTGCACAGTGAAAGAGTCCTGGATGTAACTTTACTTTTTGTGATGTGAAATAAATAAGTTTTTTTTAATTACGCGTACTTAAGAAACTTGATTTGTTTTAGATTTTAGTTTTACATTCTTTTCTCTCATTAGAAAATACACAAATCATCGACAAGTTATTACAATATTGTTCGAAAGATTTGGAAGGATTATTAATTCCAAGTTTATTTATTAAAAAAAAAATTCTCATGAAACCGTTTCTTAAACAATTGTGTATGAAGCTGAAATTGGTCCATATATTATTTCATATGTTGTACACACACTCATTTCATATTCAAATAGAGCTGAAATTTGAAATTTGGAAAGCGAACTCGGGGTCCCTTGAGTATGCCAATTAAATAGGTGTACTACATATAATAATGAATGAAAAACATGATAATTATAACATTGCTATGGAACAGAAAACGATGAACGAAAGAGAAGAGTCAAAATAAAATTAGAATATCACGTCTATCATATCATTCTTTTATATTTGAACAAAAATTCAAAATAGAACACTTACCCATTTTACATTGAAAAAATAACATAAAATGTATTATGTTACATTGAATTACATTTTTTCATGCAAAACACAAGTAATTATATCTCCATAATGCTCCAGTAAAATACTCTGAGAATGTCATTGATGCCTAAATAACCTATATGAATATACAGAGTCACAGTATTCAGAGTATGTGCTAACCTTTTTGTTTTATAGGTAACTTGATCATCTAAATCCTCTTATGAATTAACTATGCACATTAAATATATACATGTTTCATAGAAACAAAGTCAATCTATAAAAGTATTATACTTAAACCACAACATTGCTAAAAGTTCAACACTTGCGCGTTGTTACTTTAGAGATTATTGAAGGAAAACGCTAATTTAAATATTTATTTCCATTAAATATGAGAATGAGTATATTTTCAATAGTGTACAGTGGGATGCTTAAGTATTACCAAGTAAATTGTCCATCATCATGTAGATGCACTTTATTTTACCCAATGAGAGCGTCAAGAATTGAAACAAAACGGCAATAGACGCTGCAGCTAATTTCTGCACAAGCATACGTAAAAATCTATTCCTTAAAAGCACATGGGATGCAATAGAAAAATGAATGAAAATAGCCTTGGACAATTTGTCGAGCAATATTTGTGCATCCCACTGTACCGGTCCGATATAAAATACCAGTAACCTATACTTCAATGATATGGCATAGCTCACATTTGAAAAGTGTGAGAAACTAGTAAACTTTATTTTCAGAAAGTATAAATTAAATTTAAAAGTAACTGTAGAAAATTGTAGTCTTTCATATTAACTATGTGCTTATAAAGTTTACAGATTCACATATTTTGGATGATAATTAATATCTTTACAAATTAATGATAACCGCACTGAAATGTTTTTGAAGAAGAAATTCAATTCTTTTGACAAACAGTTCGTAATTAATAAGTTTTCCTTTACATCTTATTAACGTAACCATAACTAATAAGCAATAAGTGAAGGATCCCACCAAAATATGAAGCAGGAAACATCTAAATTAATGAGGTGAGAAAGAAAAAAATGACACAAATATTGTGAAACTGATTTACATGTATCAGCTAACAGTCAGGACATATCTTTTTTAAAAAAAATATTCATATATCTCCATGTATAATAAGAAATATCACAAAAATATCACTAATTGCCTACTTGTACTATTCTTGTTGCCGCTGTAAGTTTCCGGTAACATAGTATCAATGTGCAAAAAGAAAAAAAAACTATAGTCAAATATACCCGTAGTGATTTGAAATTTTCAGCATGGTATGGTCTAATATGTACATATGGTTATCCAATTATTCTTCAGTGTGTGGAAGTTCTTCAAACGGGATCTTCATAGCAGGTAGAGATTTTCAGCCAGGTGTGCGCCAAAGAGTACAATAAGAATCTTGGCATTCGCAGGTGTTCAGGAAGGTCCTTCTCCTACCTCCTGGTAATTCTAGGGACTCTGGTTAATCATCTTTATTCTAGCTTCGAATTCCTCGACATCCTAGAGACTAGGACATAGATACGAGACGAACGCACGCAAAGGATATGGGTAGAATGGGAGCAGCCAGGTGTTGACTTTCCGGGTCCGAGCCTCTTCCGAAATTTTGCGAAATTTTACTGCTCTACAATACAATATGATGTAAACTGTTCTTGATTGAGTCTTGCTCGTTTTCGTGTTGAGTAACTTATACCACCCTCCACTGTTGTATCGTATGTCACATATGTCTAGTTTTTCCAAATCAACTTGCCCGAAATTGCAGACATTTCTCATTCATGTTAAATTGCAAAATAATTCAAATTTATTGATTTATATTACTTTCAATGTTTCCCACGAATTTTACCACAATTTGCACATATTCAGTAATAAGGAACATAACACCGCAAGAATAGTACATTTTCTGTCTATATGAATTTCATCTATTTTTACATTAGTATTGATTGGACTGTAACACCTATACACTTGCAACTTTGTACTTTTGCTCTTCCTCTTCAAGGCTTAGACTATTATACATGGCGTTTCTTTCCTCCCTATTCTTAGTACGGTGGTTTTATATTTGCTTATTTTTATAGCTTTCTTTGACAGATTTTCATTTATTATTTCTAAATTTCTTTGCAGATTTACTTATGAATTTTCAAACAATACAATATCATCTGCATATAAAAGTTCAGATACAGTTTCTGTTTCCAATTTCAAATTTCCTACTTTGAATTTTCTGATCTTTGGTTTTATTTCTTTCATAGTTTTATGAATAAGTATGGTGATAATATACCTTGTCTTACTCCTCATGTTGTTATAAATTTCTCTAATCTATTATTACCAGTTCTGACATTGCTTTGTAGAAACTTTGTATTGCTTCTATTAATTCTTTGTTTGTAACACCTCCACGCTTATAGGTAGAACAGAGTCGGAATAAGTAAATAGAAGTGATAACATTCTGGCAAAAGTACTATTTCATTTATTTATTTGCTCGAACAGAGAATTATATTCTCCTATTATAGAGGCATAAATATATTATAAATAAATAAATTCAATGTGTTATCTATTGGGCATAAATTACAATGTAGTAAGTATGTACACGTAAATAACACATATACTATAAATTCATGTTAACAGAGAAGAAAGTTTACGTTGAAAAGTATCTGTTATGGATGCAGTCTAATGTTAGAAAATTCGGAGGGTATTCCTAGTGAAGATAATATTTGTTTTCATATTATCGATTGAATTACACTTTTGTATTTGGTTAATGAAATATTAAAGTCTACATTTTTATTTTTTGTTATAATGCTATTATACAGGCTACGCATCCTATATAAAGGCAACTATTTCTTTCAATTTAATACCCTGCACAATATAAAATTATGAATACATTAGTCAGCAGACAGATATAATGTACTAAGTTGTTATTTCAGTACTATTTTCCGTTGACAATTTTCCAATGTACTTTATTCCAGGTTTGTCTCCACCGAAAAAAAAAAATCATACATACATCCCTTATAAGTAGCATGTTGCAATAGAAACCTAATAAATCTATGTTATAGGTGTCACAAATGCTCCAATTCGAAATGATTTCTTCTTACGATCTTTTATTGCCTGTAGACATAATGTTTAAACTCCGCTTACCGACATTTGGTCGAAGCCAACCAAGCAGTTTTCGAAAATATTTTCAGCTTCCAAAAAACCGCTATGATATTCCGAAGTCTGAAAAATTACACGTTCTTAGAATTCCTTCTAGAGCATTCACATGAGTTTTCGTGTTCCTTACCTTTGTTGTTGTCTAGATATCTGCGATAGAAAATAAACTTACTTAGGTACGAAACTGTCTATCTAGACAACAGTTAAAGCAAACCACACGAAATGCTACAGAATAAATTCTAAGCAGATGCAATTTTTCGTAATTTAGAATATCACAGCAATCTTTCGAAAGGATATTTTTTTTTCAAACTGCTTAGCTGTTGTCTCCCAAATATCCAGAGGAGCCTTAAAGTAAATCGTTTACGAATTCGTGGTCTTCGTTGAAAATATCACTCCAACCATAGACTTGAGTAACAGAAGTAAATCACCAATAGGCGTCAATCTGAATTGTCCTTTTGGGGGAGGGAGTAAGAGTCTGCAACCATCGCCCCCTAAGCAGTGAAGCCTGCTTCGAATACCAACAATGAAAATATAATATTGCTGAAAGCATCCAAAAAGGTTTCAAGTTCTTTTAAATAACCTGTACTGATCATTATAATAAGTACTTGAATTATTAATTATAGCCATGACTTTACACAGGGATATAAAAATACAGGCCGCCAGAAAGTTTTCAACTGTCAGAATTTTTAAATTCAGTTCGAAATTTTTCTTTTTTTAAAAAAAAAAATATTTCAAGTTCGCTTCCGGAAATTTCCATTAAGTTTTCTTTTCCTTAAATATCGAATACAGTATGTGTTTTTTCTTAATATTTGTGTGTTTTCTGCATCACGTTTATCATTAAATAAGAATACTAAACATGGAATTATAGATTTTGGCACTTCTGCTAGTCGAATTTTGAAATCAGAAGCAATATGGTAGGGTCGGCCATAGCTATATTAGAAACTACTGCCTAGTTATTCATGCTGTTCCCATTTGAGCCTTCTTTAGGTAGACCACTCGGGCGAAAGAATTGATTGATTGATTTGGTTCATTTTACTTCACTGTTATGCCACTTTTGGCTAACCCGCAAGGGTTCCCGGGTTCGAATCCGAGCCTGGTCATTGGTGTTCTTTGTGAGTGTTCGTGCATCAATTTCGGTGTATCATCACTCATCCTCATCGTCGCATTTAGCCAAAGTGGTAGATAAGCGACGTTAAATTGCAAAAAAACAAACAAAAAAAAACAAAAAAAAAACAATTCAAAAGTCTAAGGTACAAAAGAAAAAACTGGACCATTTCAACATTCAAAATAGTTAAGTCTCAAGGCACCCCCCCCTTGCTCCTCTTCCCAGCTTAGCAGTGAGGGGAGGTAAATTAAAATAAAGTTCAAATACTTAGAGTTGTCTTCATATTTTGGTTTGAATTTTCAGTTCTAAATTATGCAAATATTGCAATTCCTTACAGAAGTCTCATGTACACACTTTTTTTTTGCTGTTCAGTGAAGTATTATGGGCAAGGTGGGATAAATTCCTAGTGGTATAAAACTCGTACTCCTCTTGCAGTCCCTGCCTATTGAATAACGTATAGTGGGATGCATAAATACTACCAAGCAAATTGTCCTCCACTACGTTTATTCTTGTTCTACTCAAAGGAAGCTTTTAGAGGTGAAAAGAAACGCCCAATAATCTGCTGACAATTTATGCACCAGCACACCTAAAAACACATTCCTTATAAACACGTATAATGCAAGATAAAAAATAAAGAAACATAGTCATGGACAATTTGCGTAGCAATACTTGTGCATTCCTTCCGCTGTACAAGTGGGAAGTATGCTGTGAATAACTTCAGCTTGCAGATTCCTGGTACAGTGGGATCCATGAGTATTACCCTGCAAATTGTCCATCACTATGTTCACGCACTTTATTTGACCTAATAAGAGCTTCAAGAATTAAAAGAAAACTCAAAACAAGCTGTTGACAACTTCTGCAACACCATACATAAAAATCCATCGCTTAAAAACATATAGGATGTAAGAGAAATTTTAATGAAAATAGTCATGGACAATTTGCACGATAATACTCATGGATCCCACTGTACGTAAACAAAAAACAGTTTTTTGTAGTATTAATTCCAGTTTGAAATGTTTTTTTTAGTAATTGTGCTTAAATTAAAATATACCAAGATATTATAAATACTTACTGAGTGATTATCTGGTAAATAATTAACCCAACAAAAAATAAATAGAAGCATTGATGTCAATGCATAGTGACTTGCTTTCGTGACGAACAGTAACGGTGATTGACTTCAAATCGGAGTGGGAATCGGAACAGGATTCAGTGGAGTGATTCGAAATGCTTGGTAACAGTTTCATAGATCGGAGACACATTAAAATCGGATATTTTGTGTTTCGCATGGTTCGTACTTACCAATTGTGTATTGCGGAACATAGTTCAAGGTGCCATTATGCTTTTTACACGAAAACAAATGCCATTTTTCACATTTTGAGTGCTTTTTTTTTATTCTTTCCTTCGCTTCCGGAACACACAATATGGCGGGCACATCTTGACTCAGGTTGTGGGTATGCAGTGTTTCAATCTTCTGCACCGAAAAAATACCTACTATCGTGTTCGTCACCGGTGGAAATTATACATTATGCATTTGTAGCTGACGTTTAGCCCGGGTAGCTGACGAATAGCCCCACGAACCATATACGGATAGCCCCACAAACCATTCACGGATAGCCCCACGAACCATTATGCACGGTAGCTGACCGATAGCCCCACGAACCATTCACGGATAGCCTCACGAACCATTTCCGATAAGGTTAGGTTAGGTGTGGTTACGTTATGCAAGCATAGTAAAAAAAGGGGGGTTGAAACACTGACAGGGGCTTACGTCATCAAACGTACGCAGCATCCGGTTGTCGTAAGGCAAGCAAATGAAAGCAATGGCAATTTTGCGTCTGTGAGATATTTCTCTTGAAAAATACACCATTTCCCGGTCAAATATATTCCACGATCAAAGAAAATACCTCGATGAACGTTGTAAACCTTGGAGAAACTTATTTCCCTAAGTAGTTTCTTGCGTAAAATTTAAGAAATGTGTCTCCGATGTATGAAACTGTTACCAAATGCTTTACTGTCCTATAAAATGTTGAACTTATGTGGATGTCATTGTGAAACCACAGTGTGTGGGTATGATTACCAACATGAAACAATAAACATATCAATAAATACAAATTAATTATCAAAGTTATGTAGTATTATTCTTTGTAGCTAATCAGTGGTGATTTATTCATTCTTGGTTTTGGACTTTTAACCACTGTTATTTTTTTTTAAATTTTCCAACGTTTCGGAGGCTGAATCTGCCTCCATCTTCAGGGTAGCGTGTAGTCTGTTAAATCATATGGTGTCTATAAATGGTTACCCTTGAGGATTATTCTCTGTGGCCAAGACTCCACCTCGTCTGTCGGTCACAAAGACCTCTATATACATTAAGTTGCCACGGAGGATTATCAGTGGCCCAGGCTCCACTTCGTCAGGTGGTCACGTCAAGAACAATTTTTGTATGTAGGTTGACAGGGAGGATTATGTTGCGGTGGCCCACTCTACCTTGTCAAAGGATTGATGCCGTAGGATATCAACCCCAAAAATATGTAAAAAAATCCTTCAGTGCCGCTTATGTGCTACTGTCAGACCCTGAATGGTTGTGGACATACAGTTCTCCCAGTGCGTGTGCTACACTGATCATCGTTTGTATGCTGACTGGCCAAATCAGGGTTGGAGATGTATCTGTAAAGGATGTAAAGGGGGTTGGTGTGTTCCGAAACGTTGGAAAAATTTTTTTTAAAAAAAACACAGTGGTTAAAAGTCCAAAACCAAGAATGTAATATTAGTAATTTATCGACTGTGTAATGGTAAAATATCTGGTAAACAACAATATTTGCACTTTTCGATGTGTAAGGTTGTTTAAACTTTTGAAAACCGAACGGGAAATGTTTATGGACAATGGTACATGTTCGTATAAATGTACAAAGCAAATTTAGAACACATTCTCAAACATGGAATAAATCTGTGTCTGTCTGAGAACGATGAAGAAGAAAGTGATTCAGAAAATTTGAAATCACAGGGACTGCAACATACTTGTATGTGGCGATTTAAGACAATTATTCTGCAACTTTTATTCTCTCACGGCAAACTATGCGATGAAATAAAAGCATTACGTACGAAAGTACTCGTAATTCACTTAAAATACTTAAATCTAGAATGGAACTCGAAAATCGATGCAAATATTGAAAGTAACTCATTTGCGGGTATCGTCAGAAAACCTGGTTCAAAACACAAACTCAACTGAAAGGCCATGTCCGCAGAGTGGTAGTGTACAAGAAAACCAAGAGAATACAAGCTATCACAGTGCAAGAAAAGGTAGTTGAATGTTACAGAGGTGTAAAATATAATGCATGTGCTAAACCTATAGTGTGAAAGTAGAAAATACAGTAAAATTTGGAAATAAGGTGTTGGTTAGGTATGTGGTAAACGTAAGGAGGAACATGTATTGCTGAATTTAAGCATAACAATGAAAGGGCTCAGGTGAACCTAACTCCCAAATAACCCTTGATAGACAAATCAATTAGGAAACATCACCAGATTGATTGTTATTCTCAAAATGTAAGAGATCTAAATTCCAAAATGAATGACATACAAAATAACATACTATCTGAATCATATGATATGTTGTTATTTGTTGAAACTTGGTTTCATGAAAATCAATCTTATTTTACTGATATCTTACCAGGATATCAATTTGTGAAAAGTTTTTACCAGAAAAGCAGTATTGTGCTAGGTTCCCATTATCTGCCTGATTAGGCATCAACTAACATATTTGAACTGTACATAAATTTGCTCATAGATAACAACTTTATTGATTATTCGAAAAAACCTTTTAATAATTGGTGACTTTATAATTTAATAATTTCATTCCTAGTATTAACTGGAGTGAATACAATACTAGTAATTTCCAACATACTCAATTGTAAAGTAGCTAACTTCTTGAATTACTGGAGGTTGTAAAATGTAAATAAAAAAATATCATTCCATTCCAAATCCACAAATAATGTTTTAGATTTCTAATGTAGACCATTTTACTGCTCCTCCTAAATGTTTGTTGGAATATAGCACTAAATCTCTATAAATACCTGTCGAAAGTAATTGATAAAAACATTCCTAAAGGAAAGCAAACTATCACAATAATCATGTTTCTTCGATTACCAAGGAAATAAAAGCTTTGCTGCTAAACAAAAAAAAAGAAGGTATTATGATAAATATAGGATGGCACTTAGAAACTAATAACCTTGCTTAGAAAGGCATCTAAGAAAAAAATATATCAAGGCCAAATATGTGCCTTAGCAGTTTCAGCCCACAATCAACTATCTCATTTTCACAGCACTGTGTATTGGTAAATATACTAAACTACATTTTAACATGGAGATAATTAATGACTATGTTTACTTAAGTTCCAAATTCACTGCGTCTTTCACAATCCATATTTGAGGGCTCACTACCACAGTACGGTTATAGATGTACTACTTAATAGACAGTGGCGTGCCCAAAGGGGGGTTGGTGGGGGTTATAACCCCTCTTTTGGTCCAGTATTCCTAAAAAAAGAACATCAAAGGTAGGAAAAGATGGCGAAATGAGAGCTGACTACCAGAAAAAGTGTACGTAACCCCTTCCTTTCGAAAATCCTGGGCACGCCACTGTTAATAGACTTCGAGTGCATAACGCTCATTTTGCTTATTGGAGCCTTATTCGCTCTCAATTCTGCGATGTCTAGCGTCGTTCCTACGAACTATTTTGAGCTCGAGCAAAATTCTCTCCCTGCAGCACTACGTCATACGTTTAGTGTAAGAAGATCATAGCACGAGCAAATCTTAAATATTATAAGATGTGAAAACGGAGAAAAAAGTGTTGAAAATGAGGAACTCGCGAATCTTTTACAGGTAGTGAATCTACTGCAAAGTGATA
Organism: Lepisma saccharinum; assembly: GCF_977018435.1. NCBI lineage: Eukaryota > Metazoa > Arthropoda > Insecta > Zygentoma > Lepismatidae > Lepisma > Lepisma saccharinum. The sequence goes on from NC_139244.1 coordinate 29,278,212, forward strand.
TAAAGGAGTTAAAAAATGAAAATGAAGCCCTGAAAAACAAACTAGAAACTATTGAAAAGGCAAAGGAAATAACAAATTCTACATCCTCATGGACTCAAGTGGTTAGGAAATCAACAAAGAAAAAACATCACATCGATAGCATAAATTTCGAGAGTAAAAGCAGATTTTCTACACTACAAGATTTCCAGACTGAAGAAATACACCCAGAAACTAATTCAAGAACGTACAGAAGAAATGTGAAGTCAAAAAACACAACCACAAACATCTCGAAAATAAAAAAATCGAGTGTTAGTCAACCAGAAGTGATCATCTATGCTGATAGTCATGGCAGAGGAATGGCAGAAAAAGTGAAGAGTCAGCTAGGCGATGTTTCAGTGTTAGGTTTTGTCAAGCCAGGTGCAAAAATTGGGCAGATTGTAAGTAGCCTAAAACCTCAAAACAAAGAAATCAGCAGCTGTGTAGTGCTAATGGCAGGTTCAAACAATGTAGCATGCAATGAGGGTCACAATGTGATATATACATTGGAAAAGAAACTACCTGAAATAAGAAACTCTAAAGTGATCATAGTTAATATACCAACGAGATACGATCTCATACCGGAATCTTGTGTTAATGTGGCCATAAAAGAGAATATCAGACACCTGTGCAAAAACTTTAGTAATGTCGATATTGTTGATGTAAGCAGGCTAGAGAGAAACAATTTCACAAATCACGGCATGCATCTGAACCGATCTGGAAAAGAAAAGGTGTCAAAAGCAATAGGTACGGTGATAACTGATTACATTATAAACCAAAGAAGAAAGTGCAATCCTATTCAACTGAAATGGCACCCCATAAATAATCAGGGAACTGAAGTGGTAAATGGAAAGAAATATAGTGATGTGGTAAATAGTGGAAAAGTCTGTCTTGTGATGAATGGTGAAAAATACAGTCAAATGGTAAGTGATAAAAATGGTAGTGAAGAAAATGAAGATTACAGTGAAGTGAGAAAAGATGAAAAAGACAAGGAAGTGGAAAATGATAAAAGAGTTAATGTAAAACAAAAAGAACCATCTGCACGAACATCCGATAGAATAAGGAGTGTTCCGGGCAAATTTAAAGATGATTTTTTATTGTAAAATGTAAAAATACGACAAATATTGTAAATGTTAAACCTAAGGAACAAGGTCTTACACCCAATAGTTTCTCTCAAATGAAAAAGAGAGTTATACAATGCAATATTGTGCATCTAAACATTCAAGGTATTACAGGCAAAGTGTTAGATTTAGAAATGCTCCTAACCGATGAATGTTTAGATGCACATGTACTGTGTGTTACTGAGCACTGGCTGTCCAAAGACGAAATTACTTACCTTCAATTCCAAATTTCCACCTAGCTAGTTTCTCATCAAGGTCTCTAATAAAACGAGGGGGAACAGGCATATTTACAAAAAATGATATAATTGCCAAACAAATTGTCCCCAAAACTGTGAGACCTATAGAAAAACATTTTGAAGTTAGTGTTGTACGTCTTGCACAATATAATTTAATAATAGTATGTTGCTACAGAACGCCTGATGCAGACTATACAATATTCATAAAAAATCTGTCAGTATTGTTAGATGAATTAAAAAATTATACATGTGAAATTTTGGTATGCGGGGACCTAAACATTGATTTTCTAAACAATACAGGACGGAAACTGCACTTTGAAGCCACAATAAACACTTTTGGCCTAAAGCAAATTGTAACTACACCCACGCGCATAACGAAAGAGACACTCTCCCTCATAGACCACATGTTAATAAGTGTACACTCAAAAAAGTTTCAATGTGAAAACATATCAGTACACTTCTCCGACCATGAAGCACAATTTTTATGTCTCACATGTAAAAGAGAAGCTACTGAATATCATAGAAAGCCACTAAAAATGCAGAAACGTAAATATGATGAAGGTTCTATACTCATGTTTATTGGAAAACTAAACAGCGAAAATTGGGAAGATATTTATAACTTACCTTCCACAAACGAAAAATTTAATCTCTTTCAGAACAAAATTATCTTGTTACACAATGAATGTTTTCCACCTAAACAAGTAAACATATCCACCGAGTGTAAACCATGGGTCACAAACGGAATCAGAATCTCAAGTAGAAAACTAAAAATGCTCCATTCTGAAAATAAGGTGAATCTCAATCCATCTTTTCTGAAATATTACAAAAGGTATAAGCAAATATATAAAAATGTACTCCACCAATCAAAAATTAATCATAATGACCGTAAAATCAATAATTCAAACAATAAATGTAAAACAATGTGGGAAATTATAAGAAATGCATCAACAAAACACCACTCTTTAGGTAATAATATGGTGATATGCATTAATGGAAAAGAAGTCCAACATCCCCCTAATATTGCAAATGCTTTCAATGAGTATTTTGTAAATGCAGTTCCAAATAGAAGGAATGGATTTATGGCTGCTCCAGAAGAATGTTCTACACACATAACAGTGAATGACAAATCCTTGTTCATTTTCCCCATTACTGAACAGGAATTAAAGATAATCTTCAGGCGTATAAAAAACAAACGATCTTCCGGCATTGATGAAATACCAGACTTCCTAATTAAGAAATGTTATAGTTCCCTATGTCAACCATTACTACATATAATAAATAATTCCATTGAACAGGGTATTTTCCCAGACAGGCTAAAGATAGCTGTTGTTAAACCATTACTGAAGAAAAATGACCCAAAGGATTTATCAAATTACAGGCCCATTTCGCAACTCTCAGTCTTCTCAAAAATTATTGAACATGCAATAATGATGAGAGTAGAAAATTTCTGTAGTAAACACTCAATCTTAAGCTTGTCGCAGCATGGTTTTAGGTCCGAACGTAGCACGAAAACAGCGTTAGCAGACTTAGTAGAATGTGTCACACAATCTCTGAATAATTGTAATCACACGGTAGGAGTCTTTTGTGACCTATCAAAAGCTTTCTATTCTGTAAATCACGACATATTGCTGTGGAAACTTCAAAAACTTGGTATTCGTGGACTACCACAAAAGTGGTTTCAATCTTATCTTACCAATAGAAAGCAAATTGTAGAAATCGCTCACACCACAGCAAAAGGATATGTAACACATCAACACTCCACCATGAAAAGTGTAACATGTGGGGTGCCTCAGGGAAGTATTCTTGGCCCTCTTTTGTTTCTTATGTACATAAATGATTTACCAAATGTTATACCTGAGGCAAATGCAATATTATATGCTGATGATACAGATATTATAGTAACAGACACTTCCAAAGATGCTCTACTATCTAAGGCTAATAACGTATTAAACAAATTAGATGACTGGTTTTTAAATAAAAATCTACTCCTCAACAGCAAAAAAACAAATTACATTACATTTTCTACAATCCAAACCAGAAACCAAATAAGCCTCAATCTAATATCTGGGAATACACAACTAGAGCCTTAAAAAAAATCAAAATTTCTGGGTATCATTCTGGATGAACACCTTAGCTATACAGAACACATAAACACGCTACAATCAAAATTAAGTAGTGTGTGCTATGCCCTTCGAGAAATGGTAGACATCTCAAGCACCCAAACTGTAAAGTGCCTTTATATGGCAAACTTTGATGCTTTACTAAGATACGGTATTATGGTTTGGGGTAACAAGGGCGACTCCAATGTCCTTTTTATGCTTCAAAAAAGAGCTATAAGAATCATAGCTGGAGTAAAGAAAACTTATTCATGTAGAACTCTTTTCCGTATACTTAATGTGTTAACTCTCCCCTGCATATATATTTATGAATGCTTAATTTATGTTAAGCAAAATATTTCCAACTTTGCCACAAATGAGGAAATACATGGCCTAAACACAAGAAATAAAGACAAACTTCACATAAAACACTGCCGCCTTAACTTATGTAAGAAAGGTCCCTTAAATTCTTCCATAGATCTCTACAATAAACTACCACAAGATGTGAGGAAAGAACCAAAATTGATGATATTCAAGCACAAGATAAAATCAATGCTTCTGAAGCATGTTTTTTATTCCATAGCTGAATACATGGAAGCGACTTTTACATAAGACAAATGTACATAATGTAGTATAATCACATATTATTCTTGTAAATTAAATGTCAAATGAAAGTGGGTAATTAGTATATCTTCTCATGTTATATTTTTTTGTGATTTTGATATAATAGCAGAGTAAGACCCAATTTTTTACAATTTTTGGCTATATATTTTGTATTTGTAAAATCTATTAATGTACCTGTATTGTAATGTAAGTATTGACATGTCCTATATTACCATGTACTGTAATTTGTACACACCGGTAGTCCTTGGACGCAAATAAACTAAACTAAACTAAACTAGACTTGGCTTTCTTAAATTAAATGCTTCCATCAGAATTTATAGTTAATGCACTGTTGTTGACATTGCACACTTAAAAAGTTGTTTTTTTTTAAGAAAATGCTTGTGTGAGACAATTACTAACTTAATTTGCAGGGGTATATTATGTTACTGTTCTCCACTAGTTATTGTGGAGAACAGTACGAAATTATTTTATATGTTTATTTTAAAATTGTATTTCTTTTTTCTAGGAACACCTACTCGAGAGTGAATATGCTGAAAGCCATTGGTAAGCAAAGTTCAACATGTTAATTTTATGAAGTCAAATTTTACATACGTAGAATAGTTGGGTAAACGTGTACAAATTTTGAAACTTATGTGCTGTATTAAAGTATAAAATTCCCAAGAAATCAAATATTAATTAAAAACTTTTTTGGCAATTGATATAAACGTGAAACCATCAGGACCAACAACAAATACCTAGCATAATTATCAGGATTAATGAACTAGTAGCAAGGGCAGTCAAAACACCCTCCCTCCCTTTGGACTTATTTTGCTTACAATATTTGGGAAAAAGCGCAATTTTATATTTCCCACCCGTGAAAAAATTCTGGATTCATTTGCGGTCAGGCATTATCCCATGATCCCATTGCTACGCGACAAGGGCGTATCGGATACCGAAATTTGCCATCTATACTCTGTATCTAGAATCTGTGGAGCAAGGCCGCGCATTGCGGAAGAGAAGGGGAGGAAGCGATTTGGCGGAGGAAAGCAGTGCGCGCTGCTGCAAACGCCTGGTACCTGCATTCACTTCCCCTCTCACAAGTTCATTCGTCGAGCCCTCTCGAATCGCTACTTGCGCAGAAACTTGTTTTAGTTCACTAGCTCCTGAGATTCCCGGGACAGAGTATACAGGAGGATATGTGTGGATGAAATATTGGCGCCAAAGTATCATCCTGTTATGTGATATCGTTCGGTCTCACACTGCAAACCATAGCCGTGAATATCTAAGGAACTTCTGCTGAAAGGACTTGCATCACCCGTCTTACAGCCTTGACCTGGTCATCTCATCTGATAACAGAAGCATCTTGTCACCCTCAACGCCGAAATTACAGCAGCAGCTTCTATGGTAAAGTGTTAACAGGACAGTTGAATAATGCGTGAACTATAAGAGAAAATTATGTTTGCTGAGGTCACATTATCGTTTCGACAATGACAAAGGTGCGTATGTACATTTGTCACCAAATTATTGATTAACCCTCGTATATTAAAATTTAATTCCTCACTCAGAATGTCCTAAATATTATTTCTTTGTAATATCTCAACTCAACTAAGACGCGATGCATAGCTGTCTTGCTGAAGAACAATCAACACTTGAAAGGAGAAACGAATCATATTTACAGAAGAAAGTTCTAAATAAATGATAAATGAAAAGGTAAAGATACCCCTTGCACATTACTGCATGCAAAGCAAAAAATTCATAAACTTGCCTGAGGTCAGAACCACCCTCCGGCTGTCTTCACCACTTCATGGTTCCCCCAGGTATCCATTTAACAGAAGCTGGGTGAACCACAGAGCCACTTCAAGGAGGGCGATCGCTTGTAAAATATCACTAACCCTGAGTATCGAACCCAGATCTTCCACGTAGCAATCAGATAGCTTAATGAATTTTTTCCTTCTCACACATCATCCTACACAGAATTTAAACCAGTGACCACTGACGACGTAGCGCGTTGTGCTAACCACTCCGCCACCGAGGGTGATCGATTGGACCACCGCGGCTCCTCTAAAAATTATAAATAGGACGAAATTTTAAAATTTGGGAGTTGAATTAATAGTTCTGTTTAAATTAGCTTCGAGAAACCTACTTTGAAAATATATTTACATGATACTGTTGTATCTTACGTACAACAGATCTTAAGCAAGGGAAGAGAGGGTACCTAAATTTTTCCATTCACCTCACTTCTTTGGTACTAAATGGAAGCAGATATGTATTTTCTCACCAGGAATTGTTTTATTGGTTACTAATCTACATAAACAACCTATGCATTTTTTTAAAAAAAATGTATATTCACTAGCGTACGCAGAAGAGGGCTAGTGGGGCAACAGCCTTCTCCGAAATTTTGAGAAAACCAAAATTTGGAAATAAAAGCGGTGAAAAACTCGGGGAAAAACAGAATGGTAAGTGGAAACCTGCCCTTCAAATGACCGCCGGTTGCCTTTTTTGAGAGTGGAAAATTCCAATTATATGAAATATCTTACTGAGTGTGTCAACCCTCTGAAAAGCAGCTGATGTACTAACCACCAGAAGTCCAGCCCCTTCCCAAAAAAATCCTGTGTACGCTAGTGTGTATATTTGAAATCAATTACATATTTGAAAGAACTTATTCCCCATATATTTTCCTACATGACAGTTTTTACTTTCATACGTAAATTGTAACATTAGAAAGTCACAATAATAAAATGAAACTTGTCCTGCAGGTAAAAAATAAGTGTAAATTTACTCTCATAATTAAGTTTTACACAAACCACCAATAGGAACAGGATCCACTTCTTTGCTTGACGCACCTGCAGAAACATTGTCTCTACCCTTCTTCAGAATAATTCTGGCAGTGGCGGTGCTGAGTATCATTGTCAACACTCACTGTCAATGTATCCTTCACATTGTGCAGAGGAAAGACGGGATAGTTTTCCATTATGCAACGCCGCATCATGCCCCCCCAGGTCAAATTTTCAGATTATGCAATCATAACACAAATTTTGTGCAACGAAATACACAAGTAATTTTAGGAAACTACTCAGGAAAGCATACTGGAAAGATAATATCAACAAGAGCTCAAAATACTAATCCCAGTTTTACTAACAACAGCAAGTAGTACGTCATATTATTGCAACGGAGTGTGAAAAATGCACATACTTTCCCTAATTCATAGAACACTGGGTCCGAGGCTTGTAGCTGTCGAGTTGAGAAGGAGTGTCTGATGGTGCACTTCCAAAGCCGTGCGATTCGGAGCTCTATGTCGAGTATTAAAAGATAATTTGCATGAGACATTTTCAGACAGAGAGGAAACAAAGAAAAGATATAAAAACAGGAGTAATAAATGTAGAATGTGATAAGCAGGAAACAGATAGAAAGACAGAAAAGGAAATAAATACGAATTAAGAAAGACACACAGAGGGGAAAAGTGTAGAAAAAGATAACGAAACTGAAATAAAGATAAAAATGAAAATGAAATAGAGAAGTACAAAGACGGAAAAAGAAGGATTAAAAAAGAGAGACGAAAAAGAAGGAAAAAGATAGATAAAAAGAGAGAGGAAGTATAAAGAAGATAAAGAAAGATAAAACAAGATAGAGGGATATAGAGAGAGATAACTATAAAGAAGAATAAAAGAGAGAGAGAGATAAATTAGGAAAAAGATAGATAAAAAGGGAGAGAAAGTATAAAGAGGGGAAAATAAAGATAAAACAAGAGAGAGAGAGGGGGGAAAGGTATAAATAGAAAACTTAAAAGAGATAGAGAGAGAGAGAGAGAAGTGTAAAGAGGGAAAAATAAATATAAAAAGAGAAAAAAGGTTAGAGATTGGGAAAATAAATATAAAAAGAGAGGAAGAAGAGAGAGAGAGAGAGAGAGAAGTATAAACAGGGAAATGAAAGATAAAAAGAGAGATGCAATGAAAGCGCGAGTCCACCAGAAAATAATTTGTCCGCCATTGATTGATTGATTTGCTTTATTTTACTTCTCTTTTGTGCCACTTTTGGCTAATTTGCGAAGATGAGGATGAGTGATGATATGATGAAATTGATGCATGAACACTCATAAACATCCATGGCAACAGCCAAGTCCCATCCAAGATTAAGCTGACTCAACTTGTCAATGTGTAATATTCCAATTTCGTAAAAAAATAAAATGAACGTGCATAGATAATGGCGTATATATTTTATTTCTTTAAAATGTGGCGCACCTAAATTTTTGACAGCCACATAGTGGGCAACAAGACCAGAAAGTATAGCGCAACCACTGATACACAGGGGTGCCCCCATCCCTCCCAAATCATGTCAAACGCCACCCTCAAAATCATCTCATTAGCCCCTTGCGTATTTACTGAAAGTAACTTTTATTTAAACTTTAATTTATCTGTTCATCACTCACAAGACCGTGGATGATTATTACCCAAAATCGTTCATCATAATCCCCCAAAATAGTTTAGATGAATTCATAATAGTTTATTTTTATTTAAATACAATACTCTGTTAAAGTGATGAATGTATTCGCTCAGGCTATCGACCAGGTGAGTTGTGGAAAAGATTCTAAGCTTTCGAGAGCTAAAGCCACTCTCATCTTCAGGGTAACAAAAACGTCATATATTTTTAATTGTTCAAATTTTCGATATAACGGAAAGCTAGCACATTGATTGGTTAAATGCCTAACTTGTTAAGTCCAAAATAAAGGAATATGAATGAATAAGTGCTTGACTAAATCTCAAATGTCATAAAGTATAAATATGCATTTAAACATTGTTGCGCAACTTAAGATAGAAAATTCAACCTGGAAAAACTAAATAACTTGCTCCAGTTGTCTTAACCAAAACTGGCTTGTTTCTATGACCGATTCAATTATTGTTTCACGAGACATACAGAGCCATAGCTAGAAATTCCTAAGGCCGGAACGATAATAAGTTGCCTTCTTCAAAGAACTCGCCCCCTCTGCTTAGGGTAAATACCAATAAAATTATTTTAGTAATACATACCAATAATTACATGGATTTTATAACTGCAAAGTAAAATTGTCCTGCGACAGAAGTTACAAACAGAACCCAAAACGTGTCAATTGACACATATATTTTGATTTCAATAACACGTTAACGTGCATAAACTGCAAATGATGCACCTTTTAGTGTGTCAAAATACACATAGGAATGTATTAAGAGGTATTTTTATGAGATGAAGTTCCATCTGATCGTGCATCAATTTGGAAGATCAGACAAGATCATTTCGAAGATAACAAAATTACACATTTAGCTGTGTCAGTTGATGAATTAAAAGTGCATCATTTGCAGTTTATGCACGATAACGTGTTATTGAAATCAAAATATATGTGTCAATTGACACATTTTGGGTTCTGTGTGTAGAAATGCCTATTTTATATGATATATTTCTCTATTTTATCGGGAAATGCACAAGGTCTTACTCTGAAGTACACTTAGTACAACTATAACATCATACAGGCAATCAGTAATACAATAGTATTGCTAATTGCTACCTCCATTTGGGGCAAGGTGCATAAATCTTAATCTTAAACCTCAGTTAGAATATCTACAGGGTAGGGTTCTTTGTAAACAACGAAACCAGACAGGATGCCTTCCAATGGAGACGGTTAAACGAATATATTATTCAAACACAGGATACATGGAATCAGAATATTTACATAAGCTACGTTCTTCTATCATTCTCATTTACAGTCAATTTTCATCTCAGTGTACTTTTTATTATTTCTTTTCTCGATTTGAATATTCTTCTATCTGGACTTTCTTCGTAATGGATGGTCTGAATCTAGGCTTCCTTCTTGATGGATGGTTTGGATTTGGACTTCCTTCTTAAATGGAACGTCTGGATCTGAACTTTCTTGTTAATGGGTGGTTTGGATCTGGACTTCCTTCTTACTGGAATATCTGGATCTGGACTTCCTTGTTAATGGAGGATCTGCATCTTGACTTCCTTCTATTTCCGCTTTTCTACGATTTAGAAATTCCTTTATCCAGCCTTTCCCTTAGGCTTTGGGAACTATAATAATTTCCTCCCTTGATGTTGCGATTGGAAGGCGCCAACACTAATTAGGTACAACCTAGTGTGTACTTGGTGCCAAACGGCTGACACGCGCATCCAAGTAGGTGCCACGGCTGAAACGCGCAACCAAAAGTGATATGGGGCGTTGACTAGAACGCGCCGCCACTGGTGTAAACAAAATTTTCACTATTTGGATGGTGAATCAAATCAGACAGATTCAAGATCTGTTCAGACACAAATTTGTATCGGTGCTTTTACTTCTTTAGTTTTCTGATCACGTTACATATGATCACTGGTTTGATTTATGAAATATATACATTAATTTATTTCTTTTATATTTATTCTTTATCGTCTTATAGTAGATTCTATTGTTTTTTCTATCTTTCCAATTTGCTTTGTTCTTATTTATAAAGTTATTTACGTATATTATGTTAATTCTTAATCTTGCATGGCTGGTACTGCCATCTCTATTCCTCTTTGGCAAACTATTTACATTATTTGGTCCTATTGGATACCTAACACAATATTCCCCCGGTTTGCCATAAAAAAAATCATCGTAAAATATGAAGATAGAAAAAAATTCTTCTTCCTAATTTGTACGTACGTATTTCTATATTTAAATCTTCCTTCTAAATTTCTTCTTTCCTTCGTCCATTCTTCGATCTTCATCAACTTTCACATTGGATTCACAAAACTTCCCATGTATACACAGCTCTCCTTCTCACAAACTATGTTTAGCATTCGCATCATCTTCATTTGGCTTCTATTTCATTGCTTTCTTTTCAGAAACTGGAACGTCTTTTTTCATTTGTCTCTCCTAAGATGCTCTATATCTATAGTTTCTGTAACCCTCAACTTATTTCTTATCGGCAGATGTCAGTCTTCTTCAGTACATGACAAAACATATATTAAGGAGGTGTATGCTCTTAATAAATGAATTCCTACGTTTCAATAGCACATTTTTCGCTTCGTCTGTCTCTACTTTGGGGACATTCTTGCGTGCATCATCTTTATCTCATGTATCATTGACATATGCATTATGTTACTCTTCGTCTTATACACAAGATTCTCATTTTTAATGCACTTCACACTTTATTTTTCATAAGAACGCGTAGCCTATTCATTAATTGTCTTCTTGCCTTCCTTTCGTTAGCGTATATCATGTCCAGCCTACTTCTCACAAATCGTTGTTCTACCTTTGGCATTACACATCTAGCTTTTTGGTAAGGTTGAGTTTTCTGTGAATCTTATTCCTTGGCGATTCATATTCCTATCAACAGTTCCAATGATTTTACATTCCCTTTCTACTGCGATAACTAATCTTATTCTTTTCCTTGTCTGATGTCTTCCGGTGAGCTTGTGAGTCTCTTATCTAAATAATCTTCTAGCCTCTATTTTTTTAACTTCTAAACATATCGTTTCTTCTTTGAACTAAATCACTGTTTTATCTATATTAGATTATTTGATTAACCATAACTTCAGTTATTTACAAATATTTACATATAGATTACTTCTATTCACAGTTTGACAATATTACTACATTTTCATCTGTTTACCATTCTATCTTGTGGGTTTCGGTGATCTTCTTCCTGCAATCTTTCCGGACCCCTTCTCTCGTCGTTAAAGTAATTCTTCGTCATCTCTATTGCTGCTTTTCTCCCTCCTTCCAATGGTGCATTTCGTCTCTCATCTTCTTCATTCGAGGTATGTCCCTGATGTTAATTCTCATCTCGCTCATTTCTCCATCTTGGATTTCCTCCTCTGTCATACTGTTTAAAGTTTTTACGGCCTCTGTAATTTCTCCATGAGCTTCGATATCTTCTAACTGTCCTTCTCTCTTCTGCAGACTCGTGATTCCCTTCATAGTTATTGTCATTTTCTCCTGAGTTTCTTCTTTCTCTATCTCGTTGTGGGTTGTTTATTTCCACATACTTTGCACCAAATTCCTGTCTTCGAAACTTAGGCTCCTAACGACGCTCATCTTCTATATGCTGTCTCTTCCCATAAGGTCTCCCTTCTCTCTCGTTCCTTTCTTTGTCCCACGAGTTCTGGGTTCTACTCGGTATGTCTTCAGTCCTCAGGCAATCTATTAAGTCGTCTACTTATCTTACCTTCGCTGCTGCTATAGCTCTCTGTACTCTCAAAGGCAATGTTTGTATAGCTAGTTTAACCAGTTCTTTTTCGCTGCATCCTTTCTTCAGGTTTTCAAAACTCCTTAACGTCTCCCACGTATGTTGTTCTAGACTGTCTATTTTAGACCAATCTTCATATCTCCTCTTTAAAACTTCTAACTGCCTTTCTTGTATGTCCTCACTGCAGTAATAATCCAAGAATTTTCTGCTAAATTCTTTGAAATTTCTGAACTTGTGCTGATTTAGTTGATACCATCCCTCTGCAGACTGCTCGAAACATGTCTCTATGAGGCTTAGGATCATGTGTTCTGGAATCCTCATGAGTCGGACGTTTGTATTGAGTTCCTTCAGGAATTTATTTGGGTACTTCTCCGATATGTTCCCGTTAAACTTTAGTAGTTACTGCAATTCTTGTGATGTAGGTATTATAGTTTTATATTTTTCACTCTCTTGGTATTCCTTATTTAATATATCTAAGAATCTTTCGTTATTGCTTCCATCTTCACTGCTCTTTCCTTTTCTCTTCCTTCGTTGTTTCGGATCTTTATTTTCCTCTTCTTCTGTTGTAGATTCATCGCTAGAAATCTCATCCTTTATCCCTTTCTTGAAATGAGTCTCATCTTGGTCACTCTTTTGAAAACTAAGTCTCGCCACCTTCTCTTGAGTCAATAGCTTTCCTAGCTTCTCCTCCATTTCTTCCACTTTCTTTTCTATTTTATTTGTTCTGAAAGCTGTATCGTTCAATTGTTCCCTTCTTTCGTTAGCCATTTTATCTATTTCCTTTTCCCTTTTATTTAGTTTAGCTGCGATTATATTTAGTTTGGAGATATTTTCGACAATTTTCTTCTCAAGATGGATTGTTTTCTTTCAATTCGTCCTGGACTTCGGAACTCTGTCGTGTGTTTTCCTCTCTAAATCTCAACACTTCCTTTTCAATTCTATTATTTATATCAAGACTCTCCTTTTCTAGTATCAACATCATTTTCCCTATCTTCTTTTCTACTTCATCAATTTTGAAAGTTACCACTTCTATCTGGCATTGATTTTCCATGGTTTTCCCTTCCAAACTGATTGTTTTCTTATTCGTTACATCCAATTTTTCATGGACTTCTTCGAGATGTTGTTTATTTTCCTTTCTGAGTCTTGCCACTTCATCTTCGACCATCAGATTTGTTTCATTAATTCTCATCTCCAAAGCGTTTTTTTTTTCTTCACAGGCATTAGCTATTCTTATGTACATTTCTTTACTTTCTCTTCTTTCTTCTTCTATCATATCTTTTAGTTTCTTATTACTTTCTTCGAACCTTTCTTCTATCTTCCTATTACTCTCATCAAACTTCTCCTTTAATTCTCTGTTATTTTCATTTATCTGCATTGACAGCTTTTGAAACATTTCCATCAAGTTTATTTCTTCTGTTTTCTTCTGCTTTTCTTTTAGCTTCTCCTTCTTGCAATCCTTACATGTATAATCTTCTTCCCTTTTACATATTGATCTGTATTTCTCCTTTCATATTCCTTCGCACGTCCAATATTTCATTTCCTTACATGTGGCACAGAAAATATTTTCTTCCTTGTCTCTTTCCTCTCCACAACAGCTGAAAGTTTCCATTTTCTCTCCATCATCCTTCATCATAGCTTCTACATTCTCATTTCCATCTTTATCCTTTTTCTCCATTTTCAATTATTATTTCTCTCCTCTCTGTCTGGTTCCTAATTCTCTAGCCCCAAAAGTTGGTCGCCAATTACTTATGCTACCTCCATTTGGTGCAAGGTGCATAAATCTTAATCTTAAACCTCAGTTAGAATATCTACAGGGTAGGGTTCTTTGTAGACAACGAAACCAGACAGGATGCCTTCCAATGGAGACGGTTAAACGAATTTATTATTCACACATAGGATACATGGAATCAGAATATTGACATGATAAGCTACGTTCTTCTATATATCTCATTTCCAGTCAATTTTCATCTCAATATGCTTTTCATTTTTTTTTCTCGATTTGAATATTCTTCTATCTGGACTTTCTTCGTAATAGACGGTCTGAATCTAGGCTTCCTTCTTGATGGATGGTTTGGATCTGGAATTCCTTCTTAATGGACGGTCTGGATCTGGAATTCCTTCTTAAATGGAATGTCTGGATCTGGACTTCCTTGTTATTGGACGGTTTGGATCTGGACTTCCTTCTTGCTGGAATATCTGGATCTGGACTTCCTTGTTAATGGAGGATATGGACTTCCATCTTAATTTCCTTCTATTTCCACTTTTCTACGATTTAGGAATTCCTTTATCCAGCTTTTCCTTAGGTTTTGGGAACTATACTAATTTCCTCCCTTGAGGCTGCGATTGGAACGCGTCAACACTAAATAGGTACTTGGTGCAAAGAACTGACACGCGCCGCCACTATTGGGATGGTAAATCAAATCAGACAGATTCAAGATCTGTTCAGACACAAGTTTGTATTGGTGCTTTGACTTCTTTAGTTTTCTGATCAAGTTACATATGATCACTGGTTTGATTTATCAAATATATACATTAATTTTTTTCTTTTATATTTATTCTTTATCTTCTTATAGTAGATTCTATTGTCTTTTATCTCTCCAATTTGTTTTGTTCTTATTTATAAAGTTATTCACGTATATTGTGTTAATTCTTAATTTTGCACGCTTGATATGTCCCCTCCCCTTAATTATTCCATTTCCTCATTTAACAGATTAAATATGGTGCATCTAGTAGCGAAAGTGACTTGGAGCTAGCTGAAGTAAGTGACTTCTAATGAAACATATTCTGATTCCTCTACCCCCATGAGTTGGTAGAGAAATGGCACGGTGTGCCAGATATCCGGGCTTGAGTCCTGATCGAGACTGCATTTTTCTTTGCTGAAATTTCTATTATTTTCAGTATTTAGATGAAAAACTGGGAATCTTGTGTAGTGGGGGAAAGGGTCTATCCACATTTCTGCCCCTGCCATCAGGGTGAGGGATAATGGCACAGACCATGTCGTCAGAATTTGAGGGAGATATTATCCTTACAACTTATATAAAATTCATCATTCATAGCCTCATACTTTTATAAAGTATGTATATAAAAAAGTTTGTATCTTGGTAGCATGCTCTATGTGCGATGACATGGGGGGGTAGAGGAATCAGAATATGTTTTGCATGATGTTCTTTGTAGTTCCTAAGGAAAGTGAATTAATGTTATTTTCGCAAACGGAAATTGGTTGGTTAATTATTACTTTCCTTGATTCCTTGTAATAGTATGTTCAAAGGTGCCCACCCCACCTCCAATTCCAATGGCACCTTACTTAACCTGTTAAATGAGGAAATGGAATAATTAAGGGGAGGGGACATATCAAGTAAAGTGTTTACATTATTTGGTCCTATTGGGTACGTAACATAATAGAACAACATAGTCCAAAGTAAGCAGCTGCTTTATAAAGTAGTATACCAACACTAATAATTATAATATAAATTATATTATCAATCTATACTGAGAATGTCTGTAGAATAATTCTTCACCATCACTCCATCAAAATGCTAAATTTTTACATACATTTCTTTGCAGGTCTGCAAGAACATTCATTTATGAGATGTCAATACTTTCATAAGATCCTGCGATATTTACTCTTCTCTTTTCCATCTTCTCCAACGTTCGGCGCCGAAAACGTGCTCTTATATCGCTAAATATAGTCCCCAAAATATAATGTTCGAACTCTCTCTCCACTACAGAAATCCCTTGACAATCTAAGATTTAACACTTTATCAGGAGCTTCATTTCTCACATTTCATATTTAATACTCAATCCTCCCACCAATATTTCCATGCCAATTAGAGTTACTGTTTATATTGAAGAGTGGATATTGACCCCTCGAAAACAAATAATTCTCAGTCTCCACACAAGAATTTCCACAACAGTCTAGGACGTGATATTAATACACAAGAATTGGATATCCCCTCCCCCCAATTTAATGCTCTATCCCCCCAACTAAAATTCCCGTCATAATCTAAAACTTAACCGATATTCAATATTTGGATATTACCCTCCCAAAGTTTAATTCTCAATCCCCCACTAGAACTCACTTGTGAATGAATTTAAGGTCTAATAGAGGAGAGTTTGATATTGCCTCCTCCCCGATAATACGTACTACACGTTACAATTCCTTTGACAGAATACAAATTGCTATTTATATGGCAGCAATGGTTAATTGATAACATAATTCAACTTGGGTCCGTCCAATGCTGTTCTGTTCAGTCACATTTTCATCACAACCCCCCACCCTAAATTGGGTGAGCGAAACACGTTTTCACAAAATACGTCGTTTTCTTCACCTAATGTATTAAATAAGGTGTAATAGTTATTATATACGTATTTTAGAAAAATATGTAAATGCTTAATTTTATATTAATTTTTAAAAAAATCCTCCCCCAAAATTTCGATGGCGCAGTCTGCACCTTAATCTTTCCCCTGTGGGCACACCTGGATACACATACAGAAAAAAAGGTAATTTGTTGCATTTATACAGAAATGCGAGTAAAATAACTTCAATTCACACTGGTAGATGGAAGCACCTTACATTGTTTTCTTCTATGTCATTTTCTACGTATTATGGTTAATTAAGACGCTGAGAACAAGGAACAAATATTGATAGGAATGGCAGCAGATCAAAAAAATATGCATTAGTATTTCAACTGGATTGCGACAGCTATTTGTTCCAAATGACGAGGAATTGTACAGGAGATGAACTTCCAATTCGCAATGTAATGAATTATTTTCAGATAATATAAGGAATCCACTAAATGGACTCTCTTTGCTTCTTCATTTTCATCTTAAATATACAAGAACAGCCAATATGAGAAATAAATTATTCACATAAATTTACCCTCTCGAATAAAACACATGGCCGGGCATTCGATCCCAGCTCATAAGCCAGAATTTATCTCCAATGGGAAATTCACTAACTATTGTGGAAATGGAGGGGATGGGGTAAGTAAAACACCACGATTGTTCACAAGTTTCAAAGCAGAAAAAAATGGTGCCCGTATATGAACACACGACACGAAAACTTTGAAAATACATGTTTATTTAGAAGGGTAGTTACATTCTCACTTAGCTAATATAATTTGTTTCTCATCCCATCTCGTAATCCCAGCAGTTCTTTAATGCTTTTTGTAGACACAGTTATTCATTAATTAGTGCAAAAATTATGCATTGTTTCTGTGAAAAATATCTCGTCATGTGAATGTTTACAAATATCCTGAACATTGCCTTGCGATTTGGCCCACATAGGAGAATGTAGACAATTCCACACAGGTGAAACAGCAACAGCGAGAAATCAGGCTGGCTCCGCAGCTCAGTAGTGTTAAAACACATGGAATTACACCATGACCTGATAACAAAAATCAGTTTTAATGGAAGAAACTTGCATAAAAACAAAAGTAAATAGGTTTATTTCTGCAACGCTTCACGTAAGAAATGAACTCTTTCAAGGAAATGCACTCTGTTTTGTCACTGGCGTTGTTTTTTTATGAAAGGTGAATGATAGCACACGAGGAATCTCAGAAAGTCAATTTAAAGATAGAGTTAATTCCAGTGTAGATGATGTAACAGACATTTGTAATATCAATGTAGATGTGCATGCCCTTGGTCACTACATTTCCAAATGCGAAAGTATCAGGGATCAAGGTTAACTGGTGGTTGACGGTTGGATCTTCGAAGAAGTGAAAATCTGCCGACGCTGTTTCCAGTAAACTCACAAAACATTCATCATGGTTGGCACTACGATACAGAATAGTATAAATTTCAGTCAAAAGAAATTGTGTAAAAATTTACAGTATTTTTTGAACACTTACAAATATGTCGAATTCAGTTTACTGTCACGTGTTATTTTTTTTTTAAATGTGTATGGTACGCATTTCAAATTTTCACTCTCTCACAGAAATATTTGGCGACAACACAAACACTGATAGGAAAGTTTATGTGGAGGAGCGCTGTCGAACAAGACAATCCAGCTTATCGCTTCCTCACGTTCGAGGTAGCCTAGAACTGGTTAAAAGCACGTGACTTGTTTTGTCAGAGGTTCTTTGAACGTGCTGGTACCAGTGGCGTATACTCAGTCCAATATCTGGGCTGTCTCACTATGTCACGTAGTCCTAGGCTATGAATAGAAATACATTTACCAACTCATAGGAAATCAGGTTGCCAACTCATAGGAAATCAAGTTGCCAACTCATAAGAAATCAGGTTGCCAACTCATAAGAAATCAGATTGCCAACTCATAGGCAATCAGGTTGCCAACTCATAAGAAATCAGGTTGCCAACTCATAGGCAATCAGGTTGCCAACTCATAAGAAATCAGGTTGCCAACTCATAGGAAATCAGGTTACCAACTCATAAGAAATCAGGTTGCCAACTCCAGAATCAGCATCATCATCTCACTGATATGAATATTATTGTTTACAATTTCTGATCGATTTTTCTCCTGTATTTCACTCTTTAGACTTCAGGCTTCGCAGATAGCCTAGCTAGCCCAGAATATACGCTCCTGGCTGGTAGGTTGAACTATACCAACGCACGTTTTTCACGTGACCTATTTAGTGATGTTCTCTTGGAAGCTCCGATAAACACTCTCAAGTTGCCCTACGAAATGAACACGCTTCCAACACAATAGCATGTACTTTTCTCGTATCATTCAAAACTTAGCAAACGAAATAGCTACAACCTCGCATGTAATGAAAAAATATCGCACTTATGACTGGTAACGCATATGACGAAATATACATGCCAAGCACCCCACGAAGGTTCAAAGGTCACTGTGGTTCAGTGAAGTAAATAAATTAGAAGATTATAAAGGGAAAATATATAGACTGGGTTTTCGTGATGACCAGGTCTGTCTGGATCGTAATGAGGAGGACACTATGGAACACAAATTAACGTGTAGCAAAATGAAAACAACATGGTTAGGGTTACAAAACTGTGTCAGTAGTATGTGTCGTAAACCCATTAAGGATGTAAAATTTGAATATGCATAAATATTTTCCACCCACAAATCAAATATCGCTGCAATGGTTAATAGCCACCTTTCTTGGATTCGAATACGCAAACAAAAGTAATACAGATGAAATTTAAACCAAGCTGTTAAGAATATGCAGAACAAGGTACATAGAATTAAAAAACATGTATGCCAGTTGTAGTTCTTTCCTAAACAAAATGGAACGATACATATATCAAACAAGTGCGAAGAAATGTAATATTATTTTAGTTATTAGAGATAATGCTCATTATTGTAAGTACAATTATCAGGACTGTAATCTTACCATAGTTGTAAATAAATATATATATATATATATATATATATATATATATATATATATATATATATATATATATAGTCTATATTTTTTTAAAAGTTGGTAGAGAAATGGCACGGTGTGCCAGATATCCGGGCTTGAGTCCTGATCGATTTTTCTTTGCTGAAATTTCTATTATTTTAGATAAAAAACTATGAATTTTGTGTAGTGGGGGAAAGGGGCTATCCACATTTCAGGCCCTGCCATCAGGGTGGGGGATAATGGCACAGACCGTGTCGTCAGAATTTGAGGGGGATATTATCCTTACAATTTATATAAAATTCATCATTCATAGCCTTATACTTTTGTAAAGTATGTGTATAAAAAGTTTGTATTTTGGAAGCATGCTCTACGTGCGATGACATGGGGGGGGGGGTAGAGGAATCAGAATATGTTTCATTAGAAGTCACTTACTTCAGCTAGTTCCAAGTCACTTTCGCTACTAGGTGCACCATATGAGGATATGGAATAATTAAGGGGAGGGGACATATCAAGTAAAGTTTTAACAAATGAATTTCAGTGATAGGATAGTCGCTACAAGACACGCTGTCGGAATTTAATAATTTTGGGGGATTATGACGTGATATGGGGGAACACGCCATTGGAATTGGAGGTGGGGGTTGGGCACCTTTGAACATATTATTACAAGGAACCAAGGAAAGTATTAATTAACCAACCAATTTCCGTTTGCGAAAATAGCATTAATTCACTTTCCTTAGAAACTACAAAGAACGTCATGAAAAACACAGATAACAAAATGAAAATATACTAATTTAACAACTTACATTTGCCTTGCAGTTACGAAACGTCTCTTTGCACGTTATTATGTTTAACGTGTAGTACTAAATGTATACAGTAGGGACTTAAAACATCTATAATTCTGAAGCGTGACCTTGCATTAAACATTAGAAAAATTGCATTTCTATCTGCAAGTCAGCATTTTCAAGAATTTCCATCTGCAAATCTGCATTTTCAAACACCTTGAAGTGAAAAAGTGTAACGAATTTTAGTAATTAGGAACCATAAATGGACATATCAGGGTACCTAGGCATAAGCAGTTGTGCGCTCGATTTAGAGCTTTGACTTTTTATTTTCGATATGTGGATAATGCATCACTTCGATCTGGACTTTCAGGCCCTCCCCGATGGCGCAGTGGCAGCGTCGTTGCCTCGTAATCAAGGGGTCCCGGGTTCGATACCCGGTGGAAGCACATAGTGGTTCGGATCCCACTTTAAACTGTAGGTCCAGTCCCTCTTACCACAAGTGCCCCAAATGTGTAATTTGCTTCGAATATAAAACACATTGATAAGCTCGTTACAAGATTTAGTCGATTCCGATAAGAGAACTATTTGAATTTCAATGAGCTGACGTTGTGAGAGCAGATTACGGATATTCACCCAAGCAAGGTTCATTGTCGTGATTCACTCAAATGGAAGAAAGGCGACATTAAACAAAAATAATTTAATCAATTTCATCCATAGAATCCAGGTGTATATCATAGATATTTCCTAAGCATAATGAAGTAATGGTTCATTGAATATCACACAAATCGTGGCTGGTTCGTTATGTCTGGTTTCCAGTCCATATCATCATTTATTCTCATCGTCGCGATTAAACTAGTAAGGAAAAAAGGGACGAAAAACAAAGCTCGATACAATAGAAATTTAGTAAATTCCGAAAGCGTTGTAAATAGTTGATATTCTCCTATCACCATCCCATGCCTTTTAGAATAGAGTTGTTTTTCTCCGAACACTGTTATTCAGTCCCGCCCCCCGCCCCACCCCCGGTGGCTTTGTTTTCAAAATTCATGGCACTTTGCTGGAAGGAAAACCTTTCGTGAAAACAGTCAACTTTGGTTTCCCCACCCCAACTCTCCACCCCCCCCCCCCGTCCCAACTCCCGCAGAGGCCCTGTTCCCCGTGTTTTTCGCCGAAGACAAATGTTGTCAGTCGGTAGCACACGTTAAACTTTCGTTTCTTGTAACATTAGACGGAAAACTCCTAATGGCCAAGTGAATGAAACATGAACGTTCCCTGCTGAGACAGGTGGAGAAGACACGCACTGTGATCGTGTTTTGTCTTCTCGAATGACGGACGGCTACAGTGTCCCCCCTACTCTTCCTGAAGTCGAGACAACCTCCTCAGAGAGCAACACACACACACACACACGTGCGAGCACACACACACACGAGCTGCCGGCGCCTTGAAATATGCAACACGCCCGACCGCGGCCAGACTTGGGTGGTTAGCGCTGTGACGCTCGGCAGGTGCTGTGCCAAAAGCCGACCCTCTAGGATAATCGAGTTAACCCTGGTGTCTTCCGTGTGAGCCCTTGCAAAATAACAACGCCAAATATTCCAGCGTCTCAAATCTCTTTGGCTCACCACGCTCACGAAGGTTGTTCTGAACCTTTCTCAGGTACTGGTAATGCAATACAAAGTTGATGCCGTGCTTCTAACATGTAAAGCTAGTCGCTGAGTTTCACGCTTACCTTAGTTCAGATGTTTTGTCGTTGTTTTCTAAACATTTATGAATATCGTGATGTTAGCATCCACTCTCATAAGCGACATGCGAATGGGATTGATTTGCTTTATTTTACTTCGCCTTTTGTGCCACTTTTGGCTAATTTGCGAAGATGGGGATGAGTGATGATATGATGAGATTGATGAATGAACACTCACAAACATCCATGCCCAGGCCGGGATTTAAACCCGGGCGTCGTAGCGCGATGTGCTAACCACTCCGCCACGGGGGCCGGCTGTTACTTTGGACACTAAAGAAACATATTTAAGGATGTCGCCATTGCTCCTCCCCTAGTAGCCCTAGACGGAAAACTTTCATAGGACTACGTAATCAAAGGGTCCCGGGTTCGATCTCTCGTGGAAGCCCACCACCGAAGTTCCTGGAATCACCTGGGCACAGGTGGTGTTTATTGTGACTGCCCCTTCATTAATTTCATGTAATTATCGCTCATCTTTATCGTTGTGATTAGCGAGAAGTGGAAGAAAAGTGACGCTAAATAAATATACAAATATAGAATACAATATCTCGAATCCTACTTTCAATTGTATGTGCCATCCCGATATGCCTATTTGATCATAAACTGGACCTAAAACAAAGTTTAAGAACTTTTCAGAATCTTTGATTGTACAGTAGCACAGGCAGAGAGAGAGAGAGAGAGAGAGAGAGAGAGAGAGAAAGAAACGAGCCAGGAAGTGATAGTGAATCAAGGAAAGAAAGAGACGAGATGAAGCTAGAAAGACATACAGGTAGATAGAAGACAAAGAAAAATAGAGAATGAAACGGGAAAAGAAAGAGGGAGAGAGAGAAAGAAATGTAGAACAAAAGGGATAAGTGAAAGAGAGAAATTGATAGGAAAACGGAGAAAGGAATAGAAGAAAAGAGAAATGAAATTTATTTATTACTTCCGGCAGTGGTATTTTTTAAAGGTATCTCCGAAACCAAAAGCCCTTAAAACACTGTACATATATTTATGACTAACTCTATCATAAGCCTGTGAGAAATCCACTGTTAAAATTGCTTTGTTGACTTGCTGGTTTTGTGTTGTAATAATTACATCACGTATAGTTTGTAATAAATGATGAATTGTTCTTTGAGGGTTACATGCATATTGTGTGTCCCCTACTAGTTTATGCATGTAAGGAATTAGGCGGATGTTTATGCATCTACTGATAATCTTGATATCGCTACTTAGAATTGTAATCGGGCGATAGTCAGTAACCAGTTTAGGTTTCGGTTTTTTTGGAACGAAAACCACAATTCCTGTTCTACTTGAGGACCCTAATTTCCCACTCTGTAATACATCATTGACCCATTGCGTAAAAACATCCCCAATTAGATTCCAAAAGGTTTGGTAAAAGTCTGAGGGCAGGCCATCTTCTGCCGTTGATTTATTTCTGGCCGCTTTGAAAACTGCATTTCTTACTTCAGTGTTCGTAAAGGGTTTGCTAATATCCATTCGCTCTTCTTCAGTTAATCTTTCTGTTACTTGGTTATTTATTTTTTGGAAAAACCTGGCCCCTAACCCCGCCAGGGTGCGTGGTACCCAACTCATTGTTCTAATGGTTGCGACTAACGTTAAGTCACACCTCTGTACAGTTTTGCGATGCTTGCAATTTTTTTGATCGCAACTCCATACAGAGAACCTCCGTGCGTGTGTGTACTAATGATTTTAGTGTTATTTGATGTTGTAGTAAAAAAATATATATATAGCTTTTTCTCTTGCATCTAAAATTTGATTGCTCCCCTGTGCTTAGCACTAAAATGTAGTAGTAGTTGTGCGTTTATGTTTTTTCTTGTCTATGTGTTTGGGTGTATTGTGCAGTAGTTGTGCTCTGTAGTGTGTTTCGGTTTGTCTTGTGTAGTAGTTGGGGTGTCTAGTGTGTTTGTGTTTATCTTGTGTAGTAGTTGTGATGTGCTTGTATGTGGGTTTGTCTTGTGTAGTAGCTGCGCTGTCTAGTGTGGTTGTGTTTATCTTGTGTAGTAGTTATGCTGTCTAATGTGTTTCTATTTGTCTTGTGTAGTATCGGTGGTGTGTATGTATGTGTCTTGTGTTGCAGTTGTGCTGTCTAATATGTTTGTGTAGTAGTTGTGCTGTCTAGTATGTTTGTTTTGCGTAGTAGTAATTTGTTTGTGTTTGGCTTGTGTAGTAGTTGTGGTGTGTTTGTGTTTTTTATTGTGTTATAGTTGTGATGTGTTTGTGTATGTCTTGTGTAGTAGTTGTGCTCTCTAATGTGTTTGTGTATGTCTTGTGTAGTAGTTGTGCTCTCTAATGTGTTTGTGTTTGTCTTCTGTAGTAGTTCCTCCATTCATATTGGGGGTTAGGCGTAGAGCTGACAACTCTGCACTGTAAAAAGCCATGTCAAGAATCAGCAATATAAGGCCATGGATGTTCCCAAGGTAAAATATTCCGGAGGTAAAATAGTCCCCCGTTCGGATCTCCGGGTGGGGACTACTTTGGGAGGTCCCTGGACTAAGAATAAGATCTACGTTAGGAATAAGGATATTCAATTAGGCACCTGGAATGTTCTGAGCCTTTACCGGCCTGGGGCATTTCAGTGTACAGTTAATGAGATAGTTAGGTATAAATTAGATGTAGTAGCTGTCCAGGAAGTTAGGTGGCCAGGAGAAGGGAATTGTAAAACTAAAAATTATACTTTTTTCTATGGTGGTACTGAAAATCATAATTTTGGAACAGGCTTTTTCATAAATAATAGAATTATCTCGGCTCTTAAAACAGTAGAATTTATTAATGATAGGATATCATATGCAGTTTTACAGGGTAGGTGGTGTAAAATTATTTTAATAAACATACATGCACCAACGGAAGATAAAGATGATAATACTAAAGATGATTTTTATACAGAGTTAGAACAGGTCTTTGATAAATTTTCTCAGTATGATATGAAAATTCTGTTAGGTGACTGTAATGCACAGATTGGCAAAGAAGAGATATTTAAACCCACAATTGGTAAAGAAAGTCTTCATGAATTAAGTAATGATAATGGTATAAGATTGATTACTTTTGCAACCTCAAAGAATTTAATTGTGAAAAGTACCACTTTTAAACATAAAGATATCCATAAATATACCTGGTCTTCTCCAGATGGTAAAACTCATAATCAGATAGATCATATTCTCATTGATAAGAGAAGGCATACTAGTATAATTGACGTTCGTACACATAGAGGTGCTGACTGTGCCAGTGACCATTATTTAGTAATTGCTAAATTAAGAGAAAGACTCTCAGTGAAAAATCATAAGCAACAAAATCTAAAAGTTCTAAAATTTGATACAGGAAAGTTTACTGATGAAAGAATTAAGAAAGATTACCAAATTAAACTGTCAAATAGATTTGATGTTTTGCAGGATTTAAATGATGATGAAAATATAAATGAAACAGACGTAAATAAGAATTGGGAGCACATACGTAATGCAATAGAATCAGCAGCTAAAGAAAGTATAGGATACCATAAACCGAGAAAAAGTAAGCCATGGTTTGATAATGAATGTCATAATCTAATAGAAATAAGAAATCAGGCTAGACTTAGGTGGTTAAATAACTCTGATGATACAAATCTAAACAATTATAATAGAATAAAGCGAGAAGTTAACCGCACGTTTAGAAGTAAAAAACGAGATTACTTGAAAAGCAAAATTAACGAAATTGAAACAAACAGCAAAAATAAAAATATCAGAGATTTATATAAAGGTGTAAATGAGTTTAGAAAGGGGTGGCAACCTAAAGTAAACTTGATAAAAGATAAAGACGGTGATTTTCTAGCTGACCCAAGCGATATTCTAAATAGATGGAAGAACTACTTTAATGACCTTTTAAATGTCCATGTAGGAGATAAATCAGAAGTAAATGAAGTCCACACAGCAGAACCTTTAGTTCCAGAACCTAACTTGACTGAAGTTAAACATGCTATTAAAAGGCTAAAGAATAACAAAGCACCTGGCATTGATTTAATACCAGCTGAGTTAATTAAATATGGTGGAAATTCATTAATATGTCAAATTCATAAATTAATTTGTTTAATATGGAATAAAGAAGAAATCCCTCAACAGTGGAAAGAATCCATAATTGTTCCTGTGTTTAAAAAAGGTGATAAAATGAACTGCAATAATTACCGTGGAATTTCTCTACTCTCAACAACATATAAAATATTATCTAACATTCTTTTAACAAGACTAACCCCATATGCTAATGAAATTATAGGTGATTATCAATGTGGATTTAAACGCAACAGATCAACTACAGATCAAATTTTTCACATCAGACAGACACTCGAAAAAAAGTGGGAATATAATCAAAATGTCCATCAGCTATTCGTTGATTTCAAAAAAGCATATGATTCGGTCAAAAGAGATAAATTATATAATATATTAGTAGAGTTTGGAATACCTAAGAAGCTTGTTAGTATGATAAAAGTATGCACCAGTGAAACAGAAAGTAAAATTCGTGTGGGTATTAATATGTCTGACAAATTTACAATTCATGATGGGTTAAAACAAGGAGATGCATTATCTCCATTGCTCTTTAATTTTGCCTTAGAATATGCTGTTAGGAAGGTTAAAGAAACTAAAGAAGGACTAAAATTAAATGGTGTGACTCAGTTGTTAGCATATGCAGATGATGTAGACTTACTGGGGGATGATGTGAATACAATTAAGAATAATGCTAAAATATTTTTCAAAACTGCTAAAGAGATAGGTTTGGAAGTTAACAAAGAGAAAACTAAATATATGCTTACAGGCCGAAACCAAGTGTTAGATAATAATCAAAATCTAATTATTGGTAACAACTCGTTTAAAACAGTTTCCAAATTCAAATACTTAGGAGTAATATTAACAAATGAAAATTATATTAAAGAGGAAATAAAAAGTAGGCTTAATTCAGGAAATGCATGTTACTTCTCTCTTCATAAACTTTTGTCTTCTCGTTTAATATCTAAGAAACTAAAAGTTAAAATATACAAAACAGTAATTTTGCCTGTAGTATTATATGGGTGTGAAACTTGGTCCCTTACATTGAAAGAGGAACATAAATTGAGAGTATTTGAAAATAGGATCCTTAGGAAAATATTTGGACCTAAAAGGGATGAGGAGACAGGTGAGTGGAGAAGGTTACATAATTTAGAACTACATAATTTGTATTCATGTCCAGACATTATTAGAATAATTAAATGAAGAAGACTTAGGTGGGCAGGCCATGTGGCACGAATGGGAGAGGAAAGAGGAGTTTACAGGATTCTTGTTGGGAAACCTGATGGTAAGAGACCAGTAGGAAGGCCAAGACGAAGATGGAGGGACAACGTTGAGATGGACCTAAGGGAAATCGGTAGGGATGGAAAAGAGTATATAGATCTTGCACAAGATAGGGACAGATGGAAGGCCTGTGTTGCTGCAGCCATGAACCTTCGGGTTTAAGAAGGCTATAGAGTTAGTTAGTTAGTTAGCTTCCGGCAGTGGCGTATACTGACTCTAAGGTCTGGGCTATCTGATTATATCACGTGGTTCTAGGCTATGATTAGAAATAAGTTTACCAACTCCTAAGAAATCAGGTTGCCAAATCATAAGAAATCAGGTTGCCAACTCATACGAAATCAAGTTGCCAACTCATAAGAAATCAGGTTGCGAACTCACAAGAAATCAGGTTGCCAACTCACAAGAAATGGGGTTGCCAACTCTCAAGAAATGAGGTTGCCAACTCCAGAATCACCATCATCATCTCACTAATATGAATAATTTTATTTACAATTTCTGAACGATTTTTCTCCTTTATTTTATTCTCTATACTTCAGGCTTCGCAGATAGCGTAGCTAGCCTAGAATATACGCTCCTGACTTCCGGAACACACATTAGATGATGAAGGATGAGACGTCAGCTTCTTGCCTATAAAGAGATCAGAGATTCACTTAAGAAAGCTTCTGCAAGTATCAACAAGGAAATTAATGCCAGATAGGTAAATAATTGAATATTTATTATTCAATAGCAAAGAACGATGTTAGATCCAGCTGACGAAAAGTAGAATTCAATGTTTAATATTTTATGGATATTAAACATAAATCTTCTTTGGTACTGACATTCAAAGCTGTACGGTACGTTCGTCGGAAGTAAATAACTCTCTATTTACACTCGTAAATGCTATTATTACATGCATTTATTATTTATTACTAGACTATATTTTCATTATTTAATTTAAGGTAGTTGATAAGTCTCTCGTAGGGTCCAGACTCCTGGACCTGGACTCCCTCCTAAATACGTCCTTGGTCACTGTATCACAGAGGCGTCTCCTGAGCGCATGCGGTGCATGCTGCCCATCCGTCAATTGTGGGAAAAAGGACAGCTTTCTCTTCGACGACATTCATGAGCATTTCTACATTCTAATTTCTTCATATAGGAGGCCCGACCCTGTGGCCGAGTGGTTAGCACATCGCGCTGCGACGCCAAGGGTCCCGGGTTCGAATCCCGGTCGGGCTTGGTTGTTTGTGAATGTCCATTCATCAATTTCATCATTTCATCACTCATCCCCATCTTCGCAAATTAGCCTAGAGGCACAAAACGCGAAGTAAAATAAACTAAATCAATCAATCAATCAATCTTCATATAGGATTGATTGATTGATTGATTTGGTGCTTAAGTCCACTTTATGCACAGTAAGGCTAATTGGGACTGGACCTACAGTTTAAAGTGGGATCCGAACCACTATGTGCCTCCAGCGGGTATCGAACCCGGGACCTCTTGATTACAAGGCGATGACGCAACCACTGAAGTGAAAGAAAGTAATAATTATTTTCCCACAACTGACGCATGCATCACTTCAGATCCAAGAAATGTAATGTAATCTTAGTTGAGCGCTCTCGTGTAAATAAATTCTTCTCCTATATGAAGAAATTAGAATGTAGAAATGCTCATTAATGTCGTCGCAGAGCAAGCCGTCCTTTTCCCCACAATTGACGCATGCACAACATGCACCGCATGCGTTCAGCAGACGCCTCTGCTGTATCAGGTCTAGCAAGACATGGATAAAATGCTGAAATGTTGTGTTGTTCTACCCAGCATAAACTATTGGGTTCCGCAACAGGATCGGAACCTTTTTTTTTATTCTCGCACAATTTTAATTCGGTCCAAGTTGCGTATTCAGTGAAAAAAGGTTCCCGGACCGTATTTAAAATCATTCGGAAAAAAAAGGTTCCTGGACCGAATTGAAATACTTTAAACATAAAAAAGGTTCTTTACGGTCCAGAACCCATTTACACTTGTTGATTTTCTCTCCTGGACCAGAATTGAATTTATTTAACATTCCCAGTCCTTTATCAATCCTGGTTATACCGCTTGGAAGCCTGCATAGTAGAGGTATAACCATGGGTTGGTGTGGTTAGTATTTTCTGGACAATCTTCGTCTAATATACACCTTCTCCAAGTTGCAAGCGCATTGCAACATTAGCTCTTTGGAAGTGCAAAAACCCCACCCTGAAAGACTCGTTCTGTAGTCCTATTAGACCCCAAAGCAACCTGCTTTCGAGGCAAAAGAGGTGTGTCTGAGAATGGGAGTTGCTTTGTATTTCGGTCTTGAAGTTGTCCCCCCCCCCCCCACCTTTCGCGGGGTCGATCGGACTTACATCACAGAAACTCGTCTGATTTTCAGTCGCGGTTCCTCTCGCAGTACCTCGATTTCCATAATGCAGCCATTAGCCAGGTCCACACGGCTTCAAACTTACCTTGCTGGAACTAGGAAAAAGGTGGAGGGGAGAGATGGCTGTCAGGATAAACCCGACCGTTCCTCTAACGAGACAACTCTCTTCCACAACGCCTCATTGCCTTCGCAGTTAGGCCTAACACAAGAGCCTCGCGTCCAAGTTTTGCCCGGATCAGCCTGCTGTGACGTCGTTTCGGAAACAACAACATGGCGTAGGGAAAGTTTTTCCTCCGGGGCCGTGGTTTGGGAATAATAGCGATACGCCCCTACCGAAACTTGAGCGAGGGACGCAGTCCGCCTACAAATGATCTGCCATTGCGGAGAAACTACGTGCAATGGCCGAAGCATGTCCAAGACTTGGTTCCAAAGGGGCGGCGACGACCGCAAGGTTCCAGCGTCGATGTGCAAATTAGCACTTTTTTTCGACACACTTAACGCCGGGTTCACTTAATTTAAACTCACCGTCTGCGAAATCACAAGGCGGTATTTGCTACCAACTTTGCTGTTTGTGTCACTGTGGTCCTAATTTTCAAGTGCTATCTTCACTCCGGATGTTAATGGGCATCCAAGGCATTTCATTTGTGAATTTAGCCACAAGAAACAGTTCCTCAGTTCCTTTCTCTGGATTTTATTTGTCGTGGGCATCTCAAGTTAGCTTCGTTAATTTCAAATTAGAAATAAAACAGGGGTGTAAGGGAGCGACCTTCTGGTAAGGGACCCAAAAGTCAACATCACTTCCTCGTAGCACGCCCCTGTAGTTGCTTCTAGCAGGCCAACGACGTCCTGCCACCTGGATCCACGACCATGACATCCTCTGTGGAGTCGTATTGTCCTGTGTTTGTCCTCGTGTGCGCTTAGCGCTACCTTTACAGCCTCAGCTTTTAATAGGTAAGGAGGGTAAGGAGACTTCAGATCTCAGAGATAGTATGGGCCTGCCCATAATATAAAAATCAATCAATGAATCAAAGAAATAAAACAGGGCCAGGAAAGGCCACGACCACATCAAAATCATTTTGGTCTACTTGCTTGTTCACCCTGTCGAAAGGTTCCTGTAATATGCAAATTTCGTGGCAGAAATGAAATGAAAGAGTGTATTACAATGCTGCATGTAACAGGAGTGTTCCTAACACTGTGAGACTCAAAATATATTTTCATTTGAAGACGTGACCCACACAAACCTTTGGCAGTGAAACAGTGGCTCTCTTCCACACCATTAAGTCTGGCTCCGCCACTGTGATAAAACCAAAAGAGTTATTATTTTTGACAATCATTCACAGAAATAAATAAATATAAATTAATAAATATCCCTGTAAATAGTGTTGCCCACGAGACGAGACTTTGGCCTGTCTCGTCTCGTGGAGCCTCGTGGAAATGCTGTCTCGTCTCGAAAATATTCGTTTGTCTTATGACACATGATCAATCTCGTCTCGTCTCGAATTTTTAAAAGCCTGTCCCGTCTCGTCCCGTGGGCAACACTACCTGTAAAATGTAAATGAAATTTTACTTTATTATACTACCACCAAATCTAAAGATTAATCAGTGTTTACACGAGTTTCCAGAATTCATTTTTTTTTAGAGGCCACACAAGGTAATAGTGATGGCTAAAATCTCTACCCCTCGTAACTTTCATAGATTTGTTTTGAGCGAGGAGTGTAACAATAAAATAACAATGCATATTAAGGATATGAAATGTGAAAAAAATAAAAACAAAATAGATGTGGTTTAAAAAAAGGTAAAATGTCACACTAATCTTATTTTATAGGATTACAAATCTCGAGCCGGACCCTGTGGCTGAGTGGTTAGCACATCGCGCTGCGACGCCAAGGGTCTCGGGTTCGAATCCCGCTCGGGCTTGGTTGTTTGTGAATTTCCATTCATCAATTTCATCACTCATCCCCATCTTCGCAAATTAGACAAGAGGCACAAAACGCGAAGTAAAATAAACTAAATCAATCAATCAATATAAAACTCGAAATAATGCAAATTTAGTATATTTTGTTTAGCGTTTCATATTTTGCACATATATTCTGCGATAAACTTTTCGATTATAATACATTTTCCACAACATTTTCGTGAAAAAGTAGAACTTTTTAATTCGTCGGAAGGGTCCCGAGTTCGAATCTCGGCCTGATTTTCTTTGTGAGTGTCCCTTCATCAATTTTATCATCACTCAGCCTCATCACCTCGATTAGCAAATTCAATCAATTAATAATAAGTTGGAGCGCCATTCTTAATAATAAGTGGAACAAAGCACGAGCTAAATATTTTCTTCTGTTTGTGTTTACACAATAGTCTATCTTTAGATATGCGGAAGATTACCTACAAGACACAAACTAGTTGAATACAATTCAATTTCTAAATGGAACAATTAACGTAGTTTGGTTGCCCGCAAGTAAAGTGCATATTTTCTAATATTGACTGGTTCAGTGAAAGGATAGGTTGTAGTTCTTTTACGGTTGTTGAATTTCTTCTCTCTCGCTCGCTTTGTGTGTGTGTGTGTATCGCTATGTATCATTGTATCATACTATTTATTTATTTCTCTCTCCTTCGTGTGTGTGTGTGTGTGTGTGTGTGTACATCTCTCTCTCTCTCTCTCTCTCTCTTTCTCCCATCTCTTTTACATTTCTCTTTCTCGATCCCTCGCTCTCTGTGTGTACATGTATGTACTTCTCCCTCTCACTTTCTCTCTATCCCCCCTTTCTCTCTCTCTCTCATACGCATAAATGCATATTATCTTTCTAACTCTCCCGTACGGAATCATGCACATTCTCTCCCTCTCATACACACACACGTTTTTATTCTCTTCACTTTCAATTCCACTTTCTTTTTCCCTCCCCTCTCTCTTATTTCTCTCTGTCTCTGTCTCTCTCTCACACACACACGCTGTTTAACTTTCTCACGCTCCCATTATAAGTTATTCTTTCTTTTTCTATTTTCCTCTTTTAATATAGATTTCTCTCTCATTCTCACTCAAGCACAACGCGGTTGAGTGCGTTATAGTATTGTAAAGTTATTTTTTCTTCTCTTACGTTGTTTACAGACTAGAAAATAGTACAATAATTCACATTTAATACAGAGAAATAAAGAAGATAGATTCAACATCATAAGACATGCTGACTTATTTATTTTCTTACGTTTGACTCAATGTTTTTATATACAATTTTGTAGCTTAATCGAGTATTTTTTTACATATCACAAATCAGATTGCTTATTTGAACTGGAAGCACATTTTGTTTTCTTTCATTACAACTCCACTAGATGTGGTGACATTTGGTCCTTCATTTTCAAATTAAAAATAAAGCTTACGCAAGGGTTCTGTATTCTTTAAGGATTGCAGTTAGTCTTAATAAATGAGTTCATAACAGTGACGCGCAAATATGAAATTATGGAAGTGTATAAATGTGGGATATTATACTATATTTATAAGACGGTCAAGGAACGATAGAGGGATTATATTACTTAATATGAGTTCTAAAATGGCTAGGTGTAAAGTGAATACTGTGTCTCAAAGTTCTGTTGACAAGGAAAAACAGTTGTCTTCTCGTAACATATGGATATCACTAAAATGCCTACATTCATTCCATGTTTTTAATAGGTGTCAATAAATACGTGAAATATAATTAACTTTGGTTCCCTTTCGGAGCATCTATTGTACAGTGCGTTCGTTTTGGCTCTGGGCCGAGAGAGTGCGTGACATGGCGCAGATGCCGGCATTCTCGTCCCGTAACGTCTCTCTTATTTACGCACGTATCTTTAACATGTAGACAATTATATTTATATTGCAGAACGAGTACTAACCTGTGTTATAAGAGTTGTTCAAAGTTGTTCACGCTCTATCTCGGCTCAGAGCCAAAACCAACGCGCTGTATAAGCTCACACATTATCCTGATAGGTGATTTATTTATAAATTTTGATTTCATGTCGCTACAGTAAAAGAGAACTGCTTTGGGCGTCTTGAAGATAGAGAGAGATACATATATGTGTATTTGTTTTAGTAGCTGGACATATCTGAATGCTATTGTTCATAATTCTGTACAGGAAACAGCCTTTTTTTTCCTGTGAGAAGACAGGTTGTGGTGTTTTCAGAGGAAAGTGTAGTAGCATTTATATCGAGGATGCATGCCTGTTTCTTTGTACTTTGCGTACCTTACGAATTTAGACTATAGCAATTCTATCTTCCGAGTATATTTTTTGCCCTGAGGAGCCCATATTTCTGCTGCATATTCTACCTTGGTTCTGACTAA
The DNA here is from genome assembly GCF_977018435.1 of Lepisma saccharinum. Classification (NCBI taxonomy): domain Eukaryota; kingdom Metazoa; phylum Arthropoda; class Insecta; order Zygentoma; family Lepismatidae; genus Lepisma; species Lepisma saccharinum. The sequence goes on from NC_139244.1 coordinate 29,312,289, forward strand.
AGCCTAACATATTATTTTCATAACTTCTTTATTTATACAATCTTCACTAGTTCTTATTGCATACCCTAGGTTTCTATGTGCCTCATTTTACAACTCTTACAATCTGTGTTGCAAATGTAAGTTTTGGATTGAATTCAACTCCAAGATCGTTCATCTTGTTCACCTTGTAATTTTTTAGTCCGTAATTGAATTCAATTTGCTTTCTACTTATACTGACATTAAGATAATTTATTCGGCACCACTTTGCTACTGCGTTGATTTCATTTTGTAACAATTTGCAATATTGTGAATATAAATTATACCTGTCAACAAACGCCAGAACTAAATGCTAAGAAAGGAGTGTAAGGGGTCACCTTCCACTTAGTACACCCAATTGTCAAGCTCTCTTCCACGTAGTACACCCTGGACTGCAGACTAACGAGGCTCTGGCGTCTGCCCCTGTGACCAGTATAATTCTGTGTGTTGTCCTTCTTTTGTCCTTATGAGGGCTGAGTGCCCCTCTACAGCTTTAGCTTTTAACCAGTCAGAATATTTTTATATTTTAGTTACACATTTTAGTTATGTTATTTTAGTTCTAGTAAGGGGCGGGCCCCCGTATAATGTGATGGGTGCAAAATAGCCTAAGTGCTGACGCACCCAAAATTTTAAATTTAAATTCAAATGCTAAGAGCTCCTAACCTGGCCTACAATTCCGCTTGGGTCAAAACAAGCATTATGTGGTTACATTAGGAGGGTCAGGTTTAGAGTTAGAGCTTTGGAGTTTGTTGCACTGAAACATTAAAAAATAGAACCACTAAAACCACATTGATTAAGCAGTGCACTCAGTGATTAAGTTTGTGAACATATAAACTAACAGTAAGTAATCATTTATTCGACAATCGATATCATTGCGACCTGTCGATATTTAATATATAAATTAAAGTTTTAAATTTTGATTATTTAAAAGTAATAAAGATCCAAACTTATACATTATACGTCAATTTTGCTATTATTTGCTTTTCTTCAGTCAACAATCGACACCTATAACTTAATCAGAAACTACTAAGGAACATGCAGCGCCATCTCTATGTGGTACGTGAGTTAATGTGTGTGTAGTATGTATTATATGACTAGAGATTAGCGAGAGCTAGGAGATACATTGTCAGCAGTGACTGTTATGACGTCACACATTTATTGTATGTTGTGAAAGCTACGCTAAGAGCACTAAACCTAACCTACCTAACCTATTGATATGTTTATTACTGCTATTACATGCCTCCGGAAGTAGTTTAGGCATGTCAGGTTTGATGCTGTTAGAATTTATCTCCAAGTTGCTGTCGTGCAACCAAGATTATTCGTATGAATTCAAGAGGCCTGAAAATATATAAGGTTCTAAAACTTTAGCACCAGTATACATTTTAGTCATATAAAATTGATATAAGTAAATAACTGAAGCCCGGGCAGGATATGAGAAGCCATTCATGGAACGGTAATGATATAGAGTAAATCCTTCTTGCTTTACGGTTTCTTGTTGGAAAACATGATCAGTAAGGCCTTCTGTTCTGAAATAATAATGAGGAGGAAACGTATATTGCAGAATATATTCCAGATCACTGGCGCACCCAGAGAGAGAGCTGATGAGGCCCTTCCCGAAATTTAGAGAAAATCAAAATTTTGAAGTGAAAGCAGTGAAGAACTCTGGAAAACCAGATGATCCCCCTCCATAAAATGATCCCCTCGTAACCATTCTAGTCTTTGAACAACTTTTAAAACAAAGGTTGGATGTAGCACTCACGAAATATTTTACAGCGTATCCCGTCCATTCCCCCTAGAACGCAGCTATGTAATAGTCACCTTTACAATTCCAACCCCCCTAACCCCCTCCGAAAACAAATGCTACGTACGTTAGTGTTCCAGATCATGAAGTTTTTTGCACTATAGAATGTCAAATTTTTGATTGTTTTAAGAATTCATTTAATTCATTGTTACTGATTCTTAAGTTAAATGATTCGCATGACAGCATAAAGTAAGGTGCTTTAATGGAAAAATTACGTGCCTAACCTACTCGTCATAGTAATTCCCCACCAAATGTGTAGACAGGCTAAACCACCATAACCAAACACGCGAGAACCACTGTAGTTCTGCCGGCAGGGCGTCTGACTGCCACGGGGGAGACCCGGGGTCGATTCCCGGTTTGGGTGGTGTAATTTCAGGTGGGATATTTTCCGGCAGTGTCCCTGTACGGAGTGAATATGGGGTTCGCCAGACTTATAATAAATGAGTAACTGGGGCGTAAACCCGGTCGGGGATGTGGTGTTGATCACATCGCCTCTACAAATGGCTAATATCGTGAATGTGTCGTGTCCTACTTTCACACCCTCCTGCATGTCTGCAGGGCCCCTAGGCTCTCTTTTATTTTTGGCCATGCTGACATTACAATAATAATAATAATAATAATAATAATAATTTATTATTACTATTATTAACAATTTTATCATTGTACTTCACTTCTGCATACTATGTATTAATAACACTTGTAAACTTAAAATACAGGCATCTGATTAAAATTATGCATTAACCTTCGATAAAATAATACACTCAGATTTAAGAGAACACTCACCTAAAACTGTTTCCTAATACCGCACACACACCAAAAGTGCGACACTACATTGCGGTAGCCACACTTGCCACGATCTGAGAAATAAAGATGTTGATTTCAACCGTCAATATCCCTCCACTGGACTTTCAATTGCTGGCATTCAAAATATTCACGTTCGTTTTTTCGAGGAGCAATTGTTTGTATTCGAGCACTGTTACGTGACTCTCCTGACTTCCACTGCAGTCAGCCATACAGACTTGCACTCTGGTTAAAATACAGTACTGAAATTAGGGTTATGATTAGGACTAGGATTTTGATGAAAAATGCATCTTTCTTTTGGTAAGGCAGAAACGTTGCATAAGTAGATAGGAACGTATTCACATAAGTGAATAAATTGAGATGCCTTTGTTAAGGCATTGTTTTGCATTTTTTGACCCTTTTTGGAATAAAGATCATTTTTAAACTTTTTAAACCGTTTAGGTCATTTTTCGGGCTTTTAAAAGTCATCTTATGCATTTTTCTACATTTTGGTGAAAGAAGGGGCATTTTACATGCAAATGTAAATGCCTTCAGCGCAGTTCTGAACGACTGTATTGTTGATACAAGCTGTTGTGTAACAATTCAGCTCAAACAATGTGATTTCCCCCTCTATCAGTAAATACATTGTCGCCGAACAAAGTTTTGTGCTCTGTATCGGACCATTTTGTCAGGGAAACAATTTGCACTACATGAAATCGAAAGTGAATTAACAGCAAGTGATATTGTTCATTTCAAGTCAAGTTCATTGGAAGTCGAGAGAAGGCTATCTTGTCCGACAATCGACAATCATTCACTTCTTAAAATTTTCATATGATTTTCATTGTGTACTGCAACTCAGTACTTAAAGTGTAAAAGATGACAAAAAGTGAACTTTCTTACTTGTACTATCATACGCAATGAACACGTGATAGATACTGTAACGTTAATTTGTAATTTGAATTTCTCTTGGTAGTTTATAAATTTGTTCTACAAGTCTTTCAGAATTTTTATGTCATTTTTCTAATTTTATAGGGCATTTTTTTGCATGTATTAGGTCATGAAAAAGAGACTGTTTTGAACGTCACTTAATTTTCTCTTTCCTGATGGTATTCCTACATTGGATAAGATCTTCTCACCTCGTAGGCAATTCGTACGACAGCTATAGTCAAATCACAGTAGTGAACTATTGCCTGTTTCACTTGATAAATCTGTCTTTCACATTTTGAACTATAACATTTTTCCTAAGGAAAAATACCTAAGTTAGGTTATACATATACAAAATGTAAAATACATATTGAGACTGTACCAAGTGATTCTACTCGTACATAAGAATATCTCACCAAACCTACATTAAGTTAAGTGGGGAAAGTAATCAACAAATCATTATAAACATTCAATATAAATATCACACAATATCTTACTGCATTTTATACATTCTGAACCATCAGTAATAGAATTAAACAAATGGAAGTTGCTGATCCTATTCACATTGTCATTAAACAAATATACACAATACTTCTTCTTATGAATAAATATAAATATCTCTTCATTCTTTCTGCTCACATACTTGCACACATTTCGAAGATGTTTGATATACAGACTGGCACAATGGTTTATTTATGTACCGTTTTGTTAGGATGGTTAAGCCGATATCCTTTCATATCTTCGTACAGTGTTCTTTCATTCCACTATATGAATTACCACATAATCCCAGTTTTCTTTAATGCATCACTAAATGTGCATTCTAATATGTACGCTCGTAAGTTGAATATAAATGTTTTGAATATTTTAATTGATTCATTGATCTTCATATTTTGAGTCACTTTTGCACTACTCTTGGCTAATCGCGACTATGAGTATGGATAGTGATAAAATAAAATTAATGAGAGGACAGTCACAAACACACATGGGCAGGACACAACACATGTCTCACAGTCGGTTATACTGGCTTTGTGTCCAAGCGCAAGAATGAATTTCAGGGTGAGGAAGTGAGATCGACACTTGACTGAAAAGGACACCCCTTTATACCCTTATGGCATTGCAATAGCCTTAATGAAGCATATTTTTTCTTTATTTCGTGAAATTTCCTTCTTATTGGGTGAAGAAACTGGTTTTCTGAAATACACATCTTTTCTGCAGTTCACGTACGTTATGAACAACATCTAATTGCAAGTTATTTTTATTTTGCTTATTGTTGCTTTGTTCCTTTTGAGAAAGAATAAGAGACAAACACATCGTTAGCTAGCTCCAGAGATTCTCAAACAGAGTATAGATCTTCCTTCCAAGGCACTGCAGTACCTGTACCACTCAATATCTTGATCTTGAAGCCAGTGGGCGGAGCTTATGGTCTGCGTAAGATGGCGGCATTTACTTCAACTGCCAGAAGAACATCGCTATACGTGATGCAAGCGCACATACGGTGGGAGTAAGTTGCAACGTTCGTGCGCGTGTGATTATCTTGGGATTCGAAAGCTGAAATGTATTTTATTGGGTTCCAAAGCTAGAAACAAGTATGTAGTTAACTACCAGTCAATGAAACACGTTTAAGCTGGTCAGTAGTGAAGATATTTCCGTGATATTTCGTATGTCGCATGACGGGTCCACCTATATGGATTTATCTTAAATTAGATTTATGTTCTTCTTTCCGTTGGCCCTAAATTTTGCTTTCTGAGCAAGAGTGCAAAGTAAGGTTATGTGTACGGTGTATCATATTAGTTAAGAGTAGATAACATGTGTTACCTATAAGCAAGCAGAAAAAAAAAACTTTGAGTTGCTGTTTTAAGTCCACTTTATGCACAGTAAGGCTAATCGGGACTGGACCTACAGTTTAAAGTGGGATCCGAACCACTTGTGCCTCCACCGGGTATCGAACCCGGGACCCCTTGATTACAAAGCAATGACGCTACCACTGCGCCATGGGGGAGGCCGAAAAAAAAAACTTTGAAATAATTTCAATAATCGAACTCGTAACTGGCAGCTGTCGAGTGCTCTTTTGTGCGTTCGTGTTAAATAACGATGCATTCATGCATAAGAAAGGAATGTACATACCTGAATACTACGACATCCTAATCTAAATAATATTTGCACCTATATCAAATATATATACAGAAGGTCGTCTTATTTCCCGACGTCAAAGACCTCTGACATGTGACCAGGTTTTATTTGCAAGAACGCAAGGTTTACTTCACTTAAATATTACAAGAACACAATGTGATTAACTTTTATAATGAAATTATATTCCTTTAGGTTCCCTGTCGCTTCTGTTAGTACAGCAGCAACATGCTGAACAGGCCATCATCGCCTTGCTAACTTGCATTCAAAAGTTCACCAAATTATATGGTTCTTTATGGTGCCTAAGAATATTATGGTCTGAGTCACAGATTATAGTTCGCCGATGCTACCACCTAATGCGGCTTTAGTAATTGATTGGGTTGGTGTTTTAAGTCCACTTTATACACAGTAAGCATAATTGAGACTGGACGTACAGTTTAAAGTGGGATCTGAACCACTATTTGCCTCCACCGGGTATCGAACCTGGGACCCCTTGATTACAAGGCGACGACGCTGCCACTGCGCCATCCGGGAGGCCATCGGCTTCAGTAATAACGCGCAGGGCTAACTCCTTCCTCTTACTTCCTCCATGCTTTCTTCTGACCAAACAAATTGCTGGAAATGTATTGTCACTTTGTTACTGACGTCGCGTCAACAGTGCTCTTCAACTGAAGCGTTTCAAGACACCATATACTTTCAGGCAGGCCTGGGCAACCTGCCAGATTTGTGAGAGAGCGCTCTCGTATGCACTGGTAGACTGCAGGGAAAGCAAAGGTGATGTGGCATTATAAGATTGGCGGAAAAAAGGAAGTGAGCGAGGCAGGAGGCTTCGTCGGTCGCGTTCGTGCAGTGCGAAATCTCTCGCCATTGTAAACATGGAAACAATATGTAATTCCGTGTGAAGAAGGGCATTTTTCACAGCGGCTCCCCCTTTTCTACACTGCTGCTTACTGGCCTTGAAGTGTAGTGTGCAGGCGATATCTCGCACCGCACGGAGCTCTCGCTGGCTTCTACAAGTGGAAATGAGGTTCTCAAGCCTGTAAAGCCTATAAAATTTACATTCTATTAGAGATAGATCGGTAACACAAATACTTTGAAGAAATGTAACTATTTGTAGCATTCTTACTGCTTTCAGAATGGATATCCTGCAATAACGTCCTTGTTGAAGAATCTTGTGCGTAGGAGCTAACGATGAAGCACACTTGATATGGTCTGCACATCTTTAGAAGAGGTGAGTTTCATTCGTCTATATAACGTGTATGCAGAGTTACGGATCAACACTAGCATTGATTTCGAATCATCATATTATAACAAGACTTTTCTCCAAGGAGGGGGGGGGGGGGGCAAACATTATTTTCTTCAAGATGACAAATAACACCCTTCCAAGTGGAGCAAGGCATTTAACACACTTCGAAATTGTGGCAATGATTTATTTTGAATTATTTTAAAAGGAATAACATTCATTTTTACATTCCAATGTAATAAGCACATTGAACCAAATGAAATTTGTCGTCACTCGTTTTCCTTGGACGGAATGCAGGGCCGGGTGAACCGGGTGACTGCCCGGGGAGCCGTCCTCGTAGGGGTGGGGGTGACAAACCGGTGCGCTACGCTAACCCTTCCGCCACTCAGGCTGTCTTAGTGGATGCCAAGCATCGTTGTTAAAGGTCCAAGAACCCATAAATTATAATGAGTTCTATTGGGTTCCGTAACAGGACCGAAACCTTTCTTCTCGCACAAATTAAATTCTGTCCAAGTTGCGTATTGTTTCATTTCAATACTGAACTTGGATCGTATTTGAATTAAGGCAGAAAAAAAGTTCCGGGACCGAATTGAAATACTTAAAAAAATAAAAGGTTCTTTACGTCCAGAATCCGTTCACACTTGCTGATTTTCTCTCCTGGACCGGAATTGAATTTATTTACAATTCCTGGACCTTCAACAGCCCTGATGCCACTCAGTATTCTGTTTGTAACGAGGTATGTTGTCAAACAGTCAATAGATGTCAGTCGTAAATATTATAGTACAATATGGTACAGTTGCACCTCTCGATTGGTATTATTCATTAATAAGGATACACTTAAATGTTCATTATTATGTTTGTTACGCACAAAAATACAATTATCCCCTGTCTCCTAAGAAACATCACACAATATACAGTTATGTAGTTTCTCTTCAGAAACTTGTAAACAATGACTTTATATATTTAATCTTGTGCATGGTAGTCCGTAGCTTCACTCATTTGTTACTCAACATAGTTCTATGACAAATGTAAGTTGTGCATTATATTATCCTAATATGAATAAGTTAAGAAAGTTATCTGATGTACGATAATAACATTTCTAACAAATGTATCTCGTGATTGAGATGCATTTAAAATTTAAACGATACAACTTTTCATCAATAAATTAATTTTATTCTGCATTGGAAATAACATTTCAAGAAGAACATATTTTTTTCTGTATTCTATAAAAAACTAATTTTTCAGTTATACAAATCTGAAATCTTAACTAATTGTCAATTTTGTTGTTATGCCTTGCATATATTGCAGTAATACAGGATGTTCTTTTACGTAGTGTTAGGAAGTACAATTAACCAGAGACAAATTAGTACTTTGGGATAATCGTGAAGATTCTGAAATATTGAAAATTTATCAGTGTGTCACGGAACGAAGAGGACTGTGATGATCAGAAACATTTAGATTTCTTGAAATCCTTATTCCGACCGAGGGAACATTAATATATTCAATAATTGTACAAGTTACTTTATTTTTCTCGACTTTATAATGCATTTATCACATGAAATATACACTTACCAAGAAGTGAAATGTGTGAATAAGTTTCTTGGCCAATTCACATTTTGCTATGATACGATATGCAATAAAATTTATGAAGGCTAGTACCTATCTCACATCATCCTAACCAGATTACCTATTTTGAAACCCAAAAGGTTTGAACTCCATATACGTAAATCATGTGGTATTTTTAAAGATAATGATTACATAACCTATACACTTGTTTACAATAATTGTAAGTGGAACAATGACAGATTGTACTATTAGTCGGTCAAAATCAATATCTCAGTACAGCTCAAACGATCTACGTACGTATATGGTGGCGCTTAAGTAGTTTTAACTATATTATTTCCTATAGAGAAGTAAGTAGGTACACACAGTATATGCAATGTTCATTTATTCCATAATTTTTGGTAATTTTTCACACTTCTTCTGACCTTACAGATCAATATCAATCACAATTGAAGTGAAGGGGAGGCAAGTTTCTTGATGCATTCATACATTCATTTTTTTTTTTTTTGACCTAAAATTTCTAAGTTGATTTTCGTTTATGGTTTTCTTGTGTGCGTTATTGTTCGCTTTTGTACATACTTTTTTATATAAAGATATCTTAACATATCTTTTTATCTATTTCACAATAGTTATAGTCTAAGTCAAAAATATAAACTTGCCCCTTTGTAATCGTATTTTACAATTTTTTACAAAATATTAACAAACTCTATTTGGTCGCACACCAAACTTTCCAAATTTATTGGAAAGCGTACCTTTATTTCATGTAAAATTGTGTATGTGTAAGGTATTTCGCTCCCTTTTATACTTTGGGCATTCCAATACTAAATATGTGTATTAAGTAATGTTGCTCGTTATTCCAATTATCTGTAAACGTTGTTTATCACATTTATGCCTTGATATTGTATGTACCACTGACAGAATGATAGCTTGGGTTGAATTGAGCAATGGACCTATATGAATCGCCACTTTCGTACGCAGGATTTATTTTCGGGAGGGGCTGGAATTGTAAAGGTGGATGCTGCATAGCTGCATTCTAGGGAGCGGCATACACAATAAGATGTTCTGTATATTAAAAACTTTCCACTCTCAAAAATCACAATGGAGGATCATTTTTTAAGGTGAATTGGCATTTACTACTCTGTTTTCTTCCGAGTTCTTCACTGCTTTTATTTTTAAAATGTTGATCTTCTCAAAATTTCGGAGGGGGGCTGTAGCCCCTTTAGTCCCCCCTCTGCGTACGCCAGTGTGCATCAACGGCGTCTTCCGCCGACGAAAATCGTTGTCCATGCAATTTATTCTTGACATTCGGGAACGAGAAGAAGTCATTGGGTGCCAAATCAGGAATGTACGGCGGATGACCCATCAATTCGATTTTTTGACTGTTCATAAAGTCGGTTGTTAGACGAGATGTGTGACAGCTGGCATTGTCTTGATGAAGAATGATCCGACGGCGTTTGTTTGTTTTCCGTATTTGACCGAAGACCTCTGGCAAACAAATTGTTGTGTACCATTCAGAGTTGACCGTTCTACGTTCCTGTAAAGGCACAGTTGCCACATGACCAGTTTTCCCGAAAAAACAGGCGACCATTTGTTTCGATGTGCTTCGAGCGCGAACAACTTTTGTTGGATTGGGTTCATCTTGTAACATCCATACAGTCGACTGCTGTTTACGTTCCGGCTCATATGCATATATCCATGATTCGTCACCTGTTACAATCTTATATACGCCTTTTGAAGCACCACGATTGTATTTATTGAGCATTTGTTTGCACCAATTGACGCGAGTGACTTTTTGAGTTTTTGTCAAATTGTGTGGGATCCAACGAGAACATACCTTTCTCACAGCTAAATGATCATGTAATATTTTATATATGCTGGTGGAACTAATGCCTATGGTTGCCTCAACCTCACAGTATGTCACATGACGATCTTGCAGTATTAGGTTTTGCACAGCATTAATGTTTTCTTGAACAACAACTGATTTTGGACGACCTTCGCGAATCTCGTCGGTGAGCGAATGGCGGCCACGATTAAATTCGTTATACCAGCGTTTCACAGTGGCAAAGGATGGGGCTTCATCGCCAAATGTGGAAGTAAGTTGATCGATGCACTCTTGTCTTGATAATCCACGTCGAAAATCGTAATAAATCATCGCATGAAAATGTTCACGAGTTAATTCCATTTTATTGTTGTCGCGCAATCTCCAAGGCAACATAAACAACACAAATGAAGCTATTGACAAAACATTTGAAGTACGTTATGGTCAATAATGCCAGACGATTCCGTGCAAACGTCAAACCGTGCCTAACTTCAATCAGTGTTGCCAAGGCTCAAAATATAAATAGTGACCTTCGTATTAATACGTACTTTCAAGCAAGTAAATTGGATAGTTTTGACACTAAATTGTATTGTTTTGAGTATGTGTATACAATTTATTATAAATACGTCTTATCACGTCGATTACACATGGATGCACATTTCCGTGGAAACCTCTAATGTTAATTATTATGTTGGGAAGCATGTGTGCAATTATTAAATTTCAGACTCCCAGACAGAGGTCCTTTTCTTTCTTTTTTTTTCAAATATGGATGGTTGGCACATAGCAATTTTCATCCTATGATCACACAATATGCAAAATGTTGGTGGTTTTGGTCCCATAGTTCTGGACAACGGTCACATAGAAACGTGAACTAAATGGAGTTTCACGAACAATTACAAGTTCTATTAATGTGAAAAGTGTTATTGACGTGCATGGTATAGTTTCTTCTTTGGGAAAATGTAATATTTGCGAAAATTTTAGTCTCTGTTACTAATTGGCATACGGGAAACTAATGCTGTAATTTGGATTGACTGATTTTTTTTCTACTCTGTGTCGCTTTTCTGCTACTTTTGGCTAATCGCGATGATGAAGATGTGCGGTGATTAGATGATATGAGATGATAAACATCAAGAACACATAGGCTATGACGACGCTACACAAACCCAGTAGATGAGTAACTTTAGGATGTGCTGGATGGAAGATATGATGGCATTTGAGTGCATTACCAGATGTAACCCTTGGCAGTAATTTGGGTACATATAACCCCCACACATAGTATCACAAAATATTCGATTTGTCATTGAAAAATATAGATTGTTGGCACATATGAAAGTTACAAATTATTGGATTTTTTCTCCGTACATCAATTTAAACTGCATGTTACTAGGTCTACCAACGTGTCAAATTTCGTAATTATGTCTGCAGTTTTTTGTGGTACGAGCCGAAGAGGGTTTCAACAATAATGAACAATTTAAGAGTTGTAAAATATTGGTTTAGTAAACATCCCGAAAAAAAGCAAATAAAAAACAATACAAACGAAATAACTAATCTTGTAGATTCGTGTGGGAAGGGAACTGCATGGTAACCATCTTTTGGCTCATTGTCTAAAACATAGGCGTAACTTGGCGGAGGCCTCAGACCCCGCCCCCCTCATCCTCCAAAATTTTCAGGTTTATTCAAATTTACTGGTTAGGGGACTTGAGGGGCAAAGTAATAAAGAGTAATATTTGTGATTTCGCAAATGTCACAAATAATCTTGGACGAGTTTCTTAGCCCCAAAGTTAAGTATCAGGTTTTATTCTGCCCTCTCTGCCCTAAGTTACGCTCATGGTCTAAAAAGCATGCATGAATAATAATGCAATGAACGTATCAACGATGTAATGAGAGACTTCTAAAAACATGGCAGAATGCTTAAATTCAATCACTCGATTAGGTCTAGGCAAATTAATAACTAAAATTTCTCTTCATCTATTCAGCACTTTTTCTGCTGCTAGACTTTTTCTTCCTACAGGATTCAGGGGATTTCATATTATTTATTAACTTGTTAATTAACTTTTTTTATATAGTTCTGTCGTTCTGCAATAAAATGAAACTTATATTTTAGAAATTAACCAAAAAAATAAGAACCATGAAAAGGGGGAGGAAAGGCCAACTAAATGCAATATTTTGAATTTTTAAGGTCTTTTTCTGCGCTATGTAATTTTTATATAGTTACTAAACTGTATCCTTTGCTGAAGATATTTACGGAACTTTTCTTTCCTTATTTCTTTCCTTTTTATTTTTGAACGTTTATAAAAATAATGGTGTGCTCACTTTGACCCTGCACGTTTTTTTTTCACTATTTCTGACTTGTAATCTTTGGGGTGTAAGCTATACAGTTAGAAGTTAGCGTATAATTTACAATATTGTACCGTTAAAATTATAACATTCTGCTTGTATTTTATAGAATCGTCTGCAATAGTTTTTATTTAAATTTGAATATTTTATTATGCATAAAGAGAAATGATAATTTTAAATTACAGTTGTGTCCTCCATAAATATAATTTTGAAAACTGAATCATTAAACTTGCCTTAGTTACGGTAAATATTTGATGACCGTTAATACTTCAAAAACGGTCATGCTCATTTTTTGACAGTAGTTCGATGGCAGCGGGAATTGACGGTCTGCAGCAACGTCCCGGTATGGCTCAGGGGTTCATCCATCTTCTAAATTGGTACCTGGGGTAATCCTGAGGGTTCAAAGCGACCGGAGCGCGTTGCTGATTACATCACCTGCACAAGTGGGCAAGGTTGAGAATGTTTGGGGCCCTACTTCTACATCCACACGGCATTTTGCAATATGTAGGGGTTAGCTTTTACCTGTGTCTTATACTTTGGGGGGGGAGGGTATATTAGGAAGTCTGCTTTCTTTTTGGAGTACATACATGCACACTGATACTGTCATTTCTGCAAATTTAAGGAGTAGAAAACCTAAGTATATTTGTAAAGAATATACTTTCATCAAAGATTAATGGTGACTATTTATTGAGAGCTATTGCTGAGAAGATTCCTGAATATAGGACAAAACAAAAATTCTCATCTCGGTACACAGTACCAATTGATATAAAAATGAATAGATAATTTCAATGCAGTTGCTGTGTAGTAATTGTAGAAATAGTTTAAGCAGAAGAAGTTGTAGTAGTAACCTTGAATAGAGAAAACTATTACAATAATTATAACTTCATAATAAATCATCCCTTTCTCATTCTAATTTCTTTCTGAAGATTCACTGCTCCAGTGCTGGGTTCACAAAATGTTTATTTTTCGTCCAATAATATTGTGTTCTGATGAAGTTATTACTCTAAAAATTGAAGTAATATTTTAATTCCTTGAACATTTACTGCAATTCCACATATGAACTTCCAGAGACTGTTCATGAAGACACTTCTTCTTTGCAAAGCATTGTTCAATATAAGGCATTAGGGTAAGGACGGGGCAAACGGACACCGGGGCAAACGGACAGTCCCTAAGAAAAATACGAATAATTTGGCTTTGAAGTTTGCAACAGTTCATCGGTTGGCGTTGTGATTTGAAGCACAACGTTGGCGAGAAGGTGTGTTGAACATCGGTTGAAATCTTGTAGAAGAACGCCAATCCAGCCGTAAAACCTGACCAGGTAAGGATATTTGTACTAGCAAGAACCTAAACAGTAAAAATCTGTGTGCGGAACATAAGGATTGCTTGGATTATGATGGTCCCGCCAATGTTGCGCTTTGTAGTGTCGATATGTCATTGCCTCCTCGACATACACAGCCTGTGTCAACATACTGCTGCCATGTGGTGGGCTTTTTCGAAAATGTAAAGCCCAAGGCTACAGGCGGGGCGAACGGACAGGCTTGTGTTGGGGCAAACGGACATGCATAAAGTGCATATCTTTTAAATACTATAAGGTATTATGTAATTCAGCAACTAATCTACATTTGACTCAAAGTCGAAAGGGCATGTGTGAATTGTATGTAATGCATGTTTTACGCTTCAGATGTATGCCTTTCTAAAATAATGTGTTCTTGTTACAGGATAGTGCGACATCGTGAACGATCCACAGACCGCTGTTCCTGGACAGATGACAATATGCAGAGGGCTGTTAATGCAGTACAAGATGGCATGCATCTAGCTACAGCCGAAAGAACATTGTCTGTTCCGCAGATCACTTTACAGAGACGGGTGAGTAACAACGTGCAAATTCCGAAATTTGGCCATCACACTACGCTTTCAAATGCAGTGGAGGTACAACTGGTGGAGCACCTTCTGAAACTTGATTCTATAGGATATGGTCTGACCTATAAGGAACTCCGCAGTTTGATATATTGGTATGCACTTACAAATGGTGTGCTACATTCCTTTAATGATCTACAAATAGCAGGGAAGGACTGGATACAAGGATTTTTAGCTCATCGCAAGTAACTCAGCTTGCGTGTTGCAGAGGCTATGTCATATGCTCACGCTAAAGGATTATCAAAGGCAAGTGTTAACATCTTTTACAATAATTTATCAAAGTTGCTAGACGAACACAATATTTGGGACAAACCTGCCAACATATACAACTGTGACGTGACAGGAATGTAACTGATCTACAAACCAAAACGAGTCACATCAATGCGGGGCAAGAGAAGTCGTGAGCCAAACGAATTGTGAAAGGGGAGAAACAATCAGTGTTATGGCATGTGTATCTGAAACTGGCCACTATGTGCCTCCTTTTGGTATCATGAAATGTTAAAGATATAATGAGAACTATGAAATTGGCATGCCTCCTGGGACGAAAATTGTTCTTTAGGATAGTGGCTACATGCAATGGGAAGAGTTTGCTCATTTTATGGACCATTTCATTAGTGTCAAACCCCCTGGTCCTGTAGTGCTCATTCTTGATGGACACGGATCGCATTGTTCAGATCCACCAACTCTGGAGAAGGCATTAGCCAATAACGTGTACCTTCTGTGTTTACCTTCACACAGCACACACAAACTTCAGCCGCTCGCCGTTTCGTTCTTTGGGCCACTTAAAACATTTTACAACGACGGCTGTAGAGTTTACGTGCGAAGAAATCCTGGGAAAGGTATCAATAAAGTGGCCTTTGGTGGCATTTTTGCAGAGGCTTGGAATCGTGCGGCCAAAGTGGGGAATACAGTAAATGGGATTCATCCATTTCATCCACAACGCCTGCCTGAGCACGCATTTATTCCTGGAACTGTCCATGAAGTGAATAGTCAAGATCAACGATCACCAGAACCTTTAGCGACAGACGATGCCTCATCCCAAGGAAGATTTCAAGAACTCAACACCTTGCCATCAACTTCTGGGACCTCGAGCAGGAAACGAAAAACGGGGGAATCGCACTTATTAACGGATCCTTCTTTCATCGCTCGCCTCAAAGAGAAAAACTGACTGCAGCTAATCAAACAACAAGACTGGGAAAGCATGTTAAACGCACCGCAAAAGATGTGTGCCGTGTATGCAACGTTGTGTACAAGCAGGGTCAACACTGGGTGCAATGCTTAGTGTGTTCTGTCTGGTTCCACGTAAAGTGCGTTGCAAATGGAAATGACCCATACTTTGTGTGTTCTTCTTCTGAGAGACATGACAGTTCATAAATGAGCTAGTGTCCATTTGCCCCTCTCACATGTCCGTTTGCCCCGCCACGGTGGGACAAACGGACACTGCTACACACACTGATTCATTTAACAATTTGGAGGACAACGTTCATTATTTTGAATTATACATTGTACTATTTGTTAGCTCAATGTTCAAATTTCTATATCGACCAAAATTGTAATTTTTCAATAAAAAGTTTGATAGTTATTTTCCAATATATCCTTAGGGTGTCCGTTTGCCCCGTCCTTACCCTATTAAGTATATCTTCAAAAAAAAAGTTATGTGTACACAGTTTCATAATATTTGGATTTAATGTCAGTGATTGTGCTTATGGCTTTTCAAAGCATGAGCATTTACTTGGCTTACCCCCCTCTCATAAATTTTATCAACAAAAAAGTTATTATCGTTTTCATTATTTACAAATTCAAATTTTGTACAGAAATGCACTTGCATTAAGAGAAGTCTTAGTGACCCTCAAAAGCGGAAGAGTAAATACGTCACTGTCTGTACAATTTGTGTGAATGCGTTATTTGTTTTAATTAAATGATGATAACTCATTTGTTTATTGGGACACGAATTTTTCGTGTTATAGTTTTAATGTGGTTTGTCATCTCTGTTGTCTAGATATCTGTGATAGAAAATAGGCTTATGTAGCCACAAAACTATTGCGAAAGTAAACCACACTAAGATTGACGTGAATTTTCTAGAAGCAATTCTAGTAGTTTTGGAAATTTGCTCTCCTTTCGGAAAATCGCTATCATATTTCAAATTCTGAAAAAAAGATTTTTTTTCTTCAGAATTTGAAATATGATAGCGATCTTTTGAAATGAGAGCAAAACCTACTAGACTGGTGTCGGCCTATGGTACATCTCAGCTTGTGCATAATCATTTCAAAGGAAGTTACTGAATGGCATGCATGATAGAAATCGAATTAAGAACAGTATACGGTGGATCTTTACTCCAATTGTTAAATGAAATTTTCAGAAATTAAATACTTCCACTCCATAACATTATTCACATATGGTTTTATTAACACTTTAATTTGTAAAGTTTCAAATTTGCAATTTTTTCAAAAGTGATTCCAGGAATTCGAATTAACTTTGTAACGAGGATATGTAGTAAGTGTTTTGAGATTTTTTGACAGGCATATGAGTGGGAAGTAGGGAGAGAAGATGAAAGTATTTTATCAATTTATTTATTGGACATTCTTCTTATTTTTCGTCGATTTTCTGCCGACTGTGGCTAATCGCGACGTTAAAATGAACAACGATTCAGTGAAATTAGGACCCAGGGCAGAACTCGAACCAGGAACCTTAGCTATCGAGATCGTGAGACCTTGTCCAACGTACCAGAGAGCAGGTGGCTTAAATCGTTAAGTGTTCAACTTTCAAAATTGAACTGCGAAATATATTCCACCTATTTCAGGTACGTGACGATCCGAATATTCTTACAATTACGACGATACGGTAATATATATATATATATATATATATATATATATATCACTGTTCTTTATTTTCTTAATGCGACTTACCAATGTCGAAGAATCATAATTAGGGCTAGAAAGTTGACAAATCATCTCTCTTCCTGGGCTTTGAAGACAATGCTGAACCTTATAGTAGTTCATTTCACTTCAGTTAGAACCAGAAAAAACTTTTTCTATTTTGCATTCCCCCCCCCCCCCCCGCTGCCTTTTTTAGGTCATTTTTCAGTATTTTTGCCGTTTTCATTGCATTTTTATAATTTTTTAGGTTTCTTTTTCTCCTTCGCAGTTGTATCATGAATTTTAAATGCATTTGCTAGTGTGAAATCAAGTAAAAATATGAAGAACTACATTAGCACTTTTTCCCCCCTTTGCTCCAATAGTTTAAACCACCAAACAACAGATTTTATGAAATTATTCATTAGTCTCTTGTAATTTATGAAAATCAAGCTTTCAGTTTAAGAGCGGAAACTATTTTTGGGTAATTTTTTGAAATGTTTAAGTGATTTTTTAAAAATTTTAAGATCATTCTATAGGTGATTTTTTAAAAGATTTTTTAGGTCATCAACTTACGAGCCCAAATCATAATGTTTTGCTCATTCTCAGCCATTATTAATAACAGTCAAAGGCAGACTTTCCTTAGCTTTGAAATTCAGAGGTAGGTGAAGTTTGAGCTTTTACTTTGGGGGGCGGGGGCCAGACTCTGGGAGAAGCATATGATGTACCTAAGGGTTGTTCAATATCCCCAAGTTTATAAGGATTTCGGAGGCCTTCCCCCGGAAATTAAAAAACAACATCTTAAAAACACTTAGTTTTACGCCTTTTAGATTTGAAAGTGTTAAATTTCCTCGCTTAAGTAAACAAATATTAATTAGTATATTGGCTGTCAGTTTTAAAAGAAGCAAAACAGTACGATTATTGCATTTTGCATTTCATTAATTTTTTATTGATACAATACTCCTATTACTTTTAAAAAAAAGTTACGGTACAATAGTAAGCTTCAGAAATTTTAGAAAAATTAAATTAGAAAGTTATTTTGATGCCCCAGCAGTAACTGTTGACTCAACACAAATACGTTTTTCTTTCTTCAAACTGTACACATCAATCAAATCGTCTAAGATCTGTTGTTGCGGTGCAATTACCGCACATGCCATCATGCAAACGTCAAGATTTGCGGTATGGTTTCATAACAAAATGTAGTAACTGAACTTGATCATGTGTTATTGCCTTAGTCTTTTTTTAAGTTAGGGGCCCCTCCAGAGCTCCGCCTATGGGTGGGTGGGAGGAGGGTCATTCTATCACAAATGTTCCTCATAGTCATTAGAGTACCCAGGATATTTTTTCGGAGCGACTGGAATTGTAGAGGTGTGATATTGATTGATTGATTTGGATTATTTAACTTTGCTTTTCTGCAACATTTGGCTAATCGCAAGATTGACGAAGAGGATACTCACAACGTACCCCCATGTACAGGACTGGAATCGAATCCAGAACCTCTGTGGTGGGATACTACATAGTTGCGTTCTAAGGGGTGAGAGGGGGGGGGGGTGCTGGATAAACTGTAAAATATTTCGTGATTATCATTTCTGACCTTCGTTATAAGAGTTATTCAAAGACATAAATGGTAAACTGGGGCCATTTTTAAAGTGACGTACATTTGCCACTTTGATTTTCTCGACTTCTTTGCTGGTTTCATTTCATAATGTCGACTTCCTCAAAATTTCTGGAGGTGTTGCAGCTCAATCCCCTGCCTACGCATTGCTCATAGCAACATGCTTTCTAGCTAAATTGCAAAACCTTTGAATCTCCAAGGTAAAACAAAAAATACTAACTACAACCTAATTTTGATTTCTTTCCATTTCTAAATACTTTTCTTTTTAAGATACAAAAATTGAAATTTTTACACCTAAAATAAGAAACTTTCCTGTGCCAGTGACCTAATATTGCACAGGACACGTCTTTCCTGGAACATACAATTAGAAACTAGTTGTAATTCTTATAATTAAAATTATCTCTAAAGTGGTGTAGATCTGCCACACTTCCCGTAGGATCCCAACATCCTTTATGTTTGTTATTGTTTTCTTCTTTGCATTTTGCCTTGTAATCAAGGGGTCCCTGGTTCGATACCCGATGGAAGCACATGGTGGTTCGGATCCCACTTTAAACTGTAGGTCCAGTCCCGATTAGCCTTACTGTGCATAAAGTAGACTTAAAACACGAACTCAATCTATCAATCTTCTTTGCATTTTCCTTATTTCATTATATTTTTCTGCAACTTTTGGTTATAGCAACGAGGATGAAAATTGAACAGGAATATACACAAAGGAACACTTACACCAAGGTCGGGACTTGAACCCACGATCCGACTTTCGTGGCGAACTGGTTAGCACATGCTACGACGCCAGTGGTCTCAGGTTCGAATCCCGACCTGCGAATGAGTGTTTTTTTCTGAGTGTCCGTTCATCATTTTTATCATATCGTCACTCATCCTCATCGTCGCGATGAGCGCCAAAAGTGGCGGAAAAGAGAAGTAAAATAAGTCAATCGAACCCAGAATCTTCTGCCGCGAAGGTACTTTCCCCGAGGGCGCAGTGGTATGGTCGTTGCCTTGTAATCAAGGTATCCCGGGTTCGATTCCCGATGGAGGCGCATAAAGTGGTTCGGATTCAACTTTAAACTGTAGGTTCAGTCCCGATTACCCTTACTGTGCATAAAATGGACTTAAAACACGAATTCAATCAATCAATCAATCTTCTGCTGCGAAGTCAAGAGTTGATCAATGAAAAATCTCCTCCTCTTGTCGTTGGTCATGCCAGTTTGATTCTTAAAATTCCTTTTTCGACATTACACTCGCGCGCACACACACAACCCCCTTTCTCTCCATTTTCCCGTATTATTTCTTATGTGCTACATATTCACATGGTTAAATTGATTGATTTGCTTTATTTTACTTCGCCTTTCTGCCACATTTGGTTAATCGCGAAGATGAGGATGAGTAATATGATGAAATTGATGAAGGGACACTCACAAAGAACATCCATATCGGGATTAAAACCTGGGACCGTAGCGCGATGTGATAACCACTCTGCCACGGAGGCTGGCTGTTAAATTGAATTTCTATATATTTGAAATTAACTATTTTCATTGTATACATGTGATTGTTCCCTTTACACCCTAGTGAACTACAAATAAATATTTAGAATATTAATTTACCTTGCATTTCCAAAATTTACTCCAAGTTTTCTGTGTGGAACGTATTAAATACGATAGAGCTGCAACAGACAATTTTGTGGGAAGTCCAAGTGATGCAAAAGACAGCATGTCTGAAATGCCTCGCGGATGGTCATATCTTGATGCCCAGCTTCCTTGAATGGAGCCGAGCGAAACATCCTGCATAGCAAGATCTTCGAGGGACAAACAGGTTCCTCGTCGGATAGCTTCCCCTCTTGAAACTTGCCCCAAGCATAGTAGGCGTTGAGTTGGATGTGAATCTCAGACATACGGGATTAGGTTTTCATTAGAGAATATTGCTATCATTGCTTCATTCTAGCTTCTGCAGCACTGAATGTATTAACAGCAACATCATAACTAGGGGACCAGATAGTTATCCATTTAAAATGCCTGAAATATACACTAAAAAGATGCAAAATATGAAAATAAATATGCACTTTAGAAAAACGTTTTACCTTTTTAAAATATTTTCTTTTTGTTACTGCTGGCATCCGTGCCAGAGTGGTCGCAGGTTCGAATCTCGGCCTGAACATGGGTGTCTGTGAGTGTCCATTCAGCATATCAATACTCATCTTCGCAATTATCTAAAAGTGGCAGAAAAGCGAAATAAAATAAGCCAAATAAATAAATTTTAATCTTTTAGTTACTGGAATAATCTTACGTGTAAACAGACGTGTCCTACGTCATTCATTTCCTAAGCTTTAAACATGTAAAAAATGTAAACGATGCAGTTCCTGTATTCCTCTACACACTCTTGATTACTTCACACTGCTATTTTATATACGAAGAAAAAAACATTTCTTACAGATTATGACTGACTGCATTACAGATTTTCAACTTTGAAACTCCTGTTTTCGGCAAGAATATTTTTATACTCATTAAAATCAGCCTCTAATTCACAAGATGCAATTGGATAATATTTTAAGCCAATTAGACGTCAAGTTAAAGATCATCTATAGGCTGTCTATGTCATTATTGTCGTTTCTCTTTCAAAAAGAGTTGAGTTCTCCCTGAAGGACGACGAAAGAAGTTGCATCTCCTTGTTTTGTACAAGAAAGTGGAGAATAAACAGCACGAAGGAAATAGTTAATTCTTTTTATTAAGAAAACAAAACGCCCAACGCACAGACGTAAAATACAATTTTACTAGTGGTTGTTGGCTCTATAATATCCCCCGTTTGTATAATTGAGAGTGTAATAGAACTTGTAGGGTAGTGCAAAGTCAATTTTCCAACTCCCAAAAATATCAATTTATAGAGTGTTCTTGGAAAATTTGAGGTATTGTTAATGGATTGTGGAATAATTTCTGTCCGTGAGGCCAATACAGGGATAATAACTGTACATCGGAACAAAACGGGAAAAAAATTATGTACGGCAATTCAGGAATAATTACTGTATACTTCGGCAATACAGGAATAATAACTGTACATCGAGACAAAACGGGAATAATTTCTGTACATTAGGGCAATTCAAGAATAATTACTGTACATCGGAACAAAACGGAATAATTTCTGTACATTAGGGATAAACAGTATAGGATATAATGGACAGAACCAAATGCAATGATATAGTAGCATATGAAAACCTAATACAATACAATGTACTTGTATTTTGTTCTTATTTTACGACACTTTCCTACCCCTCTTGATTAATAGCGACTATGAGGATGGTAAATAAATTGATGAAATTGATAGAGGAACAGCACAACAAACGTCCATGATTCGAAAAAAAAATACTGTTGGAATGTACAAGTACTTTATATTCAATTTTTAAAAAATGAAGAATTCTTTAATTTTGTATGGTAAATTTAGACAGCATACATTGTTTGAAAAATAATGTATTACACTCCCCAAAAAAGTTTGGAATATTGTTATATTAAGCGATAGGTTTTGATGGATTGATTCATTTGGTGCTTTTAAGTCCGCTTTATGCACAGTAAGGCTAATCGGGACTTAAAGTGGGATCCGAACCTCTATGTGCCTCCACCGGGAATCGAACCCCGGACCGCTTGATTACATGGCGACGACGATTAGACGATAGGTGATAGGCAGGGTGGCTACGTCAGCGAGAACACGAGAATGTCCAGCAGACAGATACTATATGTTGTTGAATTTCAAGATCTTGCCTATCACGTATTGCCTAATGTGACAATATTCCACATTTTTGTGAGAAGTGCATTTGACTTGTACTATAAAATAAAAAAGTAAAGATAAAATTGTTTCATATACGCTAAAACCCTAAAAGTGACAATTGACACATATATATTGACTCTAATAACACATTAACGTGCATAAACTGCAAATTATGCATTTTTTAGTTTGCCAAAATACACATACAAATGTGTTAAATATTATTTTTATCAGATGAAATTCTGTTTGATGCACTAAAATGCATCAATTGGGATGATCAGACAAAATCATTTCAAAGATATGTATGTACCCAATATGGCTTAGTAATATATTTTGTTCTTTCACATCAAAAAATACAACAGAAATTTTAATGAAAGTACCACAATGTTGTTTTTATGGGAAGATAAGTATAATGGTACATACATAATGGCATGTGAGATTTGCACAAAAAATAATACTGTTTACAAACCAATAAACAAGGAAGTGACGTGTCACGATTTGTAACCATGGATTACACATGACAGTCTGGGCAAATGAAAGGTCTTAGCGAGTCCCACACACTCTACTTGAACATAAGAGTAACAAATATCACATTTGCGTATGTTTTTCACGATATATTCCTATGTAGGCCATGTTGAGTCTGCCTTACATAGTATTCTTTTCCTTCCTTATAAACAGGACTTTAGATTAATGTCTATACTAAGTACATTGTTGTAAAGTATAAATTATAAGCTATCATAATATGTCCTAAAGATATAAATACCTATCCCTTGGAAGATGCAGTAAGTTATTACTGCCATGTGTAATATTAGATCATCAATCACGATGTCCAGCTGTAATATAGATACAGCAAACAGGTTGGACAGTCTAAATGACATGCTAACGTCATCTGTTGAATTCACCATGTAACTACTTGGAAAAAGCAAATTGGCCATATTGGGTACTAGGCCATATTGGGTTCAGGTACCTTATATGAATATGATATTTTCGATCTCGAAAGTTCCCTAACTCGAAAAACCTCTCCGCTGACTGTAATGCGTAGAATGGTGTAGGATACATTGACACTTGATTGAAATGGAAATATAATGAATAGAATAGAATGATCACACATAAATTGATATGAATGGAACAAATTTGCATAGAGAAGACTTGATAAATTTTATTTCCTACAATATTAAATTTTGCAAGTACACAAAGGTTGTTGGCAGTATCTCGGACACAATGGTAAATTCCACACAAAAGCTGTTTTTCACCTTGAAATTCTCTTATTTCTCATATTTCAAGTATCTGTTTCCTCCCTGTATTTGCTTGTCCGTTCATCATTACATGCTACACTAGGCTAACGCTGTCGGCTTGTAATCAAGGTATCCTAGGTTCGATCTCCGGTGGAAACATATTACGCAGTGGCTTCATAGTTATAGAAACTGTAAGAAATTTCAGTTTAAAGAGGAATTATCACTTGTTCAAAATGCCAATAATTCTGGCGCCATATCATCGCTCAAGTTAACTTATCATGTTCATTTTGAATATATTTACCATAACGTTTTCTCTTACTGCTCTGCACACTTATTCTTTATCTCTATGAATTCTTTCATAACCTCCTCTAGTATTTTTCTACTTTATTCAATTTTAAATGAATCTGCGATCGCGTTGTTCCCTTACGTGATCTTTGGTACACACACAATATCTTGGGAGTCTGTGGAGGAAGGCTGTGAATGATGGTAGATAAGAGGAGAAAGCGAGTTGGCAAATTCGCGAATCAGCAAATTTTTGGAAACCACATAATAGAAAACAAAATCGTCCTTCATTTTGAAATGTGACTGATTTCACTGAAGTGCAATTCCACAGTTTCGTTTTTATGTACTCCACTCCAATATCGTGCCAGCTGACACACTATTACGGCTATGTCGCTGTACTTAACCCTTTTTCCTTAAGTAAGTGTAATCATACATACAATATTATCTGCTGTATTTGTCGCCGAAACACATTTATACAAACTTACATTCCAGAGGAGAACCCTTGCTTTGATTATTTATGTATCAAAAAATGTCGTTTTTTGACCGAAATAACTAATATAAGTAATAAACCTGAATTTGTTCCTTGTGGTAGCATACATGCAATTGTGAAAAGTACCACTTTTAAACATAAAGATATCCATAAATATACCTGGTCTTCTCCAGATGGTAAAACTCATAATCAGATAGATCATATTCTCATTGATAAGAGAAGGCATACTAGTATAATTGACGTTTGTTCACATAGAGGTGCTGACTGTGCCAGTGACCATTATTTAGTAATTGCTAAATTAAGACAAAGACTCGCAGTGATAAATCATAAGCAACAAAACCTAAAAGATCTAAAATTTAATACAGGAAAATTTGCTGATGAAAGAATTAAGAAAGATTACCAAATTAAACTGTCAAATAGATTTGATGTCTTGCAGGATTTAAATGATGATGAAAATATAAATGAAACAGACGTAAATAAGAATTGGGAGCACATAAGTAATGCAATAGAATCAGCAGCTAAAGAAAGTATAGGATACCATAAACCAAGAAAAAGTAAGCCATGGTTTGATAATGAATGTCATAATCTAATAGAAATAAGAAATCAGGCTAGACTTAGGTGGTTAAATAACTCTGATGATACAAATCTAAGCAATTATAATAGAATAAAGTGAGAAGTTAACCGCACGTTTAGAAGTAAAAAGAGAGATTACTTGAAAAGCAAAATTAACGAAATTCAAACAAACAGCAAAAACAAAAATATTAGAGATTTATATAAAGGTATAAATGAATTTAGAAAGGGGTGGCAACCTAAAGTAAACTTGATAAAATATAAAGACGGTGATTTTCTAACACCCAAGCGATATTTTAAATAGATGGAAGAACTACTTTAATGACCTTTCAAATGTTCATGTAGGAGATAAATCAGAAGTAAATGAAGTACACACAGCAGAACCTTTAGTTTCAGAACCTAACTTGACTGAAGTTAAAGATGCTATTAAAAGGCTAAAGAATAACAAAGCACCTGGCATTAGTGTTGTCCACGGGACGAGACGGGACAGGCTTTTAAAAATTCGAGACGAGACGAGATTGACCATGCGTCATGAGACAAACGAATATTTTCGAGACGAGACAGCATTTCCACGAGACGAGACAGGCCAAAGTCTCGTCTCGTGGGCAACACTACCTGGCATTGATTTAATACCAGCTGAGTTAATTAAATATGGTGGAAATTCGTTAATATGTCAAATTCATAAATTAATTAGTTTAATATGGAATAAAGAAGAAATCCCTCAACGGCGGAAAGAATCGGTAATTGTTGCTGTGTTTAAAAAAAGGTGATAAAATGAACTGCAATAATTACCGTGGAATTTCTCTACTCTCAACAACATATAAAATATTATCTAACATTGTTTTAACAAGACTAACACCATATGCTAATGAAATTATAGGTGATTATCAATGTGGATTTAAACGTAACAGATCAAATGTTTCACATTAGACAGGCACTTGAAAAAAGTGGGAAAATAATAAAAATGTCCATCAGCCATTCATTGATTTCAAAAGAGCATATGATTCGGTCAAAAGAGATAAATTATATAATATATTAGTCGAGTTTGGAATACCTAAGAAGCTTGTTAATATGATAAAAGTATGCACCAGTGAAACAGAAAGTAAAATTCGTGTGGGTATTATTGTGTCTGACAAATTTACAATTCATGATGGGTTAAAACAAGGAGATGCATTATCTCCATTGCTGTTTAATTTTGCCTTAGAATATGCTGTTAGGAAGGTAAAAGAAACTAAAGTAGGACTAAAATTAAATGGTGTGACTTAGTTGTTAGTATATGCAGATGATGTAAACTTATTAGGGGATGATATAAATACAATTAAGAATAATGCTAAAATATTTTTCAAAACTGCTAAAGAGATAGGTTTGGAAGTTAACAAAGAGAAAACTAAATATATGCTTACAGGCCGAAACCAAGTCTTAGGTAATAATCAAAATCTAATTATTGATAACAACTCGTTTGAACCACTTTCCAAATTCAAATACTTAGGAGTAATATTAACAAATGAAAATTATATTAAAGAGGAAATAAAAAGTAGGCTTAATTCAGGAAATGCATGTTACTTCTCTCTTCATAAACTTTTGTCTTCTCGTTTAATATCTAAGAAACTAAAAGTTAAAATATACAAAACAGTAATTTTGCCTGTAGTATTATATGGATGTGAAACTTGGTCCCTTACATTGAAAGAGGAACATAAATTGAGAGTATTTGAAAATAAGATCCTTAGGAAAATCTTTGAACCTAAAAGGGATGAGGAGACAGGTGAGTGGAGAAGGTTACATAATTTAGAACTACATAATTTGTATTCATGTCCAGATATTATTAGAATAATTAAATCAAGAAGACTTAGGTGGGCAGGCCATGTGGCATGAATGGGAGAGGAATGGGAAACATGATGGTAAGAGGCCTGTAGGAAGGTCAAGACGAAGATGGAGGGACAACGTTGAGATGGACCTAAAGGAAATCGGTAGGGATGGAAAAGAGTATATAGATCTTGCTCAAGATAGGGACAGATGGAAGGCCTGTGTTGCTGCAGCCATGAACCTTCGGGTTTAAGAAGGTTAGAGAGTTAGTTAGTTGGTAGCATACATGCAGGTCAAGTTCTTAACGAGCAACACGTTGCTGTGAAAAGTTCCTCGCTTTGATATCCTGTGCATGTTGTTATAATTTGTCGTTGTACGAAGACATCCTGGCCGATGGGGCAATGGTGACGTTGTTGCCTTGTAATCAAGAGGTACCAAGTTTGATACCCGGTGGAGATAGTGGTTCGGATCCCACTTTAAACCTAAAAACAATTCATATTATCCTAACTAAGTGGACTTTAAATAATGTTCAAATGACAACGAAAATGGCCTTTTTCGTACATAGATTTGCAGTCTATTAAGTTTTTGAATCTTTAAATTAAGACCACTGCCGTACGTAGAAGTTTTTTTTCTGGAGGGGGGGGGGCAGCATTCACAATAAGATAGTTCTTATATTTGGAACTTTCCACTCTCATGAAATAGTAATCGGGAGTAATTTTAAGGGGAGTTTGCATTTACCACTCTGGTTTATCCCGAGTTCTTCACCGCTTTTAATTTCAAAATGTTGATTTTCTCAAAATCTCCCTCTGTGTACGCCAGTGATTGAAACACAGCCTTTTTATCATTAACTTAGATTATGTTACCAACATTAACAATGAACCACTTCAAGTATGCTTACTTACGCTGATCTTAAAGTAATACTGAAGAGCAATTTGATCATTTTAGTTCGTTTTTGCCTTGTACTCAAGGGGTCCCGGGTTCGATACCTGGTGGAGGCACATAGTGGTCCGGATCCCACTTTAAACTGTAGGTCCAGTCCCGATTAGCCTTACTGTGCATAAAGTGGACTTAAAACACTAAATCATTCAATCAATCAATCATTTTAGTTAAAAAAAACCTTAGGAAATAATGGCATCCCCCCATCTCCCCCTCCTCATCATCATAAGTGAAGTGTCCTGTGGAAATGATACTCAAACCGGTGTTGGTTTGTACGTCTAAGTCAATCACTGTAACTACTCGAGATATAAAAATAATATCGGATGCTTTGAAAGATCTACTAGTATTGATCTACTATTGGTATTGATTGTTAAGTTATAGTTGTAGTTACTGATATATCGATTATATCGATACGAGAAGTAAACGAAAGTTTTATGAACTGAAATCCATATTTCGTACTGTTCGACGTAACAGTCAGTAAATGCCATTATTACAATATTAGCTGGCATACCTAATCTGTACATATGTTTCAACAATGCCTATCTTATTATCTCAGATTCTATGGAAAATTATGAGGATGCTAGTTCAGTATAATACTCAGTAAATTTCTGATACAGTGCTACGTTTTAAGCCAAAATTATATGCATCAGAAAGAACGATTCATGAAGATGGATTAGGAAAGGTAGGATATGAAGATGTATGTTGTTTTAAGGCTATGCATTTTTTTATATATACCATGTGTGCCTGTGCAAGAAAATGCTGTACAAATTGAAATGATTTGAACTAACTTCTAGCCTTTTTAAACCCGAAGGTTTATGGCTGCAACAACACAAGTCTTCCATCTGTCCCTGTCCTGGGCTAGATCAATCCAATCTTTTCCATCCTTATAGATTTCCTTTCGGTCCATCTTCGTCTTGGCCTTCCTACAGGTTTCTTACCATCAGGTTTCCCAACAAGAATCCTGTAAACTCTTCTTTCCTCTCCCATTCGTGCCACATGGCCTGTCCATCTAAGTCTTCTTGATTTAATTATTCTAATAATATCTGGACAGGAATACAAATTGTGCAATTCTAAATTATGTAACCTTATCCACTCATCTCTTTCCTCATCCCTTTTAGGTCCAAATATTTTGCAAAGGATTTTATTTTCAAATACCGTACTCTTAATTTATGTTCCTCTTTCAAGGAAATAATTTGAAGGGAGTGACAATTGAAAAAACAAAATGGGAAAATAAATAAATGTTATTTTGTGCTTGAAAGTAATGTTTATTATAAAGGCTTGTTTTTGCTCATGGAATGCATAGGCTACACTTCTTGCAGATAAATGGCTTCTCCATTTGAAAAGTCCCATGTGTTTAAGAGACTTGTCTTCTAAAATTGACATTGCAGCTTTCTGAATCCTGAGTCTTTAGCAGTTATCTTCAAATTAAACTTGCCCTTAGTAGTTGCCATCCATTTGTAATTGTGTATTTCGTCCATTGCAAATAATAATAATAATAATTGTTACTTAATGCTGAACACAACTGTTTGCCAAATACAGTACGACGTCCAATATTTCTACAATTACCAGTAGTACACAACATATCGTCGTCTAAATTGTTTAGCAATCCAACCACCATTGATACCGTTTACAGATAGCAGTGAGTTTTGTCTAATCTTATATTTAGGATAGCATTTAGACAATATCAGTCTTCGAAGAGAATGTTTTCCACAAATGTACTTGTTTTTTAATCCTTCAATAACATAGTTTGTAAATTAAGAGACTTCAACCAAAGAAAACCCCAGATAATCAGCAATTAAATGCTAAAACATTATAGCTATTGCATTTAATATGATTACTGTCCTACAGTTATGTATATTAGTTACTTTCCCCCTTTTCAAAATTTCTAGGAATGGTTTGTTAGACAAAGTTTTAAGTAACGGTACTAGATCTTCTTCATTGCCTTCGAATACAAAGTTAGCTACTTTATCTAGATCAATTCCAGATCTGTTTTCCAACTTACAAATAACCTTAATCACGTATTCTTCTAAAATTAATTGTCTATCATGTAATTAACAAACGTATTAACATTACTTACATATATCTTTGATTTGGTTGAATATGATTTATGAAAAACATCTGTGAAAGCATTGACTATATCATGTTGTTTGTGGTCGAATTCATCTCCATAGAATGTGCTCATTAAAGCATTCTATCTTATTCTTGTTTAAGTGTAACGAGAAAATTATTTCTTTCATTGCTTTCTTCTAAAGATAGAAAGTATTGTTTCTTTGTTGATATGTATTAATTTTTGGCATCTTTTCAAGATTGGATTAGGTTACACCAATTTGTTTATATTTAACATGATATTTTCTCTTTTTATAATAACAGTAATTTTTATTTTTATTTATAATAATAACAAATGAAATTACACCCAGTCTCTCTAGAGAGGAATTAAAGACCAAGAGAAAATGTAATGTTACTGAGTAGTATTATCTGAAATGGATTATTGTACACCAAAACAAAATCACTCGATCAGCCTTTTCGACACACTTATATGTCCCTCCGCCAGACATACTTAGGGTCGGACATACCTTACCTTCGTTTTACTTTTGCAACCTCAGAAATCAAATACACGTAAAGTAAAAATGTAAAAATAGCCCGTGCACATTGTAACATACCGTGAATGCATGTGGAAGAGAGCCCCGCATATTCACAATCTCAGACACTTGTGGAGCTCCGGACGCTTTGTAGCTATTTTCAAAGCAATTTTCTCCTGTGAATATAGACGCAAGGGCTGCAGTCCCACAAGACCCCTAAAATCAGGCCAGCTAGTGCCTTAGAACATTTTTGTCTATTATATTCATGAATCACATTCTGGAAAGCCACCTGCTAGAATGTTCCAGAACAACTTTCTAATAGTCTGGAGGGGAGTAATGTTTGTGTATATAAATCGTTCTGTTTTTGTATCTTGTTACATTTGTACTTGGTGCAGAGTCTGAAGAAGACCTTGCTATAAGGTTGAAACGTTAAGTTTAGTTTATGTTTGATAATAAAATTAAATTACTGCCTTGGTCAGCATATTGAATTTTTATATCATGGAAACAAGGCTTAATGGTGTTATAATATGAAGCAAAGAAGGCCGAGCGTGTCCGTTCGTCTATCTGTCCGTGTCACTCTCAATATCTCTGGAACTACAAAAGCAATGAAAACAGAATTTGGCGGACTGATGGGCCTACTTAATAACACCTCAATGCAATAACAAATAACTCGATCAGCCATTCTGTTTGGCCATGTGTCGCAACAATCGATTAAAAGTGCCCTGTCGATATGTCGAAAACTAACAACTGTGAAGATCTACACTTTTCTACAAATGAAGATCTAGTAGCCTAAATCTAGTTCAACTCCGCATAAATTATTTTGATTGGCACGCCCGTCTGTCTGTGAAGGCTTGAACAATTTAATGTCAATAATTGACATATTTTTAATGCTTCCATGTTTTCAAAAGAACTTCATGGTCCATTTCTCCGTTCAAGTCAACAATGGAAACCAATTGATACCTATTGACTTCTCAGAAACTACTAACGATAAAAACATAAAATTCGTTCAACAGTCAAATCTACCTGACACTAACCTAACATAAAGGATATTGAGAGGATTCCCTGTCTGTCTATGGCCATATGTTTAACCTTCGATATCTCAGAACCAAATAAAGCTACAAGCATGTAATTTGGTGAACCTTAAGATGCATAAAATGTCAACTTATTTCTAGAAAATTTTCCTGATTGCTCCATCCATTTGCCCGTTCATGTCTACAATCGAAACATTCGATATCTGTCGCAAACTGCTACAGCTGTAAAGATAAATTTTTATGAAATCGAAGAATTCAATGTGCTGGTATAGAATATTTATTATCTCGATTTGTCTGTCCATCTGTGTGTAAATGGAGTAAAGAATTGATAATAATCGACATTAGAACGAATTATCTGTAGCCAATGAAAGTGGACGTGTGTATTTTTATAGGAAAAATGGCAATAAGATAGAGATATAATTTTTAATAACGCGTTAGTTATATCGATTTGGCTCTATAGGGAACAATAAATCCTGCAGAGAGAAAATTTCTTGCAGTGAATTCGGATTCAAATACTAATTTATTATGATGTAGGTTATGCTCGATAGAATGACATATTGGTGCAAGATTAATGAAATGGAAATTAACTTGAAAAAGTGTAAAGTTTTAAGATGTACTAAGAAAGTTCATTATATAGTCTGCAACTATTTTATTTATCAAAATAAAATCCAAGTGTGCGACAGTCATATAGACTTAGGAATATTAATAGACTCCTCTCTCATATTTGAGCACATTTCAGAAATTTGCAAAAGAGCAAAGAGAATGCTTGGTTATATATTTTTCTCATGGAAGTTTTTAAAAAGGAAGATACCTTAATATTCCTGTATAAAACGATAGTTCGTCCTATTCTTGAATATTCTAATGAATTATGGTTTCTGAATGCAACCAGTCACCTTCAAAAAGTTGAATCAGTTCAAAAACCTTTTATCAGGTTATCATGTACAAAGTTTAAAAAAATTGCTATGACTAACATTACTCTGAATGGTTAACACAGTTTAATATGTTTACCTTAGAAGAAAGAAGAAAAATGAAAAGGATAAATTTTGTAGAGAAGATATTAACTTTCTAAGTTGACAGTAAATACTGTTTGAATAATATAGCTTATAAAATTCCCTGATATTCCCATAGGTATATCTCAATTCTCACATGCCTAAACAAAGCCAGAGGTTTAGTAGCTGATCTTGTTGAAACCTACAATTTGAATTCATGATGATGCATAAGATTGTAGGATCCACTGTTTTATTTTATAATTATGTATTTTTTTTTAAATTTTGTTTAACCAATTTTGACATAGTGATATACCTGGTTGTTTAATCGTTATCATCACTTAAATAAATATGATTATTATTATTATTATTATTATTATTAGAACAAAACACAGTTAATTGCACAATATTATATAACAATAAACAATTATTATTATCAGAGATATAATAGATCTCGTTGAAAACTGTAACTTGAAGTGTAAATATGCTAACATCTTATATTATGTTATTCTACAGCTTATGTATTTTATTCGTGTAACTTTGTACTTTTGTATTTGACTTAGTGCTCTATTTGGTTTCATACTGTGCTCAACACTTAAAATAAACGATTATTATTATTATGCTCATTAGCAATTTCTTAGAAATATGTAACAAAAAACCGGGAAATATGCCACCCAAGCAGCATAAATATAGCATCCACTTCTTTATGAAATTGATCTTATGTATGTAATAAGAACGCGATGATAAGTAGATATTTAAAAAATGTCTACTTTTTCTATTCTAACACCAAGACGTAGAGAGAGCAGCTAACATCAAGTACTGCGACATATGTCTGATCAGGTTGCTTAACCTCTTCTCTACTTCATGCGAAGTTATTTTTACATTTTTGAGGAGTAGAGATATTTGTTTCAATTTTACGATATGGTGGCGTTGGATTATGGAACAAGACTATCAAAGCTAGTTTTCTTCTATTTAATTTAATTTCTCTTCCAATTCATTCTTGTTCTTCTATTTCGACTTTTCTGTTTGTGTTTTCGTGTGTTTTTCTTATATCCATCCATTCTCTTTTCTAGATTACACCATGACGAACCTTTGCAAGCTAGTCCGGACTCGCAAGGTATGTCGTATATTTAGTTTTTCTGTCTTGTATGAAATTGTCTGACTTTGTGTTTGGTAGTATGGTTGTGCTTTCTTACTGTTGAACATAAAGGAGGAAACCGTTTATATACCAGGAGCGTATATTCTAGACTAGCTAGGATATCTGCGAAGCCTGAAGTCTATAGAATAAAATACAGGAGGAAAATCGATCAGAAATTGTAAATAATATCATTCATATCAGTGAGATGATGATGCTGATTCTGGAGTTGGCAAACCTTATTTCTTATGGGTTGGCAACCTGATTTCCTATGAGTTGGTAAGCTGATTTCTTATGAGTTGGCAACCTGATTTCTTATGAGTTGGCAACCTGATTTCTTATGAGTTGGCAACGTGCTTTCTTAGGAGTTCGTAAATTTATTTCTATTAATAGCCTAGGACCACGTGACATAGTGAGATAGCCTAGATATTGTACTGAGTATACGCCACTCTTATATACATTTAGCTAATTTATGTACAGAAAAGTCTCTTGCCATAACTTTTACCTGCAAGGATCTTGTAAACACCGCCTTTGCGGAGATGAGAATGAGTGACGATATGGATGAAATTGATGAAGGGACACTCACAACGAACACCTATGCCAAGCCAGGATTCCAATCTGGGACCCCTGACATTCTGGCGCACTGTGCTAACCAATCCACCACGGAGGTCTGCGTGAGGTTGGTGACCGAGCCAAAATAAAACGAACAGGAAGGTAGTCGGGTAAGGGGGTAGGGGAGCAATTTTTGGGCGATTGTCACATTAAGTATACACCTATTTACCATAGAGAAATGCATATTTCTGCTAAAAGGCCATTAAATCATGATTGTCTGTAGATTCTTTTTCCTGGGAAGGCAAACAAGCATGGATGTCCGGAACGAGAGTTTAGAGACACAGCCCTCCTGGAAAATGAGAGATGTATTTCCCACATAGTTTAGCCATAGGAATGTATGTCAATTATTATTAGGGCATTGCAGGAACATGGCAATTTCAAGCTGAAGGAGTGTTTTTAAAGGTGGAAACACTTTTATGGAGATAACATGCATTGTTTTACCCCATGGAAAAAAAGTACTCTACTTTCCCCTTTCTGAAAAGAATCCTGCAGATGAAGTTTGACGATATCAAGTCAATGATCAAGGATCCGTACCAGCTTTTACCTCAAACCTTAACATAATTAACGCAAAATCCTATGCCTAAAAATGATATTTTGTGCTTTTAATCTACTTTATACACAGAAAGGCTAATCGGGACTGCACCTACAGTTCAAATTGGGATCCGAACCACTATGTGCCTCGACCGGGTATCGAACCAGCGACTGAAATATACACACAGAAAACTAAATGCATCATATCGATTGATGCACTAAAGTGTGTTTTGTAGCTTCTTCAAAGAATCAGATTCACATTTGATGCATTATGGTGCATTTTTGTATATCGTGAAAGAAACACCAAAGTGCATCATTTGATTCAAGTGAGGATTTCTCTCAGTCGAGATACACTTTAATGCATCAGTTGATGCACCGTGATGCACCTTCCTGCATCTTTTTGGATGATGCACTTAAACGTTTGGTCTGAGCTACAGACTTTATGTAGCTCAGACGAAACGTTTAAGTGCATCATAAAAAAATGATGCATTCTGTTGCATCAAAACTCATCAAGGTGCATCAAAATGCATCAGCTGATGCATTGAAGTTCATCTCGACTTAAAGATATTCCTCATTGGAATCAAATGATGCACTTTGGTATTTCTTTCACGACATACAAAAATGCACCAAAATGCATCAAATGTGAATTTGATTCTTTGAAGAAGCTACAAAATACACTTTAGTGCATCAATCGATGCATTCTGGTGTATCAATCGATATGATGCATTTAGTTCTCTGAGTGTACAGTGCATTCGTTTTGGCTCTGGGCCAAGATATCGCGTGACATGGCATATATGCCGGCATTTTCGTCCCGTGACGTCCCCACTTACTTTTACGCACATATCTTTAACATGTAGACAATTATTATATTTATATTGCATAACGAGTACTAATCTGTATTATAAGAGTTGTTCACCCGCTATCTCGATCCAGAGCCAAAACGAACGCACTGTATAATAATTATGGCGACATCTATATTCCAATGGAGCAAACGCCCATCATGTCTCCCTCCGGACACCCATATCTGCCCATCTGCCCTATCTGGAACCGTTGCTGTCTACACCCCTTTCAGTATGTTGTTTAGTCCCGAAAAAATCCTGGATACACGTCTGCATCAAATCTTTGTACAGTCACGAATAAATCTGGGTTGTTACGATCCTATTGATATTAAATGGAGCCGTTACTACCTCACTGTACAAGAGGGAGTTGTGGAACTGTTGGTTATTCATAGATCAAATGCTAATGTAAATGATTAGCAAAATTTGCTGAACTCGAATAGTAGAGGAAAAGGTCTAAAAATGGGCCCCTCTTTTTATGTTGTCATTTTCGGAGGAAAAATTAATATATCAAGCACCTGCCTTTAAAATGCATATCTATGAAATATATACTTAAATGTAATAGCATGCCAAAGTATAGAAGGTCTCCATTTTTCTTAAAAAATAAGCAATTTCCAAAAAATGGTAAAATGATGTATTTCAAAATTGTGGTCTAAATATGGGCTACTAGTGGCAATATCACAAAAATCAATTAAATTTTAAAAAACAGTCATTTATCGCTAAACATTATAAATCAATATTTATGAATAATCTGTTGTTTTGAAAATCACGCGGAATGGGAAAAATCGAAATTGAGAAAAAACATCCAAATATTTGTTGAAAATGTGATCTCAACATTAGACCTCTTGATATAAGCCATATTTAGACCATCACGCTATTTTTCTTCTTCAATTTATTTTCGCTTTCTGTGATACATATTTCACAAACAAATCGTTGCATTATAAAAGCCCACATTTGTTTTATGTACCGCCAATATCATAACCTATACAAAGCAGATGAGAATTCAGAAATCGCTGAGTTAAAACATACCTGGAAGAAGTTTTCGCAGGTCGCAATTCTATAACAGCGGCCAAGGCCGAAACTAACCACCACTTTCTCTTGCGAATTGGCGCCGCAACCTTCGTCCTTGACAGATAACCAGTTCCAATAGCTTCTGCCAGGCTGCAGCACCCGGGAGCGCTGATAACTCCAAAACTCATATTTAAACCTTCGCCCATATTTAGACCTTCTCCTCTACTAATCTAATACACTTGTCAAAGATTAAGTTCAATTTATGCACAGTCAGGCTAATCGGTACTGGACCTACAGGTTAAAGCTGGATCCTAACCACCATGTGCCTCCAACGGGGATCGAACCCGGAACATCTTTAATACTAGTAACAGCCTGACCACCATCCAGGAACACCTAGTACACGTGTCCCAAAATGGAATAATAAATCGTAAAAGAGACAAACAGTGCAGCACTGAATGCTCGGTAAAGATTTGTTTAGGAAACAAATGAATCATTACATAATTTTTATCTTAAGGTCTTGTTATATTGTTCATAATAATAATAATAATAATAATATAATTACCATTACAAGATTTCATGAGGGCCTCCCTGATGGCGTAGTGTAACGTCGTCGCCTTGTAATCAAGAGGTCCCGGGTTCAATAGCCGGTGGAGGCACATGGTGGTTTGGATTCCACTATAAACTGTTGATCCAGTCCCAATTAGCCTTACTGTGCATAAAGCACACTTAAAACACAAAATTAATTCAATTCAATTCAAAATTTCATTAATCCTGTTATCAATGTGAAAGGTTCACATATTGTTGGAAGCGATGTTGAAGTCTACTGCAAATATCTAGTGTTTGCAGAGTTTTTGAACATCTCCAGTACAGTTATAGTTTCTGGTAGTATGATTAAAAGAGCAACTAAATTTTTCTGCTTCTTTTGTTTGTTTATACATTACGGAAATGTCATTGTATTTCCTTAGTTTGTTCCAACATGTTATTTTTAATGTGTAGCGGCCTCTATGAGTTATTAGTTTTTCTATTTGGCCATTATGACAATAGCCAATGTGTCCACCAAACTTCAAGGCAAGAATAGGACATTCTGATGAGAAATCTACTATTGTATCTCTAATTCCTTGTAGTTTGTAGTAACTTTTAAGCAGAGATTAGCAGACTTTGTGACCGAGCGCATTCAGTAATTGATCGAAGTTCCCTGGTTCGAGTCCCAGCCTGGTATCTTTTATGTGTCTTTTGATCTGTCAAGTAAGTCATCCTCATCGTTGCTATTCCAAAAGTGAAAGAAACACATGGAGAAACGTATGCGATCTTGGGGGGGGCCGCAGGGTGGTGGTCGCCTCAGGCGCCTGGCCAAAGAGGGCACCTAACAAGCAAAAAGATAAAAAAGTTGGAAAAGAGTGAACTTTGCTGTGCTCCATTATATTAATATAATTAAATTATTATGAAATTGCAAATAGATCTAAAAAATGCCTCGCTTCGCTCGTACAATAAGCATTTCTCACAGACTTACCATATTTATACGTTTTGCCTGCAAGCGGATATTGTATACGGTGTCTTCATGACAATGTGGTGGTGTACAAAATGATTGAAAGTATCTACGTGCAGGTCCGTTTTGAAAATCGAAAATGGTCATAATCTCGAAAAGATTGTTAGGCGTAGTCTAGTCGGTAGAGCGCTGCCAAGAGGAAGACTCGATTCGACTTCCCCCATAAAGTTGATTGATTAAATTGCTTTATTTTACTTCGCTTTTTGTGCTACTTTTGGCTAATTTGGGAAGATGGTGATGAGTGGTGATATAATAAAATTGATGAAGGGACACTCACAAATATCCATGCCCAGGCCGGGATCCGAACCCGGGACCCCTGGAGTCCTAGCGCGATGTGCTAACCACTCCGTCACTGGGGCCGGCGCAGGTCAACGATGTGACAGGAGCAACAACTAGTGGACCTGAGATTCACCCAGTCTCAAATAAATGGGTACCTGGGGGCAACCCTAGGAAGGTAAAGGTGACTTGAGCGTGGTGCTCATAACATCACCTCCACAAATGGTCGAGATCGAGAATGTATGGAGTCCTACCTCCACATCCCTCCTAAATGTGCCTTCAAGGTACGGTGCACTGTGCACGGGGAATTTTACCTTACCAATAAGATACTTAAACATGTTCTAAGTAATGATTACTACCAATTATGAAATAATACATTATACTTGTGTTCAATTATATTAACGTAGATGTGCATCATTATTAACAATTCCTTGTATGCTGTAATGTACTGCATAGTAACTCATTGTAAATTACCTAATATAACAGAGAAGGCAAATAGTACCAAATGCGCAAAACTTATTGACTTTTGCTACAGGTCAGAAAAAAACATTGTTGTTCCACTTATTTTTGCTATCTTTGTATTTCGTTTACTTTTCATCTCTTTTCTATCTCTTTGGTTAATCGCGACAATGAGGATAATTGAGGAACCAATGAAATGATGTAATAAACACAAAGTCCGAACTTGGGACCTCCGACTTCCTTACGCCGACCACTCTGCCACGAAGGTCGGCGCCAGGAAAGCAATTGAGACAAAAATTAACATCAATTTTGATGTTGATGCCTTGCGAGAACGTGATTATTTACGCTCGAATTTTAAGAACGAGGAGAATAAAATTTGCCACAAACAGGATCTGGACCTCCCCAGGGCAGGAGAAACCTTTACGTCTCTACTTTCATGAATGAGGAATTAAATATTAGCTGTGAGTCTGTGTACACCCTGTACTTGTTCATTATGAAACATCGCTTACCATGTACGGTCAACGACATTTCTGGGCTACGGTGACCGCATTTACTTTCAATGAAATCGTTGGAAACCAGAAATGTCCGGGACTGTACGTAGCTTCTTATCTTGCTGGGATTCTTCTATTTTATTGTCCACACATTGTAGTTCTTTGCTGACGTTGTCTGTATCGTCGTTACTTAGATTTAAGTGTTAATTCTTCTTTCGTTTGCATCAGTTATTATTTGGGCTCGGATAGTTATGCATTTTGCATATTGCACATACAAATGCCTATTTTAAGCATTTTTGATAAATTCATGTATGAATCATATATATAAATTTCTTGCATATTGTAGAGCCAACAATGTTTGTATTTACGTTCGTGTGTTGGGCGCATTTTCTTCTTAATAAAATAACTTTT
Organism: Lepisma saccharinum; assembly: GCF_977018435.1. Taxonomy (NCBI): domain Eukaryota; kingdom Metazoa; phylum Arthropoda; class Insecta; order Zygentoma; family Lepismatidae; genus Lepisma; species Lepisma saccharinum. The sequence continues at coordinate 29,352,252 of NC_139244.1, forward strand.
TTTTCTTCAACCAACAACAATGTAATTTACATTCTATATGTGATCTTGAACTTGATTATCAGATACTGTTGCCCCTGTTCAGTTGTATCTCGTATAGTGGAATTTTTTTTTCTGAGTTTAAAAATTCTCTTGCCGAAAAAGGAGTTTGAAGATTTTTTTTTAGATAGCATGTTGTAATCAAGTGAAATCGTGATCTGTAAGGAATTCAATTTTCCATTCACTTGTACAACAGATGTAAAGTAAAAAATAGTGTGTGGAAGAATTCAGAACTGTAGCTTCTATATTAATTACATGCTGAAATCATAGGAGCTGAAAAAAGAACAAATATCTGTTTACATGTAGGGTTTCTGCAGTAACTGAAAGGAACTAAGTTAAAAAAGGTAAGATGTTTTCTAAAGTCCATATGTCGCACCTTTTAGTGTATATTTGTACGCATATTTTAGATATTTTAAGTGCATAATTATCCGGGCTCTAGTTATTCCTATAATTGTTGTAGATGAAACTGATTTTCATTTTCTTTATAAATGCATTGTTTTTTAAGTACATCCCTCAAATTTCTATATTTGAGCAATTTAAAATAGGTTAAGAATTATTTTATTACTGTTAGTTTGTTGAATATTGGGTACATTTTGACAACTTGCTTCATTCAGTTGTTATTTTTAGATTAACATTTACTTATAAGATCTTCCTCACAATGATAGTTTGTACTTCATTATGTCTGTAGCCTATTAGGCCATCTTTTGTCCATTTGAGAAACTAATTCCAGCATAAGTGAAATCAGCATTCTTGGTAGGACAACCGTAAGAAACCCTCTGTTGAGTAATGTACTACTGTGTGACATGTCATAGTGTAGGTTCACCGCCATCTTCAAAAACATTATGCTCAAAACTGACCTGGAAAAAATAAAAAAACAAATAATATCTTGCAGACGTTACAATGTAAATAAAGTTTGAGTTGTTTTGAGTCCACTTTATGCAGAAGTAGGCTACTCGGGACTGAACCTACAGTTTAGTGGGATTCGAACCACTGTGCCTCCACCGGGTATCGAACCCGGGACCCCTTGTTAACAAGACGACGAATTTACCACTGCGTCGTCGGGGAAACCCAATGTATGCACACAAAGTAAAGATAACCCAAATAAAAGGGCAAAAAAATTTGCTATTGATGGTTTTCATTTCATAGATGTATCGTTAATATTTATCGACTTACAAAGCTTTAATTATTAGTTTTAATTTTTCGATCACGATAACGTGATTGTTGGTTTCTGACACAATATTTGCAATATATATGAAAAGCTATAAACTTTACCGGAGTTCGGAAGTTAATTTTAAACAATTGTCCATTTCTTTGTAATTTGATCTGTTAGGGAAGAATTGGTTACACCCCGGACCAAAGTACCTTGATTCTACACCACTTGAATGTTAGTAGCTGATTTTACCAGTCGCCATTTTGAAATACGACACCGTGTTGAATTTTTTTATTAGTCTTTTGCTACTATTATTTTGCAATTATTATTATTTGCAACTAATATAAGAGTTATAAGAGCTAAGTATCTTGAAAAAGAATTGCATAGATTTTATTGGTTTTGAGTTTGGATTGATATATAAAGTTCAACATGGCGTTGGATTTCAAGATGGTGGCTGGCTGTAATCATGACAGATACTCTGTAAGCAAATCTGAAACGGTCTTAGCCCGATTTGACGGTAAATTTATCACATATATACAGAAACACGGACGACCGCAAGGGGGGGGGGGGGGCACGACCTCTCCCCTGGAAAATGAATGTCAACCTGAAAATTATATGTTTCACACATAATTTAATTCCAGTCACAGTAATTTATGTTAATTTATTACAAGTACGTTGAAGGAACATGATAATTTCAGACTGAAACAGTGTCTTTTGAGGAGGCATCACCATTATAAGGGCAAATATGCCTCATTTGCCCTCCCCTGGGAAAAAAAATTACCTTGCTTACCCATCCCTGGAAAAAATCCTGCGGACGTCCATGTACAGAAATACTATATTGCTGTATACTTTACCTAAACACCGCTCACAAATTACTTTTCTTTGGTGGTGCCATGTAACATTATTGTAAGCAACCTCTTACAGCATTGACAGTCAAAGTGATATGTGTCCTTCTCGATTGAAACGTGTAAATGGCTGAAGAATGATGGTCCAAGCCATCTTTATCTAGACGCTACAACCGTACATTGTTTAGTTTTTTAGATTTCTCTGGAATATAGCAATTTGCAAACGTTGCATTTCGTCATATATGTGTCATTCGTTTATCCGATGATGTAAAATCTCAGGACGATGGACCGACATTAATTTCTGCTACTCTCTACCCACAAGAATATGTTTAAAATCGGATAGTTCAATTTTTAAGGATTTTTTGGAATTTTCTTTTCTTTGTATAGAACTTTCGTATTTCTAAAGATCAATTTACACTGTGAGTGAAGATAGAGGGTTGAATGGGGTGATATCCCCTTTCAATAAATAAGCATTTGAAGTAGAGTTTAGTGTTTGTCATTTATGAATGCTACATTCTATTTCATTTCAATTCTAATAGCAACTGCTATTACAGCATAGGAATTATATATGTTAACAAATATTTGATGCCTACAATTATGCTTGGCAAATACAAGTCGAATTGAAGACAGGTAAAACATAACTTGCACAGAAGTAGGTCATGACTACACCACCGAATTTGTGACTTTTACTTTAAACGAAATAGCATTAAAAACTTATGATTGGTTTCCGATATTACGACAGTCGGGAATTCAGAAGACTGTTTGTTAGGGAGATTTCACACCGACGCGAGGAGCCAATCAACATCAACGTTTCAAACCGCAGTGGCATGACAAGCCGCACAAGACTTAGTTCAATTGGTGAAATCCTTAATCGACGCTTGTCGCTTGTGGCTTGTTTCTTCGGTGTGAAATCTTCCTTTTACCCTTCCACTTCCTCTAATTGTAGTGTTGGCCTTGTTAACAAAAAATGCCAGAACAGAACTCTGCTCCCAATCCGTGGCAGGCAGTTGGTCGGACATCTCTGCATCAGATATAGATTCAATGATGATTTATGCACAGTAAGGCTAATCGGGACTGGACCTACAGTTTAAAGTGGGATCGGAACCACTATGTGCCTCCAGGTATAGATTCAATATGCTTTAATCCGGTGTGTAAGGAATTCTTTCCTAACAGATCAAACTAACGGAACATAATTTTGGTTTTGGTGTGCAGTTACATATCTCTTGAACCCCTCACACTATATACATAAAATAAAAACATTCTGTAGAGAAAAATCATGAGCTAGAAAATTTGTGGTAGTAGTTTTAAAATGTAGAGTGCATTGCGTTTTATATTTTTTAAATAACTTTGTCTCAAAAAATTAAAACAAAGAATTTAAGCTTTGTTATTCGATAAGTATTTGCAACAAATAATATATGAAATAAAACGATCGATTAGCACCATTTATATTTTGTTTATCTGCACATTTTGTGTATATTGTATACATTTCAATCTATTCTTTTTCATTTTCAAGGTAATTTTTTGGCGAGCCGACAATTCAGACAGTAACAGACATTATTTTCATATGGAGAATGTCGGTTTGATTTCTATTGTAATTAAATCTTTCATGATTTTCATCAAGTCGTTTGAAAATTTTAGAATATATATTTAAATTAATGATTATCTTGTTGCTAAAAGTGCAACACTTTTATACTAAACTATTCTCATGCATATTTCAAATTATTGCTTATGGTTTGATTGGTTGATCAACTGTATCGAAAAGGACTGTTATTTTAATTCATAGAGACATCTGTGAGGAAATTTATAAGCTGCTCAATAACCAAATCAAAACAAAGAAGTCGTTACATTTAATATCTTGAAACTTATCATTAGTAGAATTTATACTTTTCAAATACAAGCAACCGTCTACATATTTTGTTCGAACTTATTTTGAAATCAGGCACTACTTTCTTATATAACACTTTAATTTCATTTAAGTTTAATTTTTCCTCTTCCCCATATTGCCTAAAGGACACACAGGACATATAAATTTCGAAGACCACAGTTTTGAACATTTTGTAAACACAAAAATAGGTTAGGTTTGCTCAAGTAAACTTCATAGCTCTAAATTGAACCAGATTAAAATTTTCAGTAAAAGGTGAAACGCCACTGAATTACTTTGATAGTCCTACCTTCGAATATTTTTCCTAATGAAGCCCGGGCTATCGGATTCGAATCCCGGCTAACCTATGGGTGTTCTTTGTGTGTCTATTCATCAATTTAATCATATCGCTCACCTTCGCGATTAGCCAAAAGTGGCGGAAATGGGAAGTAAAGTAAATCAAATCAATAATTCGTTTCGCCAAATCAACTATCAGGATAAGATAATCAAATTTGACAGCTCTAGCCAAGCTCAGCCGTAGCCTAAATATGTTATTTATACATGTAAGAAAATATATTGTAACAGGAGGGATGAAACACTATGAAACAAATTTAGCTATCATATCGATGTAGAAAGAAGAGATGATGCTGTGATAATATAGCAAAGAATAGATAGCTATGATGCTATCGTTCAAAAACAAATTACATATGAGCCTGTATTTCCTGTTACTGACACTGAATTATGCATTTAATGGCCTAATGAGTGGAAAATGTTAATGAAACGTGCCAGGTCCAAATGTGTGCTGAGTGTATATTTATACATCAGTTTGCGCGTAGTTATTTTATCGTGTAACTGTCTTTTACATATGGGAGTCCTCAGAAAAAAATGGGGTAGGTCAAAATTTTATTAGTTTGGTTTTGAAGTAGGATAGAAGTGTCTTGAAGATTCTGTGACGTCATATTTATGAGTCATGGTGGAATAGCAATATTGTAAGAGATAGAAAGAACGGGAAACGAGATACGAAACAGAATGAAAGAGAAATGGAAAACAACAATTTGGAGAAAGGGAGAGAATAGAAGAACCGAGAGGGAAATAAAAGACATAGGAAAAAATTAAAGAATATCTAGAGAGAGGGTAGGGAGGGATACGTAGAGAAATGAGAGAATCGATATAGAAAGAAACAATTGAAAGAAGGAAGGGGAATGAATAGACAGACAAAAGCCGTAGGATTGATTGGTTGATTTAGGTTATTTTACGACGCCTTTCTTCCACTTTTGGCTAATCGCCACGATGAGGATGAGTGATGATACATGATGAAGGGACACTCGCAAAGAACACCAATACGGAGTCCGGTATTCGCACTGTGTGTGTTAACCACTCCGCCACGTAGGTCGGCTCATGGAGTAAAAGATCTAATGGAGAAACAGACAGAGAAAGTAAGATAGTAGATAGAATAAGATATACAATTAACGGTAGAACGAATAAAAGTAGAGAGAATAGAGAAGCTGAGGTTAAAGAAACAATAAACAAGAGTTTTCATTGAGAAATACTGTTCATTCCAACTAATCGTCAATCATCTTTGACACCGCAATTAGACGAAGTAGCAGAAAATACAAAATTTAAAGTATATAATCTATTGATCTTTCAATCCTAGATAAATTTATAGTTCTAGTACGGCACTTTAACAAAATCAACCACTCAAGCAAAATGTACCATTCTGAAACATTTAATGGAACGTCCACTCCAATTATAATAGTGTCAATTGAATATGAATTCAGCGATTCAGCACAAGATTTTAAGGGTAATGTAAAATCGTTATTAATATGTACAAGTTATAAGAAAATGCAGCAAGTTACAGTAAATCTATACAAAGCATGCGTTTAAATTGAACCAAATTATTGTAAGCAATTGTGATCCTAAGGATCCTATAAAATACTACACTTCCTTCGGTCATAAATATCTGAAAGTGGAAAAAGATGTGCGAAATATTACTTTTAATATGATTTGGAAAATCTGGTTATGAAGTGAAAAATAAGAGAACTTATATCGCACTGACCGTGCAAATAAACATAAATATAATTTATAAATATCTGAATTTAGACAATCGTTTTAAGTGTCGAGTTTCACTGAAATAGTTTACATGTAAAAATTTAAGTATTGTGTCTATTGGCTAACTTGAATTATTTTAATCTATTTTTAATTAGTTACACTATAAATTACTTCAGAGATTAGCTTACAAAAATCTCATTTTTGAAGCATCAGGCCTAATGTATAGCCTAATTGATGTTAGCAAGGGGATAATTTCAGCTTCAAAGTGAATGTATGGATATGCTGCATGTATGAACATATATGTGATTACGGTTAGTTAAGAGTTTGTTGTTGCTGCAAATAAATATTACCAACCGAAAAGGAAATTCGTATTCTTCCTGTTTGCTGTGTAAAATATATTCTTACGCGATATACAACAGCTTATGAGGGCCTCCCCGATGGCGCAGTGGTAGCGTCGTCGCCTTGTAATCAAGGGGTCCCGGCTTCGATAGCCAGTGGAGGCACATAGTGGTTCGGATCCCACTTTGAACTTTAGGTCCAATCCCGATTAGCCTTACTGTGCATAAAGTGGACTTAAAACACCAAATCAACAACAATATCTTATGGTATACCTGCTGTATAATTTAAGTTTATATTTACAGTAGAGAGAATATTTGAACTCAAATAGCTTTAGTTGAGAATCAGTTCTGATTGTTTCATTAGATAATTATTAATTGCACTGGGTTGGGGCAATAATTACAGAAACAATATTTTAATGTTGAAAATTGTGTTGCTGATTGGATGAGAATAAGGATGGGTTTAAAATGTTATTAAAATCAAAACATTTAACAATTAAAGTACAAAAACGTTGTACAGTCATGTTCAAAAAATCTGTCGCATGGATTTTTTCTAAGTCCAACGTCTTACGAAATTATGTTGGTAGCTCTGAAACAAGGAAGTGTTGTGAAATATACGATCCTCCAATCAGAGTGAAGTTCGATTCAGAGGAGCAGGAGGCGTGACTCACGGTCTTTTTCCACAGGAAGTTCAACCAATGCAGCATTTCCAAATATGAGATAACGTCCCCATTGGTTAAATATTGTTTCAATAATGCGAATCGGCAGAAAGATTTAGCAAAAGTTTACTTTGTCGTTTTAATTGCCTTTAATCGTTTCAAATTAGTATTAAATTGTCCCAATTATAGTTCACGAACTTAATATAATGTATTCATGTATGTGTTTGACAATCATTTATCACTCATTACAACAATTTTCACATTGTTTTCACTACGTGAGATGACATTTCATTTACATTTACGATAAAATAGTGGTTTGGGTGTAATAACAGTTTTCATTAATTAATTTAGAGATGCATTTTTATTTGTTGAGTTAATGATTAGGTTAATTCGTTATTTCTCGCGAAAAGAGGGAACCACAGCTGAAAGAAAATACACAACTTGTATTATTGAGGTCAAGAGTTCGTTTTAACATCACTTTTTGCACCCATAGGCTAATCACGACTCGGGATACATTTAAATTGGAATCTGAAACATTATGCGACCTGACTGGAACTCGGAAAAGGACACACTGATTACAAGACGTCGATACATTACCACTTGGTCTGGCGAACGCCAATAATAATGAGGGGTTGTGGGAGTGGGAGAGGGGTGACGGAAAGTAGAAAATAAATAGTATTTTGGGGGGTATTTAATGTTATATTTATACACATACAAACCTAAGAAAATATTTATTTTGATACATGTGTGTGGGGGGTGGGGAAGGGGGAAAAGAGAGGGACAGAAATATATTGGGAGACATGGGACGAAGGGGTGATTGTGGAAAATGTTTTATTTGACGTTCAATCAATCAAATCAATGATGATTATATTATAAATACCATATTTAATGTAAATTTGTTTTAAAAATGGGGGCGGGGAGCTGTTTGTTTTACGTTCAGTGCAGGATAACAAGTGGAGACACATAGTGGTTCGTATCTCACTTTAAACTGTAGGTCCAGGCCCCATTAGTCTATCTGTGTATAACGTGGATTTAGAATTCAGTAGAAAATAACGTCGATCTAGTATTTTGGATTTTAGATGCGTTGAGACCACTAAAATTTCCAATTCTTATAATAAGAAACCTGTCCTCATATTACCATTTTGAAAGAGAGAGAGTTAATTGTATAATCTTTCGTTGTTAGTTTCAAAGAAGACTAATTCAAATAGTAACAATGGGAACGAATAAAGCTTACGAAAAGTTTTTGCCACCGTGGGGATTTGAACCTACGACCATTAGAGTGACAACCCAGTGCGATAACCACTACCCCACGAGTTCGTTGCTTCTTACGGCATGATTATGAGTTAAGACCAATTCGTTCAATATGCATTAGAAATATAATCCCCACCCGCCTCTTTATAAACAACACACCCAAACGCTCCTTTGTAGCAAATGAAATAAAGGTGGTATGAATGTCACCAAACATTTAAGCAAAATCTACTATATTTACGACGCAATCGTTTTACATGGAGAGGCTACAGCTTCGAAAATTGAGGTTGTGGTTTGACTGTAATTGTAGGATACCCCATAGGTATCCATAAGCCAAGGCTCTAGTGTGCACTAGATTTGTTTATTTGTAGTGACGTGCTCATGAATTTGTAAAGAGGTATGTGAATATAAAAATGTGTTAATGCTTATTTTTTAAACAGTGAACTCATAATATAATCTCTCTCTGTGCATCTCATTATCTCTCTTAGGAACTAATTAGTATTGCAGGAGTCATATAGAAAAGAAATCTCACATGACAATGACAAGAAATTAGATTGACGGAAGGAATAGTTTTCATATTTTAAAACCTCGAAGGGCCTTGGGCAATCTCCCGACTGTCAGTCTCCCTTCCACAATCCTACCCAGAGTTATCTTCAACTTGCAACGAGGTGACGTTGGTCAGCACGTCGAACCCTCAGCCATTATAGAAGATATCTCAAACCAGGTTACACCAGTCACTCGTAGCTCCCCAATTTCCTCACGATGGTGGGTTTCCACCGGTCCTATACAGATAATAGGCCAAGAACACAGGACGACTCAAATCCATGCCGTCCCGCTGCAGTCGGAGTCCTAAGCACAGAGGAGGAGGAGAGTTTTCATATTTTGTTTCTTATAAATGTCGACAATACATTAAATATATTACGCACCAATAATTAGTGTCAAAAAATAGGCGGTTCTATAAGAGATTCGAACCTTCGATCTTCACTCAACTAGGCCGCTATTTTTAACAATTTCCCATTTTCTCACTCAATAACCTTCGTTGAACGTTTGTCTTAAGAGTCGTTAGCAATCTTGTAAATCTTATTAACCTATCTGCTGTCTATCACAAATGTATTTTACAACCTGGAGTAGATTTTGATGTCTGCAATTTAGAACTTGACTTTCGTGGTAAGTAATTCTCTAACGTCTACTATAATAAATAAATCAAAGTCTACATATCTCATATTTTGTAAATGCGAAATGTCATTGTTAAATGTTACAAACTATTTCTTATTCCACCGTTAGTTCCAGATTTAGCCACAGCATTCTGGAAACCAGCGTGAAACGTGTTTCCCACACTTCCAAGGTCAGGTGAACCCTTATCAGTTGTATTGGATGCCTGTGAACATGTTACTTCATACGTCATGGTACTGTGGTGGATTTCTTCCCCTTCCCCTTTTACCTTGAACGGTAGTAATCCCCGACTGGGCACGACGAATCAATCACAGAAAAGCAGACTGTCTAGTAAATCGCGTGCCATGTATTATTTCGAGCTCCTAGGTTTTGGAAAGTGAAATAAAGAAAAGTATGTAACATTAATTCATAATGGTTGACTTCTTTGGGTATTATTTCATGACTCTTTTCTACTTACTCCAATGAAACTTTTGTCTACTGTTTTCAGTAGATCAATAGGTGATTTGAAACATCTACTGTGTTCAGATTTTCAAAAAGATATCAATACAAAAAGTAATAAGGGGTATGAAATTAATATTTACAGCCAAAATATTAAACTTAACATATTATACACTATACTGAATAAATTAATTTCACTTGCAGTCTCTCTACTGTACTGGTTTCAGTAGATCAATAGGTGTTTTGAAACATCTATGTTAAGATTTTTTAAATTTGAATTACAATTTGTGTGCCTGAAAACTTAGGCTATACGGGTTCCAGCCCCTTATCATGACAAAAATAAAAGCGTGTCTGAAAACTAAAATATCCTTACCTGGGTTAAAAGCTGAGCCTGTAAAGCGACAGACAGTCAGCACAAACAAGGACAACACACACGCAGTCCTACAAAGATTATACTAACAGTAGGTCCAGTCACCAGAGCCTCGTTAGTCTGCAAAATGCAGTTCAGGGTGTACTACATTGAAGTGAGGTTGGTTTAAATTTTAAATAGATATAAAAACAAATCGTTAGTGAGGAGGAATAAAATGTTATATTTACAGCTAACATGCTGAGCTAAACACACTACAAGGATATAAGGGATGACCTTCCACGAAGTATGTACACCCAATTGTTGCTTCCACGTAGTACACCCTGGACTTCAGTTTGCAGACGAACGAGGTTCTGGCGACTGGCCCCATGGCCAGTATAATTTTCTGTGTTGTCCTGTGTTTGGTCCTTGTGGGTGCTGAGTGCCTCTTTACAGCCTCAGCTTTTAACCGAATTCAGAATATTTTAATATTTTAGTTACAACACGACGTTACAGTTATGTTATTTTAGTTCTGGTAAGGGGCTGGACACCGTATAAAGTGACAGGTGCAAAATAGCCTAAGTGCTGACGCACCCAAAATTTTGAATTCAAATTCAAACACACTAGATGCAATATTACATGTAGTACTGAAGAGAATATTTCACTTGTAGTTCCTCAACTGTAATTACACATTAGGCCTACTGAAAGTGTTCAGTAGGAAATCATTGATTTTGAGTAGATTTCCAAGAGACACAGTAGAGTACTACAATTGATAACAGTCGATTCTGTCTACTGTAAACAGTAGAAATTATGTAGGTTTATAACGACGATGAGAATGAAACAGAGGTAAAAACAATGATAATGAAATGCAGATGCGACCTGGAGCAAACAGGAACGTAGAATGTCTGGCAGCGAGACGCAAGAGTTGATCAAGCGATTGTAGCGTCAAATTTAGCTTAGAGCTCATAATTGATATTTCTACATGAGCTCAACATACAAGTTACATACAATGAGAGAATTGAATTGAGTTTACATCTCACGTGATATGAGTCGAAACTATTGTTGCACATTGAACTGTGAAGTGAATCAATATTCAATTCGATTAACTAGTGAATGGTGATATGCTGTGATTTTGTAACGAGATGTGCCAAATGGCTGACAGTATAATAACTTATGGACACATTGATTTAATATATTTGAACAATCTTATAACGTGCGATTTTGCATGAAATTTTATTACTTGAATCTACATCACTTCATTGCAAAGGCTACAAGGCATTTTATGGGTTGTAAAATTCTGTGTTCGATTCACCGTTCTGTTAACTCTGCGATTTTTATTTCTTATTAAACCGAAAAATTATTTATTGCATTTTACTTATTACGAAAATTCGTATATTATTTGCTTTGCGAATGTAGAAAATATATTGTTTTTCATGCTTTTTACAAGACTACAACTATACATGATGAACAAAAAATAATGTAAAATAAATACTATTCACAAAAGGATGTCAATAGTATTTATTTGTTTTGTTTCTTGATAATTTTCCCTAAAATAAAAATGTATAACTTTCGCTGTACATGACATTTCGTCGAATATGACACATGGATCATTTTTATGCAAATCCTAGTAAAATTATGAGAAATTCAAAAACATATTTTGAAAAATAATTTTCAAGAATAACATTGAAAAATCATTAGAAAGGAGTGTTATTTTTTTAAAAAAATATAACATTTTTATTTCTTTAAATTATTAATTAAATACAATACTTAGTTGCTATATATAATAATAATAGGGGTAATCGAACAGAAGTCAAACCTATAATCTTCGGCGTGAAATACTGATAGCCTATCACTTTACCATCATAAAAAAAAAAATTGAAGTTTTTTTCTCGGAAATTAATGGCTAGTGCACGCTGGAACCTTGCCATACGAATATCTACCCTACCACTACAAGAAGCCACGTCACAACCTCAATTTTCGAAGCTGTAGCCTCTCCATGTAAAACGATTGCGTCGTAAATATAGTAGATTTTGCTTAAATGTTTGGTGACATTCATACCACCTTTATTTCATTTGCTACAAAGGAGCGTTTGGGTGTGTTGTTTATAAAGAGGCGGGTGGGGATTATATTTCTAATGCATATTGAACGAATTGGTCTTAACTCATAATCATGCCGTAAGAAGCAACGAACTCGTGGGGTAGTGGTTATCGCACTGGGTTGTCACTCTAATGGTCGTAGGTTCAAATCCCCACGGTGGCAAAAACTTTTCGTAAGCTTTATTCGTTCCCATTGTTACTATTTGAATTAGTCTTCTTTGAAACTAACAACGAAAGATTATACAATTAACTCTCTCTCTTTCAAATTGGTAATATGAGGACAGGTTTCTTATTATAAGAATTGGAAATTTTAGTGGTCTCAACGCATCTAAAATCCAAAATACTAGATCGACGTTATTTTCTACTGAATTCTAAATCCACGTTATACACAGATAGGCTAATAGGGCCTGGACCTACAGTTTAAAGTGAGATACGAACCACTATGTGTCTCCACTTGTTATCCTGCACTGAACGTAAAACAAACAGCTCCCCGCCCCCATTTTTAAAACAAATTTACATTAAATATGGTATTTATAAGATAATCATCATTGATTTGATTGTTTTTATTACTGAACGTCAAATAAAACATTTTCCACAATCGCCCCTTCGTCCCATGTCTCCCAATATCTTTCTGTCCCTCTCTTTTCACCCTTCCCCACCCCCCACACACATGTATCAAAATAAATATTTTCTTAGGTTTGTATGTGTATAAATATAACATTAAATACCCCCCAAAATACTATTTATTTTCTACTTTCCGTCACCCCTCTCCCACTCCCACAACCCCTCATTATTATTGGCGTTCGCCAGACCAAGTGGTAATGTATCGACGTCTTGTAATCAGTGTGTCCTTTTCCGAGTTCCAGTCAGGTCGCATAATGTTTCAGATTCCAATTTAAATGTATCCCGAGTCGTGATTAGCCTTTGGGTGCAAAAAGTGATGTTAAAACGAACTCTTGACCTCAATAATACAAGTTGTGTATTTTCTTTCAGCTGTGGTTCCCTCTTTTCGCGAGAAATAACGAATTAACCTAATCATTAACTCAACAAATAAAAATGCATCTCTAAATTAATTAATGAAAACTGTTATTACACCCAAACCACTATTTTATCGTAAATGTAAATGAAATGTCATCTCACGTAGTGAAAGCAATGTGAAAATTGTTGTAATGAGTGATATATGATTGTCAAACACATACATGAATACATTATATTAAGTTCGTGAACTATAATTGGGACAATTTAATACTAATTTGAAACGATTAAAGGCAATTAAAACGACAAAGTAAACTTTTTCTAAATCTTTCTGCCGATTCGCATTATTGAAACAATATTTAACCAATGGGGACGTTATCTCATATTTGGAAATGCTGCATTGGTTGAACTTCCTGTGGAAAAAGACCGTGAGTCACGCCTCCTGCTCCTCTGAATCGAACTTCACTCTGATTGGAGGATCGTATATTTCACAACACTTCCTTGTTTCAGAGCTACCAACATAATTTCGTAAGACGTTGGACTTAGAAAAAATCCATGCGACAGATTTTTTGAACATGACTGTACAAGCAACTGAATAATCACTTAAGTTCTTACAAGGAAACACACTAATAGTATTATCACAATTTCGTAATTAAAACGTAACGTTCTTCAAAGAATATGTCAAATTATTGTTGGCGTCTTTCTATATTCCTTTGTTATTATATACCTTTAGCACATATATCAACTGACTCATTGCGTTAAGATCCTGTCCCATTTCAATAATTTTTCACAATACGACAAAATTGACGCAATTCGAAAATTTGTATTGTTGAAGTGAAGTGTGGTGGTAACCGTAGTATTTATATTGTTGAAAATTAGTCTTCATTATTGAATAAAATCACCATAGGTACGTGAACTGCTTGGTTATGTGCAGCTAGTATTCATCTCTTTATATATTCCAAAACACGTGAATACGTTTCCTGGATGTCACCTGGAAAGAAAGAAATTGACGACTGAGATAAGTAGAAAACAAGTGAAGATTTCATACAGATTACTAAACTGGTAAGAAGTTTCTAATATTTCATTTTCCTTTGTCTGACTTGATTTTCTAACTATCATTTACTCAATTACAATATCGTTGTTTGACATGTTTGTATGAGTAATGCTAATGTTAACATTTGCTTTAGGAAAATTGTGAAAATATAAATACAGGGTGATTCAATAAGTTGTTGCCACTTTATCAACTACATAGTTCTTTAACGAATTGTAATGTGGTAACGTACAGCACATAAATTGAAAGAAAATTCTCGAAATTCCATTTCGTGTTCACAGACAATTAATTTACTGATTGGTGCTGTCTTCTTGGAAAGTGTCCAAAACATTCTTTGCGCCAGGATGACGGAGTATGACTTTCAAAATTCAATCACACAAAATGCATATTACCTGGGTCGCCATTTCTGTTGAAATGAAATGAAACTCTGGGAGTCATCCCACCTGTTCATGTATAGTACATTAGTAGATTGCAAGAGCTATTGTGTTGTGAAAGTGTCAACATCTTTTTCAATTGCCCTGTATATTTGTCCTGTAGTTTCATGACATAACCTAAATGAACTTACGAATTGCATCGAAGAGTAATGAAGTATAATCATACAACAAAGTTGTTGCTTGATCTCGTCACCGAAGGATCTTGGTTCTGATTCCGGCTGTTTCACTTGGGTGTTTCTTGCGAGCGGTCTTTCACCATTTTCATCTCATCATCATCGTCGTGATATTCCTTAAGAGGCATAAAAGTGGCGTAAAATAAGGTCAATTAAATTTCTTGTGTAGCAAGGCCGGTTTTAATTTAAAAGGAGGAGTCTCCGGTTCGATACCCGGTGGAGGCACATGTCACAGTGGTTGGGATCCCACTTAAAACTGTAGGTCCAGTCCCGATTAGCCTTTCAGTGCATAAAGTGGACTTAAAATAAGAAATCAAATCTAATCTAATTAAAGAGAGACTGTATAAATTGTCTTCTAGAATTGAAACATTCCACCGAATAACGGTGTATGGCACTTTTGGGAATGTTCTGAGTTACCAGTGAAATCAGGCTGCGGCCCTGCTTCTACAGGCTACAAGCTGGCCAGTCATATCGTCGGATGTTGCTCAAAGATTGCTACTGTGTTTGAATAAGGTTTTATGTTTTTTCTACTGTAGTACAGTAACATACAACAGGTTGAATCCGTTGTTCTCGCTAACTAACTCTCTAGCCTTCTTAAACCCGAAGGTTCATGGCTGCAGCAACACAGGCCTTCCATCTGTCCCTATCTTGAGCAAGATATATATATACTCTTTTCCATCACTACCGATTTCCCTTAGGTCCATCTCAACGTTGTCCCTCCATCTTCGTCTTGGCCTTCCAACAGGTCTCTTACCATCAGGTTTCCCAACAACAATCCTGTAAACTCTTCTTTCCTCTCCCATTTGTGCCACATGGCCTGCCCACCTAAGTCTTCTTGATTTAATTATTCTAATAATATCTGGACATGAATACAAATTATGTAGCTCTAAATTATGTAACCTTCTCCACTCACCTGTCTCCTCATCCCTTTTAGGTCCAAAGATTTTCCTAAGGATCTTATCTTCAAATACTCTCAATTTATGTTCCTTTTTCAATGTAATTGACCAAGTTTCACATCCATATAATACTACAGGCAAAATTACTGTTTTGTATATTTTAACTTTTAGTTTCTTAGATATTAAACGAGAAGACAAAAGTTTATGAAGAGAGAAGTAACATGCATTTCCTGAATTAAGCCTACTCTTTATTTCCTCTTTAATATAATTTTCATCTGTTAATATTACTCCTAAGTATTTGAATTTGGAAACTGGTTCAAACGAGTTGTTATCAATAATTAGATTTTGATTATTACCTAACACTTGGTTTCGGCCTGTAAGCATATATTTAGTTTTCTCTTTGTTAACTTCCAAACCTATCTCTTTACCAGTTTTGAAAAATATTTTAGCATTATTCTTAATTGTATTTCTATCATCCCCTAATAAGTCTACATCATCTGTATATGCTAACAACTGAGTCACACCATTTAATTTTAGTCCTTCGTTAGTTTCTTTTACCTTCCTAACAGGATATTCTAAGGCAAAATTAAAGAGCAATGGAGATAATGCATCTCCTTGTTTTAACCCATCATGAATTGTAAATTTGTCAGACACATTAATACCCACACGAATTTTACTTTCTGTTTCACTGGTGCATATTTTTATCATACTAACAAGCTTCTTAGGTATTCCAAACTCTACTAATATATTATATAATTTATCTCTTTTGACCGAATCATATGCTTTTTTGAAATCAATGAATAGCTGATGGACATTTTGATTATATTCCCACTTTTTTTCAAGTGTCTGTCTGATGTGAAAAATTTGATCTGTAGTTGATCTGTTACGTTTAAATCCACATTCATAATCACCTATAATTTCATTAGCATATGGTGTCAGTCTTATTAAAAGAATGTTAGATAATATTTTGTATGTTGTTGAGAGTAGAGAAATTCCACGGTAATTATTGCAGTTCATTTTATCACCTTTTTTAAACACAGGAACAATTATGGATTCTTTCCATTGTTGAGGGATTTCTTCATTATTCCATATTAAACAAGTTAATTTATGAATTTGACATATTAATGAATTTCCACCATATTTAATTAACTCAGCTGGTATTAAATCAATGCCAGGTTCTTTGTTATTCTTTAGCCTTTTAATAGCATCTTTAACTTCAGTCAAGTTAGGTTCTGGAACTAAATGTTCTGCTGTGTGTACTTCATTCACTTCTGATTTATCTCCTACATGGACATTTAAAAGGTCATTAAAGTAGTTCTTCCATATATTTAGAATATCGCTTGGGTCAGCTAGAAAATCACCGTCCTTATTTTAACTTCTATCTTTATTCTATTATAATTGCTTAGATTTGTATCATCAGAGTTATTTAATCACCTAAGTCTAGTCTGATTTCTTATTTCTATTAGATTATGACATTCATTATCAAACCATGGCTTACTTTTTCTTGGTTTATGGTATCCTATACTTTCTTTAGCTGCTGATTCTATTGCATTACGTATGTGCTCCCAATTCTTATTTGCGTTGTTGCGTTGTTCTCGCATTCACTGAAATGTGCCATACAGCGTTA
The DNA here is from genome assembly GCF_977018435.1 of Lepisma saccharinum. NCBI lineage: Eukaryota > Metazoa > Arthropoda > Insecta > Zygentoma > Lepismatidae > Lepisma > Lepisma saccharinum. The sequence continues at coordinate 29,369,644 of NC_139244.1, forward strand.
TTTGGTGGAATGCTTCAATTTACTACATTCCAAATTATATATGGTGAATAGAATATTCAGCCATCTCTTTCTAATGAGATTAGATCAACTGAAGAATAGTCAAAAAGCTATTGCCGCTATTCATAGTGTTCGAATATTTTAAAACTTTTTTGTAACCACTAATACACTTTGTTACACTTCTTTTGTTATTTTTAAAACCCATTGGCCATAACTTTTAAAATTCATTTTAATGCAAACAAGGGAACACAATACTCTCGGTTTTGTTATGGTAGGCCTATACGAGGTGCGTGATTAAAGAAAATACATTTTTTTGAAGTCTTAATTTATTAATCTATTCTCTATCCTCTGTAAGCTCGAAGTGCCCCCTTTCAAAAATCCTAACACACGACAACTGACATTTACTGTAAATAAAAGTATGGCAAAGACTAACATTATAAAGAACATATTTGTAATTTGAGGTTTTATTATTATTTTTCATAAAGCAATTATATTATTAAAAGTTTACTAATTAGGGGAACCTAATTTTTGAAACCTTTATATTTTTCTATGGTACACAAGTTTCAATGTCATGGAAGAGAAAAATCATTACCTACTTTTTTCATGACATAAAAACTGCAAACCTCTGATATCCAATCACGGAGGAACATTTAGGCAATGATTTTCCCTTCGTTAGGCATGAGAGTGGTGACTAAACTATATTTATAATCCGCAAATGAACTTAGAAGATTCCAGTCATATAGTTATCACATTATTATGTGATTACAGCCAAAAAAATATAATCCTTCTTACTTCAGAAATAACAATTAGCAAACACTAGAACAAATCCATTTCTGATATTTTCTTACGATGTCCTATGAAGTAGTAACATGATGAGAAGTATTAACATGTAGGAACATAAAAATAGGGGATGTATTAATAACAAAATATAGCAATGAAAGAGATATGCAAAAGATACATGTTGAAAATAACAATGTTGATCTGCTGATGTATAATTCTAAATTTTAATACTATTTAAACGTTATCAGTAGGATTGAAACTAATTTATAAAACGTCGTACTGATGTCATACTGAAGCCACAATAATGTTTCTAACGAGCTACATGCATTTCCATTTATTATTAGACGCTATGGACAAGTAACTTAAGAACATTCGATTGCTTCTAAATGCTGCATGCTACATGAATGTTAAAACTGGAAATCCATATATGAACTAACTTATGAATAAGTCTTTGTTTATAATTATATGAATTTTCCTTAAAGAGCAGTAAGTGTTTTTATATTCCCTTATTATTTACTCTTTTGTTGTATGACTGAAATGTAATATATTTGGAAAGCAATTAACAATACTGTTGGTATGCAGAAATAATAAATTCTTGCACATCTATAGTTATTTTCAGCAACTAAAATACAATTCAGTATGTGTAATATACAAATTGTGGTAACAGTTTGTTATATCGGAGACACATTTCATCATTTTTACAGAAGAAACTACTTACGGAAATGATTTTCTCTAAGGTTTCCAACGTTCGTCGAGGTATTTTCTTTCATCGTGGAATCTATTTCACCGGGAAATCACGTATTTTTCAAGAGAAATGTCTCACCGGCGCACAAGTGCTATTGCTTTCGCTACGTGAACCGGATGCTGCATATGTTTGATGACGTAAACCCCTGTCAGTGTTTCCAGCCCCATTTTTATAATTATGCTTGTCTAACCTAACATTATCGGAAATGGTTCGTGGGGCTATGCGTGAATGGTTCGTGGGGATATCCGTCAGCTACCCGTGCATAATGTACAATTTGCACACGTGACGAACACGATAGTAGGTATTTTTCGGTGAAGAAGGTTGGAAACACTGCATACCTACAACGCTAGTCAACCTCTGCCCGCCATATTGTGTTTTACGGAAGCGAAAAAGGAATAACAAAAACTACTCTCTATGTGAAAATTTGTGTTTGTTTTCATGTAAAAAGCATAATGGCACCTTCAACTATGTTCTGCAATACACAATTGGTAAGTACGAACCATGGAAAACACAAAATATCCGATTTTAATGTGTCTCCGGTATAATGAACTGTTACCCAAATTGTTCTCCTCTCCACTCTCACCAAAACCGGGGTTCGAAGATGTTGAATCAAAGTTTTATAATATTCTAGGATCAAATGTCTCCTCTTTAGTATGTGAAATTATTCTTGTAATCACGTTATTACGCCTGAAGATGAATTTTTACGTTACATTTGCATCCATATAGATTAATTACACTATCTAACAACGATAAGACTTGAGTGTGTAATCAGGCAATCTTGCATTTGTTGATATTTTTTTAAGAACTGTTATTATCAACATCAAAAAATTAAGAATCAGTCTGGCTTTACCATCTCTCCTCCCCAATATATCTACAAGCTGAAAATGTATTATTACTTAATGCTACAGGTGCACTGTAAAACGTGACTAAAGAAATCTTAAGTCAACGGAAATTAATTCATAGCAGGGGTGTCCACAGCATGGAACTTGCTATCAGATTTTTTTTGGTAGGTTCCTTATAATAATATAAAATTCCGCATGTGTATATTTCTCGAAAATACAGGGTGGGCACCAAGTCGCTTTCCCCAATAAATGATAAAATACTTGTTTTGGGGAAAGCGACTTTGTGCCCACCCTGTATATGTAAAAAGAAGTTTACACCTTGGCACCATGCTACAATCTGTACGATGAGGTGGAGAGGAGGGAATTAGAATATATTAGTAATTTATTTACTTTAGCTGATTCCAAGTCAATGCTTTCACTATGTGCACCATATTCAATCAATGAAGAAAATGAAAAATTTCTGTGTGTCGTTGTGGTGGATGCTATATCAAGTAAAGTGCTCTGTAAAGCTGGATAATAGGTTAGTAACAGACAAGCCAGCGTAATTAAATAATACCGGGTGGCCAGAATTAAAGTACTTCCATGATGGGTTGTACAAATAATCACGTTAAGTGATTTAGCTGAGTTATTAATTAGAAATACATTTTTAGTGGCTGGAAATTGCGAGAAAATAATCTCTCGTTTACTGCAAGATCGCAAGGTAAAGGCAAATCCATAACCAATTGGAGCAGTTTACGTCATTATTAAAACCCATCATGGAAGTACAGCGCCACATTTCAACCTGGTGGCGAAAAATTGAACTATTGTTTTTTATCGCCATCCTCTTCCCCATGGTCTGCATAGTGGATTCACCAAATCACAGAGTTCTACGATGTCTCAAACAGGGTACAGAGGGCTCGTGACTTGCGTAACTTTAATTCTGGCCACCCGGTATATGGAGATTGTGACAGGATCGCAAACCATAATGAATATCATGGGAAAAAAACATGAATTTATGCCATGTTCCACTCCCGTTACCTTTCATTGACTATCAACCACATTGTAGACCAAGCAATGAACTGAAATGATATTTTGAATGTCGTTATTACTAATGTTTAATTAACTGCAATCTGCACCGTTAAAAATAACTTAAGCCAGAAAATATTTTCCAAATACGTGACTGGTCATAGACAATTGAATCTAGACGACCCAAATATTACACCAAGACAATGAACTAGTTTAGGACGACACTTATTCAATTTTCCTGTAATTGACCATGTACAGTCACCAGCAATAAAAATGGTACACATAGATCCTGAAATACTCGCTTCCCTGCAAAGCGTCATGTGTGTTGCCTGCCTATAAGGCGATAATGGGATTTTAATAGCACATTTTCAATTGCAACTTCTAACACCGCCGTAGAGTTAGGCAACACACATATCGCCTTTCAGGCGTCTCATTTTTATATAATTCTGGGTTTGAATGACCCCATTGACTTTTAATGGAGTCGTTACGCCCTATAAGATTCCGTGACTGTACAATGATCAATTTAAGAAAAACTCAATCTGTTCTAATGGCGTGTATACATACTCTGGTGTTCCTCTTTTTACAGAGGAAGATATGACTATTGTTTTCGTTGTACAATATTCGAGTAGAACGAAAGTGTGATTTTGTAACATATCTTTTCTGTTATTGACGTTGCTAAATCTTCATATCCAGGCTGTATGCCGCTGTCACATGGTTTTGATTATTTCCGTTTTATGGTTAAAACATACTTTCGTTTATCCATGTACAAGTTCGTTGTTTACTTGTTTATCATTTATTATATAGCTAATTATTTAGTTATTGAATTTTGAATAATTCTCTCTCCAAATTAAGGGGGGCTTCGCAATAGCGTGGTAGCCATCTAATCAAGGGGTCGCAGGTTGGATAACTGGTGCAGACACACTGTGGTTCGGATCCGACTTTAAACTATAGGTTCCGTCGCAATTAGTCTATCGGATCATAAAAGTGAACTTGAAAAGAAAACTAAATCAAAAGACAAAATATTTTTAACGACATAGCCCAATATCAAATCCATCATCAATATATCATTATTAGCATTATTAAATGCTAGTATAACACAAAATATCTTAGTTTTGAAATTATTTTCGGTGAGGTGTAATTTAAAAGTGTAGTAAAATTAACACCCTTCCCCTAATTACGCTCAACTCAAAAAAAAATAATATACATTGTTCTGATCACTGCTAGCATTCTCCTCTGTAACATATTTATTTCAAACAGGGATTAATCAGTCAACCCTTCATGGATAAGATAACTGTATTAAAATTAAACAGAAAACAACCCAACGCAGACACTAAAAGGAATGTATATTAGATCATCTTGGATATTTAATAATTAGGCCGTTAACACTCTAATTATACTCTCTACGAACCTGGTGGGGGAAGTTTTAGGTTCGAATTCTAGATAAGGCAAGGACTTCCATTGTGTCTGTTTCGTCATCTTTTCCATGGATCCTCCAATCATCCCCATCGTCGCGATTGACCTGAAGAGACAGATAAGCGACGTAAATTAAATATTCAAAATATGTCAACGTTTGTTTATACGTGCACTTTATGCAAAGATAGGCTAATTGAGACTGGACCTACAGTTCAAAAAGGTAGCATATCCGAACCACTCTGCAATGAGCCTCCACCGGGGGTCCAACCTGGGCCCATTGATTACTAGGCGACTGAATTGCAACAAACATGTATATTTATTGTTATAATTTTTGTTCATTTGTTAAACCTGATGCTTATCCAGATTATAATTAATGATGGGGAGCAAATTCCTTAATTATATACAATATTTTCTTCGGAAAATGTTTATTTTTTTAACTTTAAAACAACTCAAATAAAATAATAATCAGTACAGTATTAGCTATGTATTTATATAAATGGGTTTCGTCGGTTTAGTAATAAAATTTGTTTCTCTTTTTGAACAGTCACTATTTACATTTAAATTGGTCAGACATGTTTGGGTATGTGTGAAACTTACTGTTTCCAAGTTGAATATTAACTGACTTCTTTAATTGGTATCCCGAGCTAATTCACTAAATAAATATTGACAATTATTGCTTTATTGTTCATTATTGACAGTAGCAATTTTGACGGGAAATAAACTATTAACTAAATTAGCATTAGCTTCATAAATGTTTCACTCAAATAAAAATGGCATGGGGTAATCAAAGCGAAACTCCACACACGCAGGGAAGTCTGAGCGCTATTGATTGGTGGAGCCAATGACCTTGAGTTAAAATGAGTGGGAGGGATGAGGCTTCTGTTGTCGACCGAGCAAAAAAAAAATCATTCATGTGTGTGTGTGTGCACTTTTATATGCACATATGTGTGTACTCACAGACTCACACACGGAAAGTGACCTAGTCGCTTGATCAGAAGAGTGGTGGGGGGGAGCAAGGTGAGTGATAAAAATTCTCTTGTAAAGGAATATTTTCAATGACGTTTGATACATGCACGCAACTGAATACATGTCATTATTCCGAACAGTATTCAATCACATGAATGAAAGCTTGCAATTACTAAAACAGACTAAGACATTTAAGTGACTAATCTGTTTTCATATTTGTACCAAACGGCTAATCAATAGATCATAATTTATAACAAAAAAATTATACCCCCTCCCCCGGCGCCTCTCTCACAGAGCATGCTCTACTGTTATTGTGCAAGTGTCTCTTTGCTGGGAGTATTGCTTTAAGCAACGATACACTTTACATATAAATAAGTGTCGCATAAGAATGTATCGCTATTACAAGAAATAAACAGAAACACAGAATAATACAATTAATATTCATTCATACCTATTAACTTAAAATATAAAAAAATATGCTCTCCTCCTTGTTGTGAAACTTAATTGTATTATTTCAAGGTTTGTTTATAAAATTTTCAGAAAGAGTATAGTAAAATTGTCTTTCTTAAACTGGGGGGGGCAGTCATTTTTCCATTTGGGGCGTAGCAAAGTTAATTGTTTCTGAATAACATTCAAAAAATGGTAGTAACTATATTACACGGAAACTAGTTGGAGTGATTAGGCATTAGATTTCTTGGACATGTGTTTATGCCCACCAAAAACTCATTAAAGTTTAATTTATAATTATTGTTACCATTTAGATGACTATTAAGGGTGTGGAGATTAAAATAGGAGATACACAAGTATTCCCTTCCACCCCCTGTTGGCACGTATGCCTGCCTATCGCTTAGCACGTTTATCTTTCGAAGCACAATTAATGATATAACACAATTAATTCACTTTGCACAAGAGTTTTTACTACTTTACAGTTAAAATTGGCAGCTCAATAGCGTTGACAGTTCAAGAATGAGACTGGTTAATGTCACTATATTCATAACAAATTACAACAATAACTTCATTAAGTGAATTGTCATGTGTCCAAATCGCTTTATCTGAATTATTCTGTTCCGATAATCCTTACTTGATTTAATTAAGATGAATTTAAAACATTATGCAATCGTTAAGTAATTACTGGAGTTGTCACTGAAAGATTATTTATTAGTCACAGTCATTAGCATTGTTAGCACTTGAATATCAGTAAGAAAGTGGCTCGGCCAAACAAAAAAAAAACTGATTCCAAAATCAATTTGTGTTACTCACCGTAGAACAATAATAGTTAAGAAATGTCAACAATTCACTAACTTGTCTTGCCAATCCACTGTCTTCATACTCCCACAGCTGATATCACGAACTGAATTCTAGAAAAGCTGGATTTGAAATATGGAATTGTTAACACCTAAAAGTATTATTGTTGTTTTATCGTTAGCATTGTTGTCACTGGTAGTTCAGTAAACAGGTGGCTCGGGCACGCAACAACCTGCTTACACATATTCTTTTTACACTATTCACCGAAGAACAATGGTGGTTAAAGAACATCAACAGTCCTATAAATGCACTTGCTGCATGGCGTACTCTCACATTTGATGTCACAAACTGGATCCATATTGTTCCTGCTTGAAGATCAGTGAAGAAGTAGCTCGATCAGAAAAAAAACTGATTCCACGTAGCTATCCTTTTTGCAGAAGAACAATAATGGTTAAGAAACACCTACAATTCACAAAATTGTTCTATCACTATCATGACCACACACACTGAGTAAAGGCAAAGAATGTCCTGACACTGGGATCACACACTCAGAAGCAACTGGTTCCATGCACTGCATGAAATGTTCTGTGCCACTTTCAAGTTGCAAGTCTTCATTGACGACGCCTCCACTTCTGCAGGAGGAGCTGGAACCTGCTTTCCTCAGCTGAGCTGTGCATTGCAGAAGGACAAGGCCTGAGGTCTTCTTGCATCCCACACTCCAGGCTGCAGAACCGATCAAACGTGTTCTGAAGCCCCTGGATGATCCTCCGACCTGCTCCAAAACACCCCCTTCCCAAGAAATCTTGTTCTTTTACTTGTTCTCAGAGATGTTGCTGAGCATTGTGTCAAGCCAGCATCGGATGCACCGGAGTGTTGTCAAACAGCTTTTCTCCTGCTGCTGGTGGAAGATATCCAGCTCTTGCATTTGCGATCGTGTACGTGTAGTAGTATGTTTTGCATGCCTGATTCTACTCTCCTCACGGGTCCTAGTAATCTTCACATGCAGGGATCAGGTAATGGAAACCAATATTCTAGTTACATTCCCCAATCTCCGAATATTGCATCACATGGGAGATCAGCATGATACAATTGCGTTGCCGTATGCATATAAACCAGTGATGTGAATCCACGCGTAACGATAGTCTATGTTCTAGACCAAGGAATATCGAGGTTAGAGACTATTTTATACACGTAGATAACGTAATCTATGTAAACAACATGGCGAAAAGTGATGACTTAGCAAAGGGCGCTGTAGAAGTAAAACAAAATTATACTGTGCATCAGTTGCTGATGTGTGAAAAGAACTTTGTGTAATCTTCCTTACAATTGCGAATAATTTCTCACCGTAAACAAAAAGGCAATATAGGAAATATTCTAGTGTTTTATGGGGAAAAGACTACTTTTGTCCCTCAACTGCCATCTGTTGTTTTGCATACAATTTAGCTTTTTTCACAGTTGATTTATAGAAAGAGAAGAGAAATTTTGTTGTAAACCTTATTCTTTTCAATTATTGTTGACCAAATATAGTTGAAAATGTCACTTTCCTTTCATGAAAACCTTCAAAATTAATTTTAATGTTGTTTAGATTGTCTACGTAGTCTATGTAAACTACAGCCTAATGTAATCCATGCGTAGATTACGTGTAGACAATGCATGTAGACGTAGAAACTCGGTATAATTATAAGTTTTTTGACAGTTGAATTGTAAAATTAGTTGAACAGAAAAAATCAAGAGCCTCTGCGTTCATTGTTTGATCAGTTCAAATCTTTTCAAGAAAACGCCATTGTTGGAAATGGCATTAATGGTTAAACTCAATACTAGGCGCTTCGTGATTGTTGCAATTTAATATAATTTACGATTCAATGCAGATAAGGAGCTAGGATTGCATTAGGACATAAGGTAGCAAACGTGTGCCTAATAGGTATATATTTTAAGCGGAAAAATGCAGGCTCCACCAAGACTCAAACACGGGTCACTAACATACCGTGCCATTGCTATACCAACTGAGGTACCGAGGCAGCTAAATTTCTACGTAATACAACTTCCATTTGTACCACTCCATTAAAATATTATCAAGTACTCCTCGAATACAACAGAAAGATTTTGCTCTATCGACATTTCTGAAAATCTCACTGATTAGAATCATAGACCGCTCAGTGGGAGTAGAAAAAATAAATCCATGAGGACTTTTAAAAATTAACTGTGTAACTTATAACAACTTTTTTACTTTGTACAGTAACAAAACACTTTTATAACAAGATTATTGCTCTTCAAGTACTCATATATATGATCAATTAATTCTTTGTTATTTGTTTGTAGAAAGTATATGTTGAAGATAGCTATTTCGGGGATTCCTCTCTTCAGGAATTATAGTTTTTTAAAAGTAACAAAATAAAAGCTCAAATTCAATACTTGCTAAAAAAAAATACCCTGTTGAAGCAACTTAGTTTTAATGTACGTACTGTGCATTGAAGTACCGCTATAATTATTATTTCAGTGTAATGAAAATTAAATAGAATAAAAAAATGTGTTTTTCAAGAGCGTGGAATAACTAATAATCAATGCGATATTTTCTTTACAAAATATCAGAAGTATTCTGCCCAGTATTTCTACAGTACATGTGTTTTCTTCCATTTTTCGTGTATACTTGAAATAGTGTTGGAGCATTTTTTGAACGAAGTTGTCAAACTAAATTTATATTCTGCTATTGACTACTTTGTTATGCTAACATATTATGTCGTGTATTATTAACATAGGACAATCAATATATTTGCAAACATATACATCTGTTTGTCAGATGTAGTGCTAAGATGAAACAATTAATAGAAAAAATACAAAACAGATTTATCACATTTATATATTACAAATTCAAGCTATTCAAATACTATTATGAGTATGATAACCTGCTGAATCACCTAGAAATATACAGACTTGATGTCAGAGCTGAAAAGCGAATTTTATCTTATATGGAAGGAATCTTGGAGGGAAAATATATCGTACCAAAACTCCTTCGAATGATATGGCTTAAGTTGAAATCATACAATTTGAGAGGAAATAGCGAATTATTATGTCTGGATAAGAACTACAAAAATAACAATTATGTTCTGTATCTCAAAAACAGCTATAATTCGAATACTGTGAGATAGATAGTGATAACGTTGTTAAAACAATTTCAACTACATATATAAGGATAACTATTTAAGAACTCTTTTATAGTTTTATAGATGAAATATAACAATTGTATATATGTTTATGCATTTTTAAAATTCTAGTAGTTTTAGGTTATGTTTTGCTAAATATTTTCAAATGCTCTCTTGCCCAATACTGTGGTTTTGGATTCCTTGAAATATGTAACTTTGCAACCTTGTAACCATGTAACATGTAATACTGCTGTATTAAGGCTGAAAAGCTGTTCTCGGCAGTTTAAAGACACTTTTAAATAAATATAAATAAAAAAATATACGTACAGTACTGTAACATTTTTTCTTCAGATTGTTCATTATTCGCATTACATTAGTATTGAAATTCACTAACAAAGTACATTTTTAAGGTATAAAATTGTTATGAAATAAATATGAAAGTTGTTTGAACCATCGTCTTACCTAATTATGTATCATGAAATAATCAGTTCACATTATTGCACAGCATAATAATACATTTATTTCGGGGAGTTAATTAACTAAGTATTAAACTTACGAGAGGATGGCCAAAATTCTGCTAATTGCAGATTCAGTAATAAGAATTTTCACTATTTACTGTCATTCATGATTCTATCCGATGCAGATAAGGAAATTTAATAAAGGTTAAATTTTCATTTTAAACCATGAAAAATTAGATTGGCATAAAATCCCATGTGCTAAATTTCACAGGCATATGTATTAGATACAATTTTACCAAATATATTAATGCCACTGGTCAACTGCAAACGTATTAGTTGTTACAATTTTATGCTAATGTTTTTTTAAATGTTGCTATGATGTTTAAAACAAAGGGATGAAAAATTCATTCAAAATTCAACTTTTCTGTTTGTGATACAAAAATTAGGTGACAAGCATGCGTAGAAATCATTACACTGTCATCTTCCCCATTTCAATAACTAAAATTCAACTAAACTTGTAAGGCACAATATCTAGAAAAAGCCTGTAAAGAGTAACTAAGCAAGTTTAAGCCCAATATTTAGTTGAAGTAAAATAGTCTTGATTAAAATATTTATATTAACATATTTCCATGTTATTTCAAAACATATTTCCTTGGTTCTCTACGTATGTTGTAAAAATTACTAAAACTATAAGTTACAATATGAGGGAGAACCACATAAATTAACATTACAAACAGATTAGTTGGTTATGACAAATTAATAGAGCTTTGAACTCTTGGCAGAACGATTTGTTTTTTGCTTATTGGTGAGCTCATGACGATGAAGTTTGCAATGTGAAGGATGAATGTGAAATTATTTAAACCTTAGTTTGTATTTCAGTCACCACACTGGGTACTGTTATAGTTGGTACATAATAATCTCTCTTACAATTCTCAATTTCAGCGGATTCCAACTTTTCGACAGAATGGGCTAATTGAATGAAGCAGCAAGAAACAAAACTGGCCAGGAGCATTTAACGAAACACAAAATGCTATTTTTACCAAATATTTTATCGGCGTGGAAGGAAAGGTAAGTAGTTGTCATATTTGTATTATTAAACAGTGGTTTTAGTACGATTACAGTATGTTTACTTCCTCAGTGATATTAATCTGGTCAGTAACAATTGCAAGTTTGATTGCAGCGATATAGAATACATTTATGCATATTCAAGTTGAAATACAAACCAATTAATTTATTAATAATAAATAACCAAATTTGAAAGCAAAGAAAATGAATTAATTGTAAACAAACATTGAAATCAAAGAGATTAATATATTCAGAGCCATATAAATAACAGTAAACTAGTACAGACATGTGCCATTCTTGCCACTTTCCTCCATAATAATAATAAAACCATCAACTATTACATAGAATATGACGGAAACAATATTTATTGTGCATGCTTAATCACAAATTTTTAAGTACGAATAATTTTGACTGTATTTTACAAACTGTAAAAAGATTGAATTAATTAAATCCAAGATTTTTTGAAACATATGAATATTATTTATTGATATCATAGTAACAACAATATTTCAGATGTACTTTTGTAGAAAACATATCAACATTGATATCTTAATTTTGAATGAATTATGTTTTTCCACAACTTCCATAGTTTTAAAGATATGCTATTCAAATAACGTTTGGATTACTCTCAAGGTTAGGCTCTTTCTTTTTACTGGCAACCTTATGTCACAAAATATAAATTGCAAGCTAACATTTCTGTCATTATAATCCAAATTGTTTAAAATAAAGACAATTTATTTTTTTGGATGAAGATTTGTCTTTCATTGTCGTTGGTTTCAAGTTTTTAGGCTCGATTGCAATGATAATGGTTTTATATTACATATGAAACTATGAAATATAGTCCATTTCATACACTATGAAAAAAAACATTGGTATTCAATCGCTATAAATGATATTTCTGAGGAATATGATTCGATAAAATCATGATTGATAAATTTGGAGACTGCATGCAGAAATTGCTGAATGATATTAGGCGATAGGGCATGCATAAATATTGTCAAATAGATCAACTTGATAGACTTGAATACAGGGGTGTACTGGATTAGCCAGTGAAACCTGGTCTACATGGCATACTGAATTAGAACTACATGACAATGAAGATCGCCAACGAACGCATTTAAATGCACACTTTCAATGCCACTGAAGTTCGGGGAGTCGTTATTCTTGTTTGTTTTTTTAGCTTCCCACATATTTTTCCATGTTTTCACTTTTATTTTAGAAAATATGTTATTTTTCGGAAATTTTATATACATGTTTTTATGTATTTCAGTTTATTTTACAATTACGAACTCTGGGTTTCTTTCAGAATATTCTTCGAAAGAATTTCTACTAGACTCGTGGTACTAAAGGCTGAGTAATGTTTTTGGCAGTCTGGTTCCGAATTTCTTATCAATGTTCGTACATATGTTGTGCTTTCTACTAAATTTAACAATAATAATTATGTATGCTTTATTTACATTCTCTTGTCTTGAATAGCGTTGAATTCAAGGAGACCCAAAATATTATAACAGGAAGTGGACAACACAACATAATCCTCTTAGTCTATCAAGTATACAGGAGAGAGGAAAAAATGTATTCTTAGGAATATGTTTGACTTTAAAAAAGTCAGTAAATTGGAGATATGTGACCCCACCTTACTGCTAAGGATTAGAAGTGGGGATATGTTGATCTGACTCCAAATACAGCTCTTCAGAGGAGTTCATTTAAACAAAACTGAAATCGCATTTTTGGAGTTCCATTCCTCTGGCTCTCATACGACGAAATATCAAGACAGACAATAATGCCCAATATTTACCATATAACATTTCTTAGAGATTATTGAGAGTACCATACTGATTTTCACTGAGTTTCTCATTCTTTAACAAACATACATTTCTAAATAGTGCCAATAACCTCTAAATTTAAGACACAGATCCAAAACTATGAGGCGGACCACTTTCGCTTCCTTTGTGTTAACCACGAAGCCTTATTGCACATTCATGTTCTTTTCCCTCTACAGCCCCAAGTTTTCTTTTACACGTGGTATCATAATTGAGGTGTGTTTCGCGTGATGGCATTTCTCAGGGAACCGTGGCAATTTTCTGGAGGCTCCAGAGAAGATGAAACCCTGGAGACCTACGAAATTCACCTGTTAATAGGGTTGGGGGCCTCAAGATCTGCCGCAGCCTTGCGTCTTGGGACTTGCCGACATCGTTGCAAAAATATCCCTTGAGCTGGGGTACAATTATGAGAACAAGCTCGGCTCTAACTTCCCGCTTTGCATTTTGACGACAAACTTTTCATCTCTTTTTTTCCTCTCTCTTTCTCTCTTTAATCAAAAAAAATCTGATGTAATAATAAAGTGGTTACTAAGTTTGTAACGGCAAATCTACTTTTCGGTGTTACTGCTTGTGCTTTCTTTATAATAACAATTGTGTCCAAAAATAACAAATTGGTTGTTCAAGATGTACCGTGGTGGTTGCCAGACTTAATCTTATTTAATTATTAGCTGTTGTTTCAATGAACTCCAAAGCTCAACTCAAAGGAGAGATGGGTGGGTTGAGCATAAATGAATATGAAATATTGAATTATTCTTCCTTTGTTTATATACTAGAATATGCATAATGTGCATGAATCGTTTCTTAGTACATTACAATAGCAAAAATATGTCTCGTCCTAGAATGAAATATCAAGCAGGAATTTTATGAAAGTCCATTCTACTTTCTCCATTTTCTCATAGAGATGGATCCATAGAAGCGAGACAGGCTCTAGGTCTATAACTAGAAAATCAGTAGTGGCGATTAGGGGGGGGCGAGGGGGGGACAGTTGCCCCATCCACTTTTTGACACTTATGCCCCTAAACTCTCCTTGCCTCCCCCCTTTCAGTTTTGGCACCTTGCCCCCCTAGTTTTTGAACCCAATCGCCGCCACTGCTAAAAACCATGGTTCTTTGAGTAGAGAAGCTCTGAGAGAGGTAAAACAAAGTCCCTAGTGGCCTTCTTGCACTGATTGCAATATTATATATATATATATATATATATATATATATATATATATATATATATATATATATATATATACAGGGTGACTGGTAATTAGATGTATTCCCTGAAAGGGGTTAAAGTAGAGACAATTTGCAATAAATTTGACCATATGATACCCCGTCCGAAAATTAGTAGTTTTCGAGATAATCGAATTTCTATTGTTTTTTTTAAAAAATGGCAATTTTCCAAGGCGTCAAATAGATCGGGGGATCGAGCTGGGCAGTCATCATGCTGATAAATCATGTCACGTCTTGTATCTAGAACCAAATCCTCCAACAACTTTGCCATCCCGTTCCTCAAAAAATGTTCATAAGTGATGCCATTTAAGATTTGGGTCAGGAAAAATGGCTCGATCAAATGATTGTTGATGACGCCCATCCATACTTCTGCCTGGGCGTACGACAGTGGCTGGATAAAAAATACTCAAAGAAATGGATTGGCCGAGGCGGCCCGATTCCCTGGCCGACTCGATCCCCCGATTTGAGCCTTGCGACTTTTACATTTGGAGCCACATGACAAGACACCGGTAAACTCGCAAGAAGAGCTCAGGGAGAGGATCTTAACAGCTGGTCAACAAATCAAGGACACCATCAGATCACGAGTGGAGAGACCAAATGTCCGTAAAAACCTGCGTGCCTGCATTCGTAACGGAGGTGCCCACTTTGAGCAAGACGTGTAATGTTTTTTAATTGTATTGTTCATTGATTCCATTCACATGAAGATGAATGAAGTACTATTTCTTGTACACAAATGTGAATGTTAGCAACATTTGTACCTTGTTGGATAGCTGATGACACAAAGAAGTAATTTAAGAAATTTGTACACTTCGTGTCGTACCATTTTTGTTATTAATACGTTGCCAAGTAAACTAAGAGTGCATTTTTTTATCATCACTTGTAAGTTTAGACCCACCCGTTAGTTACATGTGATTGTTATTTGGGAAAACTTTTTTTTTCAACGAACCACTTATTTGTTAGCTATCAGAAAACGCTGAAATAAGTTCCATACAATGAGCAGTTTTTTTCTCAATTCATCTTTTTATGTGGAAAATTGTCATTTTTAAAAAAAACAATAGAAATTCGATTATCTCGAAAACTACTAATTTTCGGACGGGGTATCATATGGTCAAATTTATTGCAAATTGTCTCTACTTTAACCCCTTTCAGGGAATACATCTAATTACCAGTCACCCTGTATATATATATATATATATATATATATATATATGTGTGTGTGTGTGTGTGTGTGTGTGTGTGTGTGTGTGTGTGTGTATTCATATAATTGCAGTTTAAGTCATGTCTGTAATACCTGTAACATATTTTAAATATTTGTTTACTTCTGCAGCATTCTCTATATCAAACTAAAAATAAATGTCTGATGAAGGGAGCGTGTGTTTTCCTAAAATAACACAACGAAAAACTGGTTTTTTTTATTCTTGTAATAACCGTAGACTATAAGAGAAATAATTCTACAATGCAAGCAATGCGTACATACAAGAAAAAGTATCTATAAAATAACAATGCAACAGTAAATAATTTATCAGTGTTGTTGCTAGAATCGTATCGAGAGCATATTTCGTATACAGAAATACAATTCAATACATTAAACGGTTGCCAAATATATAATCGATTACTATGATCATTAAATCATAATGTTCCTTACCGAATTCATGGAAACGCCACTAGTTGTTATTTCTGATTCATGCAAAGGAATCTAGCATTGCGCAATATTTTGATTGTCAATGTTACATGCTAAAGTCGTATATCATTAAGATCTTCATATACTCCACTCAAAATTGTTTAGTAATTCCTGGTAAATATATTAGAAATTAACATGCCCCCTATTCATCTCTCATTTAACTTTCCTTCATCATCCTCCATCACTTTTATTCATTTCGGAAATATCTAGTAAATTACATTTACATTCTTCCCTTATTTTCTAATATTTTCATGGGACAATTCCATACAACATTCAGTAAAACAATAACTCTTTTTTATTGTTGAATCAACTCATCAGTACGTTACTACGGTACTGAATCGTGGCATACAACGATTTTTCAGAAAATAATCAGTTCAAGTGAATCACATGGTTTTTTTCTTTGAAGGTTCTGAAAATTATAACAATTTCCTTCGCAGAAATCAAATTACATCTGTTATTGAATTTCGCGGTATGCTGATTACCTTTACAAGGAAAACGTTTCGAACATTGAAAATGAAATAATTATTTCTTTGCAGCAGTACATAAATACTCCTTTTCTACTAAGACAGAGTGTTGTTATATTTTGAGAAGATTCTAAAATATGTGTACAACTATTCAAGAAGATAAATATTTTAATGTTTGAATACATGACAATGTTTCCTGAGTAGAAATCTTTTACATAAAAACATCTTATTTCTTACTTAAACCCAAATTAAAAAGTAAGTGGCATTGCGTTCTCTGTGCCTTTTTGGATTTGATAATGCAACCTAGACAAGAAAAATACTGATATTTTTTAAAAAGTTCTTATTTATGAAGTGCGTGAAATTTCAAGTGCCTCTAATTTTGGTGATCCCGAACATAAATTACCTATTCCTATTTTATACATTTTCTTATAAAAATCAATTATACTTGTATGTTTAATTATGTGCAACACTAATAATGACAAGTACCAAAATGCATCATGGTAGTTACAAAGTTCAAAATTAGCTACAGAATCAAGTTTCTAAAATGAATGATATTTTTACGTCAAATTAAATCAAGTAATGAAATGTTGCAATAAATGCAAAAAGGGCTCTGTGAACTTGTTTTACACCTCTCAGAACTTTCCTTCTCCATACACCATGCTTTATATTTATACAAATAGAGTCCGCCCACTTTTAGAATATGTGTGCCTGGCTCCTATGGCACCCTCTCTTCATAACGTGGTACGAGCAGGCTTTCATAAAACTCTTATCTTTCATATTTAATTCTAGGAACAGGCAAAATATAAAATATACATGAAAAACAAAGTTTTTGAAAATATAATGTCTAATATACTGGAAATATTTGACCTATAGGTAGTCCACACCTTGAAGTGAGATATCTATAACGATCGCATTAACAATATACTTTATAATGAAAAATGTTATTTTGAAGATTCATTTTTTTTAAAATTTATAGAATTTTAACCTTTACACATACCATATGAAAGTTTTTAATCACCTGAATTCTAACTTGGTGAAGTCGTATCAAATATATAATACACTAATTTGAAGCAAACGGTGCGGTTCAGCCAAGAATTTAACATAAGGTGTCAAAAATGTCATTCTAATTTAATGTTTCATAACGTTCTATTGACATATACATCATAACTAACTAATTCTCTAAAATCCCTAAACCCGAGGGTTTTTTGCTAAAGTAACGCAGATTGTCCACTTTTGCTACCTTTTCAAGATATATCTCATATTTAGAATCTTTGCCAATTTAATTCAGATGAATCTCAACATCCTCCTTCCATTTTGGCTTGCTCTTCACAAAAGTCTATTTCCCTTCTGTTTTCCAACACACACACACACACACACTGTAACATTCCTTTCCTCTCCCGTGCCCTTAACCTATCCTGAAGCCTTCTTGTTTTTATTATTGTCATAACATTAGGAGATGAATGTAAATAATTGCGATTCTGCATTACTTAACCTTCACCACTCAGTTGTTTCATCATCTTTTAGGTCCAAATATCTTACATAAATTATATTTCAAAATGAAATCTTATGTTCCTCTTTTTGTGTAAGGGACTACGTCTCACATCATATAAAACTGCAGACATAATTACTGTATTCTTTGATGCAAGACGAGAGGATAAAAGTTTATAAATATAAAATTAACATGCATTACCTGATTCAGATCTCGTTTAATTTATTCTTTAACATAACAACATTTTGCATATACACTCACCGGCAAAAAAATGGGACACCTTCATCTTGAAATATTCGCTTTTCTGCAAGGCAGAACTGCCTAATTCTACTATACTCTATTAAAATCCACTTGTCGCCGTAGTTATGCAACAGGCCTTGCAGGGAAGCTATTATTTCTGGATCTAGGTGTCCCATTTTATTGCCTGTGACTGTACAAATGCCAACCAGTGTTCGGACTTTCTCGCTGATATTAACTAATGGAAAATACAGAAAACTACGTAAGGTAAGGCTACCCACTAGATATGGTGGCAAGATGTCGTGAAAAGCACATATGGGAACATACATACCGCCTCAGGATTTGTGTAGGTGATGTCATCAGCACCACGCTCCGTCCACCTTCATCCCAGGGTTGCCTCCCGAATAACTATTTATTAAAGGCTGGGTAAACAGCAGGGTCATTGCTCAATAAAATTCCCTCCAGAAATCAACTATCCCGGGACTCGAACCGCGTGACAGCTACATGTAAAAAATCAAATAGATATCATTCTACGCGTTTTATCTAGTGTTGCCCACGAGACGAGACTTTGGCCTGTCTCGTCTCGTGGAAATGCTGTGAAATTCTGTCTCGTCTCGAAAATATTCGTTTGTCTCGGGACACATGATCAATCTCGTCTCGTCTCGAATTTCTAAAAGCCTGCCCCGTCTCGTCCCGTGGGCAACACTAGTTTTATCCCTAAACATAAGCCTAATCGTAGTAATTAGGTTTTGTCTAGAAATATACGGTGTTAAAAATTATGTATAATAACCAACTTAGTAGTAATAATAATAATAATAATAAACCATTTTGACATAAGTAGAGAGCTGCTAAAACATGACGTTACGGTATTTTATCATCATTCGGGGGATGAAAAATATTCAACAATGTTTCTGACTAACATATTCACAGTTTATTGAAGTTTAATATTTTCGGGTGAATTATTCTCTAACGGAGTTTTTTTATTTGCCTTTGTTATTTAAATTTAAATTAGGGTTATACTATGAATGGAATAATGTCACAAAATAAATGTAATTATGGATCTAGTTAATCCTTCAAAAAATGCATAGCCTACATTTATTTGTTGTATGATTTGTTTTAGAAGTTACCTAAAATTTAAAATGTTTTATCATTTGAAATGGAACAGTATGGCTGTCAATTTACGCAAACGGGACGCAACCGTTTTTTATTTAAATATAAATATTATATCATGCATAAATATAGATAAATTTCAATTGGTTAGGTTGCCTTTAATAGTTTAAAAATGATCATGCTCATTTTTTAAGGTTGTTGCTTGGGAGCTGAAATTGACGGTTTTGGACCGTAATTTTACTAGTAAACCTTTTTACAGTGTAGTGAAATGCTTCTGTGGAGAAATGACAGTGAAGATAAAACGTCAAACTTCCGGAAAAACGGAATGTTCAAAACAACCAATACATAAATTTGACAAAGAATATGATAAAACTTCAATAGTTTTTGTACAAAATATAATAATAATATTACAATTTTGAATATACGTAACGAAGTACAATTTTACAATACAGAAGTGTTATCTTCACTCTCACATTTTGCCTTAAAATTTTCAAATTTTGAGTTATTTCATCGTTACGTTTTGCTTCAGGATTATTGAACGATTTCTTAACAAGTAAGTTAACTTGTAAGAAAAAACTATTTTAATTTAGTATGATGATCAATGAATTAAGCCTTGCTTGTCGACTTTATGTCAGTGTGACGTTCAATTTTATGATCCAGCTTAGCCGAAAGGTTAAAGCTCTCGCCTTTGGTGTGAATGGTCCCGGGTTCGATTTTAGAATCCAAAATTTCGGTGTGGACAATTGGGAAGCTGCTTGAAAAGAGGAAATAGCAAAGTCCGGTCTAGAAAGTAGAAACAGCGGCGATGGGATTGGATGTGCTGTTCACACATCAACCAACACAATGCTGCTTGACACAATTCAAACGGCTGTTGAGCCACAGTGTTCAGATCAGAAGTTCATTTTTAGTTAAACCTTGATGGAAGACCAGTTGCCATTAAGTTACTGCAAAGTAACTAACCCTTATTCGAAAACGTTACTTAGTTACTACTTGAAGTAACTTTTAGAAGAGTGTGTAATCGATAAATGATGGCACTTCCTTATATTCTTTCTGGCAGAACATATTTGCACATAGTTGTAGAGCCGTATAGGACCTCTACTTGTGGAAATAGACATTCCCATCCATGTCAGATCACAGGACACTGTTAAAACCATGTCGACATTGGATTTGATAACGGTTTAACCAGGATTCGAGCCACTGAACTTTTGCTTGGGCTCTTTAACCACCGAACCACTTGTCCCAAGAGGAACTGGTTTGATACACCTCTTCAGGGTCCAGTTTGCTCCCCGAAAAAAAACATTCTCCACCAGCATTTTTCCTGAGCAGAATCCAATCCACCATCGAAGATTGCCAAAAACTGCAATGGTTGACCATGACTCCCCAACGTACTCAGAAGAGATCCTTCATCAAAGCTCCAACAGTAACTTTTTAAAGGTCTCTGGCAGTTACCTGTACGTTCGGTTTCCGTTGTCAACGCTCATGTTACCGACCAACCCATTTTTTGCTTCCCTAAGGGGATCCGAACACAATGAATGAACCGACGGGACTCTCTGCTGGGTACGTTACCCTCAAGGATTCAGGAACCTATGATTGTCCCCCTTCGGATGTGGGCTCACTGTTTTTTTGACCCCTTGTACGCCAATAGCAGGAAGACATCACACCCTGAGCAACGGACTACACATATCCCCGTGCGTGGAACTAGTTTTTTTGGTACACCTTACCGACCGTTCTCCTGGTGCCGTTTTGCCTCACATCAGGAATGGTAGGGACCGAGGAATCTATCTCACCACTTCTGGGGCTGCTGTCCAAAGGCACCCCGAGACGAGGGACCTATCAGGCGTAAGCTTATGTGCTTTTGCACGAATGGTATGTAGTTGGCAATGTAGGAGCAGTAGTTTTAGCAAGAAGTAGCGAGACTTACCTTATGTAGCTTTGGAATCACCCTTAAGACTGTAGTCTTCCTGTATTGACACCGTAGCTTCTCAATAACATCATAGTTGATGGATGTTCATGTTGTAACCTATTGGGTGGCTAGTAAAGAGATCAACTATCACCAAACGCGTGAAGATTGATTTGGTTTCTCGGAGAGGTTTAAAACTAGTTTCAGGAGTCTTAGTAAAAGAGCTGTTGGTGTGATTTAGAACGCGGATTGATACATCTCCATGGCTATATCTCCTCGGCGACATTTAAGCATCTACTTGGAGGAGCTCAGAAAAAATGGCGGGAACGGTCGTGTAGGATTTACAGCCTAGTTGTTGAGCTGCTATTTCAAGTCCACTTCATACACACATAGGCTAATCTGGAGTGGACCTACAGTTTAAAGTGGGATCGGAACCACTTTGGGCCTCCACCGGGACTCGAACTCGGAACCCCTTGATTACAAGGCGACGACGTTACCACTACGCCATCGGGGAGGCCCTTCATGGCCTAGCGAAGAAATATTATAGGGCATGGACTGAATACGTGAAATGTATATCTAATTATACACGATTTCATATTAGGTTGTAGCATTGCTTTTGTTCTCAAGCATACATCCCCTACTCCTTACTATTGAAAAATGTAATTTCTTGCCAAGACAAGAAATTCTAGGAAAGTTGTAGTTCAGTTATGAGTTATTGGTTCCATTTCGGTTATCAATTTGAGGTAAATTATTATTATGCAGGATTTATTTTTTTGTATTCCGTAATTCAATAAATACTTTTGTTATTATTCGCAAAGTTGTCATAGGCGTGCACAAGGAAGGTGCAAGGGGCAGTGACCCCTCCCAGTTTGGACTATAATCAATTTTCTAACTTTTCCCTTTGATCGCAATTGTAAAAATTTCTTAGAAAATCCCAAAGGAGTAATTAGGTTCAAAATCTGTGAATCATCGTTGGCACGAGACATATCGATCGAAATACGCGTACCAGCACAGCGGGTGGACGTTAGGAACATTTGGCAACTTTCCATTTCATGGACTGAATATTAACTGTTGAATTGCAAACGTAGCAGTGTTACCATAATTCTTTTTATAACGGTGAATTAAAAGTACGCTCAGTGTATCCATCTTTTTACGAGATACAAATGTTTACGAAAGAATATCGGTGTTTGCGCGCGCACTCCCTTTTCCCTACACCACATCTCTCCTCGCGCACTCACACACACACACACACACATCGTACTCACATCATAAATTTAAAACTGGCATTGTCCTTGAGCATTGTAACACGAAAATTTATTTCACTTTATTTAAAAAGCTTATGTCCTTTAGTTTCTTCAGTGTTTCCACTAGCAAAATAAACACAATTGAGGATAATTTGACGAATAAAGTGTAGTCAACTTTTATTGAAAAAGTTTTCGATTACTATTAAAGAATACCTACAATAATTTGTTAATATGGAGTTCTAACGAATATTCTTCAAAATAACGAACGCTAATCCATGATTGAATAATTCTATAATCTTATGTTGTTTGGAATATTATACGAATGATAATATATATATATTGAATTACATGATATAGAATTACAACTAACGTAACTTCCTTTAGACTTATAAAATATCAATTTTTGGTCCATACTTAGAATACATTACACTTAATATCTAGATATAATTAACAAATAATATAAACATTTACTTTAGTAGTTTTGAAATTACATTACCCAATGTCATTTGCACCTATTTTAAGTATGCAACTTTAGAATAATTAACTTCCTCTAGCAATTTTGAAAATAGTGAGAATTATGACTTACATATACTCTTAAACACATTGTTTACAATATTTTTTAATTACAAGAAATAAACACTTTGTCTCAAGTTATGAAAAATTGAAAATATAAATTTTAAATATTAATAACTGTGTTCTAAACGATTTCTGTGTTGATAGCTATTAACTCTCAGTGGTCCTGTCTCCCCCAGCACAAAATTTGGCAGCATTACGAAGAAATTTCTTAATTATGCCTAAAATACTGAA
Organism: Lepisma saccharinum; assembly: GCF_977018435.1. Classification (NCBI taxonomy): domain Eukaryota; kingdom Metazoa; phylum Arthropoda; class Insecta; order Zygentoma; family Lepismatidae; genus Lepisma; species Lepisma saccharinum. Next base: position 29,393,272 of record NC_139244.1, read on the forward strand.
AACAAATTTAAAACATTATTATAAACATTAATATAAAAGAGTATATAAGCACTTACGGTATCGTATAAGCTAGCTTTTATGTAAAAGGCAATAACTCGACTGTTGCCAAAAAAATAAGATAAAATTGACAGATAAAAAATATTAATGTAATAATTTATAATTACTATATTAAACAAAAATTTATTAATAGCTAGAGTAACTTTGTTAGTAATTGGGCATCTATACAACATGAAACAATTGTTTAGAATCTCACATTTTTCTAAAGCAAACAAGGAAAAATATATTAACTTATATTACTTATAATTTAATTTACATTAATAATTTCTTACCAATGATAAACTTTTGTTGACAATTAATAACATTAATCCGATCGTTTAATGTAATAAGAATTATAAGTCTAACCTGTATATTTGTATCGCATATCCAAAATATAGATATTCAACAAGAAAATACAAAATATTAATGCACCATTACTGAATTAAATAATTAATGCGTTTATTTTGTAATGTACTTTATTTGACAATATATTTTACAACAAAATGTGTAGTGAGTACACCATTAAATCGAGACTTCACAATAAATTTACTAGTATAACAACTAATTACAAAAGGAAAGAGTAATTAAAAATTACGAATAAACACGTTGTTATGTAGGAGAACATAATCAATCAAGAGGATGCTTCACTTTCATGTGTGTATTGTGTATATATACACATATATTTATATGTATGAATGAAATAATAAAAGGAATATGCAGATTTAGAGAAAATATACTGCATTCACAAGTAACACTTCATTACAACATTTTTTAATATTTATCACTTAACATGTATTAGCATTTCCTTGTTTTACACAACAGAGCAGCCTGAAATCTTATTAATTTATTTCATTTTTGATAATATTCATAACACGACGGTTATTTTAAAATGCTTTTACATGAATTGGCATACATATACTCTGTCCCAAGAAATAAATTAAGAATTTTCAAAATATCACTTAATTTTCTGTTCAGACAGTGATCAATATATTTCCTTTGTACTGAGTTACTTCTTATCTCCAAATATCATCTTAAATTATATTAATAGTCTCCAATTTCAATGGGCTTTTGACGTTGATTAATGTACTATTTTCATTAGCGCAGGCATTAATCCGAGATAAACAAAGATCTTTACCAATTTGACTACAAGTTAAAGATTGAATCCTTAGAATATATTCTTGACAAAATATTTATCCCATATTATGTTATAAATATTTTTTTATTTAATTTTTTAATTGTTTTCAAATGTAAATCATGCAATATGAAAATGTATGCACGTATATGACACAGCATATTTAACATTATAATAGCAATTACTAGTTCATTACTTGTGAATTTTTCAACTTGTTATTTTTACAAAAAAAGAGTCAGAAAAATTATTTTAAACTGCTTAACCTATTCTACAATACATTCTACATTCTACAATTTTTCAAAAATTGTGTCCAAGTTTATGCAAGACAACTTTGTGATAATAAAATCTTTCTCATCAGTAAGACACTTTTAGTCACATTAATAAAAGTAATAATGTTTTGTTATAAAACCTAATAATATTCACGCACACATATTCTAAACCTAAGTCTTTAACCGTTTGAAAGGTAACATTTTCTGTCGTGAATTAAATGGATTATTGATCAGCAGAATTAATAGTTTGATAAGTTAATCGAAATAAAATTTTAAAAGTTTATCACGTCAGTGTATCTTTAGTTTTTCGAAAGTAAACAAACTTTTCTGACCTTTGGCGATATTCCATTAACCTTATGTGTTGACATTGTTGGTCTTCTGCATAAACAAACATTAACTGTTAGCTTTGAAAGCTTACCGAGCTAGAGAATAAAGCGTTGCGGGATTATAAATCTAACTAGTTTAAAAATCGATATCATATCCCTACTTCAACGTTTATTTCTAAAAGTATGTACATTGATTAGAACAAACAAGACGCAACTAAGGATGGAGCGTGAATATTGGGCTCCTGTAAGACTAATCGATGGTTAATTGAATATGTATCATTTATTCTGCTTTTTGTGTATTATTTGAGGAACGAGAGTGGAGTTCTGACTTGATTTTTGAACCATAAATCTAGAACTGTTTTTGAGATGCAATCAACTTAAATATTCCAGCTATGTAAAAAAGAAATATATGGATGTAACTAACTAATGTGATTCGAAATATCTTGCCTGATTATAAATCGTAACTTGTTATAAGATCTATAGAGTTTCGAAAAGATCTCATATTGATTAGAATAAGACACAGCTGGTAGTCGGGAGTAAAGCTTTACTTTGTAAGACTAACCATTAGCTAATTCACTATGTGAAGGTGACAAGACATTTTAAAACAAAACGGTATATTTTTGTATTTTTCTTAAGAAGGAACGGGACTGCAAAATGTACACATTTTAATATAAAAACTATTTCGCCATAAATACTTAGGTTTCGAAACTAACTAAAGAAATATCCTCCAATATAAGCCACGCTGTAGTCAGATGTGAATGACTGAATGTTACTATACCATAGTTCATACCAATAGTAGAGAAGGTGTATTGTCACATAAAAGAAACATTTTGGCGTTCCATTTACGTTAAAGAAAAATCGGGACTGGTCACTTTAATCATGAATTATAGTCTTGGTGCAAACTGTCTTGGAGGGGAGGTGGTGTCTGGAGTGATTTCTGAACCAAATCTCTGGAATAAATTGTCTTAAGGTGGGATTAGTCTAAATATGCTATTCATGAAAGGAATATGTGCTGATATTACTTGAAATATGGTTACATGTACTAGGAGAGGAACAAGGCATGGTCCAGTGCTCGAGCAGATGATTGGGTGTATTTGCCATGTTGCCAATCCAGCCGGGTCGAAAGTAAGAAAAAGAATCGAAGGCAACTTTGCAATCCCTGAGGAGACCTTTGAAATTAACTAGAAACTAGAACAATGCTAGAACCGTTTCCAGCACCCATTGTACGGGTAGATTAAGCAATAGCGAAAGCAGGACGTTGTTCTGTTGATTGGGTGCGTTCTCCATGGTGTGTGCAAGTAAGATTGGGCAGGAGGAGAGGATAAGTATTGATCTTGAGAACTGCGTCTCAGATGAAGAAGCTCCAGGCGTGGCATAACTCTCCTTCCCCCCACCCCCTCTGACGTCAGACCTCCTGCGACAAGGAGCTGGCAAACCCTCGCCTGTAATGAACTGGCCGGCTACTTCTAAAAGGGCCTGGCTTTGCTCTAAGGAAGATAAGCTTCCTCTCTGCTTTGGCTTGTATCAAGTAAAATCAATTAAAAATGACTCCTCCCTTCATCTAATGAAAGTTTTTCTTTGCATCGCCTCGAGTGCACTTCTTGCGCGCTTGTCAAAAAACGGGGCTCCTATATAATTAATAAAGTTTTCTGAAATGAGAGCATTGTTGGGTAATTTGTAATTAAAGTCCTCCTCAAGAAAGTAACATTTTGCCCATGTAGAATGAAAAAACATCATCACATTCTCTATCAGATGTAATTTTAATGAGGCAATTCTTTGAAAAGAGGACATGACGAGGAAACGTTGCATTGAAAAATATTGCTGCCTGATTGTAATGCATGTGCTAATAATTTTAGATATCATTTAGTGTTATGAAAAAAACTCAACTTCCTTGAAGCTCTTCATTAGGCCGCTTGTAGATGAAATATTCTCCCATTTTCATTGCATAAACAATATAACTTCTTCACTGACACTAAAATTAGAACAATTTGGTATAATTAAATAAAAATGAGTGTATAGAAAATTGTTAAATTAAAAAATAATATTATTATAAATAATGCTAATTAATTGCCAATATATGTGAAGGCAAAGTTATCACATGATTCCTATTCTTGAAGTCAAAAACTATAATTAACCTACTAAAATTGCTTAAAGAGTATTGTTTCATCGTTTCTTGCACTTACATTTTATTTTCAATCATTGTGTTGCACAGTTGACAAAGGTTATAAGTATACTGCAACGTTATAACTAATTTTATAAGCGGCGTCGTACTTGTAATTTAGTCTTAAATTGTCCTCTTCTCCAACGAAAAAGGTAAAGTAACGGATAAAGTTTTAGTAATGTGTAGATTTTCTTGTAATTTACTTCCAAATAGAATTTAGTACACTTTGATAAAGCTGTTATAACTGATAATCAGTATTTGGTTATTGTATTTAGATTAACACTATTTATGATTAAATAATAATACATTTGACACCCACTTTATCTCACTTGAACGAAATGAGAAAATTCCTGACAAAATTAACCTCTTGCGGTTGACTGTTTATCCCCTCCTTCCCTTTCATTAGCGAAGCAAGATTTGATTTCCGGCACGTCCAAACCTAGCAATTGGAAGCTATTCAAAATATTCCCTACATTGATGTGAGTATTCCTATAAACATCAGTAATTTTCATAGCAACCTAATAGAAAGTCAGTTAACTTCTATTAAAAGCACTACATACTGAATCGCGATTGAAAAAAAAAAGTTCTAAAAACAAGTTTAAATGAAACTCTCAATACAAGCATGCATAATAATTTGTAATGCAAATATTTAACTATACATACATGAGTGGAAGTTCTTTTTTCGAGTACTTTTTCCATGACCTCTTATAGGCCCTAGCATTTTACATTTCTTTGAAAAGAGAGTGAGTGAATATTTGCTAATAATTAGCACACTTTTATGCTAAAGTTATGCTTGTATTTACTTGTGTGATATCTTTCAAAGGAATATTTCCCGTAGTTGAATGAAAACTCGGAGCAAAATATATTATAATCTTCAGAAAGAAACATGAACTATGAAATATATTTAATAAATAAATGTATGTATAGCATTCATGTGTTAGCCTAAAACTTAATGCTGAAAACCAAGAATTTGGGTATGCAGCACAAAACGTTTTACGCAGAACTCCAAATGATACATATTATTTTAATCAACATAAAAAATTTGGCAGCTGTAGTATTAGGGGAAAAAATTTCATGTGCAAATTTAATTTCTTAACGTAGGACAATTAGTGTGTCAACTAACACAACTAAACCTCCTATGGTGTTAACCCTTTCCGATGGAAAAAATATGTAAGAAATTACTTTGGCTTGATTTGATTTGTTATTCAGCGTCGCTTTTCTGCCACTTTGGGATAATCGTAGTTTATGAGGATGAGTGATAATATGATAAAATTGATTAAGGTACACTAACATTTAATACCGATGCCCAGGCCGGGATTCGAAACTGGCTCACTTTCGTTTCAATGAGTATGAGTCCGTCAAAATAATTTAATTTAAATTAATTAATCATTCCAGATGATCCTCTTTCTTGCTTTGAGGTTAGTTGACTGAAAATTGGATGCAAGATAGAAACATGATTGTTACGTGTAATGCTAATAGAAACTACATAGAAATATGCAACCTGAGTAATTTGAAACTGCCATAAATTTTATGATAATTCACCGTCAAAGTCAAAGCTATCGTATATAATAATAATTGTTGAATTGTAGACGAATTATTATTTTATTCTTCAGTGATTTACATTTTAAATACAAAGAAAATATGTATTTCAATAATTAATGTTGTCCTTTATATTTCGTCTCCATAGTTATGCTTTCTTTGAGTTCAGTTTTCCAACAATTTTATTGCAATTTGATGTGAGTTTTTGTGAAATTTTGCGTAAGCGTTAAATATACATCATTATTCAAAATGTGTGTGTGTGTGTCATGTTAAGTATGAACCAACACTCATATCTAAAGAAAAACATGTATTAAATCCACGAAGCTCTTGAAATCATAAGACACAATTCGATAAAAATTTTAACATCTAACTGGTCACACTTAAAGCTACAAAAAATCGGATGTGCTTTATAACCATTGACAATTGTAATAATAATAGTAATAATAAAATCTTATTGTGTACAAAAGTAAGAACTTTTAGTTCATTGTTCCTTCACTAATCTAAAAATGAAAACGCTAACATACTAAATAGTTCTCTCTTGTTCCAATTTCACAATTTACGTACAAAAAATGAATTTGTTGTTAAATACATATTCATATGCAGTTTTCACTATTTTTACTTAATTTTATAATGATGGTAACTCAATTGTAATTTTTGTGTTAGGTTTGCATTTCATTACTATACTATAATATATATAATATATATATAATATATATATAATATACTATAAGTTTACAAAATTTTCAGCTTTTAAATAACCTCATCTACAATGTCTTATAGAAACACATTTCCAGTTTAATACTTTTGAAATTTTAGTGAGATTCAATCTGATTTGTTTTATGTACTTTGCTATTTTAAACAATGTAAATATTTTATTTGCATATTGCTGCATAATTTCCAAATATAAAATATAAAAATAAAGCAGAAACATATCTGATACTGGTAATACAACATTTATACATTTAGTTCCTTATCAGAAAATAAGTTGTATAGGTTACAGCTTGCTTGTATTGGAAGCAAATGGTGATTCTTTGTTTCCAGATTGAACAGTATAATTACAATCAACCAATACTTTCGTAAAATTCTTAAATTAATGGCATTCTTATAAACTGTTTTTCTGATATTACAACATTTTTCAAATTTATATTTTGCTACGTAGAAACGGTTTCCTTTCCATTGCTTGCAATCATTTATTTAACTGATACAATAATAAGTAATGAACCTACTATTAAACATTAAAATAATGTTATTTATAAAGTTGGCACTTTTCAATGTTTACATGCTTCAGACAGAAAATAAATGTGTTCACATGAAATCGAGTAGGAAATTGCAGAATATTTAATTGATAAAATTGAATGTGTGAGCATGAATCAGCGATTATTACATTCTTATTATTGCGATAAGAGTAAGAAGTGCTTCATAGATATAATTTCTCTTCTAGTCTAGTAAAATGATCCAGAATAGTTCACAACATGAAAGATGTGGAAACATTCTCTGGATCAAAATTGTTCTTAATAAATTTCTCTAATAGTAGCAAAAATGCAAGCAAAATATAATTTATAAAAGTGTGAGATTATTAGAATAATCAAAACAAAATTACTCAAAAACAATAACGCAAAAAATGTTACGTTTTTCCTACATAATGATAATCATAGTTATCGATATAGGATTTTTGCTTTTCAAAAACAGAGTTATATTTTAAAAAAACGAGAGGATATAAACCTGCATCAATTTATGTAGGTATAATTCGAATATTATTTGAATACTAAAACACAGAATTTGGTAATCTCATAAGATAGTGTGAGACATAATCATATAAACGCATGTAGATAAGGAGTGAGTATTGTGAGGTTTTTGGAAGTAACAGAAAACCTAAATGAAACCTACTTCGTTGACAACAAATTAGGATCGAGCATTGCTAGTTGTATTATGAATAGTAATATCACTCGGTTGTAGGACAAAAATTGGTTCTAACATTATTGTTCTTATATTATGATAATAATAATTATATTTCTCTATTCAGAATATAATTTTATTAATTATCTATAAATTATTGACATTCCTGGAAATAAAATATAATCAGCTTTAAAAATATAAATTCACGCGAAATCCGATACAAGTTCTACGATCTATTACTATGGTAAATTAATAAAAAGAACTCACAAACTAACGTAGAATAAATGGGCATGATATTCAGCAAAGTGAATAGTACTCAACGTTGAAATGGACAGAAGCTGAATATCGGTAACTATAATCTATAAAAATACTACCAGCGTCGTGAGGACAATTGGGAAGCTACTTCAAGAAGTAGCGGGCTCGGGTCACGAAAACAAGAAAACAGTGGCGATGGGATCCGATGTGCTGACCACGTGTCACCCAATGAAAAGCCGCTCTGGTAGGCCCTGGCCCTTCACGGCCTGTTGTGCCACGGAGTTTTTTTTTTTTTTAAAAAAAAAAAATAGTATTTTGTCACTTTCCTCCAAAAGGTGAAGTTGTTAGGCATTTTTAGATTTGTTTCTCTTTATTTAATAATTTAGCCAATAAGAGTTGTTTCCTGCGTATTAACGGAATGTCGCTTACAATAATAGTTTTCTTAAATTAATCTGTTATTAATAATGACTGAATAGATACTACTTGCTTCTGCAACAATGCCAGACAGTATCTATTACCTTTTCTGTTATACGTATTTTTGGAATTTTACTTTAGAGGCCTCGGTTAACATCTTTTGCATTTTATTTCACTAGCAAGGAAATATTGCGGTAACTATGTTCTTACCTGAGGTGAGCAGATTGATATAAACTGTGCATAATTCATAAATGTATGCTAGCTTACTAATCATTCATAACTACTTCCAAATGGATGAATGCTTATAATGGTTTTTATTAGATTTTGAAAAATCAATCAAAATATAGGCAATTCGATATTTTATATTGCATATCAGTAAAAACAAGTACTTATTTAAAGAATGCTATATTAGTTGTAACATACATACACATTTTAAAAATTGAATAGGTGGGGGCGAAATAGTGCCAAAGTGCCAATATTTCCACGACACACTTGCAAAAAATTTCAAATGAATCAAACATGATGCAATTACAGATATTATCAAGGAAGAAATTTCGAGTTTAAATACCGACTTATAGATTTGTTGGAATTTTATAGTAGACTTATATGTTTCTCGTAATTACAAAAATGTGGCTTGGAACTATCTCTTTTCAAAAGTCATGATTTCGCTTAATTTCTTTTTAGAAAATCTTGTATTAATTTGGCGTTTAAGGATTCATCAATGATGAAAATTTTAAAGAAAAATCAACCTTATCGCATCGAAAAGGTTTATTGGTCGGTTGTCATGCCTTTCAGGGTAAAATTATTATTATTATTAGCTTTAGGGAGGGTGATGCAAATTCTGTATTAAGGTATCACGGTGTATATCTCTTTTGGAGAGATCTAGCCCAAGGGGCTCAGCGTTTGCTGAACTGTTCTCTTTTTTATTTTTCATGCAGCGCATTGAATTTTGAAACTATTAGAGTCAATATTTAAATTAAATTAACATTTGACGGATCTATTTCTACACAAGCTTTCAAAAACAGTTTATCAAATCTGTATTCTTGTGTAAATGTTTAGTGTGGAAATGATGGAACGAGAGTCCTTCAAATTCATTAATGTTACTTTTTTTTTTAGATGAACACCACAAAGCTATTGGGAAGACCTCGAAAATACTCTTTACAAAATAACTACAAAACAGTCTACATGTATATCACTTTTATTTCTTATTTATATAACATATTTTTACATATACATTTTTGAATTGGTGCAGGATGCAAAAGTGTAAATTGACTGATGTAATGAGATGATACAGCGTATGCAAAGTAGTTGTCACTAAATTTCTAATCCTGAAATGAGACACACGTTGTGGTTATTGTGCACAAATTACATCGATTATTACACTTTTCTAAAGCCTGTATGGGTTGCAAATATATACTTTGCTACGACGCCAGGGGTCCCTGATGTGAATCCTGGCCTGGACAAGGGTGTTCTTATGAGTGTTCCTTCATCATTTTCATCATATCACTTATTCTCATCGTCGTCATTAGCCAAAAGTAACAGAAAAGCGACATAAATTACAAAAAGCAAGTCAAAGATTGCAAATATAGTACATGCTATTGATTACCGTGTATATACCTGTATTTTGTATGTCTCAGTTTCAACACAACCGCGCATTCTTAACCCAATTGGAAGAAATCCTGCATTAAATGTGAATGCACTACATAAAATATTTTTTTGATTTCCTTGTGTTCAAAGTATTGTGCAAACTGTTCTTGTTCGTATTTTTTATACTAATAAAAAATTGCATACAAAGCATATTGATAATATGCAGCATCCTAATATTCAAATTCTCCTCGAAACGAAATTGTTTTGTAATTGAAAGTGTGGAAAAATATTTTTTTAAGACTATTATATTGCCGTTTTTATTATGTTCCGTGTTTTTTATGATTATGGGAAACTTTGCAGTAGATTATACTTTAATAAACTAAAAGATCAAATTATAGAAATACGTTATAATTTTATAACAAGTGTGATAACAATAATATGATAACAAAACAGCTTTATCTTATATAGAATATAAATTTCCAGAAAACAATGTTATCAACCAAAACTATATGACATTTAATTCTTAGAAGAATTGTTTCGTTGCGACTCAACAAGTTGGTTCAATATTTTAATGTTTACTAAAAAAATAATAATATCCTGTATTACACAACGTATTTAGGTAATTAATACTAAAATCGGTTTCTGTGTGTGATATTGGTAATATTGTAAATATTAATAAATGCCAAATTATTTTGTGGTTTGATTCAATATGTAGGCTATATGTTAAACATATATTGCATCTTACAGTCTTAAATACAATTTTCTGCTTTCTATTAAGGTACTCTTCACAACAGTTAAATAAATATATTTCTGTTCTATTCTTATTACATCTGTACTGTTCTAGCGACTTTCTTTGATTATGGCATTTCTCTCTGATTTTTTTTTCTCCTGGTTGATTCTCCTTACTCTACCAATACCAAATTAATATGCAGCCATAACTTTTCTCTCAAAAGAAAACATTGACATTCTTGCAATTTTTATTACACAAATAACGATATTATTAGATTGTGCACTAGCATATTTGATTTGTCCTCACCTGCGTAAACCCAAAGCAAAAAATGAAAATTATGACATTTGAGAGACAGCTGCATATGTTATAAAAATTTGTCCCTTATCGATTATTTTCGTGTTATAGGCAACGACTTTTAAGGAGTAAGATACTTTCTGCACTCGCCCCTCTCCTCGTCAAATTTTATGCTTATAAAATATATTTTATGTCAATCCAGTACCACAAAACGTATTTGAATTTTGTATTTGATACTCCACTGCTGTGTACGTCAAGGGGCTCCCCACAGTCATATAGGCACGATGTTAAGTTCATTTTCTGTTAGGGGTTTTACAATGTGCAGCATAATGTAAGGGGTTGATTTGAATTATTGAAATTGAATAACTTTATTTTTAAAAGTATACACACATACCTGCTTTCAAAATGAAAAGTTCTTGATACATTTTGATTAGCAACATTACACATCATACAGAAAATTCGACATTTGCCAGGTTAGTTTACTTTCAAAAAATATTTAAATAGGTATGTAAATAATGACGATCTTAAGCTGCATAAATTTCGAAATGTCCCTGCATAACATTTTCAGGATTGCAAATATCCTTCTTTTTATGGATATGAGAAGAGAATAGGATTTTCTCAATTTTGTTTATAAACATATGTCAAAATCAGTTGTATAATTTAGTAATCAGCATCCAAGCTCTCCTATTACTTTTATATATGTTTGTGTATATGTATATATTTGTGTCTATATCAAACTGAATCAAAGTACAAATACAATTAATCCTTGTAACACTACTACGAATAGCAGCAGTAATAAGATAACGCGAAAAACTTCAATTTTATTTATGTATATTACTTACTATTTTTCTACCTCAACGTTAATTTAGTTGGCTCTCGAGAATAAATAGATGGAGTGAAAATTAGTTATGTACAAAGAATCAGTACATTTGATTTGAATTCAAGGTCATTGGCTCCACAGGGAATTAGGTATACTTATTATTATTATTTTTAAATCATTATTAAACCAATGCTGTTATTTATTGTTAGAAAAACTAGACTTGGAAACTAATTTGTTAAATTTATTAAAATAGTTATATTAAATAGAAGTGTGTGGGACCAAGTTTCAAGAACACATACATGATATTGCAACTTTCATCTTATGTCTAAATACCTAAATGACTATTGCAATCAATATACATATCAAAGTTTAAAAAAATATTGTTTGGATGATTTACTTTTACCTTTCTTTTCTAGTCTTGTTCCTTCCACTTCAACCCATCCGTGAGTATATTCTTCCAGTATTAATTTTCTTCAAGTTACTTCCCGTTTTTCTAGTATATTGACACATTATATTCTCCACAACGTTTCATTATTAAATTATTTTGGCGGGTCGAAATCATTGTAAGTACTCTTTATGCATTTATAAACTCTTTATCACGTTCTATTGGGTTTACCAAGTCGTCATTTCGTTCGATATTCTAGTATTTCAACACCATTCATATGCCCGATTTTTACATTCAGATATTGTCAATGAATTTTAATCTATTTTCTTAATGTGTATCCATTCTGTATGTATATGCTGGTGGTGTTACAATTGTTTCTGAGTAAAATATTGCCCAGACAGACAGACACGAGATTCTACAATCAATAGTAACACCCGTCTGTTCGTGTGTGTGTGTGTATATATATATATATGTGGGGGGGGGAGGTGTACGTGTGTGTGTGTGTGTGTGTGTGTGTGTGTGTGTGTAGAGAAAGGGAGGAGGTGGTAGCTATGTACAATTTTAGTTATCGTGTATAACCCCCCTACTACTTTTAACTGTGAATTATTTCCTATATTCTATAATCTCAGTGCGTTGAATGTCCTGATGATAATGCTGTGTTCGAATCCCTAACAGGGCATAATTTGTGTTTGCTTTTTCATGCACTTTATCGTATTATAATTCTCTCATAGACATACTTATGTCGGTAAAACTTACGTGTAAATAGTTGCTACAAATGCATATCCTAAATTCCAAGAAATATTCTGTGTGTGTGATATTATTGACTTACATAATCGATTTAGCTTTTCACTATTGATATATTGAAAGTATAAGGGACAAATACATAGTTCAACTTCCTTCGCTTTTCTTAATTTCATTTTGTAGATTAGAGACCGCTTCTTCTATTAATCTATTTGGTAGTCTATTTCTTTAGTCATCTCAAAGGTGCACCTCGACAAAAGCCTTTTTAAAATCTACAACTGCAATGTCAATTCTTGTTTTGTCTTTTCACCAAACTCATTTTGTACTAGTACTTATCCTTAATTTTGATTTGATTTTTGTAATTTACTTATGATATGATGAAATTCATGAAGGAATACTCACAAGGAACACCAATGCGCAGGATGGGATTCGAACTTGGAACCTCTGGCGTTGTATACTGCACTGTGCTAGTCTGCACTGTCTCCTGTCTTGGTGTTTGATAGGTTTCTCCAAGTCATTCTATTTTCTCACTCAACTATCTTATGCTGTATTCTTCTCTGTCTTCCTGTATTTTATCCTCGCACCTCAACCGTGAATATTTATTTATTACTATTTAGGCTATTTTACTGGTAATGGGTCATTTTCGACGATGAGGATTGGTAATGAAATGAATTGTGAGACATGCACAATGATTGCATCAATGCCTTACACAGAGTTCGAACCTGGGACCTCTGACTTAGCATAGGCGCCTACTTTGGGGGGAGAGATACTTTCTGCCCCCTCCTCAAAATTCCTCAAGAAGTATACATACCTATATTATGCATAGAAAATTATTGTTGTCAGTCTTGCCCCCCCCCCCCCCCGACATCCGTGGTGTAGTCTTGGGGTTATTTTTTTATTAACATTTTTGTTCTTCATTTCTTTCTTTAGTCTTTCCTTGCCTGTTCTTCTCCATATCATCTTATTCTTGTTCCTTCTTGCTTTCCTTCTCAAATTTTTTCTTATGTTTTCAACAGCTTAAAAATTCTTAAAATAATGATAGGTAATGAAAACAAATAAAATTATCTTCCTTGTAATATTATTAACAGTTATTACAATTATATTTTTTTATATTAAGATATCAGTGTAATATTATCACAATTATAAACACACTCAACACTGTTCTAGAATATTGTTTTGGTTCCAGCTCAAAATGCCGTGCCCAAAGGGAGGGGGTTGGTGGATGTTATTCCCCACCCTCTTTGGCTCAGCATCTATAAAATAATAATTTTAAATTCTGAAAAATATTGCAAAATATAGGGCAAACTATATGGGCACGCCACTGTCAGCGCCAATTAGCATATTTTGTATAGCAAAGTTCAAATGGAACTGGACTCTCTCGAAGAAAGGTACAATCTCTCTCGGCATTTAGCCGGGCGTAAGTCATGTCCTCCACCTCATTTACCGCCAGGACACCTAATCTATTTCCAGATCTGCAATCGGCTCGCACAATAGTGCGTATCGACTCAAAAATTTCCTGGGCTAAACTTTTTCAACCTCCGCGCCAAAAACCTCCCGCGAGAAACAGAGACCGGGAGGGGAAGGGGAAAAAATCATCGTCCTCACTATATCCAGGCATCGATTCTCAGCCACGAACGAACACGTGGTTTTATGTACCACGTTCCGTGTGTAAATTGTATCGGCCGAGGCCATTTTCCCCTTATCTTAATCTGCGATAAGGTAAGACTAAGTGCCCGGACTGCTTCGCTATAATTTCGTCGAGGTCTGGTAATTTCTGCGGGGTGTGTGCGAGGGGGGGACGTTCCGATGGCTATCTACTTGGAGGAGTAAAAGGAAAAGGGGGGGTCAGTGCCCCCCGCGCTCCCCGTCCGCACGGTGCATTTGTCTCGGACGGCGCGAGGGGGGGGGCAAACCGGAGTGTGACGTCACTGGAGGCGGCCAATCGGGAGCGCGGACGTTGTTTTCCGCCGTTGCTTGGAGATCCCGCGGGGGGAGGGGGGCATCAAATTGGGGATGCAGAAGGCAAGAAATGCGAAAAGCTTGCGGGTGTCGTAATTGAACAAGGCTCGACACCGTTATACGTGATTCGCGTGTAAGATACGATTGCACTACGACTTAAAGCGTAAAGCATAATTATGCCGCCTTGGATCGTACCGTTGCTGTGTTTTTTCGCTCCCCGCCCAGTTTTATTTTTCTATTTTTCCCCCTCCTCTCGCCCCCTCTGCCCCCACTCTGGCGCCCCCCGAAAACGCTGACATAGCCGAGCAATGTTCCGCGAGGAGAGGGGCGGGAGGGGAGTAAGAAAAATACAGTTCCAAGAAAAGAGCGCGAGTTTACCGATCACGTGGTGTGCATCGCGATGACTAAGCGTAACGCAGCGCCGCCAGTGGCAGGGAATTAAAATAAGCAACCTCAGGTTTGAGGCAAAGACGTGCAAGTGAAAAAACAAAAGAAGGAAGACACTTTTCTTCTTTCGGACACGACATTCGTGGAATTAAATTATCCCCCGCGCGTTCAATGTTTCGGCAACAGTGTTGAAAAATAAAAACAAAGTTCTGCGCATGCGCACTCGTGCTACTGCCCAATGGCTTTCGAAACTGGCAAAAAAAATGAGGATACCTAACTTCACGTGTTTCTGAATAGGTTTCATAGCATATTTTGCTACTTCTACGTTGCTATGTCGAAGAGGATTGATGAAAGGGATTCGATCGCATGTGGAAGGTCCCTTTAAATGTATAGCTGGCAATATTTCCTACATGACGGAATGTATTTGAAATGTATTTAAAATACAATTCGCGCAGAAATATAGTAGTCTTGGCCAGACCTTAGTTTTTTTAGAACCGGGGGGGGGGGGGGGAGCGTACGATTGGATCACTTCCATGCTTCCGTGGTGGCATAAAAACACGCCAGGTGTTCTACCTGCTGATAATGTTTATGAACCTGTGGGAAACATAGGGGCAAACATCGTAGGATAACAAGCCTCGTGTAGTAAATATTAGATCTTAGAATGGAATACATTTCCAGCAATTTCAGGTATCATATATTTTCTTCCAATGAAGTTATTTCAACATCATTTATTTCTAGTAGTAATTAGAAATAAATTACATGAGAAAGTCCCGATTAGACTTGCTGTCCATAAAGTAGACTTAAACACATACTCAGTCAACCAAGTAATTCTTTGGTAAATATCTGTAAGTTCTTATTTTTCCTTTTTAGTTACTCTCGTAAGATCTTATTTTTATGTTTATTTCTAGTTTTATTTTTCACTTCTTCAGTTTTATTCTATTTGCTTCTATCTTCTCCTTTTTATTGTCTGAATAAGGTACAACTCTTCATTTCACTGTGCAAATTCCTATACTCCTGTTTTACTCTCTCGCTAAATACTTTTATTTTTATATCATTTTCAAATTCATATTTCCGTGTTTTATGTCTTTTATACAATTACCTTTTCATTTTACAAATTTGTTAAGTTCTTATCCAAATTTCCATTATTTTCATTCCTCGCCAACTTGTTGTTTTGTCTGTTACATTTCATATTCCATTTCCCCAAATGTCTGATCCTCCTTTAATTTCTACACAAGTTTCATATTTCCTCTTTCAATGTTCTTTGAACATGCATATTTCCTAGTTATATTCCTTTTTTTATTCATACTGTTGATGGCTCTTATACGTTCTTAGAGAATATAGTGTGAGAACCACAGGTATATTATGCTTACAGCTGTCTGAATTACTGCACATGTAGGCTATATACATGTGTAATACATTTACAGGTGTGGCTGATAAAGTGTGTCGTGAGTCTCAAACATATTTTGATTTCGAGACCAGAATGTCAATTTGACATGTTACACTCAAAATATCAAAACCAGTGCTAGACTAACTCTGTGAACTTTCGTTCCCATAGAATTGTCTGATTTTTCTTTATTAAAGGTCAACATTTTGTTGCCAACTTTTCTTTTTCGTCAAACCTCATAGTTTAACAACATGTATTTTCTCTGATATTTCATGCTGTCAATTACATTTATACTTTCAACTGTTCAATAGTTTTATTTATAAAACAAACTTCAAAATATATAACTTGTTCAACCAAAAGTTATGAAAGTACAACTATTATAAAAATACTTTCATCTGTTGTAATTAACATGCATTAATTTATTTTAATTTCAACGTGTAGGACGGTGGGTCTGGCTTGTATGTGACTTTTGATGGGGTGAAATTGGTAGGCTCTTTACACGTAGTGAATATTTTTGAATGCATAGTAATTTTGCCTTAAATTATTTGTGCGTGTCATACATACAAATAGACACTTGGCACACCGAAAACCTTATTGTGGATATATACATATCCATATGTTAACAGTATAAACGCAAGTGATACAAGAAAAAAATAAATCGAAATACCTTTCCTTCTTCTTTACATGACGTTTCATCCTCCCTGCTCTTTTCTGTTCCTATTTACCGTTTGCATGATTAGCGTCACTGGGGTACCCTACCCCCCTCCCTTATATATACTTTTACAGTAAAAAGTTCCTCGCCCCTCCAAAATCATAGCTGTTTTAATAGCAAGTAAACACAACACAGTGAACACCTGTAGTGAGTGAAAAGGGTCAACCCTACAACTTTTGACTACAAAGTAGTACTACCCTTAATCACTTGGTTATCAACAAGAGACGTATAGTTCTTGCTGATAGGTATGTTGTATGTGCACTGATATATCCAGTAGAGACTACTTTTCAATAAAACTAGTACAGTCAACGGCAATAAAGATGGGACACCAACATCCTAAAATTCTCGCTTCCCAGTAAGGCGTTATGTGTGTTGCCTAACTCCACGGTGGTGGTAGAAGTTTCCATAGAAAATGTGCTATTAAAATCCAATTATATAAACATGGAAAGTAGACATTAGAATCGATAAAAAGCGAACAATAATTAACAAAGGAAGTAAAAGGAAAATATATTTGAAGCTTATATTTCTGAAGAGAAAATGCATGGAAACAATTAGTGCAAAACAGACCACAAAAACAGAATAAAGTAACCAAATAAAATCTTGAAATTAGTTAGAAATTAATAAATATGATGTCAGCATGAAACAATATTTGTGTTCCATGAAGAATAAAGAAGAAAATGTATGAAAAACAAAATTCACAAAATTGGATATAAAATTATAATAGAAAATCATACAAGATCACTTTCAAAATAACCACTGTTCTGCAAGAATATATATATTTGAAATTATTGATTAGTGCATGAACGTTGAGACAACACAAACTGAACGTAATTCATGAATTTCTGCGTTTAAATTGCCAATTGAGAAGAGAATAGGCAAACATGGAGCACTATCAGATCTTTAGTAATTAAAATACATGTAAACGAAAGTGCTACCAAAAAATCTATTTATCCCTGGAAAGCAAGAGTGATTCTTCAAAATATCCACGATTAGAACTAACCTTAGGAGCGCAGAGCATTATCAACTAATCTCAACTGGGAGATAGCAGCCTCGAAATCCCAAATCGCCCATCGGATGCGGGTAATTTATGGAGGAGTTTGGAATTGCCTCACAGACCAGAAATTGGCTTCAAGTATTCTGTCCGTCCTTTCAACTATTAGTGAATGCCGTGTTTCGTGCACGAATTTGCTAGATTTATCCCGAAATAATAAAGAGCATCGAAGATCTTAGATAATCATTGTGTATCACAAAATTTGCCTTCAATTTTATTTTGTAAATATTGTGTAATTTGATTTATTGAATGTATAATACATTCCTTTATGAGGATGGGCAGAAAATGTTATATTGTATAGCGTATTGGCATTATAAAGGAGAATATTGTAGCTTTATATAAACAAATTAATATGCAAGAAAAAATGCTTCTATTCTAGATGATATATTGTCTGATTTTTCCTATATCTACTCTTCTTTGTGTTTAGATTCCAACCAAAGATAATTAATGTGATGTGTTTGTACTTGTTACTAGTTTACTTCTAATCTGTACAATAATTTTTAAGTGATTCGAAAAGACTAAGAGGGACTTCTCTAACTCATTAAATGAGAACACTGACCAATTATACTCAATTTATTTTGAGAGATACAAATATTATTTCACATGTTGTTGACATACAGAAATATATTTCACATAACAGTTAAAGATGTTAATTATGCAGGAGTAATAATATTTAACTAATTCTTCACAAGGTACACATTTCTTGTTTATATGGGTAACAAAACTGTTCTATGAATATCAAAGAATGAATTCCAGAAGCTACATTTGAAAAAGGAACTAAATAATTAAAATACTAATTTCTTTATTAAGTAGAGAAATGTTAACCTGGATTTATCAAAACTGTTATGTTCTATGAATATCAAAGAATTTACTCAAAGATTTTTTTAAAGAATATATGAATCATAGAAGCTATATTTCAAAAGGAAAAAATGAAAATACTAATTTCTTTCTTAAGTAGACAAATATCAACTTGAATTTATTGTGTCACTTAAGACTTGTCAAAACAATTAAACATATTGATTAAGACAAGGAAGAACAAGTTACTATGGAAATATATAAAGAGGCAAACAAAAAGAAAATAAGTATTTGTTCAAACTCACAGTAGGATTTATTGTTCATTAAAGTAGCATATACCCTAATTCGTTACCTTTAACTATTGGTCTTTATTTTTAACCATTTATAGTTTTCTGAATGTAATATATTTTATTATATTCCATAGATTTTGAAATTGTAGCTTCAGTGTCATATTTTAAGGTTATTTGCGAAGTTACTTCTGAAATGAACCTTCAGAATCAATGTCAACAAACTAGTTTGCTCGTTAATATTCAGTGATCTAACGAGTTTCAATTGCACATTTAATTCAAACATCGTAATTTGGTATAACTTTATGAAGTTGATAGTGCAATATGAAATCCAAGTAAAAGTATTTCTTGGTAAGACTGTTTAGATGAATATGCATTTTACTTTGATGAGGGTTTTCTATATATAGCTTTTAAATATATATATACATATGATTCTGAACTATCCGTCAAGATGAAATATTCAATAGTTAAAATTGAAATTAAATAGATCATCATTGTTGTGTTGAATTATGGGAATAAAGTTTATAATGCTTCTGTAACATGTTTTATATTACATTAATCTTTTCACCTAGTGTTGTATATACATAATATTCATACTTTTTGTTTTAATATTCCTATCCAGATTCTCCAACATGGGATTTGTTAGGTTTGCTATTACTCATCATTCGACTGCCCGTGTGAGAGAAGAGGAAATAAATTGGACGGAATATTTGATTAACAACTTAATGCTTGAACATGGAATTTTCTAATGGTATGCATATGTTTTCAAACGAGATTGTGTATATTTCAATTTAGTGTAAGTTAGTACATAGCATGCATCACATATTGAGTAGGTATATCTTTGCACATTTTAAAACACTAACAGAACACAAACCTCAGATGAATGGAAATATTGCTGCGTCGGAAAATATTTAAAATCTCTCGTCTATTTATGAAAATATTTTTACTTCAATCGGTAATTGCTTTTGGAATTCTAAAACTTAAGTTATCTTAATAAATATTGAAGTATTTCTCTTACATATGCTAATAGACAGTAGTAATACTGAATTCAGTATGATACACTATATCTTGCAAGAATGCATAATATTATTTTCTCTTGCACTTTTGTTATTCACGTCACTTTGATAACTCGTATTTCAATGGCAACGATAAGAATGAATGTGAACTGATGAAACATATATTAAGCAATTCATAATTTGTCCTCATTGTGGTAATTAAAGTAGAAGGATATAAAAAAGGAGTAAAATAACAGAAAATTCAAGATTACTTTTGATATTTTCAACTTAAAAGTAAACCATATTTAAATTTGACTTTTTGGCTCCCAAGCATTCTATACAATGTAAATAATTGCATGTTACTTTCTTGTCGAAAGACATTTCTCTATATATCATTCATAGACAAAGATACTTCTACTGTTTTTTCTATTGGGTCGATCATAATTTAAATACTTAATCACGATAATACCAAAGGCGTAATATTGTGTTCTTATCAATATGAATAATAGAAAATAGTAATTTTCTTAACTATAAAAATAATACAAAATCATTTCGGATGTCAAGTTCGTAGTTAAAAAAAACGAATTTCATTTCCGCTAAAGATTCAACTACAATTTATAGGAGAGGAATTATTAAAAGTGATTGCAATTGTTATCCTCTACTATATATCCTTATCTCCAAATTTATCTCGTTTCCTTAATGATTATTGTTCACTAACAATAGAATTTTGCGACCTACTATCTAAAAATAAATTGATATGTTGTTTTTATAAAAACGAAATCTACCTCGTTTGCACTCTATTCAAAATATAATGAACTTAAGTGTTTGTATAACGAAAATATAGATAAGCTTCTCTCAAATGAATACTTGAACGAAGACTTAATTAAGTCCAGAGGCGGATCCTGAATGGGCTGGCTCACGTCGCGAGATAATTATCAAGGAGGGACGTTACCCAAGTAATCTTTAAGATCATTTTTCAGTCCGCACCTGATGGTCTCATTATCCGAACAATGCGTCCCGAGCATGTAACTTACTTGGGTAGAAATTAGGAGCATTGACGCTCACAGGACGAGAACCAGGGCTGGAGATGGAGTGGGCCCCGATATCTTGTTACGAGGCCTGCTCGCACTAAGACTCCTCCACAATGCCCGCAAGATAAGCCGGGCGTCCTGGACCGATGATGATAGTCCAGAGGCCAGGATTACCTCTTTCCTTTATGGCCTCGTCGGAGGGCTGGCCCCAGTCATAAAGCTCTGCTTTTGCCTGGATCAGCGCATTGGACCCTTGATATTGCGAGGACTGGAGTTCTCCAAGGCAAGGTGAAATTGGCTTCTCTCTCTCTCGCTCTCTCTGACTGTCTGTATCTCCCTCTTAACTTGGGTTACATAAACAACAACTGGAGACTCGCTGCAATGAGGAAATATAATTCCAAAGCGTGTGCGAAACATACGGTTAATAATGGAAACTTGTAATGGTGACTCCATAATTTCATCTTACCTGAATGAGGATAGGGTATAAGTTTCGAATACAGAAACAGCAATGGAGAAAGAAATGTTTTGCATTCAGAACCATGTTGAGGACTCTGATATATGAATATGTTAATTATCATCTTTCATCTTCCTTTTCACTCCTTCAATATATTAATTCATTCATTATTTATTCACAAAAACTTCTATACTTATAAATCAACACTGGCCTGTAAATAGTTTTAAAATTATCGAATGAGTAAAATGAATTACCATACATCGAATACCCACTATACATCGATAGTAGTGAAGGCAATGTGGTGCCAAATCTTAGGAGGGGCAAGAAAAGTTTACTTTCTCTTGGTAGAAAAAGGAGAAAAAGTGAAGGGGGCAACTCTTTCCCTAGCCCCCCTAATTTCCGCCAATGATCGATCGATAGATATTTCACATGAAATGTAACGCTGTTTCACATGTGTAAAAGTATTGTAACCGTATGCTGCCTAAGATAATATTTATAGTATATTTTCTAATTTCTTTTGGCTAATCGCGAAGATGTTGAATGAGATGGATGAAGGGACAATCAGAAACATACAAGGACAACACAACACGAGCCCAACAGAGCATTACACTGGCTGTGAGTACAGACACCAGATCCTCGCTAGTCTGCAGAGCAGTCCAGGGTGGTTTTCTAGTTTGTCTAACTTTTCATTACTAGAGCACGCTTTAGTTTCATAATAACCTAAGTTTTGGCTACGTCCCTGGTTCGATTTAAGGTGGAGGTTTTCTGGACATTCAGGTAAATCGGTTTTCAAAATGCTACGCAACCCATTGAAATAGCCCCCCGCCGGGAATGTCTCGCAACATTATCGTATTCGTTCATTTCCGTCAACAATTTGCCATGCATTCAAGTCGAAAATGACACTTTCCGAGCCTATATGTATACCCACAGACTCCTTCCATCTTCAGCCACTATCACATCGTAATCAAGTTCAGAGTTCGACCCCCGGTGGAAGCACATAGCATAGTGGTTTCAATCCAACTATAAACCGTAGGCTGTCTTGATTAATCTCTCATAGCATAAAATGGTCTAAAAACAATATTTTCTTCCTATCCTTAGCCGTAGGAGAAATTCTCAATTTTGAGCAGGACTTTTTGGTACACCTTACATAGGAGGTAGACAGCAAAACATCCCATGTTCGCTACTTAGGTGATCTAACCAAATGTATCTAACCGTAAATGCACTAAATGTTGCTACTGTTTCGATCAAATCAGTACGTAAGACCCAGTGGCGCAGGAAGGGGTTGGTACAGGTGTATATTGCACCCCGAAATTTTTGGGATGGGTACAGTGCCCCCAAAACCTTTGATCCGAATTATACCACTTATACCCCACCTCTCAAATAATTTCACACCAAGATACAGCCTTTCAAAGTATTTTGTCTTTAGTAGCTAAACGCAAAAAGTGTACCTTGTTTACATTGTCTCCCTATCCAAAAATAGGAAATCACCGTGAAACCTATTATAGGCTACTGCGTTGTGGTACCAGTTATCTCACTCGATCTGTGATCTCAAAAAAGTTTATAATGAAGTAAACACTGTTTAAATGAGTACAAGACGTTGGAATGAAGCCTAGTATATATGTTCCTGAACTGTAATTATATGTTTCTAAAACTTACTAAAAGCTATCTTGAAAATAGTCATATTTTTAAAAATTCAATATTGTTTTGTGAAAGTTTATTTTGTTGACAGCACAAGGCCATGAAAATTCTATCTAAAAAATTTAGAGCCATGAAAGCTGTTCTAAAATAATGGCTTATATCACACACACACACACACACATATTTTGACACTAAGGGGGTCAATGTGTTTTGTATTGTTTATTCATCCAAATAATGTGAAAGGTATTCATATCGCTAGGGCCAATAAACACTAAATGACCAGATCTCGTAAAACAAATATATGGGAATAGGCTCATGGAGTTATTAAATTGAATTATTGAGAATATTATAATAGAAAGTAATGTTCTTTCTTAGTGTTTATATGTTCATAGAAATGGTAGAAATTCCAGTACATTTTTTTATCCGTTTATAGTCCGAAATCATCTCTTGTAGGTTCATTTAGTTATGTTATACTGAAATAAGCATTTTTGAATATACTGGAAAATAAAACAAGGAGAGAATTTTTTCAAATAATTTTCGCTAAGAAGAAAATACATTTATGTGTGACTGTTATTGATTTTGAAAGACTATTACTTCCTGATTTAAATTATTTCTGAAAAGGTATATCAACCTGCCATCAATAATCATTTCTTGAAGTCTAAATAAAATATTTCCGTAGATATTATTCTTATTATGTGGTCATCTTTATGCTAAGTGGCTCTAATTTTACTTTTATATAGTAATTTTGGTGGAATTTGTTTGCAAAGTTTCAAACTTCCACACACACACATATATATCGTGCCATATATTACCATAATATATTTTTATTATTATTATATAGATTACAATTAATATCGGGGAGTGGTTTGTGCTAAAAGTATTATATTTGAAGTTTGAGCTGATCATTACTATTGCCATTATACTGCTAAAAGAGTAATTTTTAGAATTAGTACAAACTTGGTTTAAACTTTCAAAATTTGTTACAAGTCAATTTTATGCATAGATAAGTTAATTGAGGCTACGATTACAATTTAAAGTGGAGTTCGAACCACTGAACACTATTTTTTAGTTGAGAATTGAACCCGGCCCCCTTTGATTACAGCGTACAGCCTTAGGCACTACGATATAGGAGAGGCTCTTGTTAATGAACTTCTTTAATCAATTTGGAGAAATATGAAACCTTCAAACTTTCCAAATGAGTTTCTAAATTACATGGTAAAAGTATTATTCGTAATAATTTATTTCGAGATAACAAAAGCACTTAAGGTGCGAACGGATTGAAGAAAACAGATAAAGGTACAAATGAAAAGCAACGATTCAAAATTTCATTTTTTTTATTCATCAACATAAATATTACAAGTTGAAGAATTATTACATTACGAAACATTTTTCTAAAGGAGTTGCTTCATATTTATTAGAAAAAAATATTTTCATAACTAAATTATAGTTACTGCCACACAAGTATTTGTTTCATCATTTCATCAGCATAAAATAGTGTAAATATTGTAAGAAACAACATTTGAACGCATGTTATTTTTCTGCTTGTTTTACGATAATTTTGTATATTGTCTGTCCTAGTTGGGGATCATTTGGTATAGATTTTGTTGTGTTCATGTGTAGATAACTTGTAGGTTCAGAAGTAGGATTAGACGTTTTGGGTGCGTTGGCACTTAAGGCCATTTTGCAGAAGTAGGATTAATAACAATAAATGCGCTAATACTGGTGTAAAAAACTGCAAGAATGGGGATTCTAGATTAATTTGGAATGCTTCCATGGTGACAATAGGGGTTTTGAATTGTATGGTGAAAACAAACCGTTGTAGAAAAATAGGATTGAAATAATTCCTAAAGGTAATCGATTATAAACTTAGGGCCTAATTAATTTTTCTGAACAAGATTAAAATTAAAATTTCAGTTATTACTGTAACATGGACTTCTGTGTTTTATTTGTATGCCATAATATTTAAACTAGAACATAATTTTGTTCCATATCTGGCAGATTAGTTTGTTCATCACATAAGTTTTGCACCGAGTTTTATAATAATGTCATTATTTTTCTTTTTGATAATGTTGTATATTTAAAAGTATTAAATTGAAGAACTAGTTTAACAATTTATGTATTCTTGAAAAGAATGCAACATTGTCATTCTTATTTTCTTTCCTTTGTGTTAAGAAACCTTCTTTTCTGTTTATGCTAGAACGCACAGCCAATAAACTCATATTCTGTACCAAATATTTACTAGGAAAGAAGCTTTCGTTTAGCATCAAGTTTATAACAAATGTATTACTGTATTATTGTGTACAAAAGTAAACCGATTTTTTAGCCGTGCTTTACAATACACTCAATAGTTTGTTTGGAGTCGATATGATTGTAATATAATAATCTACGTACAATAATAAATGGGCTGACAAAATACGTAGGAATAAGTGCAAATTAGTGCTCCATGTAATGTAATACAATTTTTTTTAATAACAGCAACTTTCCATTTTCTTTTACAGTGTTGTCTCTATTTTACGAATTCCCTTGGTAACATGCAAATGCGATTCTATTTTTTTGTTTCAGTGTTTGGTACATTGTTTCTATACAATTCACACAGATCATTTTCTCGTAATTTATTTTTCCATTCCAAATCTTATTAAAAATTAATGAGTATAGTTTGATGATCTTACTGCATCACTTAAGATATTGTATTTTTCTAGTTAACCATCTTATAGAATTTTAGTTGCCAAAGTTGAAATATCATCATATGATTAAATGCAACCTGCAAACATTATTTATAGATGAAATTCTTTAAAACTAACAGAAAGCTTATTTTTTAAAAAAAAATCATGTCATATTGTTCTTATATGACTGAGTTAATAATATATGTATCATGAAATGCGTGGATTTTATTAATGGTATAAGAAAATTATTATTGTTATAAATTTGATGTCAATAACTCGGTATAAATATTGAAAATTATCATCATACAGTAATTAGAATTGTTCATAAATTAATCAATATCTCCACCAAACAATTTTATATCATAACACGAGCATTTCATTTATATCATTTTATAAATGTTAGTGTAAACTATAAATATCGTCGTCTCCATCCAGTAGTATTTTATGTGTATGAATTACTCAATTTGAAATGTGTAAATTGGTGCTTAAAAAAATATTACGTTATGTTAGCATGTGAACGTTAGTCTCCCTAATTGTTCAATTTTTAACTTATCCACTTTGCGTTTCCTTTCATTATAAAGTATCAAGTAATTTGGTTTACATACATAGTTCAAGTGAATGTATCTAAATTTTTGTGAAGATTTTAAATTTGCTCTACATTATTCTCGTTCAGTTTTTGCAGATATGTTTTTCATAAGTGTAGACAACTTTTGGAAGATTTGTCCGAACAAACAGCTTCAATAATCGACAATGTAACACTTATTTTTATATTAGATTGGCACAATGGAAAAAGATTAAGAAGTTCAGGAACTTAATTTCACAAGACGTTTCTTTCCAAACGGTTTAGGGAATTGGAAGTTATATTAATTAAAAAAGTGTTCACAATTTGAAACATATTTTCATTAGGTAATAAGAAGCTGTGCAAGAATAAAACGAGAGAAGAATAAGAATGTGACAAACCATACGGATCATTAGTAAATTAATATTTTAATTGTTTTTAATAAGCAATGCTGCACACTTTTAAATCTTCACTTCATCATAAGTAAAAAAAATATATATTTGAACACCTTTCATAAAGACATTTTATAGTTTCAACAGCTTGGAGAGGAATATAAATATATTTTACGTTATAAAATTTACTATTATATATGTACACTTTAAAGATGTTCCTGTCACAATTGCAGTTGCAAACAAATGATAATGTTAACAAAAATTCTGAGTTTAATGGAGAATTAAAATAATAATAGTATTTATATTTGTAAGTGAATGTAACAGTTTTTTATTAAATTCATCTGCCATAACAATGTTAATAATAGTGCTTAAATATGTAGTCATGGCATCATTCTGCTTTTCTTTTTTATTTGTTCCTACAACAATATTGTTACATCTCTAAATGTGTAGTTCCTCCAATGGTTTTACTTCAACGATTCTATTCATGAATGGTTCATTGAACGCAAATTCGCCAATCGATCAAATTCTTGCGTTTTAATAATCAAATTTTTATTTGAAGTTAATACATGAGTTTGTACAGGATATTCCATCATGTTGTCCATTGTCCCTATTGTAGTTTATCAAGTCCATATCAACCAATAAAAGAGGAAATTATGACAAGATATCAGGGAAGGAAGAAGAACCAAAACGTATTGCTACCCACTGAGTACAAAGTTTTGTGCGTTTCCAAAATATATTATTTACTTAGATGTAAATATTTCTTAATATATTACATGAGAAAATTTAATTCAGTATTTGCATAACAGTACGATATTTATAAACTTAGTACATATTTTTCTTAGCTGGTATTTCTTAATTGGAAATTATTTCCACTTACCAAATTACATAATGTATATGTATGTGTGTGGGGGGTGAGTGTGTGTCTGTGTGTGTGTGTGAATAGCCTATATATTGAATAATAAAGTTCAATAATATGAAAATGTTTCAAAAGACAATAACTTATAATTCTCGATATTTTTTTTTTCATTTTTCTTCTGCAGGATCTCATAAAAGTGTATTTTACTATTAAGGACAAAATTCATTTCAACACTAAATTTGATCAACAGTATCATGGTAAGTTTCATAATAGGAATCTATATGCAATGAATTTCAAGTTCTGTATTTTTGCTGCAGCTTGTAATTGCAATTTAATAACTATTGATGATAATTCAAATAATTTTCCACTAATTACATTAATTAACAAGTACAACAAGTATAAAATTACTATTTTCATGTTGATGGTCAATTTAAAATTGTCGTACTAATGTAATAAATCAATTCAGTAGTACAGAGCATTCCCTGACATTCGCTACGAGACTCGGCGACAGTCGCTTATATTAAACCTCGTAAAAAAAAGTTTAGAGTAACAGGGTCAGTTCTGAATAAAAGTGGAAAGAAAAATGGGGAAATAAAGTATACAAAGACAATCCGCACACCATCCGTGAGTTAAAAGAGAGTATTGTACGAAAAATCGGGAGAATTACAGTAGACGAACTTGCACGTGTAAATGCCAATTTCCTTGGGAGATGCCAGGAATGTGTTGCAGCAGAGGGACATCATTTTCAACACCTTCTGTAGTCAATGTTAGTACACAATATGAGAACTGTAATTTTAATAGTCGACTCTAGCGACTGTCGCTGACCCATTCACCGAGAAAGACAAGCGCTGATGCCGGGCAGCTTGCCGCCGAGTCTCGTAGCGAATGTCAGGGAATGCTCTGTAGTATGTACTAACTCTATCGTAGAAAGCCCAAATTATTTTTACTTAGTACACTGTGTAAAATAGTAATTAGTGCATTGTTTCAAAACGCAACAATTTAGTTGCAAAGAAAAGGTTATTCAATGTAGTGAAGAAAGCTAAAGTGATGTAAAAATGTAAGTGCTTGGATAAGTATTTTACTAATAGGTTTAATCTTCAAGACTGAATACAAATTTACAATTAAAACATAATTATTTTCTTTTTTGCAGTTAATTTATTTTAGATAAAAAGATTGGTAATGTAGGGCGCCGATTTGATACAAAAAATTCAATGTGCTTTACATCCAAAATTACTTTCCTATTTCCCCTAAATAATCATTTTATTTTCTCTCCCAAATTCGATTGTATTATATTCCCTTGATATTTTTAAATACATACCAACGTGCATATATCAATATTTTGAATAATAGTGCAAAGTTCATAATTATATAAATATTCAGTGTCTCAGCGACTTAACCAAAGATCTTTCAATTGATGGAACTCACTTTAATCAACTTTAATTGATGTATGTAATAAAGAATGTTGGAATTTCACTCAGCGTCAAAAATTATTTACATTGTTACGTCTTTGTAACTGCCATCTCTTGTTTATTCACATAATGGTCTTAATATTGCGGAGAATGTTATCAGCTTCATAAATTATTAGCTAATTATGCGAATGAAAACATGTTTTACATATCTCAAAAACCTTGACATTATTTGTAATAAAATGACAGAACCTTTGTCACCTAGTAGCACCCGTACAGATTAAATTATTTTCAAATATTCTTTTTGCCGTCACAATCGATTAGTCTAACATGTTACAAAGTAAATCTTTGCTTTCGTATGTGTTTCTTACTTTGTCTATTCCTTCAATATAATAATGACTTCCCTGCAATTATTTTTCAGAGACATAAAATGATTTAACTGCAATAGCATAAGAGATGTTCCCTACGTGTCGAAATAACTTGATTTTATTCATATACAGAAGGAAATTATTATTATTATTAATATTGTGCTAAACTAAATATCTAAAAAAATTAGGACATTGTGTATGTAAAATATTCGAACTGTATACTTGTACTTCTCTTTGACCGCACAATTGTAAGAAACATGTTAGTTCTCTACCCTCTCAAAGAAATTAGAGTAAAATCGAAAATTTAGAAGAATTTGTTATTTGTAATAAATCTAATTTCGAACTGAAAAGTGAAAAAAAAGTTTAATTTTCTGAATACCTATAAAATCTAATATGATTACAAATTGTTCATCATTGTTGGAATATTGATTTATCACTATATGGTCAACTATGCCTTCCTTTTATTCTAATTTACACATTTTCTACAAATTTCAAAAGTGTTGGATATTATGTGAAGGTAAATTCACTCATCCTGATTATTTTCATTGTATTTCAATAGCAAGGGTTACTCTATTCTCACATCTTAACCTAATTTTTATTGGTTATTAAGTCTCCCTTATATGTGTAATAAAACATTTTTTTTCGTTACGTATGAAACACATGTTACATGTTATTCCTATTGGCATACATATACGTATGTTACAAGATTCTGGATACAAATAAAACTTCTGCTCAGAAGTTAAGTATTGATTTAATAACTTTTAAAATTCCGATTCTGCTTTTCGAAATACGACTACCCTCAATGTATTCGTAACTTTCTTCCTTGTATAGTTATATCAAATAGTTATTAATTTTATTATATTCAAATCAAGATTTTTGTTCACTTGCATGTAATGAGTTATTTAGTTCACTTGGTTGATATTTATTTTACATTCTGAATTTCTACACTATTTATTAAGCATATATTGACAGTTATCAAACATTTCCACACTTTTTTTAAAAACCTTGATCCCAGTTAACATACATACTTGCAATTTCAAACATATTCATTCCTTCATGAACCTTTCAAATTTCTTATCCTGGTTTCTTTTCTTCAAATAGACCTAGGCTATATTGTATTATAGATATTTGATATTTCCTTACTCGAGACAGGTGAGTTATAACTTCCCAATTTTATTCACTGCCCTATCCATTCGCCACATTTGTATTCACTGCTATTATTCAGTAATTCTTAAACATTTTGTATTATTAATATATTATCATGTCTGTGTAAAGTTGCCAAGGAACCACACCTTCGAATATCATATAATCCTGATAGACTCGCATGTGTGAATGTGTGTGTGTGTGTGTGTGTGTGTGTGTGTGTGTGTGTGTGTGTGTGTGTGTGTATATATATATATATATATATACTTTATAGACATTTTCATGATGGATAATTTTTTTATTTATGTACTAGATATGTCTCTTACTGTGGAACTAAATTCTGCCTACTTTCGAATCTAAATAATGGAATGCTTCCTTACCCCTGTTCTGATATGTTTCATTCGTCTCATCATGGACGTGTTTTGTTACAGAGCACCAAAAAGTAATGCCAAATAAACTGATAAAAATACTACATAGCCTAAGAGATAATAATTTCATACATAATTTACCAGAGGAAGTCTATTTTAGAAATTTTGTTTCGTCTTGTATGTTTTTCTTATTAGGGAGCATCTTTTTAAAATATTCACCATTTACCATACTGTATATTATTGAATTTACAGTTAAAATATGTCTTAAATTCTGAGTATCTTATTTTCTCTCTCTACATTTCCTTTACTATAATATACCGTGACATGACAGAAAAACACGATTGATAATATGTTCTTACAATGACTTCTAAATTTCAAACCGGCGTTTACCGCGAATATATTTTCTTCAATTTATATTTGATGAGGTGTTTCAATTCTTGCATTAGCTTCAATTGGGAACGTGTATTAAAGGTGGATCCCCTAATTTAAGTTTTGTACACTCTTCTCAACAGATGTTTGCCCTGTCGCCGTGGCGAGGTGAACGTCGTATCCAACAGGAGCCCCTGTCACACACATCTACGATGTGCGACATTAGTTTTCGGCAAGTGTCTTCTGCCACCGAAGGCAGTTCCTTCACTTCGAAACAGTGGAAAGGTTTCTGAGTATCTGGTAACCATGAATTGGACTGATCTTCACCTTTCTTTTCAGATATAGTATGGAAGGCATTCCCATTTCAATTTGTTGTAACAACTTACTAACGCACAAATATAATTTTTCAGTAAATTTACACAAGATTTGAGGATTTATAATAACACCAACACATCAAATATACAAATTAAAATTCATGGAAATTCGCGGCAACAATACCTATTTTTTAAAATCTTTTCATGCACTTTGTAACTTTCAACAACAGCAAATGTACAATTATAATAGGTTATATTTTTTAAAAAAACTAAATTCCGTTCGATTCATTCAATAAGTGGTCATATCATGTAAATTCCACAGAATCTAAGATGGAATTTAGGAATTAAGAAATTTAAATTTCAACAAGTATTTGTCATCCAAAAGTGGTATGATTTGTAAAATATTCTATGTACTTTTCTGCTTTTTATAATAATTTATGTGTGGTATTTTCATGTATTTTTTAGTTAGTTAAGGTAGTAGTAGTTTCAGCTATTTTAATTTTAATTTTGATTTGCTGCTTTCTGAGAACTTAATCAAAATATGTATTTATTTTTATTTCATATATGTTTTCTGATTAACTTTTCGTATTTTGGGTCGTAACTTAGTTTTTGTATATTTTTTTTAATATTTTTTGCAATATTTTTATTCTTATTTGATTTGTAGCCTTAGTTTTTAGAAAATAATTTATATATATATATATATATTAATCAAACTTTATTGGCACTATCCTAGAGTGATACTTTGGGAAAATATTCTAATTACAGAATCTGATACATTTCAAGATTTATTCTGCCAGATTCTTCCAAGATAAAGTTATGTTCAGTCATGATTAATAACACTTTGGTAGTAGTTGTTAAGAAGAATGACAACAAACGGATTGTTAGAAACGTTTATTGAAATTTGTCAACAAACTTTTATGAATATCATTCAAGCTGAAAATTCGGAGAACACTTTTATTGCCCCTCCACACACTTTTTGTTGCAAGCAGTAATCCATCATGTAACACACATCACACTGGAAACGTACACATGAACACAAATTGTGAAACAGAACAATGTTCCTTTTGGAAGAGATATTCTTCAAAGAGCTTCTGTTTTCACCTAATTTAGCAGAATTTCTCAATGTTTTTCAACTCTTCCCCTGCACTTCTAAACATCACATCATTTTGCAAATGCCATCAATCTCCATTTATGATGATTTTCCTTTCGAATCTGTGACCAAAAAGGAAATAGAATCATTATATGCTTTATAATAAGTATACGAACGATTTTACTATCTACACAAATATAATATAAAATACGTGCACATTATATCTTTAAAATTAAAAATATAGAAAATATCCTAACTTTTGAAAATACTTAAAATGTACCTATTTGTTTTCCATTCAATATTGCAATTGTAAATATACTCTACTATATGCATGCGACATTGGACAAAATACATGTTTGATAACTAAACCTCAATGAGGTTTCATTACTTATAATATATTTCACTACCCATGATTCTAAAATTATCCTATGGATACTCCAAAACATTCTTCTTCAACATATGTACACTTGATTTAATTTTACATCATATCACTGTAAGCTTTGCCCAAAATCTTATCAAAAAATTATAACACTGAACAAAAAATGCTTCTCGTCAAGTCAATGTGATTTTTATAACATATTCCCCGTTTTATTTACTAAAGATATATAATGATTATCTGCATTTCAGCAGGTATCTGCAAAGACATTGTATGCTCTTTTGATCATGACTGAACACTGTTTACAATCTTTTATATAAATGAGCACCATATGTACACCATCAAACAACTACGCATACAAATAAATAAAATAGCACAATGGCTTAATTATCTCAAATAACATGAAAATATATTTTCTAAATCGTATAATTTTAGAAAGTGTTCTTTGAATAATTAATTGGTAAAGATATTATATTTTATACGGTAGGCCATCCGTGCAATATTTGTATTATAAAACAGAATTAATTATTTATTTAGAAAAATTGAAGAAAAGGAAAATGGAAAAATTTATAATATCTTTTCTGGCCTTTGCCATCTTTTTGATGTAGAAAATATTATGAGATGTACTCTATGCGCTCTCAGGTAGCGTATGGCAAAATGGTGCAACTATAAAAATTCAAACATTTTCGTATAATTTAGAAATAGATGTTATTAATATTTACATCAGTGAGATTGGGAGCTTAGCAAAACAAAACATCAATTTACATGTGTAAACATATATTTCATCAACGAGAAAGTACATAAAATATGAAAATCGAATTGACTTCGTTGTTAAGTATCTAATTTGTTGAAAAGTAATTTTACTTCTAGTATTTCAACTGACCTAGATAATACATGATGAAAAATGGGGTACCTAAGTGATGAGCGTTATTGTGTGATCTTTGCTGGAATTAATGTTCATTGACTATTTAATATTTTTGTGCATGCATCATTATCATCGTGTAATCGTTTGTTTATCACGTAATTTTCACTTTCAAATATAATGATCAAATAATATCACTATAAAAATTGTCATTACCAAACCTCCTAGTGCTATAGCAAAACTATAAAATGCAATAGTTCCATAAAACTTCAATATACTATAACTACTAATTGTTAATACATTATTTTGAATGTTTTTGCATAATCATACGAGATTGAATTACAATATGCTATACATTCTTTCATTTTGTCCATGTACAGTGTCACAATATTATCATATTTCAATATATTTTTCTTGTTATGCGCGTATCTTTTAAGTTATATTATATATAATTCAACTGCTCTATTGTCACGGAAATTTATAAGTTTGTGTAATAATTTTCTGTTATTGTGTGTAATAAGAAGATTTTTTCAGTGAAACTTTGTGAAGGTTGCAGTTATAAAGTTAATTCTGGATTTATATTTTGCATAAGAGACAAATTGCATTTAATGGTTTCTATTTAAAAATGACCTTCATTTTTGTCTATTTGTAAATCTAAATGGACAATTTGGAAGATAAATGTATTATTCCAAGTTGATTTATTAATGAAAATCTTCTCAACAAAGGAATAAAACATTGTCTAGGTACGTTTGTGACAATAGCAGCACGTGTGTTGTATCTGTTCAGTATGGCATTCTTATTTATAAGGGGAAATCAGTGGTAAAGTAAACAATTGTACCATCTGTAGATAGTAACAAACATATGCATTAAATGAGGGAATCATTTTCCCCCCTTTCCAATAAAACAGCTAAATTGTTTGAATATCTTCACAGTTAAATGGATAGTAAATGCATTTAACTTTTAAAATTTTTGTCTGATCGTGACTGGATTTTGAGAATAGCTGCTGCAATATATTTTGCAATTGATTAATTTAAAAAATATTAATTTGTACTATTGCGTTTATGTCCATGTTATTTTAAATTTATTTGTTGAACCATTTTGCTTGACGTTACTACGAAACTGGTTTTATATTTTTACTTTGTAATATAAAGGTGGCAAATAAATGCTGTGTATTTCAAATACTTTTCAATATTTATTAGGAGTTAGTTGACATACTTTCCTGTACTTTCCATGCGTTATATTTTCAAATATAACAGGACAGGGCGTTACAAAATGTAGAGACATAAAATAGTGCTTAGATTTGAAACATATTATGTATTTTAGTTAAGACTGTAATATTTACTTTTCATTCGTCGAAGTTTCTTCTTTAAATAGATAAGCAGCAAGAGAATTTTGTGATCAAGAGAAATGGATTTCATGGCATTACAAAATTATTTCATTGAAGGAAATTAATAACAACAGAAATTATTTTGTTCAAGAATTCTTTTATTTTCTTATAGGTCAGATGTAATATTTATATTCATCATTATACAGTAAATGATTGCATATTGTTGCACAAAGTGAAATTGGATTTGAAATTATTACATTTCTGAAACAAACTTATCATTGTTGGGATGAAATTATACGTATGAAGTGTTTCATATTTGCCCTTCATTCATTTTCCAGAGGGGTTGTTTTTCTCCCACTCCTTCTTCCGGACGACAATATGTAGCTGGTGTGAAAACTAAATAGATTAGCTCAGTCCGATACTCAGTACTATAAGTTGTTCTAAGGAAGTGACAAAGTTTTCCTTCTTTGTGTTCCACTACTTTTATGTATATTTTTATATCACTAAAATCCTAGTTTATTTGTATTTTGTTTCACCCCAGAGTATTCCCCCTTCATTCACAGCTTTTCAGTTATTTAAAATATTCTAAATAACTTACCAAGTAACTTTCATTTATTGACATCGTGGGGTTTACTTTAAATGTCTTTGTTTCTGTAAACAGATTCGTAGGCTTTCGTTTCACTGTGTGTAAATTATTCTGTCCCTAAAATTAACCAATTCGAGCATTGATGTCAAAAGTCATTTAAACAGAGGGAACAGCTGATACAGTATCAACTGTATTTATCATTATTATTACTTTTGGTGCTGCAATAATGCGATCATGTTATTGATCTTTTAAGATGAATTAAGGTTGATGAAGAAAAGACAATTTACAATTAACCATTACGCTGATATAGATATTTACGAAAACATTTTTTTTATAAAACATTAATTTCATGACTGAGGATACATTGAAGCAATTATAACAGTATACTATAGTTCAAATATTTTAATGAAGGTTAGAAGAGCCAATTTAAATATTCAAAATCAATAAATATATAATATTTATTCTTTACAATTGCATTTGCATTCTTTATATCGCTGTTACTCCATTTTTGGCTATTCTTTTTTTTACGATGAGTGATTAGATACTTAAGCCAGCACTCGAACCTGTGCCCTTCATTGGAGGAATCTAAAGTGCACCACTTAGCGCGGTCGTAGTCAGAGTAGGCTATTTCTTTTTATTAATTCAAAATTATCTCTGTATCACAAAATTATTAGTCATTAATACTATGAAAATGTTGAAGTTTAGATGGGTGATTTTCGACTTTTTAAAACTTTTTTTCACTATTAAATATAATATCCTTTATAGTATATGTTATGACGTTCACTTTTAAGTTTTACCATTTTATGTACAGAAAGGCTAATCGGGACTGGACCTACAGTTTAAAGTTGGATCCGAACCACTATGTGCCTCCACCGTGTATCGAACCTGGGACCCCTTGACTACAAGACAACTATGTAGACGATGGTGATAAACCTTCAGATTTCTGTAGCGCGTTCAAGACCGTATAGAAATGGTATCAAGAATGTGATGGGGTTGAAAAATTCGAAACGAGACCTTTCGAGACGAGACCGAAAGCAAGACAAACCTCTGTAAAATCAAGACGAGACTCTCTCGCTCTCATTCCAGACTTTGATATGGCATTGAAAAATCTGTATAAAACCAAATCTACTTTACCATGCAACTTCTTAAGACGTACCAAACGGATATGTACCTCGTTATTTTGCACGTAGGAGCTCGGAACTGTGATGCGAAGCCGCGCATAACAGTGGAGAAGGGGAGAAAGCGAGTGGCCTCTCGACTCATTACTTGTACAGTTCAGTTACCCCTGAGATTATTGTGACTATTACTGCTTGGGCCCCATGTACCTACATGTCTTAAAAATTATATTTTTAAAATTATTCTTCCAGTTGTTGTTCCAAACGTTTAAGAAAATAGTAGTATAGTATAATAAGAAAATATATAATGTACATAAATAACGTAATATGTTTCATAAACCGTCGAATGATTACGTTCACATAAAATAGCAGACTCTAATTGAGCTGAAGTACTTACTTTTAGAATCGGAAGTAACATCTGTTCTTGTTTGATCATATGAGGTTAATGTGAATTTTAAAAATGTTTTCTCAATAACTTAAATGTAGAAATACAAGTTATGTTTCCGTGGAACTCACAACAATTAGTGTGTGTCCTTGTTTATTTAACAACAATGGCTAGGAGTGTACCCATTAAATAATCTTATATCAATGTAACTTAACCGCTAGATAGCCAATACTGGTACTATCTCCACACCTGGTTACTCGTCAAGAGGAAATTTCTTGTTCTCCCCCCCCCCCCCCCAGAAAATAACCATGTGAGCTAGGAATAAATTGGTGTTAAATTGCATTATGATAAATAGTTAAAACACGAAACGAAGACAAACACGTGTCTACCAAGTCGCCAGTGCTAAATCTTTCATGAAACTAAATTTCAACTTATTCACAATATGTTTTGTTTATTTATTTATTTATTTATTTATTTATTTATTTGGAACACAATAGACGAGTGGGTGCTTCAGACTTTCCGGTGCGGGTTGGTCACTGGATAGCGGTCCAAGATCTAGGTAGACCGTTGTTATTACACCATCGAAACAAAAATTGGAAATTTAATACTGGGGTAAATATAAGATATACAAATTCCAAAGTTGTATTGCATGTGTGTTAAATCTTAGGTTCAGACCTTCATGATCTAAGGTTTAGTCTAGCGTGCTTCGAAACCAGAGATTCAGGGTTCGAATCTTCTAAGGCTTCTCATCACACTCATTACCTATACACTTTCATTTTATTTCGAAATTGGCCTCTTCTATTTGACAGCCTTGTCCAACCTGATTTTGGCCAACCCTTGGTGACGCACCTGGAATAGGCGTATGACCAATTATTATGTTCCTTTCATTGTAAGTACCAGTTATATTCTTATTGTTGCAGTTTGCAACAATTTATAATTATAATTGTCTTTATTAACATTTATTTGTAATTATTTACATTGCATAAGGGATATTTATTGTCTTTTTCTTTCGCGTTGTGCATTTGTAGATCGATTAAAGTGGTCGCGAGAGAGATTTTATTCCTTTAGATTTAGTGATGGCAATTTGAACCCATAAACGAAACAGTTTGAAAAGTCATGCTTTTTGCAGTTTTGCAGAAATGTAGTGTTTTAACTTTTATAAAACAACTTTTTATTTATAATCATTTGCATTGCGTAAGGTACATTTGATTTGATTCTTTTCGGTTTGCGTTGCGAATTGTAGATTAATTGCAGTGGTCGCGAGATTTTTTATTCCTTCAGATTCAGTAATGGCAGTTTCAGCCCATTGGACAATGAGTGTTCAAAGTCATGTCCCATTCTCGAGAAATGTGTAGTAGTTTATATTTGTTATTTTATGGTAATGCGTTCTACGTGATGAGAGTTTCGCAGCATCCGTACGCATGAATGTTTGTAAATTTAAACTTTATAATTCTTGTACATACACCTTTATTTGTAATTAAGGTAATTATTTAGAGCCTGATTGTTTTCGAAACAAATTGATATCGCGTTGTGTATTGAAGATCATTCGCAGTCGTTCAATACAAATGACGTTTAGATATTTTTCTTCTTTCCCATCACGTGTTGGCAGTTTCAGCCCACGACGCAAAACAGTGTGCAAAGTCGTCTACAAATATACGGTAAGAGATTAAATGAACGTAGGGTAAAAAAAGAACGCTGCATTTTTTTTTGTTACAACATGGATTTAAATATGAAATATTTACAATTCATCTCAAACTTTGTGTCTTGCAAATTATCACCAACAAAATTCCGGTGCATGCACAAAAGTATATACGAATGTTAAAGTTTCACATCGAGAAGTTTAAAGTTGACAGGTTGAAGTGAACTTACGACCATGTTAGTTTAGTAGCATGTGTGCCGATGGATATTTGTAAAGCGCCAATTTTCGTGGTTGATTTCAGAATTTCATTTTTCTTGAATGAAAGTCCCTTCTCAACTTTACTCACCTAACACAACGTAACATAACCTTGCCGTGAATGGTTCGTGGGGCTATCAATGCATTTTTCTAATTTTTAAAAACGAATTTAACTATGTTGCCTAACCTAACTCAACCTAACCTAACCTTGTCGTGAATGGTTCGTGGGACAAACCGTGCATTCATTTCTAATTTTATAAACGAATTTAACTATGTTGCTTAACCTAACTCAACCTAAAATAACCTTTCCTTGAATGGTTAGTGGGCTATCCGTGCATTTTCCTAATTTTTAAAAACGAATTTAACTATGTTGCCTAACCTAACGTAACCTAACCTAACCTTGTCTTGGATGGTTCGTGGGACTATCCGTGCTTTTTTTATAATTTTATAAACGAATTTAACTATGTTACCTAAACCTAACTCAACGTAACCTAATCTTGTCGTAAATGATTCGTGGGGCTATCCGTGCATTTTTCTAATTTTAAAAAAACGAATTTAACTATGTTGCCTAACCTAACTCAACCTAACCTAACCTTGTCGTGAATGGTTCGTGGGGCTATGCGTGCATTTTACTAATTTTTAAAAACGAATTTAACTATGTTGCCTAACCTAACTCAACCTAACCTAACCTCGTCGTGAATGGTTCGTGGAGCTATCCGTGCATTTTTTCCAATTTTTATAAACTAATTTAACTATGTT
The DNA here is from genome assembly GCF_977018435.1 of Lepisma saccharinum. Classification (NCBI taxonomy): domain Eukaryota; kingdom Metazoa; phylum Arthropoda; class Insecta; order Zygentoma; family Lepismatidae; genus Lepisma; species Lepisma saccharinum. The sequence continues at coordinate 29,433,382 of NC_139244.1, forward strand.
GCCTAACCTAACTCAACCTAACCTAACCTTCTCGTGATTGGTTCGTGGAGATATCCGTGTTTTTTTTCTAATTTTATAAACTAATTTAACTATGTTGCCTAACCTAACTCAACCTAACCTAACCTTGTCGTGAATGGTTCGTCGGGCTATCCGTGTCTTTTTCTAATTTTATAAACTAATTTAACTATGTTGCCTAACCTAACTCAACCTAACCTAACCTTGTCGTGAATGGTTCGTGGGCCTACCGGGGCTTTTTTCTATTTTTTTTTAAAACGAATTTAACTATGTTGCCTAACCTAACTCAACCTAACCTAACCTTCTCATTGAATGGTTCGTGGAGCTATCCGTGCTTTTTTCTAATTTTATAAAGCAATTTAACTATGTTGCCCAACCTAACTCAACCTAACCTAACCTTGCCGTGAATGGTTCGTGGGACTAAACATGCTTTTTTCTAATTTTTAAAAACGAATTTAACTATGCTGCCTAACCTAATTCAACCTAACTTAACCTAGTCGTGAATGGTTCGTGGGGCTATCCGTGCCTTTTTTGTAATTTTATAAACGAATTTAACTATGTTGCCTAACCTAACTCAACATAACCTAACCTTGCCGTGAATGGTTCGTGGAACTAAACATGCTTTTTTCTAATTTTTAAAAACGAATTTAACTATTTTGCCTAACCTAACTCAACCTTACCTAACCTTGTCGTGAATGGTTCGTGGGGCTATCCGTTCTTTTTTCTAATTTTATAAACGAATTTAACTATGTTGCCTAACCTAACTGAACCTAACCTAACCTAGTCTTGAATGGTTCGTGGGGCTATCCGTTCTTTTTTCTACTTTTAAAAACGAATTTAATTATGTTGCCTAAGCTAACTCAACCTAACCTAACCTAGTCGTGAATGGCTCGTGGGGCTATCCGTGCTTTTTTTATTTTAGAAACGATTTTAACTATGTTGCCTAACCTAACTCAACCAAACCTAACCTTGCCGTGAATGGTTCGTGGGGCTAAACATGCTTCTTTCTAATTTTTAAAAACGAATTTAACTATGTTGCCTAACCTAACTCAGCCTAACCTAACCTTGTCGTGAATGGTTCGTGGGGCTAACCGTGCTTTTTTCAAATTTCTAAAAACGAATTTAACTATGTTGCCTAACCTAACTCAACCTAACCTAACCTAGTCGTGAATGGTTCGTGGGGCTATCCGTGCTTTTTTTTGTAATTTTATAAACGAATTTAACTATGTTGCCTAACCTAACTCAACCTAACCTAACCTTTTCGTGAATGATTCGTGGGGCTATCCTTGCTTTTTCTAATTTTATAAAGCAATTTAACTATGTTGCCTAACCTAACTCAACCTAACCTAACCTTGTCGTGAATGGTTCGTGGGGCTATCCGTTCTTTTTTCTACTTTTATAAACGAATTTAACTATGTTGCCTAACCTAACTCAACCTAACCTAACCTTGTCGTGAATTGTACGTGGAGCTATCCGTCCACTTTTCTAATTTTAAAAAACGAATTTCACTATCTTGCTTAACGTAACTGAACCTAACCTAACCTTGTCGTCAATGGTTCGTGGGGCTATGAGTGCATTTTTCTAATTTTTCAAGACGAATTTAACTATGTTGCCTAACCTAACTCAACCTAACCTAACCTTGTCGTGAATGGCTCGTGAGGCTATCCGTGCTTTTTTCTAATTTTATAAACGAATTTAACTATGTTGCCTAACCTAACTCAACCTAACCTAACCTTGCCGTGAATGGTTCGTGGGACTAAACATGCTTTTTTCTAATTTCTAAAAACGAATTTCACTATGTTGCCTAACCTAACTGAACCTTACCTAACCTTGTCGTGAATGGTTCGTGGGGCTATCCGTTTTTTTTTTCTAATTTTATAAACGAATTTAACTATGTTGCCTAACCTAACTCAACCTAACCTAACCTTGTCTTGAATGGTTCGTGGGGCTATCCGTTCTTTTTTCTACTTTTAAAAACGAATTTAATTATGTTGCCTAAGCTAACTCAACCTAACCTAACCTAGTCGTGAATGGCTCGTGGGGCTATCCGTGCTTTTTTTATTTTAGAAACGATTTTAACTATGTTGCCTAACCTAACTCAACCAAACCTAACCTTGCCGTGAATGGTTCGTGGGGCTAAACGTACTTCTTTATAATTTTTAAAAACGAATTTAACTATGTTGCTTAACCTCACTCAACCTAACCTAACCTTGCCGTGAATGGTTCGTAAGCCTATCGGTGTTTTTTTCTAATTTTATAAACAAATTTAACTATGTTGCCTAACCTAACTCAACCTAACCTAACCTTTTCGTGAATGGTTCGTGGGGCTATCCTTGCTTTTTCTAATTTTATAAAGCAATTTAACTATGTTGCCTAACCTAACTCAACCTAACCTAACCTTGTCGTGAATGGTTCTTGGGGCTATTCGTGCTTTATTCTAATTTTATAAAGCAATTTAACTATGTTGCCTAACCTAACTGAACCTAACCTAACCTTGTCGTGAATGGTTCGTGGGGCTATCCGTGCTTTTTTTGTAATTTTATAAACGAATTTAACTATGTTGACTAACCTAACTCAACCTAACCTAACCTCTCCGTGAATGGTTCGTGAGGCTAAACGTGCTTCTTTCTAATTTTTAAAAACGAATTTAACTATGTTGCCTAACCTAACTCAACCTAACCTAACCTTCTCGTGAATGGTTCGTGGGGCTATTCGTTCTTTTTTTCTAATTTTATAAACGAATTTAACTATGTTGCCTAACCTAACTCAACCTAACCTAACCTTGTCGTGAATGGTTCGTGGGGCTATCCGTGCTTTTTTCTAATTTTATAAAGCAATTTAACTATGTTGCCCAACCTAACTCAACCTAACCTAACCTTGCCGTGAATGGTTCCTGGGGATAATCGTGCTTTTTTCTAATTTTTAAAAACGAATTTAACTATGTTGCCTAACCTAGCTCAACCTAACGTAACCTTGCCGTGAATGGTTCGTGGGGTATCTGTGCATTTTTCTAATTTTATAAACGAATTTAACTATGTTGCCTAACCTAACTCAACCTAACCTAACCTTGTCGTGAATGGTTCGTGGGGCTATCCGTGCTTTTTTCTAAATTTTAAAAACGAATTTAACTATGTTGCCTATCCTAACAGAACATAACCTAACCTTGCTGTGAATGCTTCGTGGGGCTAACCGTGCTTTTTTAAATTTTTAAAAAAGAATTTAACTATGTTGCCTAACCTAACTCAACCTAACCTAACCTTGCCGTGAATGGTTCGTGGGACTATCCGTGTTTCTTTTCTAATTTTATAAACGAATTTAACTATGTTGCCTAACATAACTCAACCTAACCTAACCTTGTCGTGAATGGCTCGTGAGGTTATCCGTGCTTTTTTCTAATGTTATAAACGAATTTAACTATGTTGCCTAACCTAACTCAACCTAACCTAACCTTGTCGTGAATTGTACGTGGAGCTATCCGTGCTTTTTTCTAATTTTTAAAAACGAATTTCACTATGTTGCTTAACCTAACTGAACCTAACCTAACTTTGTCGTCAATGGTTCGTGGGGCTATGAGTGCATTTTACTAATTTTTGAAAACGAATTTAACTATGTTCCCTAACCTAACTCAACCTAACCTAACCTTGTCGTGAATGGCTCGTGGGGCTATCCGTGCTTTTTTCTAATTTTATAAACGAATTTAACTATGTTGCCTAACCTAACTCAACCTAACCTAACCTTGCCGTGAATGGTTCGTGGGGCTATCCGTGCTTTTTTCTAATTTCATAAACGAATTTAACTATGTTGCCTAACCTAACTCAACCTAACCTAACCTTGTCGTGAATTGTACGTGGAGCTATCCGTCCATTTTTCTAATTTTTAAAAAAGAATTTAACTATGTTGCCTAACCTAACTCAACCTAACCTAACCTTGCCGTGAATGGTTCGTGGGACTATCCGTGTTTCTTTTCTAATTTTATAAACGAATTTAACTATGTTGCCTAACATAACTCAACCTAACCTAACCTTGTCGTGAATGGCTCGTGAGGTTATCCGTGCTTTTTTCTAATGTTATAAACGAATTTAACTATGTTGCCTAACCTAACTCAACCTAACCTAACCTTGTCGTGAATTGTACGTGGAGCTATCCGTGCTTTTTTCTAATTTTTAAAAACGAATTTCACTATGTTGCTTAACCTAACTGAACCTAACCTAACTTTGTCGTCAATGGTTCGTGGGGCTATGAGTGCATTTTACTAATTTTTGAAAACGAATTTAACTATGTTCCCTAACCTAACTCAACCTAACCTAACCTTGTCGTGAATGGCTCGTGGGGCTATCCGTGCTTTTTTCTAATTTTATAAACGAATTTAACTATGTTGCCTAACCTAACTCAACCTAACCTAACCTTGCCGTGAATGGTTCGTGGGGCTATCCGTGCTTTTTTCTAATTTCATAAACGAATTTAACTATGTTGCCTAACCTAACTCAACCTAACCTAACCTTGTCGTGAATTGTACGTGGAGCTATCCGTCCATTTTTCTAATTTTAAAAAATGAATTTCACTATTTTGCTTAACCTAACTGAACCTAACCTAACCTTGTCGTCAATGGTTCGTGGGGCTATGAGTGCATTTTTCTAATTTTTCAAGACGAATTTAACTATGTTGCCTAACCTAACTCAACCTAACCTAACCTTGTCGTGAATGGCTCGTGAGGCTATCCGTGCTTTTTTCTAATTTTATAAACGAATTTAACTATGTTGCCTAACCTAACTCAACCTTAAACTAACCTTGTCGTGAATGGTTCGTGCGGCTATCCGTGCATTTTTCTAATTTTTAAAAACGAATTTCACTATGTTGCTTAACCTAACTCAACGTAACCTAACCTTGTCGTCAATGGTTCGTGTGGCTATCCGTCCTTTTTCTAATTTTTAAAAACGAATTTAACTATGTTGCGTAACCTAACTCAACCTAACCTAACCTTGTCGTGAATGGTTCGTTGGGCTATCCGTGCTTTTTTCTAATTTTTAAAAACGAATTTAACTATGTTGCCTAACCTAACTGAACCTAACCTAACCTTGTCGTCAATGGTTCGTGGGGCTATCCTTGCTTTTTCTAATTTTTAAAAACGAATTTAACTATGTTGCCTACCGTAACTCAACCTAACCTAACCTTGTCGTGAATGGTTCGTGAGGGTATCCGTTCTTTTTTTCTAATATTATAAACGAATTTAACTATGTTGCCTAACCTAACTCAACCTAACCTAACCTTGTCGTGAATGGTTCGTGGGGCTATCCGGGTTTTTTTTTAATTCTATAAAGCAATTTAACTATGTTGCCTAACCTAACTCAACCTAACCTAACCTTGTCGTCAATGGTTCGTGGGGCTATGAGTGCATTTTACTAATTTTTGAAAACGAATTTAACTATGTTCCCTAACCTAACTCAGCCTAACCTAACCTTGTCGTCAATGGTTCGTGGGGCTATGAGTGCATTTTACTAATTTTTGAAAACGAATTTAACTATGTTCCCTAACCTAACTCAACTAACCTAACCTTGCCGTGAATGGTTCGTGAGGGTATACGTGATTTCCTTTCTAATTTTAAAAAACGAATGTAACTATGTTGCCTTACCTAACTCAACCTAACCTAACCTTGTCGTGAATGGTTCGTGGGGCTATCCGTGCATTTTTGTAATTTTTAAAAACGAATTTAACTGTATTGCTTAACCTAACTGAACCTAACCTAACCTTGTCGTCAATGGTTCGTGGGGCTATGAGTGCATTTTACTAATTTTTGAAAACGATTTCAACTATGTTCCCTAACCTAACTCAACCTAACCTAACCTTGTCGTGAATGGTTCGTGGGGCTATCCGTGCTTTTTTCTAATTTTAAAAAACGAATTTCACTATGTTGCCTAACCTAACTCAACCTTAAACTAACCTTGTCGTGAATGGTTCGTGCGGCTATCCGTGCATTTTTCTAATTTTTAAAAACGAATTTCACTATGTTGCTTAACCTAACTGAACCTAACCTAACCTTGTCGTCAATGGTTCGTGGGGCTATCCGTGCTTTTTCTAATTTTTAAAAACGAATTTAACTATGTTGCCTAACCTAACTCAACCTAACCTAACCTTGTCGTGAATGGTTCGTGGGGCTATCCGTTCTTTTTTCTAATATTATAAACGAATTTAACTATGTTGCCTAACCTAACTCAACCTAACCTAACCTTGTCGTGAATTGTACGTGGAGCTATCCGTCCACTTTTCTAATTTTAAAAAACGAATTTCACTATCTTGCTTAACGTAACTGAACCTAACCTAACCTTGTCGTCAATGGTTCGTGGGGCTATGAGTGCATTTTTCTAATTTTTCAAGACGAATTTAACTATGTTGCCTAACCTAACTCAACCTAACCTAACCTTGTCGTGAATGGCTCGTGAGGCTATCCGTGCTTTTTTCTAATTTTATAAACGAATTTAACTATGTTGCCTAACCTAACTCAACCTTAAACTAACCTTGTCGTGAATGGTTCGTGCGGCTATCCGTGCATTTTTCTAATTTTTAAAAACGAATTTCACTATGTTGCTTAACCTAACTCAACGTAACCTAACCTTGTCGTCAATGGTTCGTGTGGCTATCCGTCCTTTTTCTAATTTTTAAAAACGAATTTAACTATGTTGCGTAACCTAACTCAACCTAACCTAACCTTGTCGTGAATGGTTCGTTGGGCTATCCGTGCTTTTTTCTAATTTTTAAAAACGAATTTAACTATGTTGCCTAACCTAACTGAACCTAACCTAACCTTGTCGTCAATGGTTCGTGGGGCTATCCTTGCTTTTTCTAATTTTTAAAAACGAATTTAACTATGTTGCCTACCGTAACTCAACCTAACCTAACCTTGTCGTGAATGGTTCGTGAGGGTATCCGTTCTTTTTTTCTAATATTATAAACGAATTTAACTATGTTGCCTAACCTAACTCAACCTAACCTAACCTTGTCGTGAATGGTTCGTGGGGCTATCCGGGTTTTTTTTTAATTCTATAAAGCAATTTAACTATGTTGCCTAACCTAACTCAACCTAACCTAACCTTGTCGTCAATGGTTCGTGGGGCTATGAGTGCATTTTACTAATTTTTGAAAACGAATTTAACTATGTTCCCTAACCTAACTCAGCCTAACCTAACCTTGTCGTCAATGGTTCGTGGGGCTATGAGTGCATTTTACTAATTTTTGAAAACGAATTTAACTATGTTCCCTAACCTAACTCAACTAACCTAACCTTGCCGTGAATGGTTCGTGAGGGTATACGTGATTTCCTTTCTAATTTTAAAAAACGAATGTAACTATGTTGCCTTACCTAACTCAACCTAACCTAACCTTGTCGTGAATGGTTCGTGGGGCTATCCGTGCATTTTTGTAATTTTTAAAAACGAATTTAACTGTATTGCTTAACCTAACTGAACCTAACCTAACCTTGTCGTCAATGGTTCGTGGGGCTATGAGTGCATTTTACTAATTTTTGAAAACGATTTCAACTATGTTCCCTAACCTAACTCAACCTAACCTAACCTTGTCGTGAATGGTTCGTGGGGCTATCCGTGCTTTTTTCTAATTTTAAAAAACGAATTTCACTATGTTGCCTAACCTAACTCAACCTTAAACTAACCTTGTCGTGAATGGTTCGTGCGGCTATCCGTGCATTTTTCTAATTTTTAAAAACGAATTTCACTATGTTGCTTAACCTAACTGAACCTAACCTAACCTTGTCGTCAATGGTTCGTGGGGCTATCCGTGCTTTTTCTAATTTTTAAAAACGAATTTAACTATGTTGCCTAACCTAACTCAACCTAACCTAACCTTGTCGTGAATGGTTCGTGGGGCTATCCGTTCTTTTTTCTAATATTATAAACGAATTTAACTATGTTGCCTAACCTAACTCAACCTAACCTAACCTTGTCGTGAATTGTACGTGGAGCTATCCGTCCACTTTTCTAATTTTAAAAAACGAATTTCACTATCTTGCTTAACGTAACTGAACCTAACCTAACCTTGTCGTCAATGGTTCGTGGGGCTATGAGTGCTTTTTTCTAATTTTTAAAAACGAATTTAACTATGTTGCCTAACCTAACTCAACCTAACCTAACCTTGTCGTGAATGTTTCGTTAGGCTATCCGTGCATTTTTCTAATTTTCTAAACGAATTTAACTATGTTGCCCAACCTAACTCAACCTAACATAACCTTGCCGTGAATGGTTCGTGCTAAACTGTTTTCCATCCAAAAATACCGAAATTCTAAATTTCTTAGTAAAAATAGGAAAATTTGAAAATGGCGGCCAAACTGAAAGCTGTGGAATTTGTAAATATGCATCAGTAAATAGGCCTGTCCATTGTAAGTGACGTCCACTCACCGCCATATTCTCACATCTCGGAAAGGGGGCGCTGTTGGCGTTAAAATGTTGAAGAATCCAACATTTCAGTAATCAAAAATCGGCTATTTTGAAAACACTGTAGATGCGAAACCATAACGAAATTCGATGTTTGGACTTTTGATCTCGCCTCGTACATCCTTTCCCTACATGATGTCGACGTCCATTCTTTTTACATCTCGCACTTTACTCTGAAAAGGGATTTGTGAAGGTCATGTTTCCCACTTTGCTCGTAACTTGCATTTGATTGAAATGATGGTGCGGTCTCCAACAGAGATCCAACGCGCTTCCCGATTTTCGTGCTTGGACAACTTCCAACCTGCTTTCACAATCCATGGAGAAATCCGACTTTCTTCCTATAACGTATACGGAAAAAAAATAAAAATGGCCGAAACTTCAAACCGTCGTGGGGGCCAGGGGGCAGCCCCCCGACCAAAAATTTCGACATTTCCCCTCAAGTTTCTAACACTGCCTAAGAAATGGCTATCTCAGTTTTTTCGTACATAGGACAGTTTACGCTACTGTCTTACGCCACCCTGTGACGTCACTCCCATAAGCAACAGAAACGATGCAATTTTCAAACTTTTTGCAGTGCCTAACTAAATCACGTACTGCAACTACACTATGAAATCTGAAATTGTGAAATTTTGAAGGCGTGCGCAGGAGGGTGCACCCTAAGATCCCTGAACAAAATGGCGGACTCTAGACATCACCAATTCCCAATGGAGGCCCGCGAACCGCATGGTGACGTCATCAACTCATCGTGCACGTTACGCATGAAACCGACCTCAGCGCCTCACGGTGAACACTGGAGCAACCAAAAAAATTTAAGCATGCAGGAGACATATTGCCCAACATTCCCCACCCCACTTTCCCTATACCTATCTTCAACTGTTCTCCCGCCAAAAATTCCCAAACTCGGAATTTCGAGTAAAAATGGCAAAATTTCAAAATGGCGGCCAAACTAAAAAAAAGTGGAAAATGAAAACATGCATCAGTCAAGAGGTCTGTCCATAGTAAGTGACGTCCAATCACCGCCATTTTCCAAAAACCGAGCAAAGAGGGCGCTGTTGGCGTTAAAAGGTCGAAAATTGCAACATTGCACGCATCGAAAACCGGCCATTTTGAAAACACTGTAGATGCAAAACCGTAAAGAAATTCCAAGTTTGGACTTCTGATGACGCCTCGTACATCCTTTCACTACATGGTGGCGACGTCCATTCCGTTCGACATGGCACAGTTTACCCTGAAAAGGGATCCGTGGAAGTCACGTTTCGCACTTTCCTCGCAACTTGGATTTTCTTGAAAGTGAGATGTGGTCGCCAACAGAGCTCCAACTCCCTTCCCGATTTTTGAGCGTGCACAACTACCAACCTCCTTTAAGATTCCACGGAGAAATCGGACTTTCCTCTCATAACGGCTACGAAAAAAAATTCAAAATGGCCGAAAGTTCAAACCGTCGTGGGGGGCATGGGGTGACCCCCCGAACAAAAATTTTGAAATTTCGCCCATAGTTTCTAACATTTGATAAAAAATGGCTATCTCACTTTTTTCGTACATATCACAGATTACGCTACTGTCTTACGCCACTGGGGGACGCTGTGACGTCACTCGTATATGCCAGGAAAAAAAGCAAATTTTCACCGTTTTTGCACAGCTGCGTTTGATATTGTACTGCACGCATACTATTAAAGCTGAAGTTCCGAAATTTTGCACGCGCAAGCACGAAACTACAGACTACAATGTCCAACCAAAATGGTGGTTTCGTGCCCCACCCCCTCCCAAAGCAAGACCCGCAAAGGACATCGTGACGTCATTTCCGGGAACTGCACTACGTACTGCAAAACGATCTGAGCGCTACAGGGCGAACCATACACAAACCAAAAAAATATCTCCGTGCAGGGGACATGTTGGGCAACATTCCGCACCCCACTTTCCCTATACCTATGTTGAACGGTTTTCCCGCCAAATATTCCAAAAGTAGGAATTTCCCGTAAAAATGACAAAATTTCAAAATGGCGACCAAACTGAAAGCGTTGGAAATTGAAAATATGTATCACTCCCTAGGTCTGTTCATGCTAAGTGACGTCCAAGAAGCGACATTTTCCCAGAGCACACAAACGCGGCGCTGGTGTCGTTCAGAGGTGCAAAATTGCAACATTTCAGGCATCGAAAATCGGCCATTTTGAAAACACTGTAGATGCAAAACCGTAAGGAAATTCGAAGTTTCGACTTGTGACGACGCCTCGTACATCCTTTCACTACATCATGGCGACGTCCGTTCCGTTCTAGATGTCACACTTTATCCTGAAAAGGGATCCGTGGAGGCCATGTTTCCTAATATCCTCGTAACTTCCATTTTCTTGAAAGTGTGTTGTGGTCGCTAACAGAGCTCCAACGCCTATCCCGATTTTTGTGCCTGGACAACTTCCAACCTGCTTTCAGATTCCATAGATAAATTCGACTTCCCTCTCGTAACGGCTACGGAAAAAAAATCAAAATAGCCGAAACTTCAAACTGTCGTGGGGGGCATGGGGTGACCCCCCGTTCAAAAATTTCGACATTTGCCCCCTACTTTCTAACACTGCGTAAAAAATGGCTATCTCAATTTTTTAGTAAATAGCACCCTTCACGCTACTGTTGTACGCCACCCTACGGCGCAGTGACGTCACTCGTATACGCTAGAAAGAACGCAAATTTTCACCGTTTTTGCAGAGCTCGGTTGGATGTTAAACTGCACGCAAACTATTAAAATCTGAAGTTCCGAAGTTTTGCACGCGCAAGCACGAAACTACAGACTACAATGTCCGACGAAAATGGTGGTTTAGTGCCCCGCCCCCTCCCAATCCAAGGCCCGCAAACGACATCTTGACGTCATTTCCGGGAACTGCACTACGTACGACATAACAAACTGAGCGCTACAGGGCGAATCTGGGACAAACCAAAAAAATATCTCCGTGCAGGGGACATGTTGGGCAACATTCCCCACCCCACTTTCCCTATACCTATCTTTATCTGCTTTCCCGCCAAAAATTCCGAAACTTGAAATTTCGTGAAAAAATGGAAACATTGGAAAATGGCGGCCAAAATGAAACCGGTGGAAATCCAAAATATCGATAATTCTGTAGGCCCGTCCATGTTATGTCACGTACACCTACAGTGGTTTTCCCGAGACACGTAGAAGATGGCGCTTGTGTCGCGGAAATGTCCGAAAGTGCGACTTTTCACGTGACGAAAATCGTCCATTTTCAAACATTTGCACACGGGAAACGGTTCGAAATTTCGAAATATAACCTTCAAATGGAACGATCGGAATACCTCGGTAGCTAAGGGCCCGAAACGACTTTTCCCCAAAATGCACCGGTTTTCAGTTTACTCGAACCTACGATTTCATGTTTCATTGTTTCGGACATGCACGTTACCATCACAGACGATCGCTGTGCCGCGTACGGAGCTCCAACGCGTATCCCGATTTTTGTGCGTGCACAACGTCCAACCTGATTTGAGAACCCATGGGAAAATCCGACTTTCCTGTCTAAACGGATACGTTAAAAAATTGAAAATAGTTCAAATTTCGATGCGCCCTGGGGGGCAGGGGGGCGCCCCCCGACCAAAAATTTCGACATTTCGCCCACACTTTCCAACACTGCGGAAAAAATGGCTATCTCAGTTTTTTCGTACGTAACACAGATTACGCTACTGTCTTACGCCACCCGTAGACGCGGTGACGTCACTCGTATATGCGAGAAAAGAACGCAATTTTTAACCGTTTTTGCAGAGTTACGTTTGATGTTCAACTGCACCCAAACTACTAAAGCTGAAGTTTCAAAATTTTGCACGCGTAAGCACCAAACTGCAGAGAACAACGTGCAACTAAAATGGTGCTTTCGACGCATTACCGAATTCCAATTGGGGCCCGCGAACCGCATGGTGACGTCATCACCTCAACCTGCAAGGTAAATATCAAAACGATCTGAGCGCCTCACGGTCAACACTGCAGCAACCAAAAAAATTTCACCATGCAGGAGACATGTCGGGCAACCTTCCCCACCCCCCTTTCCCTATACCTATCTTTATCTGCTTTCCCGCCAAAAATTCCGAAACTTGAAATTTCGTGAAAAATTGAAACATTGCAAAATGGCGGCCAAAATGAAACCGGTGGAAATCCAAAGTATAGATAATTCTGTAGGCCCGTCCACGATATGTGACGTCCACCTACAGTGGTTTTCCCGAGACACGTAGAAGAGGGCGCTGGAGTCGCGCAAAGCTCCGAAAGTGTGACTTTTCACGTGAGAAAAATCCGCCATTTTGAAACAGTTACACAGGCTAAACGGTTCGAAATTTCGAAATATAACCTTCAAATGGAACGATCGGAATACCTCGGTAGCTAATCGCCCGCAACAACTTGTACCCAAAATGCACCGGTTTTGAGTTTACTCGAACGTACGAATCGATGTTTCAGTTTTTCGGATACGCACGTTCCCATCACAGACGATCGCCGTGCCGCGTACGGAGATCCAACGAGTATCCCGATTTTTGTGCTTGGACAACGTCCAACCTGCTTTGAGAACCCATGGGAAAATCCGACTTTCCTGTCTAAACGGATACGTTAAAAAATTCAAAATGGTTGAAATTTCGATGCGCCCTGGGGGGCAGGGGGGCGCCCCCCGACCAAAAATTTCGACATTTCGCCCACACTTTCCAACACTACGGAAAAAATGGCTATCTCAGTTTTTTCGTACATAGCACAGATTTCGCTACTGTCTTACGCCACCGTAGGACGCTGTGACGTCACTCATATATGCGAGAGAGAACTGAATTTTCTCCATTTTTTGCAAAGTTACGTTTGATGTTGAACTGCAGGCAAACCATTAAAGCTGAAATGCCGAAATTTTTGCAAGCGCAAGCACCAAACTACAGAGCACAATGTCCAACGAAAATGGTGGTTTCGACGCATCACCGAATTCCCATGGAGGCCCGCGAACCGCATGGTGACGTCATCACCTTAACCTGCAAGCTATATATGAAAACGATCTCAGCCCCTCACGGTGGACACTGGAGCAACCAAAAAAATTTCACCATGCAGGAGACATGTCTGGCAACCTTCCCCACCCCCCTTTTCCTATACCTATCTTTATCTGCTTTCCCGCCAAAAATTCCGAAACTTGAAATTTCGTGAAAAAATGGAAACATTGGAAAATGGCGGCCAAAATGAAACCGGTGGAAATCCAAAATATCGATAATTCAGTAGGCCCGTCCACGGTATGTGACGTCCACCTACAGTGCTTTTCCCAAGACACCTAGAAGAGGGCGCTGGAGTCGCGCAAAGGTCCGAAAGTGTAACTTTTCACGTGAGAAAAATCCGCCATTTTGAAACAGTTACACAGCCGAAACGGTTCGAAATTTCGAAATATAACCTTCAAATGGAACGATCGGAATACCTCGGTAGCTAATCGCCCGCAACGACTTGTACCCAAAATGCACCGGTTTTGAGTTTAATCGAACGTACGAATCAATGTTTCAGTTTTTCGGATATGCACGTTCCCATCACAGACGATCGCTGTGCCGCGTACGGAGCTCCAACGCGTATTCCGATTTTTGTGCGTGGACAACATCCAACATCCTCTGAGAATCCATGGGAAAATCCAACTTTCCTGTCGAAACGGATACGTTAAAAAATTCAAAATGGTTGAAATTTCGATGCGCCCTGGGGGCCAGGGGGGCGCCCCCCGACCAAAAATTTCGACATTTCCCCCCAACTTTCCAACACTCCGAAAAAAATGGCTATCTCAGTTTTTTCGTACATAGCACAGATCAAGCTACTGTCTTACGCCACCGGAGGACGCTGTGACGTCACTCGTATATGCAACAAAAAATGTGCGATTTTCAAACTTTTTGCAGAGCTTCACTAAATCATGAACTGCAACTACGCTATCAAACGTGAAGAAAGGAAATTTTTGCAGGCGTGCCCAGGAGGGTGCACCCTACGATCCCAAATCAAAATGACGGCCTCTACGCATCACCAAATTCCCATGGGGGCCCGCGAACCGCATGGTGACGTCATCACCTCAACCTGCAAGCTAAACATCAAAACAATCTCAGCGCCTCACGGTGGACACTGGAGCAACCAAAAAAATTTCACCATGCAGGAGACATGTCGGGCAACATTCCCCACCCCCCTTTTCCTATACCTATCTTTATCTGCTTTCCCGCCAAAAATTCCGAAACTTGAAATTTCGTGAAAAAATGGAAACATTGGAAAATGGCGGCCAAAATGAAACCGGTGGAAATCCAAAATATCCATAATTCTGTAGGCCCGTCCACGGTATGTGAAGTCCACCTACAGTGGTTTTCCCGAGACACGTAGAAGAGGGCGCTGGAGTCGCGTAAAGCTCCGAAAGTGTGATTTTTCACGTGAGAAAAATCCGCCATTTTGAAACAGTTACACAGCCGAAACGGTTCGAAATTTCGAAATATAACCTTCAAATGGAACGATCGGAATACCTCGGTAGCTGATCGCCCGTAACGACTTGTACCCAAAATGCACCGGTTTTGAGTTTAATCGAACGTACGAATCGATGTTTCAGTTTTTCGGATATGCACGTTCCCATCACAGACGATCGCTGTGCCGCGTACGGAGCTCCAACGCGTATCCCGATTTTTGTGCGTGGACAACGTCCAACCTGCTTTGAGAACCCATGGGAAAATCCGACTTTCCTGTCGAAACAGATACGTTAAAAAATTCAAAATGGTTGAAATTTCGATGCGCCCTGGGGGGCAGGGGGGTGCCCCCCGACCAAAAATTTCGACATTTCGCCCACACTTTCCAACACTGCGGAAAAAATGGCTATCTCAGTTTTTTCGTACATAGCACAGATTACGCTACTGTCTTACGCCACCCGTAGACGCGGTGACGTCATTCGTATATGCGAGAAAAAACGCATTTTTTAACCGTTTTTGCAGAGCTACGTTTGATGTTGAACTGCACCCAAACTACTAAAGCTGAAGTTCCAAAATTTTGCACGCGCAAGCACCAAACTGCAGAGAACAACGTGCAACTAAAATGGTGCTTTCGATGCATCACCGAATTCCAATGGGGGGCCGCGAACCGCATGGTGACGTCATCACCTCAACCTGCAAGCTAAATATCAAAACGATCTGGGCGCCTCACGGTGAACACTGGAGCAACCAAAAAAAATTCACCTTGCTGGAGACATGTCGGGCAACCTTCCCCACCCCCCTTTCCCTATACTTATGTTTATCTGCATTCCCGCCAAAAATTCCGAAACTTGAAATTTCGTGAAAAAATGGAAACATTGGAAATTGGCGGCCAAAATGAAACCGGTGGAAATCCAAAATATCGATAATTCTGTAGGCCCGTCCACGGTATGTGACGTTCACCTACAGTGGTTTTCCCGAGACACCTAGAAGAGGGCGCTGGAGTTGCGCAAAGGTCCGAAAGTGTGACTTTTCACGTGAGAAAAATCCGCCATTTTGAAACAGTTACACAGCCGAAACGGTTCGAAATTTCGAAATATAAGCTTCAAATGGAACGATCGGAATACCTCGGTAGCTAATCCCCCTGAACAACTTGTACCCAAAATGCAACGGTTTTGAGTTTACTCGAACGTACGAATCGATGTTTCAGTTTCTCGGATACGCACGTTCCCATCACAGACGATCGCTGTGCCGCGTACGGAGCTCCAACGCGTATCCCGATTTTTGTGCGTGGACAACGTCCAACCTGCTTTGAGAACCCATGGAAAAATCCGACTTTCCTGTCGAAACGGATACGTTAAAAAATCCAAAATGGCTGAAATTTCGATGCGCCCTGGGGTGCAGGGGGGCGCCCCCCGACCAAAAATTTCGACATTTCCCCTCAACTTTCCAACACTGCGGAAAAAATGGCTATCTCAGTTTTTTCGTACATAGCACAGATTACGCTACTGTCTTACGCCACCCGAGGACCCTGTGACGTCACACTCATGAGAAACAAAAATGATTAAGTTTTCTAACTTTTTGCAGAGCTTCACTAAATCATGAATTTCAAGTACACTATCAAAGCTAAAGATGGGAAATTTTGCAGGCGTCCGCTAAAAAGGGTACCCTACGACCCTTAAACAAAATGGCGGCCTATACACATAACCAAATTCCAATGGGGGCCCGCGAACCGCATGGTGACGTCATCATCTCAACCTGCAACCTATGTATCAAAACGATCTGAGCGCCTCACGGTGGACACTGGAGCAACCAAAAAAATTTCTCCATGCAGGAGACATGTCGGGCAACCTTGCACACCCCCCTTTCCCTATACCTATCTTTATCTGCTTTCCCGCCAAAAATTCCGAAACTTGAAATTTCGTGAAAAAATGGAAACATTGGAAAATGGCGGCCAAAATGAAACCGGTGGAAATCCAAAATATCGATAATTCTGTAGGCCCGTCCACGGTATGTGACGTCCACCTACAGTGGTTTTCCTCAGACACGTAGAAGAGGGCGCTGGAGTCGCGCAAAGGTCCGAAAGTGTGACTTTTCACGTGAGAAAAATCCGCCATTTTGAAACAGTTACACAGCCGAAACGGTTCGAAATTTCGAAATATAACCTTCAAATGGAACGATCGGAATACCTCGGTAGCTAATCGCCCGCAACGACTTGTACCCAAAATGCACCGGTTTTGAGTTTAATCGAACGTACGAATCGATGTTTCAGTTTTTCGGATATGCACGTTCCCATCACAGACGATCGCTGTGCCGCGTACGGAGCTCCAACGAGTATCCCGATTTTTGTGCGTGGACAACGTCCAACCTTCCTTGAGAACACATGGGAAAATCCGACTTTCCTGTCGAAACGGATACGTTAAAAAATTCAAAATGGTTGAAATTTCGATGCGCCCTGGGGGCCAGGGGGCGCCCCCCGACCAAAAATTTCGACATTTCCCCCCAACTTTCCAACACTCTGAAAAAAATGGCTATCTCAGTTTTTTCGTACATAGCACAGATTAAGCTACTGTCTTACGCCACCGGAGGACGCTGTGACGTCACTCGTATATGCAAAAGAAAATGTGCGATTTTCAAACTTTTTGCAGAGCTTCACTAAATCATGAACTGCAACTACGCTATCAAAGGTGAAGAAAGGAAATTTTGCAGACGTGCGCAGGAGGGTGCACCCTACGACCCCAAATCAAAATGACGGCCTCTACGCATCACCAAATTCCCATGGGGGCCCGCGAACCGCATGGTGACGTCATCACCTCAACCTGCAAGCTAAATATCAAAACGATCTGAGCGCCTCACGGTGAACACTGGAGCAACCAAAAAAATTTCACCATGCAGGAGACATGTCTGGCAACCTTCCCCACCCCCCTTTTCCTATACCTATCTTTATCTGCTTTCCCGCCAAAAATTCCGAAACTTGAAATTTCGTGAAAAAATGGAAACATTGGAAAATGGCGGCCAAAATGAAACCGGTGGAAATCCAAAATATCGATAATTCTGTAGGCCCGTCCACGGTATGTGAAGTCCACCTACAGTGGTTTTCCCGAGACACGTAGAACAGGGCGCTGGAGTCGCGCAAATGTCCGAAAGTGTGAATTTTCACGTGAGAAAAATCCGCCATTTTGAAACAGTTACACAGGCTAAACGGTTCGAAATTTCTAAATATAACCTTCAAATGGAACGATCGGAATACCTCGGTAGCTAATCGCCCGCAACGACTTGTACCCAAAATGCACCGGTTTTGAGTTTAATCGAACGTACGAATCGATGTTTCAGTTTTTCGGATATGCACGTTCCCATCACAGACGATCGCTGTGCAGCGTACGGAGCTCCAACGAGTATCCCGATTTTTGTGCGTGGACAACATCCAACCTGCTTTGAGAAACCATGAAGAAATCCAACTTTGCTCTCGAAACGGATACGTTAAAAAATTAAAAATGGCTGAAATTTCGATGCGCCCTGGGGGCCAGGGGGGCGCCCCCGACCAAAAATTTCCTCATTTCCCCGAAACTTTCAAACACTGCGAAAAAAATGGCTATCTCAGTTTTTTCGTAAATAGCACCCTTCACGCTACTGTTGTACGCCACCCGTGGACGCTGTGACGTCAGTCGTATATGCGAGAAACAACGCAATTTTCACCGTTTTTGCATAGCTACGTTTGATGTTGAACTGCACGCAAACTACTAAAGCTGAAGTACCGAAATTTTTGCACGCGCAAGCACCAAACTGCAGAGAACAACATCCAACTAAAATGGTGCTTTCGTGCCCCACCCCCTCCCAATGCAACACCCGCAAAGGACATTGTGACGTCATCGGCCGAACCTGCACTAGCTGCATGTGAAACTACCTCAGCGCCACACCGTGGACACTGGAGGTACCAAATAAATTTCTGTATGCAGGAGACATTTACCAAATGACGTCAAGTTAGTCGCCGAACAATAGCATCCAGCCCTTTCTCGCCAAAAAATTTGCAAACTGAAAAATTTCCCATACTTATTAAAAAATACCAAAAATCACTTTATTTGTAAATTGAAAATGGCCGCCACTCAATGCACCCACACAAAGCAAATACGGCATAGGTAAATAGGTCCAACCCTCGCTCGTACACCAAATACAACATCATACCTTCATGTCGCATATGCATTGCTCTGCGGGAAAAGGAAGCAACAATGTACGTAAATTGGGCACCAAAAAATCGGTCTGCACGTACTCTTTCAAACCGTCATCAGCGCCACCTGGTGTACGGTAGAGCAACTAAAAAAAATGAGCTTGTAGAGGACATCCTCACCAAAACGGCGGACCCACTTGTTGATATACTTTCCTCTCACGGTTTGCCCTGTAGAAATTCGCAAAAGTCGAAAATCGCGACTTCTTTTCTACCTTGAGAATTGTACCAAAAATTTCATCCAAAATGGCGTCCACGTTAGGAGGCACGAAGAGTTGCTCTTTGCGTCAGTAGAAAGGTACTTTCTTAGTGACATAGGAAATCAGAGCGAAATATTCTCACCAACAAAAATTGCGGCCCCGCAGACCCCCAAATGTCCAAAAGTGATACTTTTCACGGATCGAAAATCCACCATTTTCAAACATTTCAACACGGGAAACTGTTGGAAATTTCGAAATATAACCCTCAAATGGAACGACGAAACTACCTCTGTGACTAATCGCCCGCAACAAATTTTCCTCAAAATGCACCGGTTTTGAGTTTATTCGAACCGACGATTTCATGTTTCATTGTTTACTTTGTGCAAGGCTCAATAACTCGAGAACTGGCAACACTGATATTTTGAAACTGGCAGGCGCCGACACCCCTCCCGGAATCCTATCGACGGAATATGTCAGTAGTGCAAAAATCGCAACTTTCGGGGGCACTGCCCCCAAACGAAAAATCGCCATGTTCCGTACGGGCAACTTCGGTCCTCCCGTGACGTCACGCCATGCACGCGATGCGTGCGCCACCTATGCTGGCCTCGAGTCGGTACCTTCCCCTGAAGGGCACGCTGGCCGGAATTTGCCTCCGCGGCCTCCGGGCCGCTCCGGTACACAACAAACACACCTCTGCAAAGGGGTACCGGAAACCAAGATGGCGACCTGGAGGCCACCCTGCGAGTGGGGCCGACGTCGGACCACGTGCGCTGGCCTCGGACGGACGTCACCTGAAAAAGGAAACAGACTCGAAATCGCTACCTCTACAAATGCGGCCGCCATGTTGGTTTTTTGAGTTTTCCAAAATGGCGCCCTGGAGGCTGCGGATGGCTCTTTTTCGTCAACTTTTTCAAACTGCTCCATAGGGACGCGACAACCGGAGAGCATCACGTGGTTTTCCGCCATCCTCGACACCCGATTGGTCCTCCACGGGTACGGACGTGTTGGGCCCCCTGGAGCCCCATGTGTTTGGGTGCCCCGGACTTGCTCCAGCGTGAGGCTTCGGGCCCCATGGGGTAACGCGGCCTTGCACCGCTTTTTGTCCCCCAAAGTACAGGATTGCAGAAAAGTCGAAAAAACCTCGAAAAGTTAGCACCCCTTCAAAATCCAAGATGGCCGCCGTTTCGAAAAATCGAGATAGCCGGTCGAAAGGGGACCGTCGACACTGTTCGGAACCACAATCCGTGAACCTTCCCTCAGAACGATGCCCGAGATGGAAGTTTCCAAAAATGGGGTCCGCGACGAATTTTCGGACCCTCCTGGAGGTCACCCTGTGGGCCCCTGGGCCCCACGCTCTTTCCCGCGCATAGGGAACCCTAGGTGGGCTACCTCGTGGTACCGGTCCCGATCCGGTCAGGTTGCCGGTTCGTGGCGCCACCTATCTTCCCTTTCCATTTCGGAGGCGCGCACGTACCGGATTAGGCGCCTCCGGCGCCCACTTAGGGCCGCCATCTTGAAATTTCGAAACGCGCGTTTCGTAGGCCTTGCATGGGCCTTGACCGCCGACAATGCCCGGCTTCGCCGGGGAAAGACACTTGGCCTCGAGAGGGGCTTGAATGGCTTTCAGGTGACGTGACTTGCAAAATTCGAAAATGCCAATTTCAAGATGGCGCCGTTTCCTTAGTTTCGGTCGGTCAAGGAAAACAAAAAATACCACGTGGTAGCCCAGGACCTCCTCTTTCCGAAAGTGCAAGGTTAAAATGTGAAATTTGTTACGGTTCCGCCGTCAAAAATTCCAGAATGGACCCATGTTTTCGGTACCCAACTTCGCTTGAAAAGTGCACTTTTTCGGACATTTCGGGACCCTGCGGGGGGGGCCCCTGGGCCGATCCGGTTCAAATTCGAAATTTTCCATTTTTTCGAGGTCCCCTTTCGAACGACGCAAATTTTTCGAAAATCGGTCGGCGCGTTTCCGAAATCCACTCTCGAAAGGCCACTTTTTGGGGGGGCCGTAGCTCCCTTAATATGCGAGATACGGCCTTGAAAATTTTTCCCAATGTTTTGTGGCAAGGTTCGAACTTTCCGAAAATGGCCTCAATTTTGATCCATGACACCCGGCCAAGGCTAGAAAAATTCCCGAAAAGGTCCAATCTTCGGAGGGTCAGTTTCCGGGGGGGGACCCCCCGGACCCCCCCTAATTTCCTTCCATTTTCAAGTTACGCGGGAACGAAAAAAATGGCTATCTTGGATTTCCGATGGTCGGCCATCTTGAATCGACTCTTGTACTCCATTAATATAATATATAATAACCAGTTATATTCTTATTGTTGCAGTTTGCAACAATTTATAATTATAATTGTCTTTATTAACATTTATTTGTAATTATTTACATTGCATAAGGGATATTTATTGTCTTTTTCTTTCGCGTTGTGCATTTGTAGATCGATTAAAGTGGTCGCGAGAGAGATTTTATTCCTTTAGATTTAGTGATGGCAATTTGAACCCATAAACGAAACAGTTTGAAAAGTCATGCTTTTTGCAGTTTTGCAGAAATGTAGTGTTTTAACTTTTATAAAACAACTTTTTATTTATAATCATTTGCATTGCGTAAGGTACATTTGATTTGATTCTTTTCGGTTTGCGTTGCGAATTGTAGATTAATTGCAGTGGTCGCGAGATTTTTTATTCCTTCAGATTCAGTAATGGCAGTTTCAGCCCATTGGACAATGAGTGTTCAAAGTCATGTCCCATTCTCGAGAAATGTGTAGTAGTTTATATTTGTTATTTTATGGTAATGCGTTCTACGTGATGAGAGTTTCGCAGCATCCGTACGCATGAATGTTTGTAAATTTAAACTTTATAATTCTTGTACATACACCTTTATTTGTAATTAAGGTAATTATTTAGAGCCTGATTGTTTTCGAAACAAATTGATATCGCGTTGTGTATTGAAGATCATTCGCAGTCGTTCAATACAAATGACGTTTAGATATTTTTCTTCTTTCCCATCACGTGTTGGCAGTTTCAGCCCACGACGCAAAACAGTGTGCAAAGTCGTCTACAAATATACGGTAAGAGATTAAATGAACGTAGGGTAAAAAAAGAACGCTGCATTTTTTTTTGTTACAACATGGATTTAAATATGAAATATTTACAATTCATCTCAAACTTTGTGTCTTGCAAATTATCACCAACAAAATTCCGGTGCATGCACAAAAGTATATACGAATGTTAAAGTTTCACATCGAGAAGTTTAAAGTTGACAGGTTGAAGTGAACTTACGACCATGTTAGTTTAGTAGCATGTGTGCCGATGGATATTTGTAAAGCGCCAATTTTCGTGGTTGATTTCAGAATTTCATTTTTCTTGAATGAAAGTCCCTTCTCAACTTTACTCACCTAACACAACGTAACATAACCTTGCCGTGAATGGTTCGTGGGGCTATCAATGCATTTTTCTAATTTTTAAAAACGAATTTAACTATGTTGCCTAACCTAACTCAACCTAACCTAACCTTGTCGTGAATGGTTCGTGGGACAAACCGTGCATTCATTTCTAATTTTATAAACGAATTTAACTATGTTGCTTAACCTAACTCAACCTAAAATAACCTTTCCTTGAATGGTTAGTGGGCTATCCGTGCATTTTCCTAATTTTTAAAAACGAATTTAACTATGTTGCCTAACCTAACGTAACCTAACCTAACCTTGTCTTGGATGGTTCGTGGGACTATCCGTGCTTTTTTTATAATTTTATAAACGAATTTAACTATGTTACCTAAACCTAACTCAACGTAACCTAATCTTGTCGTAAATGATTCGTGGGGCTATCCGTGCATTTTTCTAATTTTAAAAAAACGAATTTAACTATGTTGCCTAACCTAACTCAACCTAACCTAACCTTGTCGTGAATGGTTCGTGGGGCTATGCGTGCATTTTACTAATTTTTAAAAACGAATTTAACTATGTTGCCTAACCTAACTCAACCTAACCTAACCTCGTCGTGAATGGTTCGTGGAGCTATCCGTGCATTTTTTCCAATTTTTATAAACTAATTTAACTATGTTGCCTAACCTAACTCAACCTAACCTAACCTTCTCGTGATTGGTTCGTGGGGATATCCGTGTTTTTTTTCTAATTTTATAAACTAATTTAACTATGTTGCCTAACCTAACTCAACCTAACCTAACCTTGTCGTGAATGGTTCGTCGGGCTATCCGTGTCTTTTTCTAATTTTATAAACTAATTTAACTATGTTGCCTAACCTAACTCAACCTAACCTAACCTTGTCGTGAATGGTTCGTGGGCCTACCGGGGCTTTTTTCTATTTTTTTTTAAAACGAATTTAACTATGTTGCCTAACCTAACTCAACCTAACCTAACCTTCTCATTGAATGGTTCGTGGAGCTATCCGTGCTTTTTTCTAATTTTATAAAGCAATTTAACTATGTTGCCCAACCTAACTCAACCTAACCTAACCTTGCCGTGAATGGTTCGTGGGACTAAACATGCTTTTTTCTAATTTTTAAAAACGAATTTAACTATGCTGCCTAACCTAATTCAACCTAACTTAACCTAGTCGTGAATGGTTCGTGGGGCTATCCGTGCCTTTTTTGTAATTTTATAAACGAATTTAACTATGTTGCCTAACCTAACTCAACATAACCTAACCTTGCCGTGAATGGTTCGTGGAACTAAACATGCTTTTTTCTAATTTTTAAAAACGAATTTAACTATTTTGCCTAACCTAACTCAACCTTACCTAACCTTGTCGTGAATGGTTCGTGGGGCTATCCGTTCTTTTTTCTAATTTTATAAACGAATTTAACTATGTTGCCTAACCTAACTGAACCTAACCTAACCTAGTCTTGAATGGTTCGTGGGGCTATCCGTTCTTTTTTCTACTTTTAAAAACGAATTTAATTATGTTGCCTAAGCTAACTCAACCTAACCTAACCTAGTCGTGAATGGCTCGTGGGGCTATCCGTGCTTTTTTTATTTTAGAAACGATTTTAACTATGTTGCCTAACCTAACTCAACCAAACCTAACCTTGCCGTGAATGGTTCGTGGGGCTAAACATGCTTCTTTCTAATTTTTAAAAACGAATTTAACTATGTTGCCTAACCTAACTCAGCCTAACCTAACCTTGTCGTGAATGGTTCGTGGGGCTAACCGTGCTTTTTTCAAATTTCTAAAAACGAATTTAACTATGTTGCCTAACCTAACTCAACCTAACCTAACCTAGTCGTGAATGGTTCGTGGGGCTATCCGTGCTTTTTTTTGTAATTTTATAAACGAATTTAACTATGTTGCCTAACCTAACTCAACCTAACCTAACCTTTTCGTGAATGATTCGTGGGGCTATCCTTGCTTTTTCTAATTTTATAAAGCAATTTAACTATGTTGCCTAACCTAACTCAACCTAACCTAACCTTGTCGTGAATGGTTCGTGGGGCTATCCGTTCTTTTTTCTACTTTTATAAACGAATTTAACTATGTTGCCTAACCTAACTCAACCTAACCTAACCTTGTCGTGAATTGTACGTGGAGCTATCCGTCCACTTTTCTAATTTTAAAAAACGAATTTCACTATCTTGCTTAACGTAACTGAACCTAACCTAACCTTGTCGTCAATGGTTCGTGGGGCTATGAGTGCATTTTTCTAATTTTTCAAGACGAATTTAACTATGTTGCCTAACCTAACTCAACCTAACCTAACCTTGTCGTGAATGGCTCGTGAGGCTATCCGTGCTTTTTTCTAATTTTATAAACGAATTTAACTATGTTGCCTAACCTAACTCAACCTAACCTAACCTTGCCGTGAATGGTTCGTGGGACTAAACATGCTTTTTTCTAATTTCTAAAAACGAATTTCACTATGTTGCCTAACCTAACTGAACCTTACCTAACCTTGTCGTGAATGGTTCGTGGGGCTATCCGTTTTTTTTTTCTAATTTTATAAACGAATTTAACTATGTTGCCTAACCTAACTCAACCTAACCTAACCTTGTCTTGAATGGTTCGTGGGGCTATCCGTTCTTTTTTCTACTTTTAAAAACGAATTTAATTATGTTGCCTAAGCTAACTCAACCTAACCTAACCTAGTCGTGAATGGCTCGTGGGGCTATCCGTGCTTTTTTTATTTTAGAAACGATTTTAACTATGTTGCCTAACCTAACTCAACCAAACCTAACCTTGCCGTGAATGGTTCGTGGGGCTAAACGTACTTCTTTATAATTTTTAAAAACGAATTTAACTATGTTGCTTAACCTCACTCAACCTAACCTAACCTTGCCGTGAATGGTTCGTAAGCCTATCGGTGTTTTTTTCTAATTTTATAAACAAATTTAACTATGTTGCCTAACCTAACTCAACCTAACCTAACCTTTTCGTGAATGGTTCGTGGGGCTATCCTTGCTTTTTCTAATTTTATAAAGCAATTTAACTATGTTGCCTAACCTAACTCAACCTAACCTAACCTTGTCGTGAATGGTTCTTGGGGCTATTCGTGCTTTATTCTAATTTTATAAAGCAATTTAACTATGTTGCCTAACCTAACTGAACCTAACCTAACCTTGTCGTGAATGGTTCGTGGGGCTATCCGTGCTTTTTTTGTAATTTTATAAACGAATTTAACTATGTTGACTAACCTAACTCAACCTAACCTAACCTCTCCGTGAATGGTTCGTGAGGCTAAACGTGCTTCTTTCTAATTTTTAAAAACGAATTTAACTATGTTGCCTAACCTAACTCAACCTAACCTAACCTTCTCGTGAATGGTTCGTGGGGCTATTCGTTCTTTTTTTCTAATTTTATAAACGAATTTAACTATGTTGCCTAACCTAACTCAACCTAACCTAACCTTGTCGTGAATGGTTCGTGGGGCTATCCGTGCTTTTTTCTAATTTTATAAAGCAATTTAACTATGTTGCCCAACCTAACTCAACCTAACCTAACCTTGCCGTGAATGGTTCCTGGGGATAATCGTGCTTTTTTCTAATTTTTAAAAACGAATTTAACTATGTTGCCTAACCTAGCTCAACCTAACGTAACCTTGCCGTGAATGGTTCGTGGGGTATCTGTGCATTTTTCTAATTTTATAAACGAATTTAACTATGTTGCCTAACCTAACTCAACCTAACCTAACCTTGTCGTGAATGGTTCGTGGGGCTATCCGTGCTTTTTTCTAAATTTTAAAAACGAATTTAACTATGTTGCCTATCCTAACAGAACATAACCTAACCTTGCTGTGAATGCTTCGTGGGGCTAACCGTGCTTTTTTAAATTTTTAAAAAAGAATTTAACTATGTTGCCTAACCTAACTCAACCTAACCTAACCTTGCCGTGAATGGTTCGTGGGACTATCCGTGTTTCTTTTCTAATTTTATAAACGAATTTAACTATGTTGCCTAACATAACTCAACCTAACCTAACCTTGTCGTGAATGGCTCGTGAGGTTATCCGTGCTTTTTTCTAATGTTATAAACGAATTTAAGTATGTTGCCTAACCTAACTCAACCTAACCTAACCTTGTCGTGAATTGTACGTGGAGCTATCCGTGCTTTTTTCTAATTTTTAAAAACGAATTTCACTATGTTGCTTAACCTAACTGAACCTAACCTAACTTTGTCGTCAATGGTTCGTGGGGCTATGAGTGCATTTTACTAATTTTTGAAAACGAATTTAACTATGTTCCCTAACCTAACTCAACCTAACCTAACCTTGTCGTGAATGGCTCGTGGGGCTATCCGTGCTTTTTTCTAATTTTATAAACGAATTTAACTATGTTGCCTAACCTAACTCAACCTAACCTAACCTTGCCGTGAATGGTTCGTGGGGCTATCCGTGCTTTTTTCTAATTTCATAAACGAATTTAACTATGTTGCCTAACCTAACTCAACCTAACCTAACCTTGTCGTGAATTGTACGTGGAGCTATCCGTCCATTTTTCTAATTTTTAAAAAAGAATTTAACTATGTTGCCTAACCTAACTCAACCTAACCTAACCTTGCCGTGAATGGTTCGTGGGACTATCCGTGTTTCTTTTCTAATTTTATAAACGAATTTAACTATGTTGCCTAACATAACTCAACCTAACCTAACCTTGTCGTGAATGGCTCGTGAGGTTATCCGTGCTTTTTTCTAATGTTATAAACGAATTTAACTATGTTGCCTAACCTAACTCAACCTAACCTAACCTTGTCGTGAATTGTACGTGGAGCTATCCGTGCTTTTTTCTAATTTTTAAAAACGAATTTCACTATGTTGCTTAACCTAACTGAACCTAACCTAACTTTGTCGTCAATGGTTCGTGGGGCTATGAGTGCATTTTACTAATTTTTGAAAACGAATTTAACTATGTTCCCTAACCTAACTCAACCTAACCTAACCTTGTCGTGAATGGCTCGTGGGGCTATCCGTGCTTTTTTCTAATTTTATAAACGAATTTAACTATGTTGCCTAACCTAACTCAACCTAACCTAACCTTGCCGTGAATGGTTCGTGGGGCTATCCGTGCTTTTTTCTAATTTCATAAACGAATTTAACTATGTTGCCTAACCTAACTCAACCTAACCTAACCTTGTCGTGAATTGTACGTGGAGCTATCCGTCCATTTTTCTAATTTTAAAAAATGAATTTCACTATTTTGCTTAACCTAACTGAACCTAACCTAACCTTGTCGTCAATGGTTCGTGGGGCTATGAGTGCATTTTTCTAATTTTTCAAGACGAATTTAACTATGTTGCCTAACCTAACTCAACCTAACCTAACCTTGTCGTGAATGGCTCGTGAGGCTATCCGTGCTTTTTTCTAATTTTATAAACGAATTTAACTATGTTGCCTAACCTAACTCAACCTTAAACTAACCTTGTCGTGAATGGTTCGTGCGGCTATCCGTGCATTTTTCTAATTTTTAAAAACGAATTTCACTATGTTGCTTAACCTAACTCAACGTAACCTAACCTTGTCGTCAATGGTTCGTGTGGCTATCCGTCCTTTTTCTAATTTTTAAAAACGAATTTAACTATGTTGCGTAACCTAACTCAACCTAACCTAACCTTGTCGTGAATGGTTCGTTGGGCTATCCGTGCTTTTTTCTAATTTTTAAAAACGAATTTAACTATGTTGCCTAACCTAACTGAACCTAACCTAACCTTGTCGTCAATGGTTCGTGGGGCTATCCTTGCTTTTTCTAATTTTTAAAAACGAATTTAACTATGTTGCCTACCGTAACTCAACCTAACCTAACCTTGTCGTGAATGGTTCGTGAGGGTATCCGTTCTTTTTTTCTAATATTATAAACGAATTTAACTATGTTGCCTAACCTAACTCAACCTAACCTAACCTTGTCGTGAATGGTTCGTGGGGCTATCCGGGTTTTTTTTTAATTCTATAAAGCAATTTAACTATGTTGCCTAACCTAACTCAACCTAACCTAACCTTGTCGTCAATGGTTCGTGGGGCTATGAGTGCATTTTACTAATTTTTGAAAACGAATTTAACTATGTTCCCTAACCTAACTCAGCCTAACCTAACCTTGTCGTCAATGGTTCGTGGGGCTATGAGTGCATTTTACTAATTTTTGAAAACGAATTTAACTATGTTCCCTAACCTAACTCAACTAACCTAACCTTGCCGTGAATGGTTCGTGAGGGTATACGTGATTTCCTTTCTAATTTTAAAAAACGAATGTAACTATGTTGCCTTACCTAACTCAACCTAACCTAACCTTGTCGTGAATGGTTCGTGGGGCTATCCGTGCATTTTTGTAATTTTTAAAAACGAATTTAACTGTATTGCTTAACCTAACTGAACCTAACCTAACCTTGTCGTCAATGGTTCGTGGGGCTATGAGTGCATTTTACTAATTTTTGAAAACGATTTCAACTATGTTCCCTAACCTAACTCAACCTAACCTAACCTTGTCGTGAATGGTTCGTGGGGCTATCCGTGCTTTTTTCTAATTTTAAAAAACGAATTTCACTATGTTGCCTAACCTAACTCAACCTTAAACTAACCTTGTCGTGAATGGTTCGTGCGGCTATCCGTGCATTTTTCTAATTTTTAAAAACGAATTTCACTATGTTGCTTAACCTAACTGAACCTAACCTAACCTTGTCGTCAATGGTTCGTGGGGCTATCCGTGCTTTTTCTAATTTTTAAAAACGAATTTAACTATGTTGCCTAACCTAACTCAACCTAACCTAACCTTGTCGTGAATGGTTCGTGGGGCTATCCGTTCTTTTTTCTAATATTATAAACGAATTTAACTATGTTGCCTAACCTAACTCAACCTAACCTAACCTTGTCGTGAATTGTACGTGGAGCTATCCGTCCACTTTTCTAATTTTAAAAAACGAATTTCACTATCTTGCTTAACGTAACTGAACCTAACCTAACCTTGTCGTCAATGGTTCGTGGGGCTATGAGTGCATTTTTCTAATTTTTCAAGACGAATTTAACTATGTTGCCTAACCTAACTCAACCTAACCTAACCTTGTCGTGAATGGCTCGTGAGGCTATCCGTGCTTTTTTCTAATTTTATAAACGAATTTAACTATGTTGCCTAACCTAACTCAACCTTAAACTAACCTTGTCGTGAATGGTTCGTGCGGCTATCCGTGCATTTTTCTAATTTTTAAAAACGAATTTCACTATGTTGCTTAACCTAACTCAACGTAACCTAACCTTGTCGTCAATGGTTCGTGTGGCTATCCGTCCTTTTTCTAATTTTTAAAAACGAATTTAACTATGTTGCGTAACCTAACTCAACCTAACCTAACCTTGTCGTGAATGGTTCGTTGGGCTATCCGTGCTTTTTTCTAATTTTTAAAAACGAATTTAACTATGTTGCCTAACCTAACTGAACCTAACCTAACCTTGTCGTCAATGGTTCGTGGGGCTATCCTTGCTTTTTCTAATTTTTAAAAACGAATTTAACTATGTTGCCTACCGTAACTCAACCTAACCTAACCTTGTCGTGAATGGTTCGTGAGGGTATCCGTTCTTTTTTTCTAATATTATAAACGAATTTAACTATGTTGCCTAACCTAACTCAACCTAACCTAACCTTGTCGTGAATGGTTCGTGGGGCTATCCGGGTTTTTTTTTAATTCTATAAAGCAATTTAACTATGTTGCCTAACCTAACTCAACCTAACCTAACCTTGTCGTCAATGGTTCGTGGGGCTATGAGTGCATTTTACTAATTTTTGAAAACGAATTTAACTATGTTCCCTAACCTAACTCAGCCTAACCTAACCTTGTCGTCAATGGTTCGTGGGGCTATGAGTGCATTTTACTAATTTTTGAAAACGAATTTAACTATGTTCCCTAACCTAACTCAACTAACCTAACCTTGCCGTGAATGGTTCGTGAGGGTATACGTGATTTCCTTTCTAATTTTAAAAAACGAATGTAACTATGTTGCCTTACCTAACTCAACCTAACCTAACCTTGTCGTGAATGGTTCGTGGGGCTATCCGTGCATTTTTGTAATTTTTAAAAACGAATTTAACTGTATTGCTTAACCTAACTGAACCTAACCTAACCTTGTCGTCAATGGTTCGTGGGGCTATGAGTGCATTTTACTAATTTTTGAAAACGATTTCAACTATGTTCCCTAACCTAACTCAACCTAACCTAACCTTGTCGTGAATGGTTCGTGGGGCTATCCGTGCTTTTTTCTAATTTTAAAAAACGAATTTCACTATGTTGCCTAACCTAACTCAACCTTAAACTAACCTTGTCGTGAATGGTTCGTGCGGCTATCCGTGCATTTTTCTAATTTTTAAAAACGAATTTCACTATGTTGCTTAACCTAACTGAACCTAACCTAACCTTGTCGTCAATGGTTCGTGGGGCTATCCGTGCTTTTTCTAATTTTTAAAAACGAATTTAACTATGTTGCCTAACCTAACTCAACCTAACCTAACCTTGTCGTGAATGGTTCGTGGGGCTATCCGTTCTTTTTTCTAATATTATAAACGAATTTAACTATGTTGCCTAACCTAACTCAACCTAACCTAACCTTGTCGTGAATTGTACGTGGAGCTATCCGTCCACTTTTCTAATTTTAAAAAACGAATTTCACTATCTTGCTTAACGTAACTGAACCTAACCTAACCTTGTCGTCAATGGTTCGTGGGGCTATGAGTGCTTTTTTCTAATTTTTAAAAACGAATTTAACTATGTTGCCTAACCTAACTCAACCTAACCTAACCTTGTCGTGAATGTTTCGTTAGGCTATCCGTGCATTTTTCTAATTTTCTAAACGAATTTAACTATGTTGCCCAACCTAACTCAACCTAACATAACCTTGCCGTGAATGGTTCGTGCTAAACTGTTTTCCATCCAAAAATACCGAAATTCTAAATTTCTTAGTAAAAATAGGAAAATTTGAAAATGGCGGCCAAACTGAAAGCTGTGGAATTTGTAAATATGCATCAGTAAATAGGCCTGTCCATTGTAAGTGACGTCCACTCACCGCCATATTCTCACATCTCGGAAAGGGGGCGCTGTTGGCGTTAAAATGTTGAAGAATCCAACATTTCAGTAATCAAAAATCGGCTATTTTGAAAACACTGTAGATGCGAAACCATAACGAAATTCGATGTTTGGACTTTTGATCTGGCCTCGTACATCCTTTCCCTACATGATGTCGACGTCCATTCTTTTTACATCTCGCACTTTACTCTGAAAAGGGATTTGTGAAGGTCATGTTTCCCACTTTGCTCGTAACTTGCATTTGATTGAAATGATGGTGCGGTCTCCAACAGAGATCCAACGCGCTTCCCGATTTTCGTGCTTGGACAACTTCCAACCTGCTTTCACAATCCATGGAGAAATCCGACTTTCTTCCTATAACGTATACGGAAAAAAAATAAAAATGGCCGAAACTTCAAACCGTCGTGGGGGCCAGGGGGCAGCCCCCCGACCAAAAATTTCGACATTTCCCCTCAAGTTTCTAACACTGCCTAAGAAATGGCTATCTCAGTTTTTTCGTACATAGGACAGTTTACGCTACTGTCTTACGCCACCCTGTGACGTCACTCCCATAAGCAACAGAAACGATGCAATTTTCAAACTTTTTGCAGTGCCTAACTAAATCACGTACTGCAACTACACTATGAAATCTGAAATTGTGAAATTTTGAAGGCGTGCGCAGGAGGGTGCACCCTAAGATCCCTGAACAAAATGGCGGACTCTAGACATCACCAATTCCCAATGGAGGCCCGCGAACCGCATGGTGACGTCATCAACTCATCGTGCACGTTACGCATGAAACCGACCTCAGCGCCTCACGGTGAACACTGGAGCAACCAAAAAAATTTAAGCATGCAGGAGACATATTGCCCAACATTCCCCACCCCACTTTCCCTATACCTATCTTCAACTGTTCTCCCGCCAAAAATTCCCAAACTCGGAATTTCGAGTAAAAATGGCAAAATTTCAAAATGGCGGCCAAACTAAAAAAAAGTGGAAAATGAAAACATGCATCAGTCAAGAGGTCTGTCCATAGTAAGTGACGTCCAATCACCGCCATTTTCCAAAAACCGAGCAAAGAGGGCGCTGTTGGCGTTAAAAGGTCGAAAATTGCAACATTGCACGCATCGAAAACCGGCCATTTTGAAAACACTGTAGATGCAAAACCGTAAAGAAATTCCAAGTTTGGACTTCTGATGACGCCTCGTACATCCTTTCACTACATGGTGGCGACGTCCATTCCGTTCGACATGGCACAGTTTACCCTGAAAAGGGATCCGTGGAAGTCACGTTTCGCACTTTCCTCGCAACTTGGATTTTCTTGAAAGTGAGATGTGGTCGCCAACAGAGCTCCAACTCCCTTCCCGATTTTTGAGCGTGCACAACTACCAACCTCCTTTAAGATTCCACGGAGAAATCGGACTTTCCTCTCATAACGGCTACGAAAAAAAATTCAAAATGGCCGAAAGTTCAAACCGTCGTGGGGGGCATGGGGTGACCCCCCGAACAAAAATTTTGAAATTTCGCCCATAGTTTCTAACATTTGATAAAAAATGGCTATCTCACTTTTTTCGTACATATCACAGATTACGCTACTGTCTTACGCCACTGGGGGACGCTGTGACGTCACTCGTATATGCCAGGAAAAAAAGCAAATTTTCACCGTTTTTGCACAGCTGCGTTTGATATTGTACTGCACGCATACTATTAAAGCTGAAGTTCCGAAATTTTGCACGCGCAAGCACGAAACTACAGACTACAATGTCCAACCAAAATGGTGGTTTCGTGCCCCACCCCCTCCCAAAGCAAGACCCGCAAAGGACATCGTGACGTCATTTCCGGGAACTGCACTACGTACTGCAAAACGATCTGAGCGCTACAGGGCGAACCATACACAAACCAAAAAAATATCTCCGTGCAGGGGACATGTTGGGCAACATTCCGCACCCCACTTTCCCTATACCTATGTTGAACGGTTTTCCCGCCAAATATTCCAAAAGTAGGAATTTCCCGTAAAAATGACAAAATTTCAAAATGGCGACCAAACTGAAAGCGTTGGAAATTGAAAATATGTATCACTCCCTAGGTCTGTTCATGCTAAGTGACGTCCAAGAAGCGACATTTTCCCAGAGCACACAAACGCGGCGCTGGTGTCGTTCAGAGGTGCAAAATTGCAACATTTCAGGCATCGAAAATCGGCCATTTTGAAAACACTGTAGATGCAAAACCGTAAGGAAATTCGAAGTTTCGACTTGTGACGACGCCTCGTACATCCTTTCACTACATCATGGCGACGTCCGTTCCGTTCTAGATGTCACACTTTATCCTGAAAAGGGATCCGTGGAGGCCATGTTTCCTAATATCCTCGTAACTTCCATTTTCTTGAAAGTGTGTTGTGGTCGCTAACAGAGCTCCAACGCCTATCCCGATTTTTGTGCCTGGACAACTTCCAACCTGCTTTCAGATTCCATAGATAAATTCGACTTCCCTCTCGTAACGGCTACGGAAAAAAAATCAAAATAGCCGAAACTTCAAACTGTCGTGGGGGGCATGGGGTGACCCCCCGTTCAAAAATTTCGACATTTGCCCCCTACTTTCTAACACTGCGTAAAAAATGGCTATCTCAATTTTTTAGTAAATAGCACCCTTCACGCTACTGTTGTACGCCACCCTACGGCGCAGTGACGTCACTCGTATACGCTAGAAAGAACGCAAATTTTCACCGTTTTTGCAGAGCTCGGTTGGATGTTAAACTGCACGCAAACTATTAAAATCTGAAGTTCCGAAGTTTTGCACGCGCAAGCACGAAACTACAGACTACAATGTCCGACGAAAATGGTGGTTTAGTGCCCCGCCCCCTCCCAATCCAAGGCCCGCAAACGACATCTTGACGTCATTTCCGGGAACTGCACTACGTACGACATAACAAACTGAGCGCTACAGGGCGAATCTGGGACAAACCAAAAAAATATCTCCGTGCAGGGGACATGTTGGGCAACATTCCCCACCCCACTTTCCCTATACCTATCTTTATCTGCTTTCCCGCCAAAAATTCCGAAACTTGAAATTTCGTGAAAAAATGGAAACATTGGAAAATGGCGGCCAAAATGAAACCGGTGGAAATCCAAAATATCGATAATTCTGTAGGCCCGTCCATGTTATGTCACGTACACCTACAGTGGTTTTCCCGAGACACGTAGAAGATGGCGCTTGTGTCGCGGAAATGTCCGAAAGTGCGACTTTTCACGTGACGAAAATCGTCCATTTTCAAACATTTGCACACGGGAAACGGTTCGAAATTTCGAAATATAACCTTCAAATGGAACGATCGGAATACCTCGGTAGCTAAGGGCCCGAAACGACTTTTCCCCAAAATGCACCGGTTTTCAGTTTACTCGAACCTACGATTTCATGTTTCATTGTTTCGGACATGCACGTTACCATCACAGACGATCGCTGTGCCGCGTACGGAGCTCCAACGCGTATCCCGATTTTTGTGCGTGCACAACGTCCAACCTGATTTGAGAACCCATGGGAAAATCCGACTTTCCTGTCTAAACGGATACGTTAAAAAATTCAAAATAGTTCAAATTTCGATGCGCCCTGGGGGGCAGGGGGGCGCCCCCCGACCAAAAATTTCGACATTTCGCCCACACTTTCCAACACTGCGGAAAAAATGGCTATCTCAGTTTTTTCGTACGTAACACAGATTACGCTACTGTCTTACGCCACCCGTAGACGCGGTGACGTCACTCGTATATGCGAGAAAAGAACGCAATTTTTAACCGTTTTTGCAGAGTTACGTTTGATGTTCAACTGCACCCAAACTACTAAAGCTGAAGTTTCAAAATTTTGCACGCGTAAGCACCAAACTGCAGAGAACAACGTGCAACTAAAATGGTGCTTTCGACGCATTACCGAATTCCAATTGGGGCCCGCGAACCGCATGGTGACGTCATCACCTCAACCTGCAAGGTAAATATCAAAACGATCTGAGCGCCTCACGGTCAACACTGCAGCAACCAAAAAAATTTCACCATGCAGGAGACATGTCGGGCAACCTTCCCCACCCCCCTTTCCCTATACCTATCTTTATCTGCTTTCCCGCCAAAAATTCCGAAACTTGAAATTTCGTGAAAAATTGAAACATTGCAAAATGGCGGCCAAAATGAAACCGGTGGAAATCCAAAGTATAGATAATTCTGTAGGCCCGTCCACGATATGTGACGTCCACCTACAGTGGTTTTCCCGAGACACGTAGAAGAGGGCGCTGGAGTCGCGCAAAGCTCCGAAAGTGTGACTTTTCACGTGAGAAAAATCCGCCATTTTGAAACAGTTACACAGG
Source organism: Lepisma saccharinum (assembly GCF_977018435.1). NCBI lineage: Eukaryota > Metazoa > Arthropoda > Insecta > Zygentoma > Lepismatidae > Lepisma > Lepisma saccharinum. Next base: position 29,469,510 of record NC_139244.1, read on the forward strand.
CTAAACGGTTCGAAATTTCGAAATATAACCTTCAAATGGAACGATCGGAATACCTCGGTAGCTAATCGCCCGCAACAACTTGTACCCAAAATGCACCGGTTTTGAGTTTACTCGAACGTACGAATCGATGTTTCAGTTTTTCGGATACGCACGTTCCCATCACAGACGATCGCCGTGCCGCGTACGGAGATCCAACGAGTATCCCGATTTTTGTGCTTGGACAACGTCCAACCTGCTTTGAGAACCCATGGGAAAATCCGACTTTCCTGTCTAAACGGATACGTTAAAAAATTCAAAATGGTTGAAATTTCGATGCGCCCTGGGGGGCAGGGGGGCGCCCCCCGACCAAAAATTTCGACATTTCGCCCACACTTTCCAACACTACGGAAAAAATGGCTATCTCAGTTTTTTCGTACATAGCACAGATTTCGCTACTGTCTTACGCCACCGTAGGACGCTGTGACGTCACTCATATATGCGAGAGAGAACTGAATTTTCTCCATTTTTTGCAAAGTTACGTTTGATGTTGAACTGCAGGCAAACCATTAAAGCTGAAATGCCGAAATTTTTGCAAGCGCAAGCACCAAACTACAGAGCACAATGTCCAACGAAAATGGTGGTTTCGACGCATCACCGAATTCCCATGGAGGCCCGCGAACCGCATGGTGACGTCATCACCTTAACCTGCAAGCTATATATGAAAACGATCTCAGCCCCTCACGGTGGACACTGGAGCAACCAAAAAAATTTCACCATGCAGGAGACATGTCTGGCAACCTTCCCCACCCCCCTTTTCCTATACCTATCTTTATCTGCTTTCCCGCCAAAAATTCCGAAACTTGAAATTTCGTGAAAAAATGGAAACATTGGAAAATGGCGGCCAAAATGAAACCGGTGGAAATCCAAAATATCGATAATTCAGTAGGCCCGTCCACGGTATGTGACGTCCACCTACAGTGCTTTTCCCAAGACACCTAGAAGAGGGCGCTGGAGTCGCGCAAAGGTCCGAAAGTGTAACTTTTCACGTGAGAAAAATCCGCCATTTTGAAACAGTTACACAGCCGAAACGGTTCGAAATTTCGAAATATAACCTTCAAATGGAACGATCGGAATACCTCGGTAGCTAATCGCCCGCAACGACTTGTACCCAAAATGCACCGGTTTTGAGTTTAATCGAACGTACGAATCAATGTTTCAGTTTTTCGGATATGCACGTTCCCATCACAGACGATCGCTGTGCCGCGTACGGAGCTCCAACGCGTATTCCGATTTTTGTGCGTGGACAACATCCAACATCCTCTGAGAATCCATGGGAAAATCCAACTTTCCTGTCGAAACGGATACGTTAAAAAATTCAAAATGGTTGAAATTTCGATGCGCCCTGGGGGCCAGGGGGGCGCCCCCCGACCAAAAATTTCGACATTTCCCCCCAACTTTCCAACACTCCGAAAAAAATGGCTATCTCAGTTTTTTCGTACATAGCACAGATCAAGCTACTGTCTTACGCCACCGGAGGACGCTGTGACGTCACTCGTATATGCAACAAAAAATGTGCGATTTTCAAACTTTTTGCAGAGCTTCACTAAATCATGAACTGCAACTACGCTATCAAACGTGAAGAAAGGAAATTTTTGCAGGCGTGCCCAGGAGGGTGCACCCTACGATCCCAAATCAAAATGACGGCCTCTACGCATCACCAAATTCCCATGGGGGCCCGCGAACCGCATGGTGACGTCATCACCTCAACCTGCAAGCTAAACATCAAAACAATCTCAGCGCCTCACGGTGGACACTGGAGCAACCAAAAAAATTTCACCATGCAGGAGACATGTCGGGCAACATTCCCCACCCCCCTTTTCCTATACCTATCTTTATCTGCTTTCCCGCCAAAAATTCCGAAACTTGAAATTTCGTGAAAAAATGGAAACATTGGAAAATGGCGGCCAAAATGAAACCGGTGGAAATCCAAAATATCCATAATTCTGTAGGCCCGTCCACGGTATGTGAAGTCCACCTACAGTGGTTTTCCCGAGACACGTAGAAGAGGGCGCTGGAGTCGCGTAAAGCTCCGAAAGTGTGATTTTTCACGTGAGAAAAATCCGCCATTTTGAAACAGTTACACAGCCGAAACGGTTCGAAATTTCTAAATATAACCTTCAAATGGAACGATCGGAATACCTCGGTAGCTGATCGCCCGTAACGACTTGTACCCAAAATGCACCGGTTTTGAGTTTAATCGAACGTACGAATCGATGTTTCAGTTTTTCGGATATGCACGTTCCCATCACAGACGATCGCTGTGCCGCGTACGGAGCTCCAACGCGTATCCCGATTTTTGTGCGTGGACAACGTCCAACCTGCTTTGAGAACCCATGGGAAAATCCGACTTTCCTGTCGAAACAGATACGTTAAAAAATTCAAAATGGTTGAAATTTCGATGCGCCCTGGGGGGCAGGGGGGTGCCCCCCGACCAAAAATTTCGACATTTCGCCCACACTTTCCAACACTGCGGAAAAAATGGCTATCTCAGTTTTTTCGTACATAGCACAGATTACGCTACTGTCTTACGCCACCCGTAGACGCGGTGACGTCATTCGTATATGCGAGAAAAAACGCATTTTTTAACCGTTTTTGCAGAGCTACGTTTGATGTTGAACTGCACCCAAACTACTAAAGCTGAAGTTCCAAAATTTTGCACGCGCAAGCACCAAACTGCAGAGAACAACGTGCAACTAAAATGGTGCTTTCGATGCATCACCGAATTCCAATGGGGGGCCGCGAACCGCATGGTGACGTCATCACCTCAACCTGCAAGCTAAATATCAAAACGATCTGGGCGCCTCACGGTGAACACTGGAGCAACCAAAAAAAATTCACCTTGCTGGAGACATGTCGGGCAACCTTCCCCACCCCCCTTTCCCTATACTTATGTTTATCTGCATTCCCGCCAAAAATTCCGAAACTTGAAATTTCGTGAAAAAATGGAAACATTGGAAATTGGCGGCCAAAATGAAACCGGTGGAAATCCAAAATATCGATAATTCTGTAGGCCCGTCCACGGTATGTGACGTTCACCTACAGTGGTTTTCCCGAGACACCTAGAAGAGGGCGCTGGAGTTGCGCAAAGGTCCGAAAGTGTGACTTTTCACGTGAGAAAAATCCGCCATTTTGAAACAGTTACACAGCCGAAACGGTTCGAAATTTCGAAATATAAGCTTCAAATGGAACGATCGGAATACCTCGGTAGCTAATCCCCCTGAACAACTTGTACCCAAAATGCAACGGTTTTGAGTTTACTCGAACGTACGAATCGATGTTTCAGTTTCTCGGATACGCACGTTCCCATCACAGACGATCGCTGTGCCGCGTACGGAGCTCCAACGCGTATCCCGATTTTTGTGCGTGGACAACGTCCAACCTGCTTTGAGAACCCATGGAAAAATCCGACTTTCCTGTCGAAACGGATACGTTAAAAAATCCAAAATGGCTGAAATTTCGATGCGCCCTGGGGTGCAGGGGGGCGCCCCCCGACCAAAAATTTCGACATTTCCCCTCAACTTTCCAACACTGCGGAAAAAATGGCTATCTCAGTTTTTTCGTACATAGCACAGATTACGCTACTGTCTTACGCCACCCGAGGACCCTGTGACGTCACACTCATGAGAAACAAAAATGATTAAGTTTTCTAACTTTTTGCAGAGCTTCACTAAATCATGAATTTCAAGTACACTATCAAAGCTAAAGATGGGAAATTTTGCAGGCGTCCGCTAAAAAGGGTACCCTACGACCCTTAAACAAAATGGCGGCCTATACACATAACCAAATTCCAATGGGGGCCCGCGAACCGCATGGTGACGTCATCATCTCAACCTGCAACCTATGTATCAAAACGATCTGAGCGCCTCACGGTGGACACTGGAGCAACCAAAAAAATTTCTCCATGCAGGAGACATGTCGGGCAACCTTGCACACCCCCCTTTCCCTATACCTATCTTTATCTGCTTTCCCGCCAAAAATTCCGAAACTTGAAATTTCGTGAAAAAATGGAAACATTGGAAAATGGCGGCCAAAATGAAACCGGTGGAAATCCAAAATATCGATAATTCTGTAGGCCCGTCCACGGTATGTGACGTCCACCTACAGTGGTTTTCCTCAGACACGTAGAAGAGGGCGCTGGAGTCGCGCAAAGGTCCGAAAGTGTGACTTTTCACGTGAGAAAAATCCGCCATTTTGAAACAGTTACACAGCCGAAACGGTTCGAAATTTCGAAATATAACCTTCAAATGGAACGATCGGAATACCTCGGTAGCTAATCGCCCGCAACGACTTGTACCCAAAATGCACCGGTTTTGAGTTTAATCGAACGTACGAATCGATGTTTCAGTTTTTCGGATATGCACGTTCCCATCACAGACGATCGCTGTGCCGCGTACGGAGCTCCAACGAGTATCCCGATTTTTGTGCGTGGACAACGTCCAACCTTCCTTGAGAACACATGGGAAAATCCGACTTTCCTGTCGAAACGGATACGTTAAAAAATTCAAAATGGTTGAAATTTCGATGCGCCCTGGGGGCCAGGGGGCGCCCCCCGACCAAAAATTTCGACATTTCCCCCCAACTTTCCAACACTCTGAAAAAAATGGCTATCTCAGTTTTTTCGTACATAGCACAGATTAAGCTACTGTCTTACGCCACCGGAGGACGCTGTGACGTCACTCGTATATGCAAAAGAAAATGTGCGATTTTCAAACTTTTTGCAGAGCTTCACTAAATCATGAACTGCAACTACGCTATCAAAGGTGAAGAAAGGAAATTTTGCAGACGTGCGCAGGAGGGTGCACCCTACGACCCCAAATCAAAATGACGGCCTCTACGCATCACCAAATTCCCATGGGGGCCCGCGAACCGCATGGTGACGTCATCACCTCAACCTGCAAGCTAAATATCAAAACGATCTGAGCGCCTCACGGTGAACACTGGAGCAACCAAAAAAATTTCACCATGCAGGAGACATGTCTGGCAACCTTCCCCACCCCCCTTTTCCTATACCTATCTTTATCTGCTTTCCCGCCAAAAATTCCGAAACTTGAAATTTCGTGAAAAAATGGAAACATTGGAAAATGGCGGCCAAAATGAAACCGGTGGAAATCCAAAATATCGATAATTCTGTAGGCCCGTCCACGGTATGTGAAGTCCACCTACAGTGGTTTTCCCGAGACACGTAGAACAGGGCGCTGGAGTCGCGCAAATGTCCGAAAGTGTGAATTTTCACGTGAGAAAAATCCGCCATTTTGAAACAGTTACACAGGCTAAACGGTTCGAAATTTCTAAATATAACCTTCAAATGGAACGATCGGAATACCTCGGTAGCTAATCGCCCGCAACGACTTGTACCCAAAATGCACCGGTTTTGAGTTTAATCGAACGTACGAATCGATGTTTCAGTTTTTCGGATATGCACGTTCCCATCACAGACGATCGCTGTGCAGCGTACGGAGCTCCAACGAGTATCCCGATTTTTGTGCGTGGACAACATCCAACCTGCTTTGAGAAACCATGAAGAAATCCAACTTTGCTCTCGAAACGGATACGTTAAAAAATTAAAAATGGCTGAAATTTCGATGCGCCCTGGGGGCCAGGGGGGCGCCCCCGACCAAAAATTTCCTCATTTCCCCGAAACTTTCAAACACTGCGAAAAAAATGGCTATCTCAGTTTTTTCGTAAATAGCACCCTTCACGCTACTGTTGTACGCCACCCGTGGACGCTGTGACGTCAGTCGTATATGCGAGAAACAACGCAATTTTCACCGTTTTTGCATAGCTACGTTTGATGTTGAACTGCACGCAAACTACTAAAGCTGAAGTACCGAAATTTTTGCACGCGCAAGCACCAAACTGCAGAGAACAACATCCAACTAAAATGGTGCTTTCGTGCCCCACCCCCTCCCAATGCAACACCCGCAAAGGACATTGTGACGTCATCGGCCGAACCTGCACTAGCTGCATGTGAAACTACCTCAGCGCCACACCGTGGACACTGGAGGTACCAAATAAATTTCTGTATGCAGGAGACATTTACCAAATGACGTCAAGTTAGTCGCCGAACAATAGCATCCAGCCCTTTCTCGCCAAAAAATTTGCAAACTGAAAAATTTCCCATACTTATTAAAAAATACCAAAAATCACTTTATTTGTAAATTGAAAATGGCCGCCACTCAATGCACCCACACAAAGCAAATACGGCATAGGTAAATAGGTCCAACCCTCGCTCGTACACCAAATACAACATCATACCTTCATGTCGCATATGCATTGCTCTGCGGGAAAAGGAAGCAACAATGTACGTAAATTGGGCACCAAAAAATCGGTCTGCACGTACTCTTTCAAACCGTCATCAGCGCCACCTGGTGTACGGTAGAGCAACTAAAAAAAATGAGCTTGTAGAGGACATCCTCACCAAAACGGCGGACCCACTTGTTGATATACTTTCCTCTCACGGTTTGCCCTGTAGAAATTCGCAAAAGTCGAAAATCGCGACTTCTTTTCTACCTTGAGAATTGTACCAAAAATTTCATCCAAAATGGCGTCCACGTTAGGAGGCACGAAGAGTTGCTCTTTGCGTCAGTAGAAAGGTACTTTCTTAGTGACATAGGAAATCAGAGCGAAATATTCTCACCAACAAAAATTGCGGCCCCGCAGACCCCCAAATGTCCAAAAGTGATACTTTTCACGGATCGAAAATCCACCATTTTCAAACATTTCAACACGGGAAACTGTTGGAAATTTCGAAATATAACCCTCAAATGGAACGACGAAACTACCTCTGTGACTAATCGCCCGCAACAAATTTTCCTCAAAATGCACCGGTTTTGAGTTTATTCGAACCGACGATTTCATGTTTCATTGTTTACTTTGTGCAAGGCTCAATAACTCGAGAACTGGCAACACTGATATTTTGAAACTGGCAGGCGCCGACACCCCTCCCGGAATCCTATCGACGGAATATGTCAGTAGTGCAAAAATCGCAACTTTCGGGGGCACTGCCCCCAAACGAAAAATCGCCATGTTCCGTACGGGCAACTTCGGTCCTCCCGTGACGTCACGCCATGCACGCGATGCGTGCGCCACCTATGCTGGCCTCGAGTCGGTACCTTCCCCTGAAGGGCACGCTGGCCGGAATTTGCCTCCGCGGCCTCCGGGCCGCTCCGGTACACAACAAACACACCTCTGCAAAGGGGTACCGGAAACCAAGATGGCGACCTGGAGGCCACCCTGCGAGTGGGGCCGACGTCGGACCACGTGCGCTGGCCTCGGACGGACGTCACCTGAAAAAGGAAACAGACTCGAAATCGCTACCTCTACAAATGCGGCCGCCATGTTGGTTTTTTGAGTTTTCCAAAATGGCGCCCTGGAGGCTGCGGATGGCTCTTTTTCGTCAACTTTTTCAAACTGCTCCATAGGGACGCGACAACCGGAGAGCATCACGTGGTTTTCCGCCATCCTCGACACCCGATTGGTCCTCCACGGGTACGGACGTGTTGGGCCCCCTGGAGCCCCATGTGTTTGGGTGCCCCGGACTTGCTCCAGCGTGAGGCTTCGGGCCCCATGGGGTAACGCGGCCTTGCACCGCTTTTTGTCCCCCAAAGTACAGGATTGCAGAAAAGTCGAAAAAACCTCGAAAAGTTAGCACCCCTTCAAAATCCAAGATGGCCGCCGTTTCGAAAAATCGAGATAGCCGGTCGAAAGGGGACCGTCGACACTGTTCGGAACCACAATCCGTGAACCTTCCCTCAGAACGATGCCCGAGATGGAAGTTTCCAAAAATGGGGTCCGCGACGAATTTTCGGACCCTCCTGGAGGTCACCCTGTGGGCCCCTGGGCCCCACGCTCTTTCCCGCGCATAGGGAACCCTAGGTGGGCTACCTCGTGGTACCGGTCCCGATCCGGTCAGGTTGCCGGTTCGTGGCGCCACCTATCTTCCCTTTCCATTTCGGAGGCGCGCACGTACCGGATTAGGCGCCTCCGGCGCCCACTTAGGGCCGCCATCTTGAAATTTCGAAACGCGCGTTTCGTAGGCCTTGCATGGGCCTTGACCGCCGACAATGCCCGGCTTCGCCGGGGAAAGACACTTGGCCTCGAGAGGGGCTTGAATGGCTTTCAGGTGACGTGACTTGCAAAATTCGAAAATGCCAATTTCAAGATGGCGCCGTTTCCTTAGTTTCGGTCGGTCAAGGAAAACAAAAAATACCACGTGGTAGCCCGGAACCTCCTCTTTCCGAAAGTGCAAGGTTAAAATGTGAAATTTTTTACGGTTCCGCCGTCAAAAATTCCAGAATGGACCCATGTTTTCGGTACCCAACTTCGCTTGAAAAGTGCACTTTTTCGGACATTTCGGGACCCTGCGGGGGGGGCCCCTGGGCCGATCCGGTTCAAATTCGAAATTTTCCATTTTTTCGAGGTCCCCTTTCGAACGACGCAAATTTTTCGAAAATCGGTCGGCGCGTTTCCGAAATCCACTCTCGAAAGGCCACTTTTTGGGGGGGCCGTAGCTCCCTTAATATGCGAGATACGGCCTTGAAAATTTTTCCCAATGTTTTGTGGCAAGGTTCGAACTTTCCGAAAATGGCCTCAATTTTGATCCATGACACCCGGCCAAGGCTAGAAAAATTCCCGAAAAGGTCCAATCTTCGGAGGGTCAGTTTCCGGGGGGGGACCCCCCGGACCCCCCCTAATTTCCTTCCATTTTCAAGTTACGCGGGAACGAAAAAAATGGCTATCTTGGATTTCCGATGGTCGGCCATCTTGAATCGACTCTTGTACTCCATTAATATAATATATAATAACCAGATATTATAGTTGTTGCAGGTCTGCAACAATTTTTAAAATTAAAATTGTCTTTATTGACATTTATTTGTATTGCTTTATCTTGCATAAGCAATATTTTATATAATTTATTTGGCGTTGTGCATTGTAAATGCATTGCAGTTGTCTTGAGAGAGATTTATTCATTCAGATTTAGTGATGGCAATTTCAGCTCATAAACCAATCATGCCTGTTGCAGGTGTGCACAGATGTAGTGTTTTAACTTTTATAAGAGAACATTTATTCGTAATCATTTGAATTGCGTAAGGTACATTTGATTTGATTATCTTCGGTTTGCGTTGTGCATTGCAGATCATTTGCAGTCATCGCGAGATTTTTATTCCTTCAGATTCAGTGATGGCAGTTTCAGCCCATTGGACAATCAGTGTTCAAAGTCATGTCCCATTCTCGAGAAATGTGTAGTAGTTTATATTTGTTATTTCATGGTAATGCGTTTTACGTGATGAGAGTTTCGCAGCATCTGTACGCATGAATGTTTCTAAATTTAAACTTTATAATTCTTGTACACACACCTTTATTTGTAATTAACGTAATTATTTACATCCTTATTGTTTTCCAAACAAATTGATATCGCGTTGTGCATCGAAGATCATTCGCAGTCGTTCAATACAAATGACGTTTGCATATTTTTCTCCTTTCCCATCACGTGTTGGCAGCTTCAGCCCATGACGCAAAATAGTGTGCAAAGTCGTCTACAAATATACGTTAAGAGATTAAATGAACGTAGGGTCAGAAAAGGACACTGCATATTTTTTTTGTTACAACATGGATTTAGATATGGAATATTTACAATTCATTTCAAACTTTCTGTCTTGCAGATTATCACCAACAAAATTCCATGCGTGCACAAAAGTATATAGGAATGTTAAAGTTTCACATCCACGACTTTGGAGTTGACAGGTTGAAGTGAACTTACGACCACGTTAGTTTAGTAGCATGTGTGCCGATGGATATTTGTAAACCGCGAATTTTCGTGGGTGATTTCAGAATTTCATTTTTCTTCAATGGAAGTCGCTTCTCACCTTTACTCACCTAACAGAACGTAACATAACCTTGCCGTGAAAGGTTCTTGGAGCTATCCGTGTATTTTTCTAATTTTTAAAAACGAAATTAACTATGGTGCCTAACGTAACTCAACCTAACCTAACCTTTCCGTGAATTGTTCATGGGGCTATGAGTGCATTTTACTAATTTTTAAAAACGAATTTCAGTATGTTGCCTAACCTAACTCAACCTAACCTAACCTTTCCGTGAATTGTTCGTGGGGCTATGAGTGCATTTTACTAATTTTTAAAAACGAATTTCACTATGTTGCCTAACCTAACTCAACCTAACCTAGCCTTGCCGTGAAAGGTTCGTGGGGCTATCCGTGCTTTTTTCTAATTTTTAAAAACGAATCTAACTATTTTACCTAACCTAACTCAACCTAACCTGACCTTGCCGTGAATAGGTCGTGGGGTTATTCGTGGATTTTACTAATTTTATAAACGAATTTAACTATGTTGGTTAACCTAACTCAACCTAACCTAACTTTTCCTTGAATGGTTAGTGGGCTATCCGTGCATTTTCCTAATTTTTAAAAACGAATTTATCTATGTTGCCTAACCTAAGTCAACCTAACCTAACCTTGTCTTGGATGGTTCGTGGGACTATATGTGCTTTTTTTGTAATTTTATAAACGAATTTAACTGTTACGTAACCTAACTCAACCTAACCTAACCTTGTCGTGAATGATTCGTGGGGATATCCTTGCATTTTTCTAATTTTAAAAAAACGAATTTAACTATGTTGCCTAACCTAACTCAACCTAACCTAACCTTGTCGTGCATGGTTCGTGGGGCTATCCGTGTTTTTTTCTAATTTTATAAACTAATTTAACTATGTTGCCTAACCTAACTCAACCTAACCTAACCTTGCCGTGAATGGTTCGTGGGGCTATCCGTGCATTTTTCTAAATTTTAAAAACGAATTTCACTATGTTGCCTAACCTAACTCAACCTAACCTAACCTTTTCGTGAATGGTTCGTGGGCCTATGCGTGCTTTTTTCTCATTTTATAAACGAATTTAACTATGTTGCCTAACCTAACTTAACCTAACCTAACCTTTCCGTGAATGGTTCGTGGGGCTATCAGTGCATTTTTCTAATTTTATAAACGAATTTAACTATGTTGCCTAACCTAACTTAACCTAACCTAACCTTTCCGTGAATGGTTCGTGGGGCTATCCGTGCATTTTCATAATTTTTAAAAAAGAATTTAACTATGTTGCCTAACCTAACTCAACCTAACCTAACCTTTTCGTGGATGGTTCGTGGGGCTATCCGTGTTTTTTCTAATTTTATAAACTAATTTAACTATGTTGCCTAACCTAACTCAACCTAACCTAACCTTGTCGTGAATGGTTCGTGGGGCTATCCGTGCTTTTTTCTAATTTTATAAACGAATTTAACTATGTAGCCTAACCTAACTCAACCTAACCTAACCTTGTCGTGAATGGTTCGTGGCCCTACCGGAGCTTTTTTCTAATTTTTTAAAACGAATTTAACTATGTTGCCTAACCTAACTCAACCTAACCTAACCTTGTCGTGAATGGTTCGTGGGGCTATACGTGCTTTTTTCTAATTTTTAAAAACGAATTTAACTATGTTGCCTAACCTAACTCAACCTAACCTAACCTTGTCGTGAATGGTTCGTGGGGCTATCCGTGCATTTTTCTAATTTTATATACGAATTTAACTATGTTGCCTAACCTAACTCAACCTAACCTAACCTTGTCGTGAATGGTTCGTGGGCCTACCGGGGTCTTTTTTCTAATTTTTTAAAACGAATTTAACTATGTTCCCTAACCTAACTCAACCTAACCTAACCTTGTCGTGAATGGTTCGTGAGGCTAGCTATTAATTATTTTCTAATTTTAAGAAACTATTTTCACTATGCTTGCCTAACCTAACTGAACCTAACCTAACCTCCCGTGAATGGTTCGTGGTGCTAACTATTAATTTTTTTCTAATTTTAAGAAACTATTTTCACTATGCTTGCCTAACCTAACTGAACCTAACCTAACCTTGAAGTGAATGGTTCGTAGGGCTAACTATTATTTTTTTCCTAATTGTAAGAAACTATTTTCACTATGCTTGCCTAACCTAACTCAACCTAACCTAACCTTGAAGTGAATGGTTCGTGGGGCTAACAATTAATTTTTTTCTAATTTTAAGAAACTTTTTTGACTATGCTTGCTTAAGGTAACTGAACCTAACCTAAGCTTGAAGTGAATGGTTCGTGGGGCTAACTATTAATTTTTTTCTAATTTTGAGAAACTATTTTCACTATGCTTGCCTAATCTAACTCAACCTAACCTAACCTTGCCGTGAATGGTTCCTGGGGCTATCCGTGCATTTTTCTAATTTTCTAAACGAATTTAACTATGTTGCCCAACCTAACTCAACCTAACCTAACCTTGTCGTGAATGGTTCGTGTGCCTATCCGTGCTTTTTTCTAATTTTATACACGAATTTCACTATGTTGCCCTACCTAACTCAACCTAACCTAACCTTCCCGTGAATGGTTTGTGGGGCTATCCGTGCTTTTTTAACTTTATAAACGAATTTAACTATGTTGCCTAACCTAACTCAACCTAACCTAACCTTGTCTTGGATGGTTCGTGAGGCTATCCGTGCTTTTTTGTAATTTTAAAAAAGAATTTAACTATGTTACCTAACCTAACTCAACCTAACCTAACCTTGTCGTAAATGATTCGTGGGGCTATCCGTGCATTTTTCTAATTTAAAAAAAACGAATTTAACTATGTTGCCTAACCTAACTCAACCTAACCTAACCTTTTCGTGCATGGTTCGTGGGGCTATCCGTGTTTTTTCTAATTTTATAAACTAATTTAACTATGTTGCCTAACCTAACTCAACCTAACCTAACCTTGTCGTGAATGGTTCGTGGCCCTACAGGGGCTTTTTTCTAATTTTTTAAAACGAATTAAACTATGTTGCCTAACCTAACTCAACCTAACCTAACCTTGTCGTGGATGGTTCGTGGGGCTATCCGTGTTTTTTCTAATTTTATAAACTAATTTAACTATGTTGCCTAACCTAACTCAACCTAACCTAACCTTGTCGTGAATGGTTCGTGGGGCTATCCGTGCTTTTTTCTAATTTTATAAACTAATTTAACTATGTTGCCTAACCTAACTCAACCTAACCTAATCCTGTCGTGAATGGTTCGTGGGGCTATCCGAGGATTTCTTCTAGTTTTAAAAACGAATTTAACTATGTAGCCTAACCTAACTCAACCTAACCTAACCTTGTCGTGAATGGTACGTGGGGCTATCCGTGAATTTTACTATTTTTTTAACGAATTTAACTATGTTGCCTAACCTAACTCAACCTAACCTAACCTTCTCGTGAATGGTTCGTGGGGCTATCCTTGCTTTTTTCTAATTTTAAAACACGAATTTAACTATGTTGCCTAACCTAACTCAACCTAACCTAACCTTGCCACTATTGGTTCGTGGAGCTATCCGTGCATTTTTTCTAATTTTTATAAACGAATTTAACTATGTTGCCTAACCTAACTGAACCTAACCTAACCTTGTCCTGAATGGTTCGTGGGGCTATCCGTGCTTTTTTCTAATTTTTATAAACGAATTTAACTATGTTGCCTAACCTAACTCAACCTAACCTAATCCTGTCGTGAATGGTTCGTGGGGCTATCCGAGGATTTCTTCTAGTTTTAAAAACGAATTTAACTATGTAGCCTAACCTAACTCAACCTAACCTAACCTTGTCGTGAATGGTACGTGGGGCTATCCGTGAATTTTACTATTTTTTTAACGAATTTAACTATGTTGCCTAACCTAACTCAACCTAACCTAACCTTCCCGTGAATGGTTCGTGGTGCTATCCTTGCTTTTTTCTAATTTTATAAACCAATTTAACTATGTTGCCTAACCTAACTCAACCTAACCTAACTTTGCCGTGAATGGTTCGTGGGGCTATCCGTGCATTTTTCTAATTTTAAAAAAACGAATTTAACTATGTTGCCTAAACTAAACGTTGCCGTGAATGGTTCGTGGGACTATCCTTGCATTTTCGTAATTTTTATAAACCAATTTAACTATGTTGCCTAACCTAACTCAACCTAACCTAACTTTGCCGTGAATGGTTCGTGCGGCTATCCGAGTTTTACCTGATTTTATAAAGGAATTTTAGTATGTTGCCTAACCTAACTCAACCTAACCTAACCTTGCCGTGAATGGTTCGTGGGGCTATCCGTGCATTCCTTTAAAATTTTATAAACGAATTTAACTATGTTGCGCAACCTAACTGAACCTAACCTAACCTTGTCGCGAATGGTTCGTGGGGCTATCCGTGCTTTTTCTAATTTTGTAAACGAATTTAACTATGTTACCTAACCGAACTCAACCTAACCTAACCTTGCCGTGAATGGTTCGTGGGACTATCCGTGCATTCCTTTCTAATTTTATAAACGAATTTAACTATGTTGCCTAACCTAACTCAACCTAACCTAACCTTGTCGTGAATGGCTCGTGGGGCTATCCGTGCATTTTTCTAATTTTATATACGAATTTAACTATGTTGCGTAACCTAACTCAACCTAACCTAACCTTGTCGCGAATGGTTCGTGGGGCTAGCTATTAATTATTTTCTAATTTTAAGAAACTATTTTCACTATGCTTGCCTAACCTAACTGAACCTAACCTAACCTTGAAGTGAATGGTTCGTGGGGCTAGCTATTAATTATTTTCTAATTTTAAGAAACTATTTTCACTATGCTTGCCTAACCTAACTGAACCTAACCTAACCTCCCGTGAATGGTTCGTGGGGCTAACTATTAATTTTTTTCTAATTTTAAGAAACTATTTTCACTATGCTTGCCTAACCTAACTGAACCTAACCTAACCTTGAAGTGAATGGTTCGTGGGGCTAACTATTAATTTTTTCCTAATTGTAAGAAACTATTTTCACTATGCTTGCCTAACCTAACTCAACCTAACCTAACCTTGAAGTGAATGGTTCGTGGGGCTAACAATTAATTTTTTTCTAATTTTAAGAAACTATTTTCACTATGCTTGCCTAACCTAACTGAACCTAACCTAACTTCCCGTGAATGGTTCGTGGGGCTAACTATTAATTTTTTTCTAATTTTAAGAAACTATTTTCACTGTGTTAGCCTAAAGTAACTCAACCTAACCTAACCTTCCCGTGAATGGTTAGTGTGGCTAACTATTAATTTTTCTCTAATTTTAAGAAACTATTTTCACTATGCCTGCCTAACATAACTGAACCTAACTTAACCTTGAAGTGAATGGTTCGTGGGGCTAGCTATTAATTTTTTTCTAATTTCAAGAAACTATTTTCACTATGCTTGCCTAAACTAACTGAACCTAACCTAACCTTGAAGTGAATGGCTCGTGGGGCTAACTATTAATTTTTTCTATTTTTAAGAAACTTTTTTCACTATGCTTGCCTAAGGTAACTGAACCTAACCTAAGCTTGAAGTGAATGGTTCGTGGGGCTAGCTATTAATTTTTTTCTAATTTTAAGAAACTATTTTCACTATGCTTGCCTAATCTAACTCAACCTAACCTAACCTTGCCGTGAATGGTTCGTGGAGATATCCGTGCTTTTTTCTAATTTTTATAAACGAATTTAACTATGTTGCCTAACCTAACTCAACCTAACCTAACCTTGTCGTGAATGGCTCGTGGGGCTATCCGTGCATTTTTCTAATTTTATATACGAATTTAACTATGTTGCGTAACCTAACTCAACCTAACCTAACCTTGTCGCGAATGGTTCGTGGGGCTAGCTATTAATTATTTTCTAATTTTAAGAAACTATTTTCACTATGCTTGCCTAACCTAACTGAACCTAACCTAACCTTGAAGTGAATGGTTCGTGGGGCTAGCTATTAATTATTTTCTAATTTTAAGAAACTATTTTCACTATGCTTGCCTAACCTAACTGAACCTAACCTAACCTCCCGTGAATGGTTCGTGGGGCTAACTATTAATTTTTTTCTAATTTTAAGAAACTATTTTCACTATGCTTGCCTAACCTAACTGAACCTAACCTAACCTTGAAGTGAATGGTTCGTGGGGCTAACTATTAATTTTTTCCTAATTGTAAGAAACTATTTTCACTATGCTTGCCTAACCTAACTCAACCTAACCTAACCTTGAAGTGAATGGTTCGTGGGGCTAACAATTAATTTTTTTCTAATTTTAAGAAACTATTTTCACTATGCTTGCCTAACCTAACTGAACCTAACCTAACTTCCCGTGAATGGTTCGTGGGGCTAACTATTAATTTTTTTCTAATTTTAAGAAACTATTTTCACTGTGTTAGCCTAAAGTAACTCAACCTAACCTAACCTTCCCGTGAATGGTTAGTGTGGCTAACTATTAATTTTTCTCTAATTTTAAGAAACTATTTTCACTATGCCTGCCTAACATAACTGAACCTAACTTAACCTTGAAGTGAATGGTTCGTGGGGCTAGCTATTAATTTTTTTCTAATTTCAAGAAACTATTTTCACTATGCTTGCCTAAACTAACTGAACCTAACCTAACCTTGAAGTGAATGGCTCGTGGGGCTAACTATTAATTTTTTCTATTTTTAAGAAACTTTTTTCACTATGCTTGCCTAAGGTAACTGAACCTAACCTAAGCTTGAAGTGAATGGTTCGTGGGGCTAGCTATTAATTTTTTTCTAATTTTAAGAAACTATTTTCACTATGCTTGCCTAATCTAACTCAACCTAACCTAACCTTGCCGTGAATGGTTCGTGGAGCTATCCGTGCTTTTTTCTAATTTTTATAAACGAATTTAACTATGTTGCCTAACCTAACTCAACCTAACCTAACCTTGTCGTGAATGGTTCGTGGGGCTATCCGAGGATTTCTTCTAGTTTTAAAAACGAATTTAACTATGTAGCCTAACCTAACTCAACCTAACCTAACCTTGTCGTGAATGGTACGTGGGGCTATCCGTGAATTTTACTATTTTTTTAACGAATTTAACTATGTTGCCTAACCTAACTCAACCTAACCTAACCTTCTCGTGAATGGTTCGTGGGGCTATCCTTGCTTTTTTCTAATTTTAAAACACGAATTTAACTATGTTGCCTAACCTAACTCAACCTAACCTAACCTTGCCACTATTGGTTCGTGGAGCTATCCGTGCATTTTTTCTAATTTTTATAAACGAATTTAACTATGTTGCCTAACCTAACTGAACCTAACCTAACCTTGTCCTGAATGGTTCGTGGGGCTATCCGTGCTTTTTTCTAATTTTTATAAACGAATTTAACTATGTTGCCTAACCTAACTCAACCTAACCTAATCCTGTCGTGAATGGTTCGTGGGGCTATCCGAGGATTTCTTCTAGTTTTAAAAACGAATTTAACTATGTAGCCTAACCTAACTCAACCTAACCTAACCTTGTCGTGAATGGTACGTGGGGCTATCCGTGAATTTTACTATTTTTTTAACGAATTTAACTATGTTGCCTAACCTAACTCAACCTAACCTAACCTTCCCGTGAATGGTTCGTGGGGCTATCCTTGCTTTTTTCTAATTTTATAAACCAATTTAACTATGTTGCCTAACCTAACTCAACCTAACCTAACTTTGCCGTGAATGGTTCGTGGGGCTATCCGTGCATTTTTCTAATTTTAAAAAAACGAATTTAACTATGTTGCCTAAACTAAACGTTGCCGTGAATGGTTCGTGGGACTATCCTTGCATTTTCGTAATTTTTATAAACCAATTTAACTATGTTGCCTAACCTAACTCAACCTAACCTAACTTTGCCGTGAATGGTTCGTGCGGCTATCCGAGTTTTACCTGATTTTATAAAGGAATTTTAGTATGTTGCCTAACCTAACTCAACCTAACCTAACCTTGCCGTGAATGGTTCGTGGGGCTATCCGTGCATTCCTTTAAAATTTTATAAACGAATTTAACTATGTTGCGCAACCTAACTGAACCTAACCTAACCTTGTCGCGAATGGTTCGTGGGGCTATCCGTGCTTTTTCTAATTTTGTAAACGAATTTAACTATGTTACCTAACCGAACTCAACCTAACCTAACCTTGCCGTGAATGGTTCGTGGGACTATCCGTGCATTCCTTTCTAATTTTATAAACGAATTTAACTATGTTGCCTAACCTAACTCAACCTAACCTAACCTTGTCGTGAATGGCTCGTGGGGCTATCCGTGCATTTTTCTAATTTTATATACGAATTTAACTATGTTGCGTAACCTAACTCAACCTAACCTAACCTTGTCGCGAATGGTTCGTGGGGCTAGCTATTAATTATTTTCTAATTTTAAGAAACTATTTTCACTATGCTTGCCTAACCTAACTGAACCTAACCTAACCTTGAAGTGAATGGTTCGTGGGGCTAGCTATTAATTATTTTCTAATTTTAAGAAACTATTTTCACTATGCTTGCCTAACCTAACTGAACCTAACCTAACCTCCCGTGAATGGTTCGTGGGGCTAACTATTAATTTTTTTCTAATTTTAAGAAACTATTTTCACTATGCTTGCCTAACCTAACTGAACCTAACCTAACCTTGAAGTGAATGGTTCGTGGGGCTAACTATTAATTTTTTCCTAATTGTAAGAAACTATTTTCACTATGCTTGCCTAACCTAACTCAACCTAACCTAACCTTGAAGTGAATGGTTCGTGGGGCTAACAATTAATTTTTTTCTAATTTTAAGAAACTATTTTCACTATGCTTGCCTAACCTAACTGAACCTAACCTAACTTCCCGTGAATGGTTCGTGGGGCTAACTATTAATTTTTTTCTAATTTTAAGAAACTATTTTCACTGTGTTAGCCTAAAGTAACTCAACCTAACCTAACCTTCCCGTGAATGGTTAGTGTGGCTAACTATTAATTTTTCTCTAATTTTAAGAAACTGTTTTCACTATGCCTGCCTAACATAACTGAACCTAACTTAACCTTGAAGTGAATGGTTCGTGGGGCTAGCTATTAATTTTTTTCTAATTTCAAGAAACTATTTTCACTATGCTTGCCTAAACTAACTGAACCTAACCTAACCTTGAAGTGAATGGCTCGTGGGGCTAACTATTAATTTTTTCTATTTTTAAGAAACTTTTTTCACTATGCTTGCCTAAGGTAACTGAACCTAACCTAAGCTTGAAGTGAATGGTTCGTGGGGCTAGCTATTAATTTTTTTCTAATTTTAAGAAACTATTTTCACTATGCTTGCCTAATCTAACTCAACCTAACCTAACCTTGCCGTGAATGGTTCGTGGAGCTATCCGTGCTTTTTTCTAATTTTTATAAACGAATTTAACTATGTTGCCTAACCTAACTCAACCTAACCTAACCTTGTCGTGAATGGTTCGTGGGGCTATCCGAGGATTTCTTCTAGTCTTAAAAAAGAATTTAACTATGTAGCCTAACCTAACTCAACCTAACCTAACCTTGTCGTGAATGGTACGTGGGGCTATCCGTGAATTTTACTATTTTTTTAACGAATTTAACTATGTTGCCTAACCTAACTCAACCTAACCTAACCTTCTCGTGAATGGTTCGTGGGGCTATCCTTGCTTTTTTCTAATTTTAAAACACGAATTTAACTATGTTGCCTAACCTAACTCAACCTAACCTATCCTTGCCACTATTGGTTCGTGGAGCTATCCGTGCATTTTTTCTAATTTTTATAAACGAATTTAACTATGTTGCCTAACCTAACTGAACCTAACCTAACCTTGTCCTGAATGGTTCGTGGGGCTATCCGTGCTTTTTTCTAATTTTTATAAACGAATTTAACTATGTTGCCTAACCTAACTCAACCTAACCTAATCCTGTCGTGAATGGTTCGTGGGGCTATCCGAGGATTTCTTCTAGTTTTAAAAACGAATTTAACTATGTAGCCTAACCTAACTCAACCTAACCTAACCTTGTCGTGAATGGTACGTGGGGCTATCCGTGAATTTTACTATTTTTTTAACGAATTTAACTATGTTGCCTAACCTAACTCAACCTAACCTAACCTTCCCGTGAATGGTTCGTGGGGCTATCCTTGCTTTTTTCTAATTTTATAAACCAATTTATCTATGTTGCCTAACCTAACTCAACCTAACCTAACTTTGCCGTGAATGGTTCGTGGGGCTATCCGTGCATTTTTCTAATTTTAAAAAAACGAATTTAACTATGTTGCCTAAACTAAACGTTGCCGTGAATGGTTCGTGGGACTATCCTTGCATTTTCGTAATTTTTATAAACCAATTTAACTATGTTGCCTAACCTAACTCAACCTAACCTAACTTTGCCGTGAATGGTTCGTGCGGCTATCCGAGTTTTACCTGATTTTATAAAGGAATTTTAGTATGTTGCCTAACCTAACTCAACCTAACCTAACCTTGCCGTGAATGGTTCGTGGGGCTATCCGTGCATTCCTTTAAAATTTTATAAACGAATTTAACTATGTTGCGCAACCTAACTGAACCTAACCTAACCTTGTCGCGAATGGTTCGTGGGGCTATCCGTGATTTTTCTAATTTTGTAAACGAATTTAACTATGTTACCTAACCGAACTCAACCTAACCTAACCTTGCCGTGAATGGTTCGTGGGGCTATCCGTGCATTTTACTAATTTTTAAAAACGAATTTAACTATGTTGCCTAACCTAACTCAACCTAACCTAACCTTGTCGTGAATGGCTCGTGGGGCTATCCGTGCATTTTTCTAATTTTGTAAACGAATTTAACTATGTTGCCTAACCTAACTCAACCTAACCTAAACTTGCCGTGAATGGTTCGTGGGCCTACCGGGGCTTTATTCTAATTTTTATAAACGAATTTAACTATGTTGCCTAACCTAACTCAACCTAACCTAACCTTGCCATGAATGGTTCGTGGGGCTATTCGTGCTTTATTCTAATTTTATAAACGAATTTAACTATGTTGCCTAACCTAACTCAACCTAACCTAACCTTGTCGTAAATGGTTCGTGGCCCTACCGGAGCTTTTTTATAATTTTTTAAAACGAATTTAACTATGTTGCCTAACCTAACTCAACCTAACCTAACCTTGTCGTGAATGGTTCGTGTGGCTATACGTGCTTTTTTCTAATTTATAAAAACGAATTTAACTATGTTGCCTAAACTAACTCAACCTAACCTAACCTTGTCGTGAATGGTTCGTGGGGCTATCCGTGCATTTTTCTAATTTTATATACGAATTTAACTATGTTGCCTAACCTAACTCAACCTAACCTAACCTTGTCGTGAATGGTTCGTTGGCCTACCGGGGCTTTTTTCTAATTTTTATAAACGAATTTAACTATGTTGCCTAACCTAATTCAACCTAACCTAACCTTGCCATGAATGGTTCGTGGGGCTATCCGTGCTTTTTTCTAATTTTTATGAACGAATTTAACTATGTTGCCTAACCTAACTCAACCTAACCTAACCTTGTCGTGAATGGTTCGTGGGGCTATCCGAGGATTTCTTCTAGTTTTAAAAACGAATTTAACTATGTAGCCTAACCTAACTCAACCTAACCTAACCTTGTCGTGAATGGTACGTGGGGCTATCCGTGAATTTTACTATTTTTTTAACGAATTTAACTATGTTGCCTAACCTAACTCAACCTAACCTAACCTTCCCGTGAATGGTTCGTGGGGCTATCCTTGCTTTTTTCTATTTTTATAAACGAATTTAACTATGTTGCCTAACCTAACTCAACCTCACCTAACTTTGCCGTGAATGGTTCGTGGGGCTAACCGTGAATTTTACTAATTTTTAAAACGAATTTAACTATGCTCCTTAACCTAACTCAACCTAACCTAACCTTGACGTGAATGGTTCGCGGAGCTATCCGTGCATTTTTCTACTTTTGAAAAACGAATTTAAATATGTTGCCTAACCTAACTCAACCTAACTTAACCTTGCCGTGAATGGTTCGTGGGGCTATACGTGCTTTCCTTTCTAATTTTAAAAAAACGAATTTAACTATGTTGCCTAACCTAACTCAACCTAACTTAACCTTGCAGTGAATGGTTCGTGGGACTATCCGTCCATTCATTTCTAATTTTTCAAAACGAATTTAACTATGTTGACTAATGTAACTCAATCTAATCTAACCTTGCCGTGAATGGTTCGTGGGGCAATCCGTGTTTTTTTCTAATTTTTTAAAAACGAATTGAACTATGTTGCCTAACCTAACTCAACCTAACCTAACCTTGTCGTGAATGGTTCGTGGGGCTATCCGTGCATTTTTCTAATTTTATAAACTAATTTCACTATGTTGCCTAACCTAACTCAACCTAACCTAACCTTGTCGTGAATGGTTCGTGTGGCTATACGTGCTTTTTTTCTAATTTTTAAAAACGAATTTAACTATTTTGCCTAACCTAACTAAACCTAACCTAACCTTGTCGTGAATGGTTCGTGGGGCTATCCGTGCATTTTTCTAATTTTATATACGAATTTAACTATGTTGCCTAACCTAACTCAACCTAACCTAACCTTGTCGTGAATGGTTCGTTGGCCTACCGGGGCTTTTTTCTAATTTTTATAAACGAATTTAACTATGTTGCCTAACCTAACTCAACCTAACCTAACCTTGCCATGAATGGTTCGTGGAGCTATCCGTGCTTTTTTCTAATTTTTATAAACGAATTTAACTATGTTGCCTAACCTAACTCAACCTAACCTAACCTTGTCGTGAATGGTTCGTGGGGCTATCCGAGGATTTCTTCTAGTTTTAAAAACGAATTTAACTATGTAGCCTAACCTAACTCAACCTAACCTAACCTTGTCGTGAATGGTACGTGGGGCTATCCGTGAATTTTACTATTTTTTTAACGAATTTAACTATGTTGCCTAACCTAACTCAACCTAACCTAACCTTCTCGTGAATGGTTCGTGGGGCTATCCTTGCTTTTTTCTAATTTTAAAACACGAATTTAACTATGTTGCCTAACCTAACTCAACCTAACCTAACCTTGCCACTATTGGTTCGTGGAGCTATCCGTGCATTTTTTCTAATTTTTATAAACGAATTTAACTATGTTGCCTAACCTAACTCAACCTAACCTAACCTTGTCCTGAATGGTTCGTGGGGCTATCCGTGCTTTTTTCTAATTTTTATAAACGAATTTAACTATGTTGCCTAACCTAACTCAACCTAACCTAATCCTGTCGTGAATGGTTCGTGGGGCTATCCGAGGATTTCTTCTAGTTTTAAAAACGAATTTAACTATGTAGCCTAACCTAACTCAACCTAACCTAACCTTGTCGTGAATGGTACGTGGGGCTATCCGTGAATTTTACTATTTTTTTAACGAATTTAACTATGTTGCCTAACCTAACTCAACCTAACCTAACCTTCCCGTGAATGGTTCGTGGGGCTATCCTTGCTTTTTTCTAATTTTATAAACCAATTTAACTATGTTGCCTAACCTAACTCAACCTAACCTAACTTTGCCGTGAATGGTTCGTGGGGCTATCCGTGCATTTTTCTAATTTTAAAAAAACGAATTTAACTATGTTGCCTAAACTAAACGTTGCCGTGAATGGTTCGTGGGACTATCCTTGCATTTTCGTAATTTTTATAAACCAATTTAACTATGTTGCCTAACCTAACTCAACCTAACCTAACTTTGCCGTGAATGGTTCGTGCGGCTATCCGAGTTTTACCTGATTTTATAAAGGAATTTTAGTATGTTGCCTAACCTAACTCAACCTAACCTAACCTTGCCGTGAATGGTTCGGGGGGCTATCCGTGCATTCCTTTAAAATTTTATAAACGAATTTAACTATGTTGCGCAACCTAACTGAACCTAACCTAACCTTGTCGCGAATGGTTCGTGGGGCTATCCGTGCTTTTTCTAATTTTGTAAACGAATTTAACTATGTTACCTAACCGAACTCAACCTAACCTAACCTTGCCGTGAATGGTTCGTGGGACTATCCGTGCATTCCTTTCTAATTTTATAAACGAATTTAACTATGTTGCCTAACCTAACTCAACCTAACCTAACCTTGTCGTGAATGGCTCGTGGGGCTATCCGTGCATTTTTCTAATTTTATATACGAATTTAACTATGTTGCGTAACCTAACTCAACCTAACCTAACCTTGTCGCGAATGGTTCGTGGGGCTAGCTATTAATTATTTTCTAATTTTAAGAAACTATTTTCACTATGCTTGCCTAACCTAACTGAACCTAACCTAACCTTGAAGTGAATGGTTCGTGGGGCTAGCTATTAATTATTTTCTAATTTTAAGAAACTATTTTCACTATGCTTGCCTAACCTAACTGAACCTAACCTAACCTCCCGTGAATGGTTCGTGGGGCTAACTATTAATTTTTTTCTAATTTTAAGAAACTATTTTCACTATGCTTGCCTAACCTAACTGAACCTAACCTAACCTTGAAGTGAATGGTTCGTGGGGCTAACTATTAATTTTTTCCTAATTGTAAGAAACTATTTTCACTATGCTTGCCTAACCTAACTCAACCTAACCTAACCTTGAAGTGAATGGTTCGTGGGGCTAACAATTAATTTTTTTCTAATTTTAAGAAACTATTTTCACTATGCTTGCCTAACCTAACTGAACCTAACCTAACTTCCCGTGAATGGTTCGTGGGGCTAACTATTAATTTTTTTCTAATTTTAAGAAACTATTTTCACTGTGTTAGCCTAAAGTAACTCAACCTAACCTAACCTTCCCGTGAATGGTTAGTGTGGCTAACTATTAATTTTTCTCTAATTTTAAGAAACTATTTTCACTATGCCTGCCTAACATAACTGAACCTAACTTAACCTTGAAGTGAATGGTTCGTGGGGCTAGCTATTAATTTTTTTCTAATTTCAAGAAACTATTTTCACTATGCTTGCCTAAACTAACTGAACCTAACCTAACCTTGAAGTGAATGGCTCGTGGGGCTAACTATTAATTTTTTCTATTTTTAAGAAACTTTTTTCACTATGCTTGCCTAAGGTAACTGAACCTAACCTAAGCTTGAAGTGAATGGTTCGTGGGGCTAGCTATTAATTTTTTTCTAATTTTAAGAAACTATTTTCACTATGCTTGCCTAATCTAACTCAACCTAACCTAACCTTGCCGTGAATGGTTCCTGGGGCTATCCGTGCATTTTTCTAATTTTCTAAACGAATTTAACTATGTTGCCCAACCTAACTCAACCTAACCTAACCTTGCCGTGAATGGTTCGTGCTAAACTGTTTTCCATCCAAAAATACCGAAATTCTAAATTTCTTAGTAAAAATAGGAAAATTTGAAAATGGCGGCCAAACTAAAAGCTGTGGAATTTGTAAATATGCATCAGTAAATAGGCCTGTCCATTGTAAGTGACGTCCACTCACCGCCATATTCTCACATCTCGGAAAGGGGGCGCTGTTGGCGTTAAAATGTCGAAGAATCCAACATTTCAGTAATCGAAAATCGGCTATTTTGAAAACACTGTAGATGCGAAACCATAACGAAATTCGATGTTTGGACTTTTGATCTCGCCTCGTACATCCTTTCCCTACATGATGTCGACGTCCATTCTTTTTACATCTCGCACTTTACTCTGAAAAGGGATTTGTGAAGGTC
This sequence comes from Lepisma saccharinum, assembly GCF_977018435.1. Lineage (NCBI taxonomy): Eukaryota > Metazoa > Arthropoda > Insecta > Zygentoma > Lepismatidae > Lepisma > Lepisma saccharinum. Next base: position 29,495,033 of record NC_139244.1, read on the forward strand.
ATGTTTCCCACTTTGGTCGTAACTTGCATTTGATTGAAATGATGGTGCGGTCTCCAACAGAGATCCAACGCGCTTCCCGATTTTCGTGCTTGGACAACTTCCAACCTGCTTTCACAATCCATGGAGAAATCCGACTTTCTTCCTATAACGTATACGGAAAAAAAAATAAAAATGGCCGAAACTTCAAACCGTCGTGGGGGCCAGGGGGCAGCCCCCCGACCAAAAATTTCGACATTTCCCCTCAAGTTTCTAACACTGCCTAAGAAATGGCTATCTCAGTTTTTTCGTACATAGGACAGTTTACGCTACTGTCTTACGCCACCCTGTGACGTCACTCCCATAAGCAACAGAAACGATGCAATTTTCAAACTTTTTGCAGTGCCTAACTAAATCACGTACTGCAACTACACTATGAAATCTGAAATTGTGAAATTTTGAAGGCGTGCGCAGGAGGGTGCACCCTAAGATCCCTGAACAAAATGGCGGACTCTAGACATCACCAATTCCCAATGGAGGCCCGCGAACCGCATGGTGACGTCATCAACTCATCCTGCACGTTACGCATGAAACCGACCTCAGCGCCTCACGGTGAACACTGGAGCAACCAAAAAAATTTAAGCATGCAGGAGACATATTGCCCAACATTCCCCACCCCACTTTCCCTATACCTATCTTCAACTGTTCTCCCGCCAAAAATTCCCAAACTCGGAATTTCGAGTAAAAATGGCAAAATTTCAAAATGGCGGCCAAACTAAAAAAAAGTGGAAAATGAAAACATGCATCAGTCAAGAGGTCTGTCCATAGTAAGTGACGTCCAATCACCGCCATTTTCCAAAAACCGAGCAAAGAGGGCGCTGTTGGCGTTAAAAGGTCGAAAATTGCAACATTGCACGCATCGAAAACCGGCCATTTTGAAAACACTGTAGATGCAAAACCGTAAAGAAATTCCAAGTTTGGACTTCTGATGACGCCTCGTACATCCTTTCACTACATGGTGGCGACGTCCATTCCGTTCGACATGGCACAGTTTACCCTGAAAAGGGATCCGTGGAAGTCACGTTTCGCACTTTCCTCGCAACTTGGATTTTCTTGAAAGTGAGATGTGGTCGCCAACAGAGCTCCAACTCCCTTCCCGATTTTTGAGCGTGCACAACTACCAACCTCCTTTAAGATTCCACGGAGAAATCCGACTTTCCTCTCATAACGGCTACGAAAAAAAATTCAAAATGGCCGAAAGTTCAAACCGTCGTGGGGGGCATGGGGTGACCCCCCGAACAAAAATTTTGAAATTTCGCCCATAGTTTCTAACATTTGATAAAAAATGGCTATCTCACTTTTTTCGTACATATCACAGATTACGCTACTGTCTTACGCCACTGGGGGACGCTGTGACGTCACTCGTACATGCCAGGAAAAAAAGCAAATTTTCACCGTTTTTGCACAGCTGCGTTTGATATTGTACTGCACGCATACTATTAAAGCTGAAGTTCCGAAATTTTGCACGCGCAAGCACGAAACTACAGACTACAATGTCCAACCAAAATGTTGGTTTCGTGCCCCACCCCCTCCCAAAGCAAGACCCGCAAAGGACATCGTGACGTCATTTCCGGGAACTGCACTACGTACTGCAAAACGATCTGAGCGCTACAGGGCGAACCATACACAAACCAAAAAAATATCTCCGTGCAGGGGACATGTTGGGCAACATTCCGCACCCCACTTTCCCTATACCTATGTTGAACGGTTTTCCCGCCAAATATTCCAAAAGTAGGAATTTCCCGTAAAAATGACAACATTTCAAAATGGCGACCAAACTGAAAGCGTTGGAAATTGAAAATATGTATCACTCCCTAGGTCTGTTCATGCTAAGTGACGTCCAAGAAGCGACATTTTCCCAGAGCACACAAACGCGGCGCTGGTGTCGTTCAGAGGTGCAAAATTGCAACATTTCAGGCATCGAAAATCGGCCATTTTGAAAACACTGTAGATGCAAAACCGTAAGGAAATTCGAAGTTTCGACTTGTGATGACGCCTCGTACATCCTTTCACTACATCATGGCGACGTCCGTTCCGTTCTAGATGTCACACTTTATCCTGAAAAGGGATCCGTGGAGGCCATGTTCCTAATATCCTCGTAACTTCCATTTTCTTGAAAGTGTGCTGTGGTCGCTAACAGAGCTCCAACGCCTATCCCGATTTTTGTGCCTGGACAACTTCCAACCTGCTTTCAGATTCCATAGATAAATCCGACTTCCCTCTCGTAACGGCTACGGAAAAAAATTCAAAATAGCCGAAACTTCAAACTGTCGTGGGGGGCATGGGGTGACCCCCCGTTCAAAAATTTCGACATTTGCCCCCTACTTTCTAACACTGCGTAAAAAATGGCTATCTCAATTTTTTAGTAAATAGCACCCTTCACGCTACTGTTGTACGCCACCCTACGGCGCAGTGACGTCACTCGTATACGCTAGAAAGAACGCAAATTTTCACCGTTTTTGCAGAGCTCGGTTGGATGTTAAACTGCACGCAAACTATTAAAATCTGAAGTTCCGAAGTTTTGCACGCGCAAGCACGAAACTACAGACTACAATGTCCGACGAAACTGGTGGTTTAGTGCCCCGCCCCCTCCCAATCCAAGGCCCGCAAACGACATCTTGACGTCATTTCCGGGAACTGCACTACGTACGACATAACAAACTGAGCGCTACAGGGCGAATCTGGGACAAACCAAAAAAAAATATCTCCGTGCAGGGGACATGTTGGGCAACATTCCCCACCCCACTTTCCCTATACCTATCTTTATCTGCTTTCCCGCCAAAAATTCCGAAACTTGAAATTTCGTGAAAAAAAGGAAACATTGGAAAATGGCGGCCAAAATGAAACCGGTGGAAATCCAAAATATCGATAATTCTGTAGGCCCGTCCATGTTATGTCACGTACACCTACAGTGGTTTTCCCGAGACACGTAGAAGATGGCGCTTGTGTCGCGGAAATGTCCGAAAGTGCGACTTTTCACGTGACGAAAATCGTCCATTTTCAAACATTTGCACACGGGAAACGGTTCGAAATTTCGAAATATAACCTTCAAATGGAACGATCGGAATACCTCGGTAGCTAAGGGCCCGAAACGACTTTTCCCCAAAATGCACCGGTTTTCAGTTTACTCGAACCTACGATTTCATGTTTCATTGTTTCGGACATGCACGTTACCATCACAGACGATCGCTGTGCCGCGTACGGAGCTCCAACGCGTATCCCGATTTTTGTGCGTGCACAACGTCCAACCTGCTTTGAGAACCCATGGGAAAATCCGACTTTCCTGTCTAAACGGATACGTTAAAAAATTCAAAATAGTTCAAATTTCGATGCGCCCCCCGACCAAAAATTTCGACATTTCGCCCACACTTTCCAACACTGCGGAAAAAATGGCTATCTCAGTTTTTTCATACGTAACACAGATTACGCTACTGTCTTACGCCACCCGTAGACGCGGTGACGTCACTCGTATATGCGAGAAAAGAACGCAATTTTTAACCGTTTTTGCAGAGTTACGTTTGATGTTCAACTGCACCCAAACTACTAAAGCTGAAGTTTCAAAATTTTGCACGCGTAAGCACCAAACTGCAGAGAACAACGTGCAACTAAAATGGTGCTTTCGACGCATTACCGAATTCCAATTGGGGCCCGCGAACAGCATGGTGACGTCATCACCTCAACCTGCAAGGTAAATATCAAAACGATCTGAGCGCCTCACGGTCAACACTGCAGCAACCAAAAAAAATTCACCATGCAGGAGACATGTCGGGCAACCTTCCCCACCCCCCTTTCCCTATACCTATCTTTATCTGCTTTCCCGCCAAAAATTCCGAAACTTGAAATTTCGTGAAAAATTGAAACATTGCAAAATGGCGGCCAAAATGAAACCGGTGGAAATCCAAAGTATAGATAATTCTGTAGGCCCGTCCACGATATGTGACGTCCACCTACAGTGGTTTTCCCGAGACACGTAGAAGAGGGCGCTGGAGTCGCGCAAAGCTCCGAAAGTGTGACTTTTCACGTGAGAAAAATCCGCCATTTTGAAACAGTTACACAGGCTAAACGGTTCGAAATTTCGAAATATAACCTTCAAATGGAACGATCGGAATACCTCGGTAGCTAATCGCCCGCAACAACTTGTACCCAAAATGCAACGGTTTTGAGTTTACTCGAACGTACGAATCGATGTTTCAGTTTTTCGGATACGCACGTTCCCATCACAGACGATCGCCGTGCCGCGTACGGAGCTCCAACGAGTATCCCGATTTTTGTGCTTGGACAACGTCCAACCTGCTTTGAGAACCCATGGGAAAATCCGACTTTCCTGTCTAAACGGATACGTTAAAAAATTCAAAATGGTTGAAATTTCGATGCGCCCTGGGGGGCAGGGGGGCGCCCCCCGACCAAAAATTTCGACATTTCGCCCACACTTTCCAACACTACGGAAAAAATGGCTATCTCAGTTTTTTCGTACATAGCACAGATTTCGCTACTGTCTTACGCCACCGTAGGACGCTGTGACGTCACTCATATATGCGAGAAAGAACTGAATTTTCTCCATTTTTTGCAAAGTTACGTTTGATGTTGAACTGCAGGCAAACCATTAAAGCTGAAATGCCGAAATTTTTGCAAGCGCAAGCACCAAACTACAGAGCACAATGTCCAACGAAAATGGTGGTTTCGACGCATCACCGAATTCCCATGGAGGCCCGCGAACCGCATGGTGACGTCATCACCTTAACCTGCAAGCTATATATGAAAACGATCTCAGCCCCTCACGGTGGACACTGGAGCAACCAAAAAAATTTCACCACGCAGGAGACATGTCTGGCAACCTTCCCCACCCCCCTTTTCCTATACCTATCTTTATCTGCTTTCCCGCCAAAAATTCCGAAACTTGAAATTTCGTGAAAAAATGGAAACATTGGAAAATGGCGGCCAAAATGAAACCGGTGGAAATCCAAAATATCGATAATTCTGTAGGCCCGTCCACGGTATGTGACGTCCACCTACAGTGCTTTTCCCAAGACACCTAGAAGAGGGCGCTGGAGTCGCGCAAAGCTCCGAAAGTGTGATTTTTCACGTGAGAAAAATCCGCCATTTTGAAACAGTTACACAGCCGAAACGGTTCGAAATTTCGAAATATAACCTTCAAATGGAACGATCGGAATACCTCGGTAGCTGATCGCCCGCAACGACTTGTACCCAAAATGCACCGGTTTTGAGTTTAATCGAACGTACGAATCGATGTTTCAGTTTTTCGGATATGCACGTTCCCATCACAGACGATCGCTGTGCCGCGTACGGAGCTCCAACGCGTATCCCGATTTTTGTGCGTGGACAACGTCCAACCTGCTTTGAGAACCCATGGGAAAATCCGACTTTCCTGTCGAAACAGATACGTTAAAAAATTCAAAATGGTTGAAATTTCGATGCGCCCTGGGGGGCAGGGGGGTGCCCCCCGACCAAAAATTTCGACATTTCGCCCACACTTTCCAACACTGCGGAAAAAATGGCTATCTCAGTTTTTTCGTACATAGCACAGATTACGCTACTGTCTTACGCCACCCGTAGACGCGGTGACGTCACTCGTATATGCGAGAAAAAACGCATTTTTTAACCGTTTTTGCAGAGCTACGTTTGATGTTGAACTGCACCCAAACTACTAAAGCTGAAGTTCCAAAATTTTGCACGCGCAAGCACCAAACTGCAGAGAACAACGTGCAACTAAAATGGTGCTTTCGATGCATCACCGAATTCCAATGGGGGGCCGCGAACCGCATGGTGACGTCATCACCTCAACCTGCAAGCTAAATATCAAAACGATCTGGGCGCCTCACGGTGAACACTGGAGCAACCAAAAAAAATTCACCTTGCGGGAGACATGTCGGGCAACCTTCCCCACCCCCCTTTCCCTATACTTATGTTTATCTGCATTCCCGCCAAAAATTCCGAAACTTGAAATTTCGTGAAAAAATGGAAACATTGGAAATTGGCGGCCAAAATGAAACCGGTGGAAATCCAAAATATCGATAATTCTGTAGGCCCGTCCACGGTATGTGACGTTCACCTACAGTGGTTTTCCCGAGACACCTAGAAGAGGGCGCTGGAGTTGCGCAAAGGTCCGAAAGTGTGACTTTTCACGTGAGAAAAATCCGCCATTTTGAAACAGTTACACAGCCGAAACGGTTCGAAATTTCGAAATATAAGCTTCAAATGGAACGATCGGAATACCTCGGTAGCTAATCCCCCTGAACAACTTGTACCCAAAATGCAACGGTTTTGAGTTTACTCGAACGTACGAATCGATGTTTCAGTTTCTCGGATACGCACGTTCCCATCACAGACGATCGCTGTGCCGCGTACGGAGCTCCAACGCGTATCCCGATTTTTGTGCGTGGACAACGTCCAACCTGCTTTGAGAACCCATGGAAAAATCCGACTTTCCTGTCGAAACGGATACGTTAAAAAATCCAAAATAGCTGAAATTTCGATGCGCCCTGGGGTGCAGGGGGGCGCCCCCCGACCAAAAATTTCGACATTTCCCCTCAACTTTCCAACACTGCGGAAAAAATGGCTATCTCAGTTTTTTCGTACATAGCACAGATTACGCTACTGTCTTACGCCACCCGAGGACCCTGTGACGTCACACTCATGAGAAACAAAAATGATTAAGTTTTCTAACTTTTTGCAGAGCTTCACTAAATCATGAATTTCAAGTACACTATCAAAGCTAAAGATGGGAAATTTTGCAGGCGTCCGCTAAAAAGGGTACCCTACGACCCTTAAACAAAATGGCGGCCTATACACATAACCAAATTCCAATGGGGGCCCGCGAACCGCATGGTGACGTCATCATCTCAACCTGCAACCTATGTATCAAAACGATCTGAGCGCCTCACGGTGGACACTGGAGCAACCAAAAAAATTTCTCCATGCAGGAGACATGTCGGGCAACCTTGCACACCCCCCTTTCCCTATACCTATCTTTATCTGCTTTCCCGCCAAAAATTCCGAAACTTGAAATTTCGTGAAAAAATGGAAACATTGGAAAATGGCGGCCAAAATGAAACCGGTGGAAATCCAAAATATCGATAATTCTGTATGCCCGTCCACGGTATGTGACGTCCACCTACAGTGGTTTTCCTCAGACACGTAGAAGAGGGCGCTGGAGTCGCGCAAAGGTCCGAAAGTGTGACTTTTCACGTGAGAAAAATCCGCCATTTTGAAACAGTTACACAGCCGAAACGGTTCGAAATTTCGAAATATAACCTTCAAATGGAACGATCGGAATACCTCGGTAGCTAATCGCCCGCAACGACTTGTACCCAAAATGCACCGGTTTTGAGTTTAATCGAACGTACGAATCGATGTTTCAGTTTTTCCGATATGCACGTTCCCATCACAGACGATCGCTGTGCCGCGTACGGAGCTCCAACGAGTATCCCGATTTTTGTGCGTGGACAACGTCCAACCTTCCTTGAGAACACATGGGAAAATCCGACTTTCCTGTCGAAACGGATACGTTAAAAAATTCAAAATGGTTGAAATTTCGATGCGCCCTGGGGGCCAGGGGGGCGCCCCCCGACCAAAAATTTCGACATTTCCCCCCAACTTTCCAACACTCCGAAAAAAATGGCTATCTCAGTTTTTTCGTACATAGCACAGATTAAGCTACTGCCTTACGCCACCGCAGGACGCTGTGACGTCACTCGTATATGCAAAAGAAAATGTGCGATTTTCAAACTTTTTGCAGAGCTTCACTAAATCATGAACTGCAACTACGCTATCAAAGGTGAAGAAAGGAAATTTTTCAGACGTGCGCAGGAGGGTGCACCCTACGACCCCAAATCAAAATGACGGCCTCTACGCATCACCAAATTCCCATGGGGGCCCGCGAACCGCATGGTGACGTCATCACCTCAACCTCCAAGCTAAATATCGAAACGATCTGAGCGCCTCACGGTGAACAGTGGAGCAACCAAAAAAATTTCACCATGCAGGAGACATGTCGGGCAACCTTCCCCACCCCCCTTTTCCTATACCTATCTTTATCTGCTTTCCCGCCAAAAATTCCGAAACTTGAAATTTCGTGAAAAAATGGAAACATTGGAAAATGGCGGCCAAAATGAAACCGGTGGAAATCCAAAATATCGATAATTCTGTAGGCCCGTCCACGGTATGTGACGTCCACCTACAGTGGTTTTCCTCAGACACGTAGAAGAGGGCGCTGGAGTCGCGCAAAGGTCCGAAAGTGTGACTTTTCACGTGAGAAAAATCCGCCATTTTGAAACAGTTACACAGCCGAAACGGTTCGAAATTTCGAAATATAACCTTCAAATGGAACGATCTGAATACCTCGGTAGCTAATCGCCCGCAACGACTTGTACCCAAAATGCACCGGTTTTAAGTTTAATCGAACGTACGAATCGATGTTTCAGTTTTTCGGATATGCACGTTCCCATCAAAGACGATCGCTGTGCCGCGTACGGAGCTCCAACGAGTATCCCGATTTTTGTGCGTGGACAACGTCCAACCTTCCTTGAGAACACATGGGAAAATCCGACTTTCCTGTCGAAACGGATACGTTAAAAAATTCAAAATGGTTGAAATTTCGATGCGCCCTGGGGGCCAGGGGGCGCCCCCCGACCAAAAATTTCGACATTTCCCCCCAACTTTCCAACACTCCGAAAAAAATGGTTATCTCAGTTTTTTCGTACATAGCACAGATTAAGCTACTGTCTTACGCCACCGGAGGACGCTGTGACGTCACTCGTATATGCAAAAGAAAATGTGCGATTTTCAAACTTTTTGCAGAGCTTCACTAAATCATGAACTGCAACTACGCTATCAAAGGTGAAGAAAGGAAATTTTGCAGACGTGCGCAGGAGGGTGCACACTACGACCCCAAATCAAAATGACGGCCTCTACGCATCACCAAATTCCCATGGGGGCCCGCGAACCGCATGGTGACGTCATCACCTCAACCTGCAAGCTAAATATCAAAACGATCTGAGCGCCTCACGGTGAACACTGGAGCAACCCAAAAAATTTCTCCATGCAGGAGACATGTCGGGCAACCTTCCCCACCCCCCTTTTCCTATACCTATCTTTATCTGCTTTCCCGCCAAAAATTCCGAAACTTGAAATTTCGTGAAAAAATGGAAAGATTGGAAAATGGCGGCCAAAATGAAACCGGTGGAAATCCAAAATATCGATAATTCTGTAGGCCCGTCCACGGTATGTGAAGTCCACCTACAGTGGTTTTCCCGAGACATGTAGAACAGGGCGCTGGAGTCGCGCAAATGTCCGAAAGTGTGAATTTTCACGTGAGAAAAATCCGCCATTTTCAAACAGTTACACAGACTAAACGGTTCGAAATTTCTAAATATAACCTTCAAATGGAACGATCGGAATACCTCGGTAGCTAATCGCCCGCAACGACTTGTACCCAAAATGCACCGGTTTTGAGTTTAATCGAACGTACGAATCGATGTTTCAGTTTTTCGGATATGCACGTTCCCATCACAGACGATCGCTGTGCAGCGTACGGAGCTCCAACGAGTATCCCGATTTTTGTGCGTGGACAACATCCAACCTGCTTTGAGAATCCATGAAGAAATCCAACTTTGCTCTCGAAACGGATACGTTAAAAAATTAAAAATGGCTGAAATTTCGATGCGCCCTGGGGGCCAGGGGGGCGCCCCCCGACCAAAAATTTCGACATTTCCCCCCAACTTTCCAACACTCCGAAAAAAATGGCTATCTCAGTTTTTTCGTACATAGCACAGATCAAGCTACTGTCTTACGCCACCGGAGGACGCTGTGACGTCACTCGTATATGCAACAAAAAATGTGCGATTTTCAAACTTTTTGCAGAGCTTCACTAAATCATGAACTGCAACTACGCTATCAAACGTGAAGAAAGGAAATTTTTGCAGGCGTGCCCAGGAGGGTGCACCCTACGATCCCAAATCAAAATGACGGCCTCTACGCATCACCAAATTCCCATGGGGGCCCGCGAACCGCATGGTGACGTCATCACCTCAACCTGCAAGCTAAACATCAAAACAATCTCAGCGCCTCACGGTGGACACTGGAGCAACCAAAAAAATTTCACCATGCAGGAGACATGTCGGGCAACATTCCCCACCCCCCTTTTCCTATACCTATCTTTATCTGCTTTCCCGCCAAAAATTCCGAAACTTGAAATTTCGTGAAAAAATGGAAACATTGGAAAATGGCGGCCAAAATGAAACCGGTGGAAATCCAAAATATCCATAATTCTGTAGGCCCGTCCACGGTATGTGAAGTCCACCTACAGTGGTTTTCCCGAGACACGTAGAAGAGGGCGCTGGAGTCGCGCAAAGCTCCGAAAGTGTGATTTTTCACGTGAGAAAAATCCGCCATTTTGAAACAGTTACACAGCCGAAACGGTTCGAAATTTCGAAATATAACCTTCAAATGGAACGATCGGAATACCTCGGTAGCTGATCGCCCGCAACGACTTGTACCCAAAATGCACCGGTTTTGAGTTTAATCGAACGTACGAATCGATGTTTCAGTTTTTCGGATATGCACGTTCCCATCACAGACGATCGCTGTGCCGCGTACGGAGCTCCAACGCGTATCCCGATTTTTGTGCGTGGACAACGTCCAACCTGCTTTGAGAACCCATGGGAAAATCCGACTTTCCTGTCGAAACAGATACGTTAAAAAATTCAAAATGGTTGAAATTTCGATGCGCCCTGGGGGGCAGGGGGGTGCCCCCCGACCAAAAATTTCGACATTTCGCCCACACTTTCCAACACTGCGGAAAAAATGGCTATCTCAGTTTTTTCGTACATAGCACAGATTACGCTACTGTCTTACGCCACCCGTAGACGCGGTGACGTCACTCGTATATGCGAGAAAAAACGCATTTTTTAACCGTTTTTGCAGAGCTACGTTTGATGTTGAACTGCACCCAAACTACTAAAGCTGAAGTTCCAAAATTTTGCACGCGCAAGCACCAAACTGCAGAGAACAACGTGCAACTAAAATGGTGCTTTCGATGCATCACCGAATTCCAATGGGGGGCCGCGAACCGCATGGTGACGTCATCACCTCAACCTGCAAGCTAAATATCAAAACGATCTGGGCGCCTCACGGTGAACACTGGAGCAACCAAAAAAAATTCACCTTGCGGGAGACATGTCGGGCAACCTTCCCCACCCCCCTTTCCCTATACTTATGTTTATCTGCATTCCCGCCAAAAATTCCGAAACTTGAAATTTCGTGAAAAAATGGAAACATTGGAAATTGGCGGCCAAAATGAAACCGGTGGAAATCCAAAATATCGATAATTCTGTAGGCCCGTCCACGGTATGTGACGTTCACCTACAGTGGTTTTCCCGAGACACCTAGAAGAGGGCGCTGGAGTTGCGCAAAGGTCCGAAAGTGTGACTTTTCACGTGAGAAAAATCCGCCATTTTGAAACAGTTACACAGCCGAAACGGTTCGAAATTTCGAAATATAAGCTTCAAATGGAACGATCGGAATACCTCGGTAGCTAATCCCCCTGAACAACTTGTACCCAAAATGCAACGGTTTTGAGTTTACTCGAACGTACGAATCGATGTTTCAGTTTCTCGGATACGCACGTTCCCATCACAGACGATCGCTGTGCCGCGTACGGAGCTCCAACGCGTATCCCGATTTTTGTGCGTGGACAACGTCCAACCTGCTTTGAGAACCCATGGAAAAATCCGACTTTCCTGTCGAAACGGATACGTTAAAAAATCCAAAATAGCTGAAATTTCGATGCGCCCTGGGGTGCAGGGGGGCGCCCCCCGACCAAAAATTTCGACATTTCCCCTCAACTTTCCAACACTGCGGAAAAAATGGCTATCTCAGTTTTTTCGTACATAGCACAGATTACGCTACTGTCTTACGCCACCCGAGGACCCTGTGACGTCACACTCATGAGAAACAAAAATGATTAAGTTTTCTAACTTTTTGCAGAGCTTCACTAAATCATGAATTTCAAGTACACTATCAAAGCTAAAGATGGGAAATTTTGCAGGCGTCCGCTAAAAAGGGTACCCTACGACCCTTAAACAAAATGGCGGCCTATACACATAACCAAATTCCAATGGGGGCCCGCGAACCGCATGGTGACGTCATCATCTCAACCTGCAACCTATGTATCAAAACGATCTGAGCGCCTCACGGTGGACACTGGAGCAACCAAAAAAATTTCTCCATGCAGGAGACATGTCGGGCAACCTTGCACACCCCCCTTTCCCTATACCTATCTTTATCTGCTTTCCCGCCAAAAATTCCGAAACTTGAAATTTCGTGAAAAAATGGAAACATTGGAAAATGGCGGCCAAAATGAAACCGGTGGAAATCCAAAATATCGATAATTCTGTATGCCCGTCCACGGTATGTGACGTCCACCTACAGTGGTTTTCCTCAGACACGTAGAAGAGGGCGCTGGAGTCGCGCAAAGGTCCGAAAGTGTGACTTTTCACGTGAGAAAAATCCGCCATTTTGAAACAGTTACACAGCCGAAACGGTTCGAAATTTCGAAATATAACCTTCAAATGGAACGATCGGAATACCTCGGTAGCTAATCGCCCGCAACGACTTGTACCCAAAATGCACCGGTTTTGAGTTTAATCGAACGTACGAATCGATGTTTCAGTTTTTCCGATATGCACGTTCCCATCACAGACGATCGCTGTGCCGCGTACGGAGCTCCAACGAGTATCCCGATTTTTGTGCGTGGACAACGTCCAACCTTCCTTGAGAACACATGGGAAAATCCGACTTTCCTGTCGAAACGGATACGTTAAAAAATTCAAAATGGTTGAAATTTCGATGCGCCCTGGGGGCCAGGGGGGCGCCCCCCGACCAAAAATTTCGACATTTCCCCCCAACTTTCCAACACTCCGAAAAAAATGGCTATCTCAGTTTTTTCGTACATAGCACAGATTAAGCTACTGCCTTACGCCACCGCAGGACGCTGTGACGTCACTCGTATATGCAAAAGAAAATGTGCGATTTTCAAACTTTTTGCAGAGCTTCACTAAATCATGAACTGCAACTACGCTATCAAAGGTGAAGAAAGGAAATTTTTCAGACGTGCGCAGGAGGGTGCACCCTACGACCCCAAATCAAAATGACGGCCTCTACGCATCACCAAATTCCCATGGGGGCCCGCGAACCGCATGGTGACGTCATCACCTCAACCTCCAAGCTAAATATCGAAACGATCTGAGCGCCTCACGGTGAACAGTGGAGCAACCAAAAAAATTTCACCATGCAGGAGACATGTCGGGCAACCTTCCCCACCCCCCTTTTCCTATACCTATCTTTATCTGCTTTCCCGCCAAAAATTCCGAAACTTGAAATTTCGTGAAAAAATGGAAACATTGGAAAATGGCGGCCAAAATGAAACCGGTGGAAATCCAAAATATCGATAATTCTGTAGGCCCGTCCACGGTATGTGACGTCCACCTACAGTGGTTTTCCTCAGACACGTAGAAGAGGGCGCTGGAGTCGCGCAAAGGTCCGAAAGTGTGACTTTTCACGTGAGAAAAATCCGCCATTTTGAAACAGTTACACAGCCGAAACGGTTCGAAATTTCGAAATATAACCTTCAAATGGAACGATCTGAATACCTCGGTAGCTAATCGCCCGCAACGACTTGTACCCAAAATGCACCGGTTTTAAGTTTAATCGAACGTACGAATCGATGTTTCAGTTTTTCGGATATGCACGTTCCCATCAAAGACGATCGCTGTGCCGCGTACGGAGCTCCAACGAGTATCCCGATTTTTGTGCGTGGACAACGTCCAACCTTCCTTGAGAACACATGGGAAAATCCGACTTTCCTGTCGAAACGGATACGTTAAAAAATTCAAAATGGTTGAAATTTCGATGCGCCCTGGGGGCCAGGGGGCGCCCCCCGACCAAAAATTTCGACATTTCCCCCCAACTTTCCAACACTCCGAAAAAAATGGTTATCTCAGTTTTTTCGTACATAGCACAGATTAAGCTACTGTCTTACGCCACCGGAGGACGCTGTGACGTCACTCGTATATGCAAAAGAAAATGTGCGATTTTCAAACTTTTTGCAGAGCTTCACTAAATCATGAACTGCAACTACGCTATCAAAGGTGAAGAAAGGAAATTTTGCAGACGTGCGCAGGAGGGTGCACACTACGACCCCAAATCAAAATGACGGCCTCTACGCATCACCAAATTCCCATGGGGGCCCGCGAACCGCATGGTGACGTCATCACCTCAACCTGCAAGCTAAATATCAAAACGATCTGAGCGCCTCACGGTGAACACTGGAGCAACCCAAAAAATTTCTCCATGCAGGAGACATGTCGGGCAACCTTCCCCACCCCCCTTTTCCTATACCTATCTTTATCTGCTTTCCCGCCAAAAATTCCGAAACTTGAAATTTCGTGAAAAAATGGAAAGATTGGAAAATGGCGGCCAAAATGAAACCGGTGGAAATCCAAAATATCGATAATTCTGTAGGCCCGTCCACGGTATGTGAAGTCCACCTACAGTGGTTTTCCCGAGACATGTAGAACAGGGCGCTGGAGTCGCGCAAATGTCCGAAAGTGTGAATTTTCACGTGAGAAAAATCCGCCATTTTCAAACAGTTACACAGACTAAACGGTTCGAAATTTCTAAATATAACCTTCAAATGGAACGATCGGAATACCTCGGTAGCTAATCGCCCGCAACGACTTGTACCCAAAATGCACCGGTTTTGAGTTTAATCGAACGTACGAATCGATGTTTCAGTTTTTCGGATATGCACGTTCCCATCACAGACGATCGCTGTGCAGCGTACGGAGCTCCAACGAGTATCCCGATTTTTGTGCGTGGACAACATCCAACCTGCTTTGAGAATCCATGAAGAAATCCAACTTTGCTCTCGAAACGGATACGTTAAAAAATTAAAAATGGCTGAAATTTCGATGCGCCCTGGGGGCCAGGGGGGCGCCCCCCGACCAAAAATTTCCTCATTTCCCCGAAACTTTCAAACACTGCGAAAAAATGGCTATCTCAGTTTTTTCGTAAATAGCACCCTTCACGCTACTGTTGTACGCCACCCGTGGACGCTGTGACGTCAGTCGTATATGCGAGAAACAACGCAATTTTCACCGTTTTTGCATAGCTACGTTTGATGTTGAACTGCACGCAAACTACTAAAGCTGAAGTACCGAAATTTTTGCACGCGCAAGCACCAAACTGCAGAGAACAACATCCAACTAAAATGGTGCTTTCGTGCCCCACCCCCTCCCAATGCAACACCCGCAAAGGACATTGTGACGTCATCGGCCGAACCTGCACTAGCTGCATGTGAAACTACCTCAGCGCGACACCGTGGACACTGGAGGTACCAAATAAATTTCTGTATGCAGGAGACATTTACCAAATAACGTCAAGTTAGTCGCCGAACAATAGCATCCAGCCCTTTCTCGCCAAAAAATTTGCAAACTGAAAAATTTCCCATACTTATTAAAAAAAAAACAAAAATCACTTTATTTGTAAATTGAAAATGGCCGCCACTCAATGCACCCACACAAAGCAAATACGGCATAGGTAAATAGGTCCAACCCTCGCTCGTACACCAAATACAACATCATACCTTCATGTCGCATATGCATTGCTCTGCGGGAAAAGGAAGCAACAATGTACGTAAATTTTGCACCAAAAAATCGGTCTGCACGTACTCTTTCAAACCGTCATCAGCGCCACCTGGTGTACGGTAGAGCAACTAAAAAAAATGAGCTTGTAGAGGACATCCTCACCAATACGGCGGACCCACTTGTTGATATACTTTCCTCTCACGGTTTGCCCTGTAGAAATTCGCAAAAGTCGAAAATCGCGACTTCTTTTCTACCTTGAGAATTGTACCAAAAATTTCATCCAAAATGGCGTCCACGTTAGGAGGCACGAAGAGTTGCTCTTTGCGTCAGTAGAAAGGTACTTTCTTAGTGACATAGGAAATCAGAGCGAAATATTCTCACCAACAAAAATTGCGGCCCCGCAGACCCCCAAATGTCCAAAAGTGATACTTTTCACGGATCGAAAATCCACCATTTTCAAACATTTCAACACGGGAAACTGTTGGAAATTTCGAAATATAACCCTCAAATGGAACGACGAAACTACCTCTGTGACTAATCGCCCGCAACAAATTTTCCCCAAAATGCACCGGTTTTGAGTTTATTCGAACCGACGATTTCATGTTTCATTGTTTACTTTGTGCAAGGCTCAATAACTCGAGAACTGGCAACACTGATATTTTGAAACTGGCAGGCGCCGACACCCCTCCCGGAATCCTATCGACGGAATATGTCAGTAGTGCAAAAATCGCAACTTTCGGGGGCACTGCCCCCAAACGAAAAATCGCCATGTTCCGTATGGGCAACTTCGGTCCTCCCGTGACGTCACGCCATGCACGCGATGCGTGCGCCACCTATGCTGGCCTCGAGTCGGTACCTTCCCCTGAAGGGCACGCTGGCCGGAATTTGCCTCCGCGGCCTCCGGGCCGCTCCGGTACACAACAAACACACCTCTGCAAAGGGGTACCGGAAACCAAGATGGCGACCTGGAGGCCACCCTGCGAGTGGGGCCGACGTCGGACCACGTGCGCTGGCCTCGGACGGACGTCACCTGAAAAAGGAAACAGACTCGAAATCGCTACCTCTACAAATGCGGCCGCCATGTTGGTTTTTTGAGTTTTCCAAAATGGCGCCCTGGAGGCTGCGGATGGCTCTTTTTCGTCAACTTTTTCAAACTGCTCCATAGGGACGCGACAACCGGAGAGCATCACGTGGTTTTCCGCCATCCTCGACACCCGATTGGTCCTCCACGGGTACGGACGTGTTGGGCCCCCTGGAGCCCCATGTGTTTGGGTGCCCCGGACTTGCTCCAGCGTGAGGCTTCGGGTACCATGGGGTAACGCGGCCTTGCACCGCTTTTTGTCCCCCAAAGTACAGGATTGCAGAAAAGTCGAAAAAGCCTCGAAAAGTTAGCACCCCTTCAAAATCCAAGATGGCCGCCGTTTCGAAAAATCGAGATAGCCGGTCGAAAGGGGACCGTCGACACTGTTCGGAACCACAATCCGTGAACCTTCCCTCAGAACGATGACCGAGATGGAAGTTTCCAAAAATGGGGTCCGCGACGAATTTTCGGACCCTCCTGGAGGTCACCCTGTGGGCCCCTGGGCCCCACGCTCTTTCCCGCGCATAGGGAACCCTAGGTGGGCTACCTCGTGGTACCGGTCCCGATCCGCTCAGGTTGCCGGTTCGTGGCGCCACCTATCTTCCCTTTCCATTTCGGAGGCGCGCACGTACCGGATTAGGCGCCTGCGGCGCCCACTTGGGGCCGCCATCTTGAAATTTTGAAACGCGCGTTTCGTAGGCCTTGCATGGGCCTTGACCGCCGACAATGCCCGGCTTCGCCGGGGAAAGACACTTGGCCTCGAGAGGGGCTTGAATGGCTTTCAGGTGACGTGACTTGCAAAATTCGAAAATGCCAATTTCAAGATGGCGCCGTTTCCTTAGTTTCGGTCGGTCAAGGAAAACAAAAAATACCACGTGGTAGCCCGGAACCTCCTCTTTCCGAAAGTGCAAGGTTAAAATGTGAAATTTTTTACGGTTCCGCCGTCAAAAATTCCAGAATGGACCCATGTTTTCGGTACCCAACTTCGCTTGAAAAGTGCACTTTTTCGGACATTTCGGGACCCTGCGGGGGGGCCCCTGGGCCGATCCGGTTCAAATTCGAAATTTTCCATTTTTTCGAGGTCCCCTTTCGAACGACGCAAATTTTTCGAAAATCGGTCGGCGCGTTTCCGAAATCCACTCTCGAAAGGCCACTTTTTGGGGGGGCCGTAGCTCCCTTAATATGCGAGATACGGCCTTGAAAATTTTTCCCAATGTTTTGTGGCAAGGTTCGAACTTTCCGAAAATGGCCTCAATTTTGATCCATGACACCCGGCCAAGGCTAGAAAAATTCCCGAAAAGGTCCAATCTTCGGAGGGTCAGTTTCCGGGGGGGGACCCCCCGGACCCCCCCTAATTTCCTTCCATTTTCAAGTTACCCGGGAACGAAAAAAATGGCTATCTTGGATTTCCGATGGTCGGCCATCTTGAATCGACTCTTGTACTCCATTAATATAATATATAATAACCAGTTATATTCTTATTGTTGCAGTTTGCAACAATTTATAATTATAATTGTCTTTATTAACATTTATTTGTAATTATTTACATTGCATAAGGGATATTTATTGTCTTTTTCTTTCGCGTTGTGCATTTGTAGATCGATTAAAGTGGTCGCGAGAGAGATTTTATTCCTTTAGATTTAGTGATGGCAATTTGAACCCATAAACGAAACAGTTTGAAAAGTCATGCTTTTTGCAGTTTTGCAGAAATGTAGTGTTTTAACTTTTATAAAACAACTTTTTATTTATAATCATTTGCATTGCGTAAGGTACATTTGATTTGATTCTTTTCGGTTTGCGTTGCGAATTGTAGATTAATTGCAGTGGTCGCGAGATTTTTTATTCCTTCAGATTCAGTAATGGCAGTTTCAGCCCATTGGACAATGAGTGTTCAAAGTCATGTCCCATTCTCGAGAAATGTGTAGTAGTTTATATTTGTTATTTTATGGTAATGCGTTCTACGTGATGAGAGTTTCGCAGCATCCGTACGCATGAATGTTTGTAAATTTAAACTTTATAATTCTTGTACATACACCTTTATTTGTAATTAAGGTAATTATTTAGAGCCTGATTGTTTTCGAAACAAATTGATATCGCGTTGTGTATTGAAGATCATTCGCAGTCGTTCAATACAAATGACGTTTAGATATTTTTCTTCTTTCCCATCACGTGTTGGCAGTTTCAGCCCACGACGCAAAACAGTGTGCAAAGTCGTCTACAAATATACGGTAAGAGATTAAATGAACGTAGGGTAAAAAAAGAACGCTGCATTTTTTTTTGTTACAACATGGATTTAAATATGAAATATTTACAATTCATCTCAAACTTTGTGTCTTGCAAATTATCACCAACAAAATTCCGGTGCATGCACAAAAGTATATACGAATGTTAAAGTTTCACATCGAGAAGTTTAAAGTTGACAGGTTGAAGTGAACTTACGACCATGTTAGTTTAGTAGCATGTGTGCCGATGGATATTTGTAAAGCGCCAATTTTCGTGGTTGATTTCAGAATTTCATTTTTCTTGAATGAAAGTCCCTTCTCAACTTTACTCACCTAACACAACGTAACATAACCTTGCCGTGAATGGTTCGTGGGGCTATCAATGCATTTTTCTAATTTTTAAAAACGAATTTAACTATGTTGCCTAACCTAACTCAACCTAACCTAACCTTGTCGTGAATGGTTCGTGGGACAAACCGTGCATTCATTTCTAATTTTATAAACGAATTTAACTATGTTGCTTAACCTAACTCAACCTAAAATAACCTTTCCTTGAATGGTTAGTGGGCTATCCGTGCATTTTCCTAATTTTTAAAAACGAATTTAACTATGTTGCCTAACCTAACGTAACCTAACCTAACCTTGTCTTGGATGGTTCGTGGGACTATCCGTGCTTTTTTTATAATTTTATAAACGAATTTAACTATGTTACCTAAACCTAACTCAACGTAACCTAATCTTGTCGTAAATGATTCGTGGGGCTATCCGTGCATTTTTCTAATTTTAAAAAAACGAATTTAACTATGTTGCCTAACCTAACTCAACCTAACCTAACCTTGTCGTGAATGGTTCGTGGGGCTATGCGTGCATTTTACTAATTTTTAAAAACGAATTTAACTATGTTGCCTAACCTAACTCAACCTAACCTAACCTCGTCGTGAATGGTTCGTGGAGCTATCCGTGCATTTTTTCCAATTTTTATAAACTAATTTAACTATGTTGCCTAACCTAACTCAACCTAACCTAACCTTCTCGTGATTGGTTCGTGGGGATATCCGTGTTTTTTTTCTAATTTTATAAACTAATTTAACTATGTTGCCTAACCTAACTCAACCTAACCTAACCTTGTCGTGAATGGTTCGTCGGGCTATCCGTGTCTTTTTCTAATTTTATAAACTAATTTAACTATGTTGCCTAACCTAACTCAACCTAACCTAACCTTGTCGTGAATGGTTCGTGGGCCTACCGGGGCTTTTTTCTATTTTTTTTTAAAACGAATTTAACTATGTTGCCTAACCTAACTCAACCTAACCTAACCTTCTCATTGAATGGTTCGTGGAGCTATCCGTGCTTTTTTCTAATTTTATAAAGCAATTTAACTATGTTGCCCAACCTAACTCAACCTAACCTAACCTTGCCGTGAATGGTTCGTGGGACTAAACATGCTTTTTTCTAATTTTTAAAAACGAATTTAACTATGCTGCCTAACCTAATTCAACCTAACTTAACCTAGTCGTGAATGGTTCGTGGGGCTATCCGTGCCTTTTTTGTAATTTTATAAACGAATTTAACTATGTTGCCTAACCTAACTCAACATAACCTAACCTTGCCGTGAATGGTTCGTGGAACTAAACATGCTTTTTTCTAATTTTTAAAAACGAATTTAACTATTTTGCCTAACCTAACTCAACCTTACCTAACCTTGTCGTGAATGGTTCGTGGGGCTATCCGTTCTTTTTTCTAATTTTATAAACGAATTTAACTATGTTGCCTAACCTAACTGAACCTAACCTAACCTAGTCTTGAATGGTTCGTGGGGCTATCCGTTCTTTTTTCTACTTTTAAAAACGAATTTAATTATGTTGCCTAAGCTAACTCAACCTAACCTAACCTAGTCGTGAATGGCTCGTGGGGCTATCCGTGCTTTTTTTATTTTAGAAACGATTTTAACTATGTTGCCTAACCTAACTCAACCAAACCTAACCTTGCCGTGAATGGTTCGTGGGGCTAAACATGCTTCTTTCTAATTTTTAAAAACGAATTTAACTATGTTGCCTAACCTAACTCAGCCTAACCTAACCTTGTCGTGAATGGTTCGTGGGGCTAACCGTGCTTTTTTCAAATTTCTAAAAACGAATTTAACTATGTTGCCTAACCTAACTCAACCTAACCTAACCTAGTCGTGAATGGTTCGTGGGGCTATCCGTGCTTTTTTTTGTAATTTTATAAACGAATTTAACTATGTTGCCTAACCTAACTCAACCTAACCTAACCTTTTCGTGAATGATTCGTGGGGCTATCCTTGCTTTTTCTAATTTTATAAAGCAATTTAACTATGTTGCCTAACCTAACTCAACCTAACCTAACCTTGTCGTGAATGGTTCGTGGGGCTATCCGTTCTTTTTTCTACTTTTATAAACGAATTTAACTATGTTGCCTAACCTAACTCAACCTAACCTAACCTTGTCGTGAATTGTACGTGGAGCTATCCGTCCACTTTTCTAATTTTAAAAAACGAATTTCACTATCTTGCTTAACGTAACTGAACCTAACCTAACCTTGTCGTCAATGGTTCGTGGGGCTATGAGTGCATTTTTCT
The DNA here is from genome assembly GCF_977018435.1 of Lepisma saccharinum. Taxonomy (NCBI): domain Eukaryota; kingdom Metazoa; phylum Arthropoda; class Insecta; order Zygentoma; family Lepismatidae; genus Lepisma; species Lepisma saccharinum. The sequence goes on from NC_139244.1 coordinate 29,516,633, forward strand.
AATTTTTCAAGACGAATTTAACTATGTTGCCTAACCTAACTCAACCTAACCTAACCTTGTCGTGAATGGCTCGTGAGGCTATCCGTGCTTTTTTCTAATTTTATAAACGAATTTAACTATGTTGCCTAACCTAACTCAACCTAACCTAACCTTGCCGTGAATGGTTCGTGGGACTAAACATGCTTTTTTCTAATTTCTAAAAACGAATTTCACTATGTTGCCTAACCTAACTGAACCTTACCTAACCTTGTCGTGAATGGTTCGTGGGGCTATCCGTTTTTTTTTTCTAATTTTATAAACGAATTTAACTATGTTGCCTAACCTAACTCAACCTAACCTAACCTTGTCTTGAATGGTTCGTGGGGCTATCCGTTCTTTTTTCTACTTTTAAAAACGAATTTAATTATGTTGCCTAAGCTAACTCAACCTAACCTAACCTAGTCGTGAATGGCTCGTGGGGCTATCCGTGCTTTTTTTATTTTAGAAACGATTTTAACTATGTTGCCTAACCTAACTCAACCAAACCTAACCTTGCCGTGAATGGTTCGTGGGGCTAAACGTACTTCTTTATAATTTTTAAAAACGAATTTAACTATGTTGCTTAACCTCACTCAACCTAACCTAACCTTGCCGTGAATGGTTCGTAAGCCTATCGGTGTTTTTTTCTAATTTTATAAACAAATTTAACTATGTTGCCTAACCTAACTCAACCTAACCTAACCTTTTCGTGAATGGTTCGTGGGGCTATCCTTGCTTTTTCTAATTTTATAAAGCAATTTAACTATGTTGCCTAACCTAACTCAACCTAACCTAACCTTGTCGTGAATGGTTCTTGGGGCTATTCGTGCTTTATTCTAATTTTATAAAGCAATTTAACTATGTTGCCTAACCTAACTGAACCTAACCTAACCTTGTCGTGAATGGTTCGTGGGGCTATCCGTGCTTTTTTTGTAATTTTATAAACGAATTTAACTATGTTGACTAACCTAACTCAACCTAACCTAACCTCTCCGTGAATGGTTCGTGAGGCTAAACGTGCTTCTTTCTAATTTTTAAAAACGAATTTAACTATGTTGCCTAACCTAACTCAACCTAACCTAACCTTCTCGTGAATGGTTCGTGGGGCTATTCGTTCTTTTTTTCTAATTTTATAAACGAATTTAACTATGTTGCCTAACCTAACTCAACCTAACCTAACCTTGTCGTGAATGGTTCGTGGGGCTATCCGTGCTTTTTTCTAATTTTATAAAGCAATTTAACTATGTTGCCCAACCTAACTCAACCTAACCTAACCTTGCCGTGAATGGTTCCTGGGGATAATCGTGCTTTTTTCTAATTTTTAAAAACGAATTTAACTATGTTGCCTAACCTAGCTCAACCTAACGTAACCTTGCCGTGAATGGTTCGTGGGGTATCTGTGCATTTTTCTAATTTTATAAACGAATTTAACTATGTTGCCTAACCTAACTCAACCTAACCTAACCTTGTCGTGAATGGTTCGTGGGGCTATCCGTGCTTTTTTCTAAATTTTAAAAACGAATTTAACTATGTTGCCTATCCTAACAGAACATAACCTAACCTTGCTGTGAATGCTTCGTGGGGCTAACCGTGCTTTTTTAAATTTTTAAAAAAGAATTTAACTATGTTGCCTAACCTAACTCAACCTAACCTAACCTTGCCGTGAATGGTTCGTGGGACTATCCGTGTTTCTTTTCTAATTTTATAAACGAATTTAACTATGTTGCCTAACATAACTCAACCTAACCTAACCTTGTCGTGAATGGCTCGTGAGGTTATCCGTGCTTTTTTCTAATGTTATAAACGAATTTAAGTATGTTGCCTAACCTAACTCAACCTAACCTAACCTTGTCGTGAATTGTACGTGGAGCTATCCGTGCTTTTTTCTAATTTTTAAAAACGAATTTCACTATGTTGCTTAACCTAACTGAACCTAACCTAACTTTGTCGTCAATGGTTCGTGGGGCTATGAGTGCATTTTACTAATTTTTGAAAACGAATTTAACTATGTTCCCTAACCTAACTCAACCTAACCTAACCTTGTCGTGAATGGCTCGTGGGGCTATCCGTGCTTTTTTCTAATTTTATAAACGAATTTAACTATGTTGCCTAACCTAACTCAACCTAACCTAACCTTGCCGTGAATGGTTCGTGGGGCTATCCGTGCTTTTTTCTAATTTCATAAACGAATTTAACTATGTTGCCTAACCTAACTCAACCTAACCTAACCTTGTCGTGAATTGTACGTGGAGCTATCCGTCCATTTTTCTAATTTTTAAAAAAGAATTTAACTATGTTGCCTAACCTAACTCAACCTAACCTAACCTTGCCGTGAATGGTTCGTGGGACTATCCGTGTTTCTTTTCTAATTTTATAAACGAATTTAACTATGTTGCCTAACATAACTCAACCTAACCTAACCTTGTCGTGAATGGCTCGTGAGGTTATCCGTGCTTTTTTCTAATGTTATAAACGAATTTAACTATGTTGCCTAACCTAACTCAACCTAACCTAACCTTGTCGTGAATTGTACGTGGAGCTATCCGTGCTTTTTTCTAATTTTTAAAAACGAATTTCACTATGTTGCTTAACCTAACTGAACCTAACCTAACTTTGTCGTCAATGGTTCGTGGGGCTATGAGTGCATTTTACTAATTTTTGAAAACGAATTTAACTATGTTCCCTAACCTAACTCAACCTAACCTAACCTTGTCGTGAATGGCTCGTGGGGCTATCCGTGCTTTTTTCTAATTTTATAAACGAATTTAACTATGTTGCCTAACCTAACTCAACCTAACCTAACCTTGCCGTGAATGGTTCGTGGGGCTATCCGTGCTTTTTTCTAATTTCATAAACGAATTTAACTATGTTGCCTAACCTAACTCAACCTAACCTAACCTTGTCGTGAATTGTACGTGGAGCTATCCGTCCATTTTTCTAATTTTAAAAAATGAATTTCACTATTTTGCTTAACCTAACTGAACCTAACCTAACCTTGTCGTCAATGGTTCGTGGGGCTATGAGTGCATTTTTCTAATTTTTCAAGACGAATTTAACTATGTTGCCTAACCTAACTCAACCTAACCTAACCTTGTCGTGAATGGCTCGTGAGGCTATCCGTGCTTTTTTCTAATTTTATAAACGAATTTAACTATGTTGCCTAACCTAACTCAACCTTAAACTAACCTTGTCGTGAATGGTTCGTGCGGCTATCCGTGCATTTTTCTAATTTTTAAAAACGAATTTCACTATGTTGCTTAACCTAACTCAACGTAACCTAACCTTGTCGTCAATGGTTCGTGTGGCTATCCGTCCTTTTTCTAATTTTTAAAAACGAATTTAACTATGTTGCGTAACCTAACTCAACCTAACCTAACCTTGTCGTGAATGGTTCGTTGGGCTATCCGTGCTTTTTTCTAATTTTTAAAAACGAATTTAACTATGTTGCCTAACCTAACTGAACCTAACCTAACCTTGTCGTCAATGGTTCGTGGGGCTATCCTTGCTTTTTCTAATTTTTAAAAACGAATTTAACTATGTTGCCTACCGTAACTCAACCTAACCTAACCTTGTCGTGAATGGTTCGTGAGGGTATCCGTTCTTTTTTTCTAATATTATAAACGAATTTAACTATGTTGCCTAACCTAACTCAACCTAACCTAACCTTGTCGTGAATGGTTCGTGGGGCTATCCGGGTTTTTTTTTAATTCTATAAAGCAATTTAACTATGTTGCCTAACCTAACTCAACCTAACCTAACCTTGTCGTCAATGGTTCGTGGGGCTATGAGTGCATTTTACTAATTTTTGAAAACGAATTTAACTATGTTCCCTAACCTAACTCAGCCTAACCTAACCTTGTCGTCAATGGTTCGTGGGGCTATGAGTGCATTTTACTAATTTTTGAAAACGAATTTAACTATGTTCCCTAACCTAACTCAACTAACCTAACCTTGCCGTGAATGGTTCGTGAGGGTATACGTGATTTCCTTTCTAATTTTAAAAAACGAATGTAACTATGTTGCCTTACCTAACTCAACCTAACCTAACCTTGTCGTGAATGGTTCGTGGGGCTATCCGTGCATTTTTGTAATTTTTAAAAACGAATTTAACTGTATTGCTTAACCTAACTGAACCTAACCTAACCTTGTCGTCAATGGTTCGTGGGGCTATGAGTGCATTTTACTAATTTTTGAAAACGATTTCAACTATGTTCCCTAACCTAACTCAACCTAACCTAACCTTGTCGTGAATGGTTCGTGGGGCTATCCGTGCTTTTTTCTAATTTTAAAAAACGAATTTCACTATGTTGCCTAACCTAACTCAACCTTAAACTAACCTTGTCGTGAATGGTTCGTGCGGCTATCCGTGCATTTTTCTAATTTTTAAAAACGAATTTCACTATGTTGCTTAACCTAACTGAACCTAACCTAACCTTGTCGTCAATGGTTCGTGGGGCTATCCGTGCTTTTTCTAATTTTTAAAAACGAATTTAACTATGTTGCCTAACCTAACTCAACCTAACCTAACCTTGTCGTGAATGGTTCGTGGGGCTATCCGTTCTTTTTTCTAATATTATAAACGAATTTAACTATGTTGCCTAACCTAACTCAACCTAACCTAACCTTGTCGTGAATTGTACGTGGAGCTATCCGTCCACTTTTCTAATTTTAAAAAACGAATTTCACTATCTTGCTTAACGTAACTGAACCTAACCTAACCTTGTCGTCAATGGTTCGTGGGGCTATGAGTGCATTTTTCTAATTTTTCAAGACGAATTTAACTATGTTGCCTAACCTAACTCAACCTAACCTAACCTTGTCGTGAATGGCTCGTGAGGCTATCCGTGCTTTTTTCTAATTTTATAAACGAATTTAACTATGTTGCCTAACCTAACTCAACCTTAAACTAACCTTGTCGTGAATGGTTCGTGCGGCTATCCGTGCATTTTTCTAATTTTTAAAAACGAATTTCACTATGTTGCTTAACCTAACTCAACGTAACCTAACCTTGTCGTCAATGGTTCGTGTGGCTATCCGTCCTTTTTCTAATTTTTAAAAACGAATTTAACTATGTTGCGTAACCTAACTCAACCTAACCTAACCTTGTCGTGAATGGTTCGTTGGGCTATCCGTGCTTTTTTCTAATTTTTAAAAACGAATTTAACTATGTTGCCTAACCTAACTGAACCTAACCTAACCTTGTCGTCAATGGTTCGTGGGGCTATCCTTGCTTTTTCTAATTTTTAAAAACGAATTTAACTATGTTGCCTACCGTAACTCAACCTAACCTAACCTTGTCGTGAATGGTTCGTGAGGGTATCCGTTCTTTTTTTCTAATATTATAAACGAATTTAACTATGTTGCCTAACCTAACTCAACCTAACCTAACCTTGTCGTGAATGGTTCGTGGGGCTATCCGGGTTTTTTTTTAATTCTATAAAGCAATTTAACTATGTTGCCTAACCTAACTCAACCTAACCTAACCTTGTCGTCAATGGTTCGTGGGGCTATGAGTGCATTTTACTAATTTTTGAAAACGAATTTAACTATGTTCCCTAACCTAACTCAGCCTAACCTAACCTTGTCGTCAATGGTTCGTGGGGCTATGAGTGCATTTTACTAATTTTTGAAAACGAATTTAACTATGTTCCCTAACCTAACTCAACTAACCTAACCTTGCCGTGAATGGTTCGTGAGGGTATACGTGATTTCCTTTCTAATTTTAAAAAACGAATGTAACTATGTTGCCTTACCTAACTCAACCTAACCTAACCTTGTCGTGAATGGTTCGTGGGGCTATCCGTGCATTTTTGTAATTTTTAAAAACGAATTTAACTGTATTGCTTAACCTAACTGAACCTAACCTAACCTTGTCGTCAATGGTTCGTGGGGCTATGAGTGCATTTTACTAATTTTTGAAAACGATTTCAACTATGTTCCCTAACCTAACTCAACCTAACCTAACCTTGTCGTGAATGGTTCGTGGGGCTATCCGTGCTTTTTTCTAATTTTAAAAAACGAATTTCACTATGTTGCCTAACCTAACTCAACCTTAAACTAACCTTGTCGTGAATGGTTCGTGCGGCTATCCGTGCATTTTTCTAATTTTTAAAAACGAATTTCACTATGTTGCTTAACCTAACTGAACCTAACCTAACCTTGTCGTCAATGGTTCGTGGGGCTATCCGTGCTTTTTCTAATTTTTAAAAACGAATTTAACTATGTTGCCTAACCTAACTCAACCTAACCTAACCTTGTCGTGAATGGTTCGTGGGGCTATCCGTTCTTTTTTCTAATATTATAAACGAATTTAACTATGTTGCCTAACCTAACTCAACCTAACCTAACCTTGTCGTGAATTGTACGTGGAGCTATCCGTCCACTTTTCTAATTTTAAAAAACGAATTTCACTATCTTGCTTAACGTAACTGAACCTAACCTAACCTTGTCGTCAATGGTTCGTGGGGCTATGAGTGCTTTTTTCTAATTTTTAAAAACGAATTTAACTATGTTGCCTAACCTAACTCAACCTAACCTAACCTTGTCGTGAATGTTTCGTTAGGCTATCCGTGCATTTTTCTAATTTTCTAAACGAATTTAACTATGTTGCCCAACCTAACTCAACCTAACATAACCTTGCCGTGAATGGTTCGTGCTAAACTGTTTTCCATCCAAAAATACCGAAATTCTAAATTTCTTAGTAAAAATAGGAAAATTTGAAAATGGCGGCCAAACTGAAAGCTGTGGAATTTGTAAATATGCATCAGTAAATAGGCCTGTCCATTGTAAGTGACGTCCACTCACCGCCATATTCTCACATCTCGGAAAGGGGGCGCTGTTGGCGTTAAAATGTTGAAGAATCCAACATTTCAGTAATCAAAAATCGGCTATTTTGAAAACACTGTAGATGCGAAACCATAACGAAATTCGATGTTTGGACTTTTGATCTGGCCTCGTACATCCTTTCCCTACATGATGTCGACGTCCATTCTTTTTACATCTCGCACTTTACTCTGAAAAGGGATTTGTGAAGGTCATGTTTCCCACTTTGCTCGTAACTTGCATTTGATTGAAATGATGGTGCGGTCTCCAACAGAGATCCAACGCGCTTCCCGATTTTCGTGCTTGGACAACTTCCAACCTGCTTTCACAATCCATGGAGAAATCCGACTTTCTTCCTATAACGTATACGGAAAAAAAATAAAAATGGCCGAAACTTCAAACCGTCGTGGGGGCCAGGGGGCAGCCCCCCGACCAAAAATTTCGACATTTCCCCTCAAGTTTCTAACACTGCCTAAGAAATGGCTATCTCAGTTTTTTCGTACATAGGACAGTTTACGCTACTGTCTTACGCCACCCTGTGACGTCACTCCCATAAGCAACAGAAACGATGCAATTTTCAAACTTTTTGCAGTGCCTAACTAAATCACGTACTGCAACTACACTATGAAATCTGAAATTGTGAAATTTTGAAGGCGTGCGCAGGAGGGTGCACCCTAAGATCCCTGAACAAAATGGCGGACTCTAGACATCACCAATTCCCAATGGAGGCCCGCGAACCGCATGGTGACGTCATCAACTCATCGTGCACGTTACGCATGAAACCGACCTCAGCGCCTCACGGTGAACACTGGAGCAACCAAAAAAATTTAAGCATGCAGGAGACATATTGCCCAACATTCCCCACCCCACTTTCCCTATACCTATCTTCAACTGTTCTCCCGCCAAAAATTCCCAAACTCGGAATTTCGAGTAAAAATGGCAAAATTTCAAAATGGCGGCCAAACTAAAAAAAAGTGGAAAATGAAAACATGCATCAGTCAAGAGGTCTGTCCATAGTAAGTGACGTCCAATCACCGCCATTTTCCAAAAACCGAGCAAAGAGGGCGCTGTTGGCGTTAAAAGGTCGAAAATTGCAACATTGCACGCATCGAAAACCGGCCATTTTGAAAACACTGTAGATGCAAAACCGTAAAGAAATTCCAAGTTTGGACTTCTGATGACGCCTCGTACATCCTTTCACTACATGGTGGCGACGTCCATTCCGTTCGACATGGCACAGTTTACCCTGAAAAGGGATCCGTGGAAGTCACGTTTCGCACTTTCCTCGCAACTTGGATTTTCTTGAAAGTGAGATGTGGTCGCCAACAGAGCTCCAACTCCCTTCCCGATTTTTGAGCGTGCACAACTACCAACCTCCTTTAAGATTCCACGGAGAAATCGGACTTTCCTCTCATAACGGCTACGAAAAAAAATTCAAAATGGCCGAAAGTTCAAACCGTCGTGGGGGGCATGGGGTGACCCCCCGAACAAAAATTTTGAAATTTCGCCCATAGTTTCTAACATTTGATAAAAAATGGCTATCTCACTTTTTTCGTACATATCACAGATTACGCTACTGTCTTACGCCACTGGGGGACGCTGTGACGTCACTCGTATATGCCAGGAAAAAAAGCAAATTTTCACCGTTTTTGCACAGCTGCGTTTGATATTGTACTGCACGCATACTATTAAAGCTGAAGTTCCGAAATTTTGCACGCGCAAGCACGAAACTACAGACTACAATGTCCAACCAAAATGGTGGTTTCGTGCCCCACCCCCTCCCAAAGCAAGACCCGCAAAGGACATCGTGACGTCATTTCCGGGAACTGCACTACGTACTGCAAAACGATCTGAGCGCTACAGGGCGAACCATACACAAACCAAAAAAATATCTCCGTGCAGGGGACATGTTGGGCAACATTCCGCACCCCACTTTCCCTATACCTATGTTGAACGGTTTTCCCGCCAAATATTCCAAAAGTAGGAATTTCCCGTAAAAATGACAAAATTTCAAAATGGCGACCAAACTGAAAGCGTTGGAAATTGAAAATATGTATCACTCCCTAGGTCTGTTCATGCTAAGTGACGTCCAAGAAGCGACATTTTCCCAGAGCACACAAACGCGGCGCTGGTGTCGTTCAGAGGTGCAAAATTGCAACATTTCAGGCATCGAAAATCGGCCATTTTGAAAACACTGTAGATGCAAAACCGTAAGGAAATTCGAAGTTTCGACTTGTGACGACGCCTCGTACATCCTTTCACTACATCATGGCGACGTCCGTTCCGTTCTAGATGTCACACTTTATCCTGAAAAGGGATCCGTGGAGGCCATGTTTCCTAATATCCTCGTAACTTCCATTTTCTTGAAAGTGTGTTGTGGTCGCTAACAGAGCTCCAACGCCTATCCCGATTTTTGTGCCTGGACAACTTCCAACCTGCTTTCAGATTCCATAGATAAATTCGACTTCCCTCTCGTAACGGCTACGGAAAAAAAATCAAAATAGCCGAAACTTCAAACTGTCGTGGGGGGCATGGGGTGACCCCCCGTTCAAAAATTTCGACATTTGCCCCCTACTTTCTAACACTGCGTAAAAAATGGCTATCTCAATTTTTTAGTAAATAGCACCCTTCACGCTACTGTTGTACGCCACCCTACGGCGCAGTGACGTCACTCGTATACGCTAGAAAGAACGCAAATTTTCACCGTTTTTGCAGAGCTCGGTTGGATGTTAAACTGCACGCAAACTATTAAAATCTGAAGTTCCGAAGTTTTGCACGCGCAAGCACGAAACTACAGACTACAATGTCCGACGAAAATGGTGGTTTAGTGCCCCGCCCCCTCCCAATCCAAGGCCCGCAAACGACATCTTGACGTCATTTCCGGGAACTGCACTACGTACGACATAACAAACTGAGCGCTACAGGGCGAATCTGGGACAAACCAAAAAAATATCTCCGTGCAGGGGACATGTTGGGCAACATTCCCCACCCCACTTTCCCTATACCTATCTTTATCTGCTTTCCCGCCAAAAATTCCGAAACTTGAAATTTCGTGAAAAAATGGAAACATTGGAAAATGGCGGCCAAAATGAAACCGGTGGAAATCCAAAATATCGATAATTCTGTAGGCCCGTCCATGTTATGTCACGTACACCTACAGTGGTTTTCCCGAGACACGTAGAAGATGGCGCTTGTGTCGCGGAAATGTCCGAAAGTGCGACTTTTCACGTGACGAAAATCGTCCATTTTCAAACATTTGCACACGGGAAACGGTTCGAAATTTCGAAATATAACCTTCAAATGGAACGATCGGAATACCTCGGTAGCTAAGGGCCCGAAACGACTTTTCCCCAAAATGCACCGGTTTTCAGTTTACTCGAACCTACGATTTCATGTTTCATTGTTTCGGACATGCACGTTACCATCACAGACGATCGCTGTGCCGCGTACGGAGCTCCAACGCGTATCCCGATTTTTGTGCGTGCACAACGTCCAACCTGATTTGAGAACCCATGGGAAAATCCGACTTTCCTGTCTAAACGGATACGTTAAAAAATTCAAAATAGTTCAAATTTCGATGCGCCCTGGGGGGCAGGGGGGCGCCCCCCGACCAAAAATTTCGACATTTCGCCCACACTTTCCAACACTGCGGAAAAAATGGCTATCTCAGTTTTTTCGTACGTAACACAGATTACGCTACTGTCTTACGCCACCCGTAGACGCGGTGACGTCACTCGTATATGCGAGAAAAGAACGCAATTTTTAACCGTTTTTGCAGAGTTACGTTTGATGTTCAACTGCACCCAAACTACTAAAGCTGAAGTTTCAAAATTTTGCACGCGTAAGCACCAAACTGCAGAGAACAACGTGCAACTAAAATGGTGCTTTCGACGCATTACCGAATTCCAATTGGGGCCCGCGAACCGCATGGTGACGTCATCACCTCAACCTGCAAGGTAAATATCAAAACGATCTGAGCGCCTCACGGTCAACACTGCAGCAACCAAAAAAATTTCACCATGCAGGAGACATGTCGGGCAACCTTCCCCACCCCCCTTTCCCTATACCTATCTTTATCTGCTTTCCCGCCAAAAATTCCGAAACTTGAAATTTCGTGAAAAATTGAAACATTGCAAAATGGCGGCCAAAATGAAACCGGTGGAAATCCAAAGTATAGATAATTCTGTAGGCCCGTCCACGATATGTGACGTCCACCTACAGTGGTTTTCCCGAGACACGTAGAAGAGGGCGCTGGAGTCGCGCAAAGCTCCGAAAGTGTGACTTTTCACGTGAGAAAAATCCGCCATTTTGAAACAGTTACACAGGCTAAACGGTTCGAAATTTCGAAATATAACCTTCAAATGGAACGATCGGAATACCTCGGTAGCTAATCGCCCGCAACAACTTGTACCCAAAATGCACCGGTTTTGAGTTTACTCGAACGTACGAATCGATGTTTCAGTTTTTCGGATACGCACGTTCCCATCACAGACGATCGCCGTGCCGCGTACGGAGATCCAACGAGTATCCCGATTTTTGTGCTTGGACAACGTCCAACCTGCTTTGAGAACCCATGGGAAAATCCGACTTTCCTGTCTAAACGGATACGTTAAAAAATTCAAAATGGTTGAAATTTCGATGCGCCCTGGGGGGCAGGGGGGCGCCCCCCGACCAAAAATTTCGACATTTCGCCCACACTTTCCAACACTACGGAAAAAATGGCTATCTCAGTTTTTTCGTACATAGCACAGATTTCGCTACTGTCTTACGCCACCGTAGGACGCTGTGACGTCACTCATATATGCGAGAGAGAACTGAATTTTCTCCATTTTTTGCAAAGTTACGTTTGATGTTGAACTGCAGGCAAACCATTAAAGCTGAAATGCCGAAATTTTTGCAAGCGCAAGCACCAAACTACAGAGCACAATGTCCAACGAAAATGGTGGTTTCGACGCATCACCGAATTCCCATGGAGGCCCGCGAACCGCATGGTGACGTCATCACCTTAACCTGCAAGCTATATATGAAAACGATCTCAGCCCCTCACGGTGGACACTGGAGCAACCAAAAAAATTTCACCATGCAGGAGACATGTCTGGCAACCTTCCCCACCCCCCTTTTCCTATACCTATCTTTATCTGCTTTCCCGCCAAAAATTCCGAAACTTGAAATTTCGTGAAAAAATGGAAACATTGGAAAATGGCGGCCAAAATGAAACCGGTGGAAATCCAAAATATCGATAATTCAGTAGGCCCGTCCACGGTATGTGACGTCCACCTACAGTGCTTTTCCCAAGACACCTAGAAGAGGGCGCTGGAGTCGCGCAAAGGTCCGAAAGTGTAACTTTTCACGTGAGAAAAATCCGCCATTTTGAAACAGTTACACAGCCGAAACGGTTCGAAATTTCGAAATATAACCTTCAAATGGAACGATCGGAATACCTCGGTAGCTAATCGCCCGCAACGACTTGTACCCAAAATGCACCGGTTTTGAGTTTAATCGAACGTACGAATCAATGTTTCAGTTTTTCGGATATGCACGTTCCCATCACAGACGATCGCTGTGCCGCGTACGGAGCTCCAACGCGTATTCCGATTTTTGTGCGTGGACAACATCCAACATCCTCTGAGAATCCATGGGAAAATCCAACTTTCCTGTCGAAACGGATACGTTAAAAAATTCAAAATGGTTGAAATTTCGATGCGCCCTGGGGGCCAGGGGGGCGCCCCCCGACCAAAAATTTCGACATTTCCCCCCAACTTTCCAACACTCCGAAAAAAATGGCTATCTCAGTTTTTTCGTACATAGCACAGATCAAGCTACTGTCTTACGCCACCGGAGGACGCTGTGACGTCACTCGTATATGCAACAAAAAATGTGCGATTTTCAAACTTTTTGCAGAGCTTCACTAAATCATGAACTGCAACTACGCTATCAAACGTGAAGAAAGGAAATTTTTGCAGGCGTGCCCAGGAGGGTGCACCCTACGATCCCAAATCAAAATGACGGCCTCTACGCATCACCAAATTCCCATGGGGGCCCGCGAACCGCATGGTGACGTCATCACCTCAACCTGCAAGCTAAACATCAAAACAATCTCAGCGCCTCACGGTGGACACTGGAGCAACCAAAAAAATTTCACCATGCAGGAGACATGTCGGGCAACATTCCCCACCCCCCTTTTCCTATACCTATCTTTATCTGCTTTCCCGCCAAAAATTCCGAAACTTGAAATTTCGTGAAAAAATGGAAACATTGGAAAATGGCGGCCAAAATGAAACCGGTGGAAATCCAAAATATCCATAATTCTGTAGGCCCGTCCACGGTATGTGAAGTCCACCTACAGTGGTTTTCCCGAGACACGTAGAAGAGGGCGCTGGAGTCGCGTAAAGCTCCGAAAGTGTGATTTTTCACGTGAGAAAAATCCGCCATTTTGAAACAGTTACACAGCCGAAACGGTTCGAAATTTCGAAATATAACCTTCAAATGGAACGATCGGAATACCTCGGTAGCTGATCGCCCGTAACGACTTGTACCCAAAATGCACCGGTTTTGAGTTTAATCGAACGTACGAATCGATGTTTCAGTTTTTCGGATATGCACGTTCCCATCACAGACGATCGCTGTGCCGCGTACGGAGCTCCAACGCGTATCCCGATTTTTGTGCGTGGACAACGTCCAACCTGCTTTGAGAACCCATGGGAAAATCCGACTTTCCTGTCGAAACAGATACGTTAAAAAATTCAAAATGGTTGAAATTTCGATGCGCCCTGGGGGGCAGGGGGGTGCCCCCCGACCAAAAATTTCGACATTTCGCCCACACTTTCCAACACTGCGGAAAAAATGGCTATCTCAGTTTTTTCGTACATAGCACAGATTACGCTACTGTCTTACGCCACCCGTAGACGCGGTGACGTCATTCGTATATGCGAGAAAAAACGCATTTTTTAACCGTTTTTGCAGAGCTACGTTTGATGTTGAACTGCACCCAAACTACTAAAGCTGAAGTTCCAAAATTTTGCACGCGCAAGCACCAAACTGCAGAGAACAACGTGCAACTAAAATGGTGCTTTCGATGCATCACCGAATTCCAATGGGGGGCCGCGAACCGCATGGTGACGTCATCACCTCAACCTGCAAGCTAAATATCAAAACGATCTGGGCGCCTCACGGTGAACACTGGAGCAACCAAAAAAAATTCACCTTGCTGGAGACATGTCGGGCAACCTTCCCCACCCCCCTTTCCCTATACTTATGTTTATCTGCATTCCCGCCAAAAATTCCGAAACTTGAAATTTCGTGAAAAAATGGAAACATTGGAAATTGGCGGCCAAAATGAAACCGGTGGAAATCCAAAATATCGATAATTCTGTAGGCCCGTCCACGGTATGTGACGTTCACCTACAGTGGTTTTCCCGAGACACCTAGAAGAGGGCGCTGGAGTTGCGCAAAGGTCCGAAAGTGTGACTTTTCACGTGAGAAAAATCCGCCATTTTGAAACAGTTACACAGCCGAAACGGTTCGAAATTTCGAAATATAAGCTTCAAATGGAACGATCGGAATACCTCGGTAGCTAATCCCCCTGAACAACTTGTACCCAAAATGCAACGGTTTTGAGTTTACTCGAACGTACGAATCGATGTTTCAGTTTCTCGGATACGCACGTTCCCATCACAGACGATCGCTGTGCCGCGTACGGAGCTCCAACGCGTATCCCGATTTTTGTGCGTGGACAACGTCCAACCTGCTTTGAGAACCCATGGAAAAATCCGACTTTCCTGTCGAAACGGATACGTTAAAAAATCCAAAATGGCTGAAATTTCGATGCGCCCTGGGGTGCAGGGGGGCGCCCCCCGACCAAAAATTTCGACATTTCCCCTCAACTTTCCAACACTGCGGAAAAAATGGCTATCTCAGTTTTTTCGTACATAGCACAGATTACGCTACTGTCTTACGCCACCCGAGGACCCTGTGACGTCACACTCATGAGAAACAAAAATGATTAAGTTTTCTAACTTTTTGCAGAGCTTCACTAAATCATGAATTTCAAGTACACTATCAAAGCTAAAGATGGGAAATTTTGCAGGCGTCCGCTAAAAAGGGTACCCTACGACCCTTAAACAAAATGGCGGCCTATACACATAACCAAATTCCAATGGGGGCCCGCGAACCGCATGGTGACGTCATCATCTCAACCTGCAACCTATGTATCAAAACGATCTGAGCGCCTCACGGTGGACACTGGAGCAACCAAAAAAATTTCTCCATGCAGGAGACATGTCGGGCAACCTTGCACACCCCCCTTTCCCTATACCTATCTTTATCTGCTTTCCCGCCAAAAATTCCGAAACTTGAAATTTCGTGAAAAAATGGAAACATTGGAAAATGGCGGCCAAAATGAAACCGGTGGAAATCCAAAATATCGATAATTCTGTAGGCCCGTCCACGGTATGTGACGTCCACCTACAGTGGTTTTCCTCAGACACGTAGAAGAGGGCGCTGGAGTCGCGCAAAGGTCCGAAAGTGTGACTTTTCACGTGAGAAAAATCCGCCATTTTGAAACAGTTACACAGCCGAAACGGTTCGAAATTTCGAAATATAACCTTCAAATGGAACGATCGGAATACCTCGGTAGCTAATCGCCCGCAACGACTTGTACCCAAAATGCACCGGTTTTGAGTTTAATCGAACGTACGAATCGATGTTTCAGTTTTTCGGATATGCACGTTCCCATCACAGACGATCGCTGTGCCGCGTACGGAGCTCCAACGAGTATCCCGATTTTTGTGCGTGGACAACGTCCAACCTTCCTTGAGAACACATGGGAAAATCCGACTTTCCTGTCGAAACGGATACGTTAAAAAATTCAAAATGGTTGAAATTTCGATGCGCCCTGGGGGCCAGGGGGCGCCCCCCGACCAAAAATTTCGACATTTCCCCCCAACTTTCCAACACTCTGAAAAAAATGGCTATCTCAGTTTTTTCGTACATAGCACAGATTAAGCTACTGTCTTACGCCACCGGAGGACGCTGTGACGTCACTCGTATATGCAAAAGAAAATGTGCGATTTTCAAACTTTTTGCAGAGCTTCACTAAATCATGAACTGCAACTACGCTATCAAAGGTGAAGAAAGGAAATTTTGCAGACGTGCGCAGGAGGGTGCACCCTACGACCCCAAATCAAAATGACGGCCTCTACGCATCACCAAATTCCCATGGGGGCCCGCGAACCGCATGGTGACGTCATCACCTCAACCTGCAAGCTAAATATCAAAACGATCTGAGCGCCTCACGGTGAACACTGGAGCAACCAAAAAAATTTCACCATGCAGGAGACATGTCTGGCAACCTTCCCCACCCCCCTTTTCCTATACCTATCTTTATCTGCTTTCCCGCCAAAAATTCCGAAACTTGAAATTTCGTGAAAAAATGGAAACATTGGAAAATGGCGGCCAAAATGAAACCGGTGGAAATCCAAAATATCGATAATTCTGTAGGCCCGTCCACGGTATGTGAAGTCCACCTACAGTGGTTTTCCCGAGACACGTAGAACAGGGCGCTGGAGTCGCGCAAATGTCCGAAAGTGTGAATTTTCACGTGAGAAAAATCCGCCATTTTGAAACAGTTACACAGGCTAAACGGTTCGAAATTTCTAAATATAACCTTCAAATGGAACGATCGGAATACCTCGGTAGCTAATCGCCCGCAACGACTTGTACCCAAAATGCACCGGTTTTGAGTTTAATCGAACGTACGAATCGATGTTTCAGTTTTTCGGATATGCACGTTCCCATCACAGACGATCGCTGTGCAGCGTACGGAGCTCCAACGAGTATCCCGATTTTTGTGCGTGGACAACATCCAACCTGCTTTGAGAAACCATGAAGAAATCCAACTTTGCTCTCGAAACGGATACGTTAAAAAATTAAAAATGGCTGAAATTTCGATGCGCCCTGGGGGCCAGGGGGGCGCCCCCGACCAAAAATTTCCTCATTTCCCCGAAACTTTCAAACACTGCGAAAAAAATGGCTATCTCAGTTTTTTCGTAAATAGCACCCTTCACGCTACTGTTGTACGCCACCCGTGGACGCTGTGACGTCAGTCGTATATGCGAGAAACAACGCAATTTTCACCGTTTTTGCATAGCTACGTTTGATGTTGAACTGCACGCAAACTACTAAAGCTGAAGTACCGAAATTTTTGCACGCGCAAGCACCAAACTGCAGAGAACAACATCCAACTAAAATGGTGCTTTCGTGCCCCACCCCCTCCCAATGCAACACCCGCAAAGGACATTGTGACGTCATCGGCCGAACCTGCACTAGCTGCATGTGAAACTACCTCAGCGCCACACCGTGGACACTGGAGGTACCAAATAAATTTCTGTATGCAGGAGACATTTACCAAATGACGTCAAGTTAGTCGCCGAACAATAGCATCCAGCCCTTTCTCGCCAAAAAATTTGCAAACTGAAAAATTTTCCATACTTATTAAAAAATACCAAAAATCACTTTATTTGTAAATTGAAAATGGCCGCCACTCAATGCACCCACACAAAGCAAATACGGCATAGGTAAATAGGTCCAACCCTCGCTCGTACACCAAATACAACATCATACCTTCATGTCGCATATGCATTGCTCTGCGGGAAAAGGAAGCAACAATGTACGTAAATTGGGCACCAAAAAATCGGTCTGCACGTACTCTTTCAAACCGTCATCAGCGCCACCTGGTGTACGGTAGAGCAACTAAAAAAAATGAGCTTGTAGAGGACATCCTCACCAAAACGGCGGACCCACTTGTTGATATACTTTCCTCTCACGGTTTGCCCTGTAGAAATTCGCAAAAGTCGAAAATCGCGACTTCTTTTCTACCTTGAGAATTGTACCAAAAATTTCATCCAAAATGGCGTCCACGTTAGGAGGCACGAAGAGTTGCTCTTTGCGTCAGTAGAAAGGTACTTTCTTAGTGACATAGGAAATCAGAGCGAAATATTCTCACCAACAAAAATTGCGGCCCCGCAGACCCCCAAATGTCCAAAAGTGATACTTTTCACGGATCGAAAATCCACCATTTTCAAACATTTCAACACGGGAAACTGTTGGAAATTTCGAAATATAACCCTCAAATGGAACGACGAAACTACCTCTGTGACTAATCGCCCGCAACAAATTTTCCTCAAAATGCACCGGTTTTGAGTTTATTCGAACCGACGATTTCATGTTTCATTGTTTACTTTGTGCAAGGCTCAATAACTCGAGAACTGGCAACACTGATATTTTGAAACTGGCAGGCGCCGACACCCCTCCCGGAATCCTATCGACGGAATATGTCAGTAGTGCAAAAATCGCAACTTTCGGGGGCACTGCCCCCAAACGAAAAATCGCCATGTTCCGTACGGGCAACTTCGGTCCTCCCGTGACGTCACGCCATGCACGCGATGCGTGCGCCACCTATGCTGGCCTCGAGTCGGTACCTTCCCCTGAAGGGCACGCTGGCCGGAATTTGCCTCCGCGGCCTCCGGGCCGCTCCGGTACACAACAAACACACCTCTGCAAAGGGGTACCGGAAACCAAGATGGCGACCTGGAGGCCACCCTGCGAGTGGGGCCGACGTCGGACCACGTGCGCTGGCCTCGGACGGACGTCACCTGAAAAAGGAAACAGACTCGAAATCGCTACCTCTACAAATGCGGCCGCCATGTTGGTTTTTTGAGTTTTCCAAAATGGCGCCCTGGAGGCTGCGGATGGCTCTTTTTCGTCAACTTTTTCAAACTGCTCCATAGGGACGCGACAACCGGAGAGCATCACGTGGTTTTCCGCCATCCTCGACACCCGATTGGTCCTCCACGGGTACGGACGTGTTGGGCCCCCTGGAGCCCCATGTGTTTGGGTGCCCCGGACTTGCTCCAGCGTGAGGCTTCGGGCCCCATGGGGTAACGCGGCCTTGCACCGCTTTTTGTCCCCCAAAGTACAGGATTGCAGAAAAGTCGAAAAAACCTCGAAAAGTTAGCACCCCTTCAAAATCCAAGATGGCCGCCGTTTCGAAAAATCGAGATAGCCGGTCGAAAGGGGACCGTCGACACTGTTCGGAACCACAATCCGTGAACCTTCCCTCAGAACGATGCCCGAGATGGAAGTTTCCAAAAATGGGGTCCGCGACGAATTTTCGGACCCTCCTGGAGGTCACCCTGTGGGCCCCTGGGCCCCACGCTCTTTCCCGCGCATAGGGAACCCTAGGTGGGCTACCTCGTGGTACCGGTCCCGATCCGGTCAGGTTGCCGGTTCGTGGCGCCACCTATCTTCCCTTTCCATTTCGGAGGCGCGCACGTACCGGATTAGGCGCCTCCGGCGCCCACTTAGGGCCGCCATCTTGAAATTTCGAAACGCGCGTTTCGTAGGCCTTGCATGGGCCTTGACCGCCGACAATGCCCGGCTTCGCCGGGGAAAGACACTTGGCCTCGAGAGGGGCTTGAATGGCTTTCAGGTGACGTGACTTGCAAAATTCGAAAATGCCAATTTCAAGATGGCGCCGTTTCCTTAGTTTCGGTCGGTCAAGGAAAACAAAAAATACCACGTGGTAGCCCGGAACCTCCTCTTTCCGAAAGTGCAAGGTTAAAATGTGAAATTTTTTACGGTTCCGCCGTCAAAAATTCCAGAATGGACCCATGTTTTCGGTACCCAACTTCGCTTGAAAAGTGCACTTTTTCGGACATTTCGGGACCCTGCGGGGGGGGCCCCTGGGCCGATCCGGTTCAAATTCGAAATTTTCCATTTTTTCGAGGTCCCCTTTCGAACGACGCAAATTTTTCGAAAATCGGTCGGCGCGTTTCCGAAATCCACTCTCGAAAGGCCACTTTTTGGGGGGGCCGTAGCTCCCTTAATATGCGAGATACGGCCTTGAAAATTTTTCCCAATGTTTTGTGGCAAGGTTCGAACTTTCCGAAAATGGCCTCAATTTTGATCCATGACACCCGGCCAAGGCTAGAAAAATTCCCGAAAAGGTCCAATCTTCGGAGGGTCAGTTTCCGGGGGGGGACCCCCCGGACCCCCCCTAATTTCCTTCCATTTTCAAGTTACCCGGGAACGAAAAAAATGGCTATCTTGGATTTCCGATGGTCGGCCATCTTGAATCGACTCTTGTACTCCATTAATATAATATATAATAACCAGATATTATAGTTGTTGCAGGTCTGCAACAATTTTTAAAATTAAAATTGTCTTTATTGACATTTATTTGTATTGCTTTATCTTGCATAAGCAATATTTTATATAATTTATTTGGCGTTGTGCATTGTAAATGCATTGCAGTTGTCTTGAGAGAGATTTATTCATTCAGATTTAGTGATGGCAATTTCAGCTCATAAACCAATCATGCCTGTTGCAGGTGTGCACAGATGTAGTGTTTTAACTTTTATAAGAGAACATTTATTCGTAATCATTTGAATTGCGTAAGGTACATTTGATTTGATTATCTTCGGTTTGCGTTGTGCATTGCAGATCATTTGCAGTCATCGCGAGATTTTTATTCCTTCAGATTCAGTGATGGCAGTTTCAGCCCATTGGACAATCAGTGTTCAAAGTCATGTCCCATTCTCGAGAAATGTGTAGTAGTTTATATTTGTTATTTCATGGTAATGCGTTTTACGTGATGAGAGTTTCGCAGCATCTGTACGCATGAATGTTTCTAAATTTAAACTTTATAATTCTTGTACACACACCTTTATTTGTAATTAACGTAATTATTTACATCCTTATTGTTTTCCAAACAAATTGATATCGCGTTGTGCATCGAAGATCATTCGCAGTCGTTCAATACAAATGACGTTTGCATATTTTTCTCCTTTCCCATCACGTGTTGGCAGCTTCAGCCCATGACGCAAAATAGTGTGCAAAGTCGTCTACAAATATACGTTAAGAGATTAAATGAACGTAGGGTCAGAAAAGGACACTGCATATTTTTTTTGTTACAACATGGATTTAGATATGGAATATTTACAATTCATTTCAAACTTTCTGTCTTGCAGATTATCACCAACAAAATTCCATGCGTGCACAAAAGTATATAGGAATGTTAAAGTTTCACATCCACGACTTTGGAGTTGACAGGTTGAAGTGAACTTACGACCACGTTAGTTTAGTAGCATGTGTGCCGATGGATATTTGTAAACCGCGAATTTTCGTGGGTGATTTCAGAATTTCATTTTTCTTCAATGGAAGTCGCTTCTCACCTTTACTCACCTAACAGAACGTAACATAACCTTGCCGTGAAAGGTTCTTGGAGCTATCCGTGTATTTTTCTAATTTTTAAAAACGAAATTAACTATGGTGCCTAACGTAACTCAACCTAACCTAACCTTTCCGTGAATTGTTCATGGGGCTATGAGTGCATTTTACTAATTTTTAAAAACGAATTTCAGTATGTTGCCTAACCTAACTCAACCTAACCTAACCTTTCCGTGAATTGTTCGTGGGGCTATGAGTGCATTTTACTAATTTTTAAAAACGAATTTCACTATGTTGCCTAACCTAACTCAACCTAACCTAGCCTTGCCGTGAAAGGTTCGTGGGGCTATCCGTGCTTTTTTCTAATTTTTAAAAACGAATCTAACTATTTTACCTAACCTAACTCAACCTAACCTGACCTTGCCGTGAATAGGTCGTGGGGTTATTCGTGGATTTTACTAATTTTATAAACGAATTTAACTATGTTGGTTAACCTAACTCAACCTAACCTAACTTTTCCTTGAATGGTTAGTGGGCTATCCGTGCATTTTCCTAATTTTTAAAAACGAATTTATCTATGTTGCCTAACCTAAGTCAACCTAACCTAACCTTGTCTTGGATGGTTCGTGGGACTATATGTGCTTTTTTTGTAATTTTATAAACGAATTTAACTGTTACGTAACCTAACTCAACCTAACCTAACCTTGTCGTGAATGATTCGTGGGGATATCCTTGCATTTTTCTAATTTTAAAAAAACGAATTTAACTATGTTGCCTAACCTAACTCAACCTAACCTAACCTTGTCGTGCATGGTTCGTGGGGCTATCCGTGTTTTTTTCTAATTTTATAAACTAATTTAACTATGTTGCCTAACCTAACTCAACCTAACCTAACCTTGCCGTGAATGGTTCGTGGGGCTATCCGTGCATTTTTCTAAATTTTAAAAACGAATTTCACTATGTTGCCTAACCTAACTCAACCTAACCTAACCTTTTCGTGAATGGTTCGTGGGCCTATGCGTGCTTTTTTCTCATTTTATAAACGAATTTAACTATGTTGCCTAACCTAACCTAACCTAACCTTTCCGTGAATGGTTCGTGGGGCTATCAGTGCATTTTTCTAATTTTATAAACGAATTTAACTATGTTGCTTAACCTAACTCAACCTAACCTAACCTTGTCGTGAATGGTTCGTGGGCCTATCCGTGCATTCATTTCTAATTTTATAAACGAATTTAACTATGTTGCTTAACCTAACTCAACCTAACCTAACCTTGCCGTGAATGGTTAGTGGGCTATCCGTGCATTTTCATAATTTTTAAAAAAGAATTTAACTATGTTGCCTAACCTAACTCAACCTAACCTAACCTTGTCGTGGATGGTTCGTGGGGCTATCCGTGTTTTTTCTAATTTTATAAACTAATTTAACTATGTTGCCTAACCTAACTCAACCTAACCTAACCTTGTCGTGAATGGTTCGTGGGGCTATCCGTGCTTTTTTCTAATTTTATAAACGAATTTAACTATGTAGCCTAACCTAACTCAACCTAACCTAACCTTGTCGTGAATGGTTCGTGGCCCTACCGGAGCTTTTTTCTAATTTTTTAAAACGAATTTAACTATGTTGCCTAACCTAACTCAACCTAACCTAACCTTGTCGTGAATGGTTCGTGGGGCTATACGTGCTTTTTTCTAATTTTTAAAAACGAATTTAACTATGTTGCCTAACCTAACTCAACCTAACCTAACCTTGTCGTGAATGGTTCGTGGGGCTATCCGTGCATTTTTCTAATTTTATATACGAATTTAACTATGTTGCCTAACCTAACTCAACCTAACCTAACCTTGTCGTGAATGGTTCGTGGGCCTACCGGGGTCTTTTTTCTAATTTTTTAAAACGAATTTAACTATGTTCCCTAACCTAACTCAACCTAACCTAACCTTGTCGTGAATGGTTCGTGAGGCTAGCTATTAATTATTTTCTAATTTTAAGAAACTATTTTCACTATGCTTGCCTAACCTAACTGAACCTAACCTAACCTCCCGTGAATGGTTCGTGGTGCTAACTATTAATTTTTTTCTAATTTTAAGAAACTATTTTCACTATGCTTGCCTAACCTAACTGAACCTAACCTAACCTTGAAGTGAATGGTTCGTAGGGCTAACTATTATTTTTTTCCTAATTGTAAGAAACTATTTTCACTATGCTTGCCTAACCTAACTCAACCTAACCTAACCTTGAAGTGAATGGTTCGTGGGGCTAACAATTAATTTTTTTCTAATTTTAAGAAACTTTTTTGACTATGCTTGCTTAAGGTAACTGAACCTAACCTAAGCTTGAAGTGAATGGTTCGTGGGGCTAACTATTAATTTTTTTCTAATTTTGAGAAACTATTTTCACTATGCTTGCCTAATCTAACTCAACCTAACCTAACCTTGCCGTGAATGGTTCCTGGGGCTATCCGTGCATTTTTCTAATTTTCTAAACGAATTTAACTATGTTGCCCAACCTAACTCAACCTAACCTAACCTTGTCGTGAATGGTTCGTGTGCCTATCCGTGCTTTTTTCTAATTTTATACACGAATTTCACTATGTTGCCCTACCTAACTCAACCTAACCTAACCTTCCCGTGAATGGTTTGTGGGGCTATCCGTGCTTTTTTAACTTTATAAACGAATTTAACTATGTTGCCTAACCTAACTCAACCTAACCTAACCTTGTCTTGGATGGTTCGTGAGGCTATCCGTGCTTTTTTGTAATTTTAAAAAAGAATTTAACTATGTTACCTAACCTAACTCAACCTAACCTAACCTTGTCGTAAATGATTCGTGGGGCTATCCGTGCATTTTTCTAATTTAAAAAAAACGAATTTAACTATGTTGCCTAACCTAACTCAACCTAACCTAACCTTTTCGTGCATGGTTCGTGGGGCTATCCGTGTTTTTTCTAATTTTATAAACTAATTTAACTATGTTGCCTAACCTAACTCAACCTAACCTAACCTTGTCGTGAATGGTTCGTGGCCCTACAGGGGCTTTTTTCTAATTTTTTAAAACGAATTAAACTATGTTGCCTAACCTAACTCAACCTAACCTAACCTTGTCGTGGATGGTTCGTGGGGCTATCCGTGTTTTTTCTAATTTTATAAACTAATTTAACTATGTTGCCTAACCTAACTCAACCTAACCTAACCTTGTCGTGAATGGTTCGTGGGGCTATCCGTGCTTTTTTCTAATTTTATAAACTAATTTAACTATGTTGCCTAACCTAACTCAACCTAACCTAATCCTGTCGTGAATGGTTCGTGGGGCTATCCGAGGATTTCTTCTAGTTTTAAAAACGAATTTAACTATGTAGCCTAACCTAACTCAACCTAACCTAACCTTGTCGTGAATGGTACGTGGGGCTATCCGTGAATTTTACTATTTTTTTAACGAATTTAACTATGTTGCCTAACCTAACTCAACCTAACCTAACCTTCTCGTGAATGGTTCGTGGGGCTATCCTTGCTTTTTTCTAATTTTAAAACACGAATTTAACTATGTTGCCTAACCTAACTCAACCTAACCTAACCTTGCCACTATTGGTTCGTGGAGCTATCCGTGCATTTTTTCTAATTTTTATAAACGAATTTAACTATGTTGCCTAACCTAACTGAACCTAACCTAACCTTGTCCTGAATGGTTCGTGGGGCTATCCGTGCTTTTTTCTAATTTTTATAAACGAATTTAACTATGTTGCCTAACCTAACTCAACCTAACCTAATCCTGTCGTGAATGGTTCGTGGGGCTATCCGAGGATTTCTTCTAGTTTTAAAAACGAATTTAACTATGTAGCCTAACCTAACTCAACCTAACCTAACCTTGTCGTGAATGGTACGTGGGGCTATCCGTGAATTTTACTATTTTTTTAACGAATTTAACTATGTTGCCTAACCTAACTCAACCTAACCTAACCTTCCCGTGAATGGTTCGTGGGGCTATCCTTGCTTTTTTCTAATTTTATAAACCAATTTAACTATGTTGCCTAACCTAACTCAACCTAACCTAACTTTGCCGTGAATGGTTCGTGGGGCTATCCGTGCATTTTTCTAATTTTAAAAAAACGAATTTAACTATGTTGCCTAAACTAAACGTTGCCGTGAATGGTTCGTGGGACTATCCTTGCATTTTCGTAATTTTTATAAACCAATTTAACTATGTTGCCTAACCTAACTCAACCTAACCTAACTTTGCCGTGAATGGTTCGTGCGGCTATCCGAGTTTTACCTGATTTTATAAAGGAATTTTAGTATGTTGCCTAACCTAACTCAACCTAACCTAACCTTGCCGTGAATGGTTCGTGGGGCTATCCGTGCATTCCTTTAAAATTTTATAAACGAATTTAACTATGTTGCGCAACCTAACTGAACCTAACCTAACCTTGTCGCGAATGGTTCGTGGGGCTATCCGTGCTTTTTCTAATTTTGTAAACGAATTTAACTATGTTACCTAACCGAACTCAACCTAACCTAACCTTGCCGTGAATGGTTCGTGGGACTATCCGTGCATTCCTTTCTAATTTTATAAACGAATTTAACTATGTTGCCTAACCTAACTCAACCTAACCTAACCTTGTCGTGAATGGCTCGTGGGGCTATCCGTGCATTTTTCTAATTTTATATACGAATTTAACTATGTTGCGTAACCTAACTCAACCTAACCTAACCTTGTCGCGAATGGTTCGTGGGGCTAGCTATTAATTATTTTCTAATTTTAAGAAACTATTTTCACTATGCTTGCCTAACCTAACTGAACCTAACCTAACCTTGAAGTGAATGGTTCGTGGGGCTAGCTATTAATTATTTTCTAATTTTAAGAAACTATTTTCACTATGCTTGCCTAACCTAACTGAACCTAACCTAACCTCCCGTGAATGGTTCGTGGGGCTAACTATTAATTTTTTTCTAATTTTAAGAAACTATTTTCACTATGCTTGCCTAACCTAACTGAACCTAACCTAACCTTGAAGTGAATGGTTCGTGGGGCTAACTATTAATTTTTTCCTAATTGTAAGAAACTATTTTCACTATGCTTGCCTAACCTAACTCAACCTAACCTAACCTTGAAGTGAATGGTTCGTGGGGCTAACAATTAATTTTTTTCTAATTTTAAGAAACTATTTTCACTATGCTTGCCTAACCTAACTGAACCTAACCTAACTTCCCGTGAATGGTTCGTGGGGCTAACTATTAATTTTTTTCTAATTTTAAGAAACTATTTTCACTGTGTTAGCCTAAAGTAACTCAACCTAACCTAACCTTCCCGTGAATGGTTAGTGTGGCTAACTATTAATTTTTCTCTAATTTTAAGAAACTATTTTCACTATGCCTGCCTAACATAACTGAACCTAACTTAACCTTGAAGTGAATGGTTCGTGGGGCTAGCTATTAATTTTTTTCTAATTTCAAGAAACTATTTTCACTATGCTTGCCTAAACTAACTGAACCTAACCTAACCTTGAAGTGAATGGCTCGTGGGGCTAACTATTAATTTTTTCTATTTTTAAGAAACTTTTTTCACTATGCTTGCCTAAGGTAACTGAACCTAACCTAAGCTTGAAGTGAATGGTTCGTGGGGCTAGCTATTAATTTTTTTCTAATTTTAAGAAACTATTTTCACTATGCTTGCCTAATCTAACTCAACCTAACCTAACCTTGCCGTGAATGGTTCGTGGAGATATCCGTGCTTTTTTCTAATTTTTATAAACGAATTTAACTATGTTGCCTAACCTAACTCAACCTAACCTAACCTTGTCGTGAATGGCTCGTGGGGCTATCCGTGCATTTTTCTAATTTTATATACGAATTTAACTATGTTGCGTAACCTAACTCAACCTAACCTAACCTTGTCGCGAATGGTTCGTGGGGCTAGCTATTAATTATTTTCTAATTTTAAGAAACTATTTTCACTATGCTTGCCTAACCTAACTGAACCTAACCTAACCTTGAAGTGAATGGTTCGTGGGGCTAGCTATTAATTATTTTCTAATTTTAAGAAACTATTTTCACTATGCTTGCCTAACCTAACTGAACCTAACCTAACCTCCCGTGAATGGTTCGTGGGGCTAACTATTAATTTTTTTCTAATTTTAAGAAACTATTTTCACTATGCTTGCCTAACCTAACTGAACCTAACCTAACCTTGAAGTGAATGGTTCGTGGGGCTAACTATTAATTTTTTCCTAATTGTAAGAAACTATTTTCACTATGCTTGCCTAACCTAACTCAACCTAACCTAACCTTGAAGTGAATGGTTCGTGGGGCTAACAATTAATTTTTTTCTAATTTTAAGAAACTATTTTCACTATGCTTGCCTAACCTAACTGAACCTAACCTAACTTCCCGTGAATGGTTCGTGGGGCTAACTATTAATTTTTTTCTAATTTTAAGAAACTATTTTCACTGTGTTAGCCTAAAGTAACTCAACCTAACCTAACCTTCCCGTGAATGGTTAGTGTGGCTAACTATTAATTTTTCTCTAATTTTAAGAAACTATTTTCACTATGCCTGCCTAACATAACTGAACCTAACTTAACCTTGAAGTGAATGGTTCGTGGGGCTAGCTATTAATTTTTTTCTAATTTCAAGAAACTATTTTCACTATGCTTGCCTAAACTAACTGAACCTAACCTAACCTTGAAGTGAATGGCTCGTGGGGCTAACTATTAATTTTTTCTATTTTTAAGAAACTTTTTTCACTATGCTTGCCTAAGGTAACTGAACCTAACCTAAGCTTGAAGTGAATGGTTCGTGGGGCTAGCTATTAATTTTTTTCTAATTTTAAGAAACTATTTTCACTATGCTTGCCTAATCTAACTCAACCTAACCTAACCTTGCCGTGAATGGTTCGTGGAGCTATCCGTGCTTTTTTCTAATTTTTATAAACGAATTTAACTATGTTGCCTAACCTAACTCAACCTAACCTAACCTTGTCGTGAATGGTTCGTGGGGCTATCCGAGGATTTCTTCTAGTTTTAAAAACGAATTTAACTATGTAGCCTAACCTAACTCAACCTAACCTAACCTTGTCGTGAATGGTACGTGGGGCTATCCGTGAATTTTACTATTTTTTTAACGAATTTAACTATGTTGCCTAACCTAACTCAACCTAACCTAACCTTCTCGTGAATGGTTCGTGGGGCTATCCTTGCTTTTTTCTAATTTTAAAACACGAATTTAACTATGTTGCCTAACCTAACTCAACCTAACCTAACCTTGCCACTATTGGTTCGTGGAGCTATCCGTGCATTTTTTCTAATTTTTATAAACGAATTTAACTATGTTGCCTAACCTAACTGAACCTAACCTAACCTTGTCCTGAATGGTTCGTGGGGCTATCCGTGCTTTTTTCTAATTTTTATAAACGAATTTAACTATGTTGCCTAACCTAACTCAACCTAACCTAATCCTGTCGTGAATGGTTCGTGGGGCTATCCGAGGATTTCTTCTAGTTTTAAAAACGAATTTAACTATGTAGCCTAACCTAACTCAACCTAACCTAACCTTGTCGTGAATGGTACGTGGGGCTATCCGTGAATTTTACTATTTTTTTAACGAATTTAACTATGTTGCCTAACCTAACTCAACCTAACCTAACCTTCCCGTGAATGGTTCGTGGGGCTATCCTTGCTTTTTTCTAATTTTATAAACCAATTTAACTATGTTGCCTAACCTAACTCAACCTAACCTAACTTTGCCGTGAATGGTTCGTGGGGCTATCCGTGCATTTTTCTAATTTTAAAAAAACGAATTTAACTATGTTGCCTAAACTAAACGTTGCCGTGAATGGTTCGTGGGACTATCCTTGCATTTTCGTAATTTTTATAAACCAATTTAACTATGTTGCCTAACCTAACTCAACCTAACCTAACTTTGCCGTGAATGGTTCGTGCGGCTATCCGAGTTTTACCTGATTTTATAAAGGAATTTTAGTATGTTGCCTAACCTAACTCAACCTAACCTAACCTTGCCGTGAATGGTTCGTGGGGCTATCCGTGCATTCCTTTAAAATTTTATAAACGAATTTAACTATGTTGCGCAACCTAACTGAACCTAACCTAACCTTGTCGCGAATGGTTCGTGGGGCTATCCGTGCTTTTTCTAATTTTGTAAACGAATTTAACTATGTTACCTAACCGAACTCAACCTAACCTAACCTTGCCGTGAATGGTTCGTGGGACTATCCGTGCATTCCTTTCTAATTTTATAAACGAATTTAACTATGTTGCCTAACCTAACTCAACCTAACCTAACCTTGTCGTGAATGGCTCGTGGGGCTATCCGTGCATTTTTCTAATTTTATATACGAATTTAACTATGTTGCGTAACCTAACTCAACCTAACCTAACCTTGTCGCGAATGGTTCGTGGGGCTAGCTATTAATTATTTTCTAATTTTAAGAAACTATTTTCACTATGCTTGCCTAACCTAACTGAACCTAACCTAACCTTGAAGTGAATGGTTCGTGGG
The DNA here is from genome assembly GCF_977018435.1 of Lepisma saccharinum. Classification (NCBI taxonomy): domain Eukaryota; kingdom Metazoa; phylum Arthropoda; class Insecta; order Zygentoma; family Lepismatidae; genus Lepisma; species Lepisma saccharinum. Next base: position 29,546,210 of record NC_139244.1, read on the forward strand.
GCTAGCTATTAATTATTTTCTAATTTTAAGAAACTATTTTCACTATGCTTGCCTAACCTAACTGAACCTAACCTAACCTCCCGTGAATGGTTCGTGGGGCTAACTATTAATTTTTTTCTAATTTTAAGAAACTATTTTCACTATGCTTGCCTAACCTAACTGAACCTAACCTAACCTTGAAGTGAATGGTTCGTGGGGCTAACTATTAATTTTTTCCTAATTGTAAGAAACTATTTTCACTATGCTTGCCTAACCTAACTCAACCTAACCTAACCTTGAAGTGAATGGTTCGTGGGGCTAACAATTAATTTTTTTCTAATTTTAAGAAACTATTTTCACTATGCTTGCCTAACCTAACTGAACCTAACCTAACTTCCCGTGAATGGTTCGTGGGGCTAACTATTAATTTTTTTCTAATTTTAAGAAACTATTTTCACTGTGTTAGCCTAAAGTAACTCAACCTAACCTAACCTTCCCGTGAATGGTTAGTGTGGCTAACTATTAATTTTTCTCTAATTTTAAGAAACTGTTTTCACTATGCCTGCCTAACATAACTGAACCTAACTTAACCTTGAAGTGAATGGTTCGTGGGGCTAGCTATTAATTTTTTTCTAATTTCAAGAAACTATTTTCACTATGCTTGCCTAAACTAACTGAACCTAACCTAACCTTGAAGTGAATGGCTCGTGGGGCTAACTATTAATTTTTTCTATTTTTAAGAAACTTTTTTCACTATGCTTGCCTAAGGTAACTGAACCTAACCTAAGCTTGAAGTGAATGGTTCGTGGGGCTAGCTATTAATTTTTTTCTAATTTTAAGAAACTATTTTCACTATGCTTGCCTAATCTAACTCAACCTAACCTAACCTTGCCGTGAATGGTTCGTGGAGCTATCCGTGCTTTTTTCTAATTTTTATAAACGAATTTAACTATGTTGCCTAACCTAACTCAACCTAACCTAACCTTGTCGTGAATGGTTCGTGGGGCTATCCGAGGATTTCTTCTAGTCTTAAAAAAGAATTTAACTATGTAGCCTAACCTAACTCAACCTAACCTAACCTTGTCGTGAATGGTACGTGGGGCTATCCGTGAATTTTACTATTTTTTTAACGAATTTAACTATGTTGCCTAACCTAACTCAACCTAACCTAACCTTCTCGTGAATGGTTCGTGGGGCTATCCTTGCTTTTTTCTAATTTTAAAACACGAATTTAACTATGTTGCCTAACCTAACTCAACCTAACCTATCCTTGCCACTATTGGTTCGTGGAGCTATCCGTGCATTTTTTCTAATTTTTATAAACGAATTTAACTATGTTGCCTAACCTAACTGAACCTAACCTAACCTTGTCCTGAATGGTTCGTGGGGCTATCCGTGCTTTTTTCTAATTTTTATAAACGAATTTAACTATGTTGCCTAACCTAACTCAACCTAACCTAATCCTGTCGTGAATGGTTCGTGGGGCTATCCGAGGATTTCTTCTAGTTTTAAAAACGAATTTAACTATGTAGCCTAACCTAACTCAACCTAACCTAACCTTGTCGTGAATGGTACGTGGGGCTATCCGTGAATTTTACTATTTTTTTAACGAATTTAACTATGTTGCCTAACCTAACTCAACCTAACCTAACCTTCCCGTGAATGGTTCGTGGGGCTATCCTTGCTTTTTTCTAATTTTATAAACCAATTTATCTATGTTGCCTAACCTAACTCAACCTAACCTAACTTTGCCGTGAATGGTTCGTGGGGCTATCCGTGCATTTTTCTAATTTTAAAAAAACGAATTTAACTATGTTGCCTAAACTAAACGTTGCCGTGAATGGTTCGTGGGACTATCCTTGCATTTTCGTAATTTTTATAAACCAATTTAACTATGTTGCCTAACCTAACTCAACCTAACCTAACTTTGCCGTGAATGGTTCGTGCGGCTATCCGAGTTTTACCTGATTTTATAAAGGAATTTTAGTATGTTGCCTAACCTAACTCAACCTAACCTAACCTTGCCGTGAATGGTTCGTGGGGCTATCCGTGCATTCCTTTAAAATTTTATAAACGAATTTAACTATGTTGCGCAACCTAACTGAACCTAACCTAACCTTGTCGCGAATGGTTCGTGGGGCTATCCGTGATTTTTCTAATTTTGTAAACGAATTTAACTATGTTACCTAACCGAACTCAACCTAACCTAACCTTGCCGTGAATGGTTCGTGGGGCTATCCGTGCATTTTACTAATTTTTAAAAACGAATTTAACTATGTTGCCTAACCTAACTCAACCTAACCTAACCTTGTCGTGAATGGCTCGTGGGGCTATCCGTGCATTTTTCTAATTTTGTAAACGAATTTAACTATGTTGCCTAACCTAACTCAACCTAACCTAAACTTGCCGTGAATGGTTCGTGGGCCTACCGGGGCTTTATTCTAATTTTTATAAACGAATTTAACTATGTTGCCTAACCTAACTCAACCTAACCTAACCTTGCCATGAATGGTTCGTGGGGCTATTCGTGCTTTATTCTAATTTTATAAACGAATTTAACTATGTTGCCTAACCTAACTCAACCTAACCTAACCTTGTCGTAAATGGTTCGTGGCCCTACCGGAGCTTTTTTATAATTTTTTAAAACGAATTTAACTATGTTGCCTAACCTAACTCAACCTAACCTAACCTTGTCGTGAATGGTTCGTGTGGCTATACGTGCTTTTTTCTAATTTATAAAAACGAATTTAACTATGTTGCCTAAACTAACTCAACCTAACCTAACCTTGTCGTGAATGGTTCGTGGGGCTATCCGTGCATTTTTCTAATTTTATATACGAATTTAACTATGTTGCCTAACCTAACTCAACCTAACCTAACCTTGTCGTGAATGGTTCGTTGGCCTACCGGGGCTTTTTTCTAATTTTTATAAACGAATTTAACTATGTTGCCTAACCTAATTCAACCTAACCTAACCTTGCCATGAATGGTTCGTGGGGCTATCCGTGCTTTTTTCTAATTTTTATGAACGAATTTAACTATGTTGCCTAACCTAACTCAACCTAACCTAACCTTGTCGTGAATGGTTCGTGGGGCTATCCGAGGATTTCTTCTAGTTTTAAAAACGAATTTAACTATGTAGCCTAACCTAACTCAACCTAACCTAACCTTGTCGTGAATGGTACGTGGGGCTATCCGTGAATTTTACTATTTTTTTAACGAATTTAACTATGTTGCCTAACCTAACTCAACCTAACCTAACCTTCCCGTGAATGGTTCGTGGGGCTATCCTTGCTTTTTTCTATTTTTATAAACGAATTTAACTATGTTGCCTAACCTAACTCAACCTCACCTAACTTTGCCGTGAATGGTTCGTGGGGCTAACCGTGAATTTTACTAATTTTTAAAACGAATTTAACTATGCTCCTTAACCTAACTCAACCTAACCTAACCTTGACGTGAATGGTTCGCGGAGCTATCCGTGCATTTTTCTACTTTTGAAAAACGAATTTAAATATGTTGCCTAACCTAACTCAACCTAACTTAACCTTGCCGTGAATGGTTCGTGGGGCTATACGTGCTTTCCTTTCTAATTTTAAAAAAACGAATTTAACTATGTTGCCTAACCTAACTCAACCTAACTTAACCTTGCAGTGAATGGTTCGTGGGACTATCCGTCCATTCATTTCTAATTTTTCAAAACGAATTTAACTATGTTGACTAATGTAACTCAATCTAATCTAACCTTGCCGTGAATGGTTCGTGGGGCAATCCGTGTTTTTTTCTAATTTTTTAAAAACGAATTGAACTATGTTGCCTAACCTAACTCAACCTAACCTAACCTTGTCGTGAATGGTTCGTGGGGCTATCCGTGCATTTTTCTAATTTTATAAACTAATTTCACTATGTTGCCTAACCTAACTCAACCTAACCTAACCTTGTCGTGAATGGTTCGTGTGGCTATACGTGCTTTTTTTCTAATTTTTAAAAACGAATTTAACTATTTTGCCTAACCTAACTAAACCTAACCTAACCTTGTCGTGAATGGTTCGTGGGGCTATCCGTGCATTTTTCTAATTTTATATACGAATTTAACTATGTTGCCTAACCTAACTCAACCTAACCTAACCTTGTCGTGAATGGTTCGTTGGCCTACCGGGGCTTTTTTCTAATTTTTATAAACGAATTTAACTATGTTGCCTAACCTAACTCAACCTAACCTAACCTTGCCATGAATGGTTCGTGGAGCTATCCGTGATTTTTTCTAATTTTTATAAACGAATTTAACTATGTTGCCTAACCTAACTCAACCTAACCTAACCTTGTAGTGAATGGTTCGTGGGGCTATCCGAGGATTTCTTCTAGTTTTAAAAACGAATTTAACTATGTAGCCTAACCTAACTCAACCTAACCTAACCTTGTCGTGAATGGTACGTGGGGCTATCCGTGAATTTTACTATTTTTTTAACGAATTTAACTATGTTGCCTAACCTAACTCAACCTAACCTAACCTTCTCGTGAATGGTTCGTGGGGCTATCCTTGCTTTTTTCTAATTTTAAAACACGAATTTAACTATGTTGCCTAACCTAACTCAACCTAACCTAACCTTGCCACTATTGGTTCGTGGAGCTATCCGTGCATTTTTTCTAATTTTTATAAACGAATTTAACTATGTTGCCTAACCTAACTCAACCTAACCTAACCTTGTCCTGAATGGTTCGTGGGGCTATCCGTGCTTTTTTCTAATTTTTATAAACGAATTTAACTATGTTGCCTAACCTAACTCAACCTAACCTAATCCTGTCGTGAATGGTTCGTGGGGCTATCCGAGGATTTCTTCTAGTTTTAAAAACGAATTTAACTATGTAGCCTAACCTAACTCAACCTAACCTAACCTTGTCGTGAATGGTACGTGGGGCTATCCGTGAATTTTACTATTTTTTTAACGAATTTAACTATGTTGCCTAACCTAACTCAACCTAACCTAACCTTCCCGTGAATGGTTCGTGGGGCTATCCTTGCTTTTTTCTAATTTTATAAACCAATTTAACTATGTTGCCTAACCTAACTCAACCTAACCTAACTTTGCCGTGAATGGTTCGTGGGGCTATCCGTGCATTTTTCTAATTTTAAAAAAACGAATTTAACTATGTTGCCTAAACTAAACGTTGCCGTGAATGGTTCGTGGGACTATCCTTGCATTTTCGTAATTTTTATAAACCAATTTAACTATGTTGCCTAACCTAACTCAACCTAACCTAACTTTGCCGTGAATGGTTCGTGCGGCTATCCGAGTTTTACCTGATTTTATAAAGGAATTTTAGTATGTTGCCTAACCTAACTCAACCTAACCTAACCTTGCCGTGAATGGTTCGTGGGGCTATCCGTGCATTCCTTTAAAATTTTATAAACGAATTTAACTATGTTGCGCAACCTAACTGAACCTAACCTAACCTTGTCGCGAATGGTTCGTGGGGCTATCCGTGCTTTTTCTAATTTTGTAAACGAATTTAACTATGTTACCTAACCGAACTCAACCTAACCTAACCTTGCCGTGAATGGTTCGTGGGACTATCCGTGCATTCCTTTCTAATTTTATAAACGAATTTAACTATGTTGCCTAACCTAACTCAACCTAACCTAACCTTGTCGTGAATGGCTCGTGGGGTATCCGTGCATTTTTCTAATTTTATATACGAATTTAACTATGTTGCGTAACCTAACTCAACCTAACCTAACCTTGTCGCGAATGGTTCGTGGGGCTAGCTATTAATTATTTTCTAATTTTAAGAAACTATTTTCACTATGCTTGCCTAACCTAACTGAACCTAACCTAACCTTGAAGTGAATGGTTCGTGGGGCTAGCTATTAATTATTTTCTAATTTTAAGAAACTATTTTCACTATGCTTGCCTAACCTAACTGAACCTAACCTAACCTCCCGTGAATGGTTCGTGGGGCTAACTATTAATTTTTTTCTAATTTTAAGAAACTATTTTCACTATGCTTGCCTAACCTAACTGAACCTAACCTAACCTTGAAGTGAATGGTTCGTGGGGCTAACTATTAATTTTTTCCTAATTGTAAGAAACTATTTTCACTATGCTTGCCTAACCTAACTCAACCTAACCTAACCTTGAAGTGAATGGTTCGTGGGGCTAACAATTAATTTTTTTCTAATTTTAAGAAACTATTTTCACTATGCTTGCCTAACCTAACTGAACCTAACCTAACTTCCCGTGAATGGTTCGTGGGGCTAACTATTAATTTTTTTCTAATTTTAAGAAACTATTTTCACTGTGTTAGCCTAAAGTAACTCAACCTAACCTAACCTTCCCGTGAATGGTTAGTGTGGCTAACTATTAATTTTTCTCTAATTTTAAGAAACTATTTTCACTATGCCTGCCTAACATAACTGAACCTAACTTAACCTTGAAGTGAATGGTTCGTGGGGCTAGCTATTAATTTTTTTCTAATTTCAAGAAACTATTTTCACTATGCTTGCCTAAACTAACTGAACCTAACCTAACCTTGAAGTGAATGGCTCGTGGGGCTAACTATTAATTTTTTCTATTTTTAAGAAACTTTTTTCACTATGCTTGCCTAAGGTAACTGAACCTAACCTAAGCTTGAAGTGAATGGTTCGTGGGGCTAGCTATTAATTTTTTTCTAATTTTAAGAAACTATTTTCACTATGCTTGCCTAATCTAACTCAACCTAACCTAACCTTGCCGTGAATGGTTCCTGGGGCTATCCGTGCATTTTTCTAATTTTCTAAACGAATTTAACTATGTTGCCCAACCTAACTCAACCTAACCTAACCTTGCCGTGAATGGTTCGTGCTAAACTGTTTTCCATCCAAAAATACCGAAATTCTAAATTTCTTAGTAAAAATAGGAAAATTTGAAAATGGCGGCCAAACTAAAAGCTGTGGAATTTGTAAATATGCATCAGTAAATAGGCCTGTCCATTGTAAGTGACGTCCACTCACCGCCATATTCTCACATCTCGGAAAGGGGGCGCTGTTGGCGTTAAAATGTCGAAGAATCCAACATTTCAGTAATCGAAAATCGGCTATTTTGAAAACACTGTAGATGCGAAACCATAACGAAATTCGATGTTTGGACTTTTGATCTCGCCTCGTACATCCTTTCCCTACATGATGTCGACGTCCATTCTTTTTACATCTCGCACTTTACTCTGAAAAGGGATTTGTGAAGGTCATGTTTCCCACTTTGGTCGTAACTTGCATTTGATTGAAATGATGGTGCGGTCTCCAACAGAGATCCAACGCGCTTCCCGATTTTCGTGCTTGGACAACTTCCAACCTGCTTTCACAATCCATGGAGAAATCCGACTTTCTTCCTATAACGTATACGGAAAAAAAAATAAAAATGGCCGAAACTTCAAACCGTCGTGGGGGCCAGGGGGCAGCCCCCCGACCAAAAATTTCGACATTTCCCCTCAAGTTTCTAACACTGCCTAAGAAATGGCTATCTCAGTTTTTTCGTACATAGGACAGTTTACGCTACTGTCTTACGCCACCCTGTGACGTCACTCCCATAAGCAACAGAAACGATGCAATTTTCAAACTTTTTGCAGTGCCTAACTAAATCACGTACTGCAACTACACTATGAAATCTGAAATTGTGAAATTTTGAAGGCGTGCGCAGGAGGGTGCACCCTAAGATCCCTGAACAAAATGGCGGACTCTAGACATCACCAATTCCCAATGGAGGCCCGCGAACCGCATGGTGACGTCATCAACTCATCCTGCACGTTACGCATGAAACCGACCTCAGCGCCTCACGGTGAACACTGGAGCAACCAAAAAAATTTAAGCATGCAGGAGACATATTGCCCAACATTCCCCACCCCACTTTCCCTATACCTATCTTCAACTGTTCTCCCGCCAAAAATTCCCAAACTCGGAATTTCGAGTAAAAATGGCAAAATTTCAAAATGGCGGCCAAACTAAAAAAAAGTGGAAAATGAAAACATGCATCAGTCAAGAGGTCTGTCCATAGTAAGTGACGTCCAATCACCGCCATTTTCCAAAAACCGAGCAAAGAGGGCGCTGTTGGCGTTAAAAGGTCGAAAATTGCAACATTGCACGCATCGAAAACCGGCCATTTTGAAAACACTGTAGATGCAAAACCGTAAAGAAATTCCAAGTTTGGACTTCTGATGACGCCTCGTACATCCTTTCACTACATGGTGGCGACGTCCATTCCGTTCGACATGGCACAGTTTACCCTGAAAAGGGATCCGTGGAAGTCACGTTTCGCACTTTCCTCGCAACTTGGATTTTCTTGAAAGTGAGATGTGGTCGCCAACAGAGCTCCAACTCCCTTCCCGATTTTTGAGCGTGCACAACTACCAACCTCCTTTAAGATTCCACGGAGAAATCCGACTTTCCTCTCATAACGGCTACGAAAAAAAATTCAAAATGGCCGAAAGTTCAAACCGTCGTGGGGGGCATGGGGTGACCCCCCGAACAAAAATTTTGAAATTTCGCCCATAGTTTCTAACATTTGATAAAAAATGGCTATCTCACTTTTTTCGTACATATCACAGATTACGCTACTGTCTTACGCCGCTGGGGGACGCTGTGACGTCACTCGTACATGCCAGGAAAAAAAGCAAATTTTCACCGTTTTTGCACAGCTGCGTTTGATATTGTACTGCACGCATACTATTAAAGCTGAAGTTCCGAAATTTTGCACGCGCAAGCACGAAACTACAGACTACAATGTCCAACCAAAATGGTGGTTTCGTGCCCCACCCCCTCCCAAAGCAAGACCCGCAAAGGACATCGTGACGTCATTTCCGGGAACTGCACTACGTACTGCAAAACGATCTGAGCGCTACAGGGCGAACCATACACAAACCAAAAAAATATCTCCGTGCAGGGGACATGTTGGGCAACATTCCGCACCCCACTTTCCCTATACCTATGTTGAACGGTTTTCCCGCCAAATATTCCAAAAGTAGGAATTTCCCGTAAAAATGACAACATTTCAAAATGGCGACCAAACTGAAAGCGTTGGAAATTGAAAATATGTATCACTCCCTAGGTCTGTTCATGCTAAGTGACGTCCAAGAAGCGACATTTTCCCAGAGCACACAAACGCGGCGCTGGTGTCGTTCAGAGGTGCAAAATTGCAACATTTCAGGCATCGAAAATCGGCCATTTTGAAAACACTGTAGATGCAAAACCGTAAGGAAATTCGAAGTTTCGACTTGTGATGACGCCTCGTACATCCTTTCACTACATCATGGCGACGTCCGTTCCGTTCTAGATGTCACACTTTATCCTGAAAAGGGATCCGTGGAGGCCATGTTCCTAATATCCTCGTAACTTCCATTTTCTTGAAAGTGTGCTGTGGTCGCTAACAGAGCTCCAACGCCTATCCCGATTTTTGTGCCTGGACAACTTCCAACCTGCTTTCAGATTCCATAGATAAATCCGACTTCCCTCTCGTAACGGCTACGGAAAAAAATTCAAAATAGCCGAAACTTCAAACTGTCGTGGGGGGCATGGGGTGACCCCCCGTTCAAAAATTTCGACATTTGCCCCCTACTTTCTAACACTGCGTAAAAAATGGCTATCTCAATTTTTTAGTAAATAGCACCCTTCACGCTACTGTTGTACGCCACCCTACGGCGCAGTGACGTCACTCGTATACGCTAGAAAGAACGCAAATTTTCACCGTTTTTGCAGAGCTCGGTTGGATGTTAAACTGCACGCAAACTATTAAAATCTGAAGTTCCGAAGTTTTGCACGCGCAAGCACGAAACTACAGACTACAATGTCCGACGAAACTGGTGGTTTAGTGCCCCGCCCCCTCCCAATCCAAGGCCCGCAAACGACATCTTGACGTCATTTCCGGGAACTGCACTACGTACGACATAACAAACTGAGCGCTACAGGGCGAATCTGGGACAAACCAAAAAAAAATATCTCCGTGCAGGGGACATGTTGGGCAACATTCCCCACCCCACTTTCCCTATACCTATCTTTATCTGCTTTCCCGCCAAAAATTCCGAAACTTGAAATTTCGTGAAAAAAAGGAAACATTGGAAAATGGCGGCCAAAATGAAACCGGTGGAAATCCAAAATATCGATAATTCTGTAGGCCCGTCCATGTTATGTCACGTACACCTACAGTGGTTTTCCCGAGACACGTAGAAGATGGCGCTTGTGTCGCGGAAATGTCCGAAAGTGCGACTTTTCACGTGACGAAAATCGTCCATTTTCAAACATTTGCACACGGGAAACGGTTCGAAATTTCGAAATATAACCTTCAAATGGAACGATCGGAATACCTCGGTAGCTAAGGGCCCGAAACGACTTTTCCCCAAAATGCACCGGTTTTCAGTTTACTCGAACCTACGATTTCATGTTTCATTGTTTCGGACATGCACGTTACCATCACAGACGATCGCTGTGCCGCGTACGGAGCTCCAACGCGTATCCCGATTTTTGTGCGTGCACAACGTCCAACCTGCTTTGAGAACCCATGGGAAAATCCGACTTTCCTGTCTAAACGGATACGTTAAAAAATTCAAAATAGTTCAAATTTCGATGCGCCCCCCGACCAAAAATTTCGACATTTCGCCCACACTTTCCAACACTGCGGAAAAAATGGCTATCTCAGTTTTTTCATACGTAACACAGATTACGCTACTGTCTTACGCCACCCGTAGACGCGGTGACGTCACTCGTATATGCGAGAAAAGAACGCAATTTTTAACCGTTTTTGCAGAGTTACGTTTGATGTTCAACTGCACCCAAACTACTAAAGCTGAAGTTTCAAAATTTTGCACGCGTAAGCACCAAACTGCAGAGAACAACGTGCAACTAAAATGGTGCTTTCGACGCATTACCGAATTCCAATTGGGGCCCGCGAACCGCATGGTGACGTCATCACCTCAACCTGCAAGGTAAATATCAAAACGATCTGAGCGCCTCACGGTCAACACTGCAGCAACCAAAAAAAATTCACCATGCAGGAGACATGTCGGGCAACCTTCCCCACCCCCCTTTCCCTATACCTATCTTTATCTGCTTTCCCGCCAAAAATTCCGAAACTTGAAATTTCGTGAAAAATTGAAACATTGCAAAATGGCGGCCAAAATGAAACCGGTGGAAATCCAAAGTATAGATAATTCTGTAGGCCCGTCCACGATATGTGACGTCCACCTACAGTGGTTTTCCCGAGACACGTAGAAGAGGGCGCTGGAGTCGCGCAAAGCTCCGAAAGTGTGACTTTTCACGTGAGAAAAATCCGCCATTTTGAAACAGTTACACAGGCTAAACGGTTCGAAATTTCGAAATATAACCTTCAAATGGAACGATCGGAATACCTCGGTAGCTAATCGCCCGCAACAACTTGTACCCAAAATGCAACGGTTTTGAGTTTACTCGAACGTACGAATCGATGTTTCAGTTTTTCGGATACGCACGTTCCCATCACAGACGATCGCCGTGCCGCGTACGGAGCTCCAACGAGTATCCCGATTTTTGTGCTTGGACAACGTCCAACCTGCTTTGAGAACCCATGGGAAAATCCGACTTTCCTGTCTAAACGGATACGTTAAAAAATTCAAAATGGTTGAAATTTCGATGCGCCCTGGGGGGCAGGGGGGCGCCCCCCGACCAAAAATTTCGACATTTCGCCCACACTTTCCAACACTACGGAAAAAATGGCTATCTCAGTTTTTTCGTACATAGCACAGATTTCGCTACTGTCTTACGCCACCGTAGGACGCTGTGACGTCACTCATATATGCGAGAAAGAACTGAATTTTCTCCATTTTTTGCAAAGTTACGTTTGATGTTGAACTGCAGGCAAACCATTAAAGCTGAAATGCCGAAATTTTTGCAAGCGCAAGCACCAAACTACAGAGCACAATGTCCAACGAAAATGGTGGTTTCGACGCATCACCGAATTCCCATGGAGGCCCGCGAACCGCATGGTGACGTCATCACCTTAACCTGCAAGCTATATATGAAAACGATCTCAGCCCCTCACGGTGGACACTGGAGCAACCAAAAAAATTTCACCACGCAGGAGACATGTCTGGCAACCTTCCCCACCCCCCTTTTCCTATACCTATCTTTATCTGCTTTCCCGCCAAAAATTCCGAAACTTGAAATTTCGTGAAAAAATGGAAACATTGGAAAATGGCGGCCAAAATGAAACCGGTGGAAATCCAAAATATCGATAATTCTGTAGGCCCGTCCACGGTATGTGACGTCCACCTACAGTGCTTTTCCCAAGACACCTAGAAGAGGGCGCTGGAGTCGCGCAAAGCTCCGAAAGTGTGATTTTTCACGTGAGAAAAATCCGCCATTTTGAAACAGTTACACAGCCGAAACGGTTCGAAATTTCGAAATATAACCTTCAAATGGAACGATCGGAATACCTCGGTAGCTGATCGCCCGCAACGACTTGTACCCAAAATGCACCGGTTTTGAGTTTAATCGAACGTACGAATCGATGTTTCAGTTTTTCGGATATGCACGTTCCCATCACAGACGATCGCTGTGCCGCGTACGGAGCTCCAACGCGTATCCCGATTTTTGTGCGTGGACAACGTCCAACCTGCTTTGAGAACCCATGGGAAAATCCGACTTTCCTGTCGAAACAGATACGTTAAAAAATTCAAAATGGTTGAAATTTCGATGCGCCCTGGGGGGCAGGGGGGTGCCCCCCGACCAAAAATTTCGACATTTCGCCCACACTTTCCAACACTGCGGAAAAAATGGCTATCTCAGTTTTTTCGTACATAGCACAGATTACGCTACTGTCTTACGCCACCCGTAGACGCGGTGACGTCACTCGTATATGCGAGAAAAAACGCATTTTTTAACCGTTTTTGCAGAGCTACGTTTGATGTTGAACTGCACCCAAACTACTAAAGCTGAAGTTCCAAAATTTTGCACGCGCAAGCACCAAACTGCAGAGAACAACGTGCAACTAAAATGGTGCTTTCGATGCATCACCGAATTCCAATGGGGGGCCGCGAACCGCATGGTGACGTCATCACCTCAACCTGCAAGCTAAATATCAAAACGATCTGGGCGCCTCACGGTGAACACTGGAGCAACCAAAAAAAATTCACCTTGCGGGAGACATGTCGGGCAACCTTCCCCACCCCCCTTTCCCTATACTTATGTTTATCTGCATTCCCGCCAAAAATTCCGAAACTTGAAATTTCGTGAAAAAATGGAAACATTGGAAATTGGCGGCCAAAATGAAACCGGTGGAAATCCAAAATATCGATAATTCTGTAGGCCCGTCCACGGTATGTGACGTTCACCTACAGTGGTTTTCCCGAGACACCTAGAAGAGGGCGCTGGAGTTGCGCAAAGGTCCGAAAGTGTGACTTTTCACGTGAGAAAAATCCGCCATTTTGAAACAGTTACACAGCCGAAACGGTTCGAAATTTCGAAATATAAGCTTCAAATGGAACGATCGGAATACCTCGGTAGCTAATCCCCCTGAACAACTTGTACCCAAAATGCAACGGTTTTGAGTTTACTCGAACGTACGAATCGATGTTTCAGTTTCTCGGATACGCACGTTCCCATCACAGACGATCGCTGTGCCGCGTACGGAGCTCCAACGCGTATCCCGATTTTTGTGCGTGGACAACGTCCAACCTGCTTTGAGAACCCATGGAAAAATCCGACTTTCCTGTCGAAACGGATACGTTAAAAAATCCAAAATAGCTGAAATTTCGATGCGCCCTGGGGTGCAGGGGGGCGCCCCCCGACCAAAAATTTCGACATTTCCCCTCAACTTTCCAACACTGCGGAAAAAATGGCTATCTCAGTTTTTTCGTACATAGCACAGATTACGCTACTGTCTTACGCCACCCGAGGACCCTGTGACGTCACACTCATGAGAAACAAAAATGATTAAGTTTTCTAACTTTTTGCAGAGCTTCACTAAATCATGAATTTCAAGTACACTATCAAAGCTAAAGATGGGAAATTTTGCAGGCGTCCGCTAAAAAGGGTACCCTACGACCCTTAAACAAAATGGCGGCCTATACACATAACCAAATTCCAATGGGGGCCCGCGAACCGCATGGTGACGTCATCATCTCAACCTGCAACCTATGTATCAAAACGATCTGAGCGCCTCACGGTGGACACTGGAGCAACCAAAAAAATTTCTCCATGCAGGAGACATGTCGGGCAACCTTGCACACCCCCCTTTCCCTATACCTATCTTTATCTGCTTTCCCGCCAAAAATTCCGAAACTTGAAATTTCGTGAAAAAATGGAAACATTGGAAAATGGCGGCCAAAATGAAACCGGTGGAAATCCAAAATATCGATAATTCTGTATGCCCGTCCACGGTATGTGACGTCCACCTACAGTGGTTTTCCTCAGACACGTAGAAGAGGGCGCTGGAGTCGCGCAAAGGTCCGAAAGTGTGACTTTTCACGTGAGAAAAATCCGCCATTTTGAAACAGTTACACAGCCGAAACGGTTCGAAATTTCGAAATATAACCTTCAAATGGAACGATCGGAATACCTCGGTAGCTAATCGCCCGCAACGACTTGTACCCAAAATGCACCGGTTTTGAGTTTAATCGAACGTACGAATCGATGTTTCAGTTTTTCCGATATGCACGTTCCCATCACAGACGATCGCTGTGCCGCGTACGGAGCTCCAACGAGTATCCCGATTTTTGTGCGTGGACAACGTCCAACCTTCCTTGAGAACACATGGGAAAATCCGACTTTCCTGTCGAAACGGATACGTTAAAAAATTCAAAATGGTTGAAATTTCGATGCGCCCTGGGGGCCAGGGGGGCGCCCCCCGACCAAAAATTTCGACATTTCCCCCCAACTTTCCAACACTCCGAAAAAAATGGCTATCTCAGTTTTTTCGTACATAGCACAGATTAAGCTACTGCCTTACGCCACCGCAGGACGCTGTGACGTCACTCGTATATGCAAAAGAAAATGTGCGATTTTCAAACTTTTTGCAGAGCTTCACTAAATCATGAACTGCAACTACGCTATCAAAGGTGAAGAAAGGAAATTTTTCAGACGTGCGCAGGAGGGTGCACCCTACGACCCCAAATCAAAATGACGGCCTCTACGCATCACCAAATTCCCATGGGGGCCCGCGAACCGCATGGTGACGTCATCACCTCAACCTCCAAGCTAAATATCGAAACGATCTGAGCGCCTCACGGTGAACAGTGGAGCAACCAAAAAAATTTCACCATGCAGGAGACATGTCGGGCAACCTTCCCCACCCCCCTTTTCCTATACCTATCTTTATCTGCTTTCCCGCCAAAAATTCCGAAACTTGAAATTTCGTGAAAAAATGGAAAGATTGGAAAATGGCGGCCAAAATGAAACCGGTGGAAATCCAAAATATCGATAATTCTGTAGGCCCGTCCACGGTATGTGACGTCCACCTACAGTGGTTTTCCTCAGACACGTAGAAGAGGGCGCTGGAGTCGCGCAAAGGTCCGAAAGTGTGACTTTTCACGTGAGAAAAATCCGCCATTTTGAAACAGTTACACAGCCGAAACGGTTCGAAATTTCGAAATATAACCTTCAAATGGAACGATCTGAATACCTCGGTAGCTAATCGCCCGCAACGACTTGTACCCAAAATGCACCGGTTTTAAGTTTAATCGAACGTACGAATCGATGTTTCAGTTTTTCGGATATGCACGTTCCCATCAAAGACGATCGCTGTGCCGCGTACGGAGCTCCAACGAGTATCCCGATTTTTGTGCGTGGACAACGTCCAACCTTCCTTGAGAACACATGGGAAAATCCGACTTTCCTGTCGAAACGGATACGTTAAAAAATTCAAAATGGTTGAAATTTCGATGCGCCCTGGGGGCCAGGGGGCGCCCCCCGACCAAAAATTTCGACATTTCCCCCCAACTTTCCAACACTCCGAAAAAAATGGTTATCTCAGTTTTTTCGTACATAGCACAGATTAAGCTACTGTCTTACGCCACCGGAGGACGCTGTGACGTCACTCGTATATGCAAAAGAAAATGTGCGATTTTCAAACTTTTTGCAGAGCTTCACTAAATCATGAACTGCAACTACGCTATCAAAGGTGAAGAAAGGAAATTTTGCAGACGTGCGCAGGAGGGTGCACACTACGACCCCAAATCAAAATGACGGCCTCTACGCATCACCAAATTCCCATGGGGGCCCGCGAACCGCATGGTGACGTCATCACCTCAACCTGCAAGCTAAATATCAAAACGATCTGAGCGCCTCACGGTGAACACTGGAGCAACCCAAAAAATTTCTCCATGCAGGAGACATGTCGGGCAACCTTCCCCACCCCCCTTTTCCTATACCTATCTTTATCTGCTTTCCCGCCAAAAATTCCGAAACTTGAAATTTCGTGAAAAAATGGAAAGATTGGAAAATGGCGGCCAAAATGAAACCGGTGGAAATCCAAAATATCGATAATTCTGTAGGCCCGTCCACGGTATGTGAAGTCCACCTACAGTGGTTTTCCCGAGACATGTAGAACAGGGCGCTGGAGTCGCGCAAATGTCCGAAAGTGTGAATTTTCACGTGAGAAAAATCCGCCATTTTCAAACAGTTACACAGACTAAACGGTTCGAAATTTCTAAATATAACCTTCAAATGGAACGATCGGAATACCTCGGTAGCTAATCGCCCGCAACGACTTGTACCCAAAATGCACCGGTTTTGAGTTTAATCGAACGTACGAATCGATGTTTCAGTTTTTCGGATATGCACGTTCCCATCACAGACGATCGCTGTGCAGCGTACGGAGCTCCAACGAGTATCCCGATTTTTGTGCGTGGACAACATCCAACCTGCTTTGAGAATCCATGAAGAAATCCAACTTTGCTCTCGAAACGGATACGTTAAAAAATTAAAAATGGCTGAAATTTCGATGCGCCCTGGGGGCCAGGGGGGCGCCCCCCGACCAAAAATTTCGACATTTCCCCCCAACTTTCCAACACTCCGAAAAAAATGGCTATCTCAGTTTTTTCGTACATAGCACAGATCAAGCTACTGTCTTACGCCACCGGAGGACGCTGTGACGTCACTCGTATATGCAACAAAAAATGTGCGATTTTCAAACTTTTTGCAGAGCTTCACTAAATCATGAACTGCAACTACGCTATCAAACGTGAAGAAAGGAAATTTTTGCAGGCGTGCCCAGGAGGGTGCACCCTACGATCCCAAATCAAAATGACGGCCTCTACGCATCACCAAATTCCCATGGGGGCCCGCGAACCGCATGGTGACGTCATCACCTCAACCTGCAAGCTAAACATCAAAACAATCTCAGCGCCTCACGGTGGACACTGGAGCAACCAAAAAAATTTCACCATGCAGGAGACATGTCGGGCAACATTCCCCACCCCCCTTTTCCTATACCTATCTTTATCTGCTTTCCCGCCAAAAATTCCGAAACTTGAAATTTCGTGAAAAAATGGAAACATTGGAAAATGGCGGCCAAAATGAAACCGGTGGAAATCCAAAATATCCATAATTCTGTAGGCCCGTCCACGGTATGTGAAGTCCACCTACAGTGGTTTTCCCGAGACACGTAGAAGAGGGCGCTGGAGTCGCGCAAAGCTCCGAAAGTGTGATTTTTCACGTGAGAAAAATCCGCCATTTTGAAACAGTTACACAGCCGAAACGGTTCGAAATTTCGAAATATAACCTTCAAATGGAACGATCGGAATACCTCGGTAGCTGATCGCCCGCAACGACTTGTACCCAAAATGCACCGGTTTTGAGTTTAATCGAACGTACGAATCGATGTTTCAGTTTTTCGGATATGCACGTTCCCATCACAGACGATCGCTGTGCCGCGTACGGAGCTCCAACGCGTATCCCGATTTTTGTGCGTGGACAACGTCCAACCTGCTTTGAGAACCCATGGGAAAATCCGACTTTCCTGTCGAAACAGATACGTTAAAAAATTCAAAATGGTTGAAATTTCGATGCGCCCTGGGGGGCAGGGGGGTGCCCCCCGACCAAAAATTTCGACATTTCGCCCACACTTTCCAACACTGCGGAAAAAATGGCTATCTCAGTTTTTTCGTACATAGCACAGATTACGCTACTGTCTTACGCCACCCGTAGACGCGGTGACGTCACTCGTATATGCGAGAAAAAACGCATTTTTTAACCGTTTTTGCAGAGCTACGTTTGATGTTGAACTGCACCCAAACTACTAAAGCTGAAGTTCCAAAATTTTGCACGCGCAAGCACCAAACTGCAGAGAACAACGTGCAACTAAAATGGTGCTTTCGATGCATCACCGAATTCCAATGGGGGGCCGCGAACCGCATGGTGACGTCATCACCTCAACCTGCAAGCTAAATATCAAAACGATCTGGGCGCCTCACGGTGAACACTGGAGCAACCAAAAAAAATTCACCTTGCGGGAGACATGTCGGGCAACCTTCCCCACCCCCCTTTCCCTATACTTATGTTTATCTGCATTCCCGCCAAAAATTCCGAAACTTGAAATTTCGTGAAAAAATGGAAACATTGGAAATTGGCGGCCAAAATGAAACCGGTGGAAATCCAAAATATCGATAATTCTGTAGGCCCGTCCACGGTATGTGACGTTCACCTACAGTGGTTTTCCCGAGACACCTAGAAGAGGGCGCTGGAGTTGCGCAAAGGTCCGAAAGTGTGACTTTTCACGTGAGAAAAATCCGCCATTTTGAAACAGTTACACAGCCGAAACGGTTCGAAATTTCGAAATATAAGCTTCAAATGGAACGATCGGAATACCTCGGTAGCTAATCCCCCTGAACAACTTGTACCCAAAATGCAACGGTTTTGAGTTTACTCGAACGTACGAATCGATGTTTCAGTTTCTCGGATACGCACGTTCCCATCACAGACGATCGCTGTGCCGCGTACGGAGCTCCAACGCGTATCCCGATTTTTGTGCGTGGACAACGTCCAACCTGCTTTGAGAACCCATGGAAAAATCCGACTTTCCTGTCGAAACGGATACGTTAAAAAATCCAAAATAGCTGAAATTTCGATGCGCCCTGGGGTGCAGGGGGGCGCCCCCCGACCAAAAATTTCGACATTTCCCCTCAACTTTCCAACACTGCGGAAAAAATGGCTATCTCAGTTTTTTCGTACATAGCACAGATTACGCTACTGTCTTACGCCACCCGAGGACCCTGTGACGTCACACTCATGAGAAACAAAAATGATTAAGTTTTCTAACTTTTTGCAGAGCTTCACTAAATCATGAATTTCAAGTACACTATCAAAGCTAAAGATGGGAAATTTTGCAGGCGTCCGCTAAAAAGGGTACCCTACGACCCTTAAACAAAATGGCGGCCTATACACATAACCAAATTCCAATGGGGGCCCGCGAACCGCATGGTGACGTCATCATCTCAACCTGCAACCTATGTATCAAAACGATCTGAGCGCCTCACGGTGGACACTGGAGCAACCAAAAAAATTTCTCCATGCAGGAGACATGTCGGGCAACCTTGCACACCCCCCTTTCCCTATACCTATCTTTATCTGCTTTCCCGCCAAAAATTCCGAAACTTGAAATTTCGTGAAAAAATGGAAACATTGGAAAATGGCGGCCAAAATGAAACCGGTGGAAATCCAAAATATCGATAATTCTGTATGCCCGTCCACGGTATGTGACGTCCACCTACAGTGGTTTTCCTCAGACACGTAGAAGAGGGCGCTGGAGTCGCGCAAAGGTCCGAAAGTGTGACTTTTCACGTGAGAAAAATCCGCCATTTTGAAACAGTTACACAGCCGAAACGGTTCGAAATTTCGAAATATAACCTTCAAATGGAACGATCGGAATACCTCGGTAGCTAATCGCCCGCAACGACTTGTACCCAAAATGCACCGGTTTTGAGTTTAATCGAACGTACGAATCGATGTTTCAGTTTTTCCGATATGCACGTTCCCATCACAGACGATCGCTGTGCCGCGTACGGAGCTCCAACGAGTATCCCGATTTTTGTGCGTGGACAACGTCCAACCTTCCTTGAGAACACATGGGAAAATCCGACTTTCCTGTCGAAACGGATACGTTAAAAAATTCAAAATGGTTGAAATTTCGATGCGCCCTGGGGGCCAGGGGGGCGCCCCCCGACCAAAAATTTCGACATTTCCCCCCAACTTTCCAACACTCCGAAAAAAATGGCTATCTCAGTTTTTTCGTACATAGCACAGATTAAGCTACTGCCTTACGCCACCGCAGGACGCTGTGACGTCACTCGTATATGCAAAAGAAAATGTGCGATTTTCAAACTTTTTGCAGAGCTTCACTAAATCATGAACTGCAACTACGCTATCAAAGGTGAAGAAAGGAAATTTTTCAGACGTGCGCAGGAGGGTGCACCCTACGACCCCAAATCAAAATGACGGCCTCTACGCATCACCAAATTCCCATGGGGGCCCGCGAACCGCATGGTGACGTCATCACCTCAACCTCCAAGCTAAATATCGAAACGATCTGAGCGCCTCACGGTGAACAGTGGAGCAACCAAAAAAATTTCACCATGCAGGAGACATGTCGGGCAACCTTCCCCACCCCCCTTTTCCTATACCTATCTTTATCTGCTTTCCCGCCAAAAATTCCGAAACTTGAAATTTCGTGAAAAAATGGAAACATTGGAAAATGGCGGCCAAAATGAAACCGGTGGAAATCCAAAATATCGATAATTCTGTAGGCCCGTCCACGGTATGTGACGTCCACCTACAGTGGTTTTCCTCAGACACGTAGAAGAGGGCGCTGGAGTCGCGCAAAGGTCCGAAAGTGTGACTTTTCACGTGAGAAAAATCCGCCATTTTGAAACAGTTACACAGCCGAAACGGTTCGAAATTTCGAAATATAACCTTCAAATGGAACGATCTGAATACCTCGGTAGCTAATCGCCCGCAACGACTTGTACCCAAAATGCACCGGTTTTGAGTTTAATCGAACGTACGAATCGATGTTTCAATTTTTCGGATATGCACGTTCCCATCAAAGACGATCGCTGTGCCGCGTACGGAGCTCCAACGAGTATCCCGATTTTTGTGCGTGGACAACGTCCAACCTTCCTTGAGAACACATGGGAAAATCCGACTTTCCTGTCGAAACGGATACGTTAAAAAATTCAAAATGGTTGAAATTTCGATGCGCCCTGGGAGCCAGGGGGCGCCCCCCGACCAAAAATTTCGACATTTCCCCCCAACTTTCCAACACTCCGAAAAAAATGGCTATCTCAGTTTTTTCGTACATAGCACAGATTAAGCTACTGTCTTACGCCACCGGAGGACGCTGTGACGTCACTCGTATATGCAAAAGAAAATGTGCGATTTTCAAACTTTTTGCAGAGCTTCACTAAATCATGAACTGCAACTACGCTATCAAAGGTGAAGAAAGGAAATTTTGCAGACGTGCGCAGGAGGGTGCACACTACGACCCCAAATCAAAATGACGGCCTCTACGCATCACCAAATTCCCATGGGGGCCCGCGAACCGCATGGTGACGTCATCACCTCAACCTGCAAGCTAAATATCAAAACGATCTGAGCGCCTCACGGTGAACACTGGAGCAACCAAAAAAATTTCACCATGCAGGAGACATGTCTGGCAACCTTCCCCACCCCACTTTTCCTATACCTATCTTTATCTGCTTTCCCGCCAAAAATTCCGAAACTTGAAATTTCGTGAAAAAATGGAAAGATTGGAAAATGGCGGCCAAAATGAAACCGGTGGAAATCCAAAATATCGATAATTCTGTAGGCCCGTCCACGGTATGTGAAGTCCACCTACAGTGGTTTTCCCGAGACACGTAGAACAGGGCGCTGGAGTCGCGCAAATGTCCGAAAGTGTGACTTTTCACGTGAGAAAAATCCGCCATTTTCAAACAGTTACACAGGCTAAACGGTTCGAAATTTCTAAATATAACCTTCAAATGGAACGATCGGAATACCTCGGTAGCTAATCGCCCGCAACGACTTGTACCCAAAATGCACCGGTTTTGAGTTTAATCGAACGTACGAATCGATGTTTCAGTTTTTCGGATATGCACGTTCCCATCACAGACGATCGCTGTGCAGCGTACGGAGCTCCAACGAGTATCCCGATTTTTGTGCGTGGACAACATCCAACCTGCTTTGAGAATCCATGAAGAAATCCAACTTTGCTCTCGAAACGGATACGTTAAAAAATTAAAAATGGCTGAAATTTCGATGCGCCCTGGGGGCCAGGGGGGCGCCCCCCGACCAAAAATTTCCTCATTTCCCCGAAACTTTCAAACACTGCGAAAAAATGGCTATCTCAGTTTTTTCGTAAATAGCACCCTTCACGCTACTGTTGTACGCCACCCGTGGACGCTGTGACGTCAGTCGTATATGCGAGAAACAACGCAATTTTCACTGTTTTTGCATAGCTACGTTTGATGTTGAACTGCACGCAAACTACTAAAGCTGAAGTACCGAAATTTTTGCACGCGCAAGCACCAAACTGCAGAGAACAACATCCAACTAAAATGGTGCTTTCGTGCCCCACCCCCTCCCAATGCAACACCCGCAAAGGACATTGTGACGTCATCGGCCGAACCTGCACTAGCTGCATGTGAAACTACCTCAGCGCCACACCGTGGACACTGGAGGTACCAAATAAATTTCTGTATGCAGGAGACATTTACCAAATAACGTCAAGTTAGTCGCCGAACAATAGCATCCAGCCCTTTCTCGCCAAAAAATTTGCAAACTGAAAAATTTCCCATACTTATTAAAAAAAAACCAAAAATCACTTTATTTGTAAATTGAAAATGGCCGCCACTCAATGCACCCACACAAAGCAAATACGGCATAGGTAAATAGGTCCAACCCTCGCTCGTACACCAAATACAACATCATACCTTCATGTCGCATATGCATTGCTCTGCGGGAAAAGGAAGCAACAATGTACGTAAATTGGGCACCAAAAAATCGGTCTGCACGTACTCTTTCAAACCGTCATCAGCGCCACCTGGTGTACGGTAGAGCAACTAAAAAAAATGAGCTTGTAGAGGACATCCTCACCAATACGGCGGACCCACTTGTTGATATACTTTCCTCTCACGGTTTGCCCTGTAGAAATTCGCAAAAGTCGAAAATCGCGACTTCTTTTCTACCTTGAGAATTGTACCAAAAATTTCATCCAAAATGGCGTCCACGTTAGGAGGCACGAAGAGTTGCTCTTTGCGTCAGTAGAAAGGTACTTTCTTAGTGACATAGGAAATCAGAGCGAAATATTCTCACCAACAAAAATTGCGGCCCCGCAGACCCCCAAATGTCCAAAAGTGATACTTTTCACGGATCGAAAATCCACCATTTTCAAACATTTCAACACGGGAAACTGTTGGAAATTTCGAAATATAACCCTCAAATGGAACGACGAAACTACCTCTGTGACTAATCGCCCGCAACAAATTTTCCCCAAAATGCACCGGTTTTGAGTTTATTCGAACCGACGATTTCATGTTTCATTGTTTACTTTGTGCAAGGCTCAATAACTCGAGAACTGGCAACACTGATATTTTGAAACTGGCAGGCGCCGACACCCCTCCCGGAATCCTATCGACGGAATATGTCAGTAGTGCAAAAATCGCAACTTTCGGGGGCACTGCCCCCAAACGAAAAATCGCCATGTTCCGTATGGGCAACTTCGGTCCTCCCGTGACGTCACGCCATGCACGCGATGCGTGCGCCACCTATGCTGGCCTCGAGTCGGTACCTTCCCCTGAAGGGCACGCTGGCCGGAATTTGCCTCCGCGGCCTCCGGGCCGCTCCGGTACACAACAAACACACCTCTGCAAAGGGGTACCGGAAACCAAGATGGCGACCTGGAGGCCACCCTGCGAGTGGGGCCGACGTCGGACCACGTGCGCTGGCCTCGGACGGACGTCACCTGAAAAAGGAAACAGACTCGAAATCGCTACCTCTACAAATGCGGCCGCCATGTTGGTTTTTTGAGTTTTCCAAAATGGCGCCCTGGAGGCTGCGGATGGCTCTTTTTCGTCAACTTTTTCAAACTGCTCCATAGGGACGCGACAACCGGAGAGCATCACGTGGTTTTCCGCCATCCTCGACACCCGATTGGTCCTCCACGGGTACGGACGTGTTGGGCCCCCTGGAGCCCCATGTGTTTGGGTGCCCCGGACTTGCTCCAGCGTGAGGCTTCGGGTACCATGGGGTAACGCGGCCTTGCACCGCTTTTTGTCCCCCAAAGTACAGGATTGCAGAAAAGTCGAAAAAACCTCGAAAAGTTAGCACCCCTTCAAAATCCAAGATGGCCGCCGTTTCGAAAAATCGAGATAGCCGGTCGAAAGGGGACCGTCGACACTGTTCGGAACCACAATCCGTGAACCTTCCCTCAGAACGATGACCGAGATGGAAGTTTCCAAAAATGGGGTCCGCGACGAATTTTCGGACCCTCCTGGAGGTCACCCTGTGGGCCCCTGGGCCCCACGCTCTTTCCCGCGCATAGGGAACCCTAGGTGGGCTACCTCGTGGTACCGGTCCCGATCCGCTCAGGTTGCCGGTTCGTGGCGCCACCTATCTTCCCTTTCCATTTCGGAGGCGCGCACGTACCGGATTAGGCGCCTGCGGCGCCCACTTGGGGCCGCCATCTTGAAATTTTGAAACGCGCGTTTCGTAGGCCTTGCATGGGCCTTGACCGCCGACAATGCCCGGCTTCGCCGGGGAAAGACACTTGGCCTCGAGAGGGGCTTGAATGGCTTTCAGGTGACGTGACTTGCAAAATTCGAAAATGCCAATTTCAAGATGGCGCCGTTTCCTTAGTTTCGGTCGGTCAAGGAAAACAAAAAATACCACGTGGTAGCCCGGAACCTCCTCTTTCCGAAAGTGCAAGGTTAAAATGTGAAATTTTTTACGGTTCCGCCGTCAAAAATTCCAGAATGGACCCATGTTTTCGGTACCCAACTTCGCTTGAAAAGTGCACTTTTTCGGACATTTCGGGACCCTGCGGGGGGGCCCCTGGGCCGATCCGGTTCAAATTCGAAATTTTCCATTTTTTCGAGGTCCCCTTTCGAACGACGCAAATTTTTCGAAAATCGGTCGGCGCGTTTCCGAAATCCACTCTCGAAAGGCCACTTTTTGGGGGGGCCGTAGCTCCCTTAATATGCGAGATACGGCCTTGAAAATTTTTCCCAATGTTTTGTGGCAAGGTTCGAACTTTCCGAAAATGGCCTCAATTTTGATCCATGACACCCGGCCAAGGCTAGAAAAATTCCCGAAAAGGTCCAATCTTCGGAGGGTCAGTTTCCGGGGGGGGACCCCCCGGACCCCCCCTAATTTCCTTCCATTTTCAAGTTACGCGGGAACGAAAAAAATGGCTATCTTGGATTTCCGATGGTCGGCCATCTTGAATCGACTCTTGTACTCCATTAATATAATATATAATAACCAGATTATATATTTTGTTGCAGGTCTGCAACAATTTAAAAATTATTAATATTCTATATTGACATTTATTTGTAATTATTTATATCGGATAAGTAATATTTAATGTCAATTTCTTTCGCGTTGTGCATTGTAGATGGATTGCAGCGATCTTCAGAGAGATTTATGTATTTCGATTTAGTGTTTGGCAATTTCAGCCCATAAACTAATCAGTGTGGAAAGTCTTGCCTGTTGCAGTTGTGCACAAATGTAGTGTTTTAACTTTTGTAAGAGAACATTTTATTCGTAATCATTTGCATTGCGTAAGGTACATTTGATTTGAATTCTTTCCGTTTGGCGTTGTGCATTGCAGATCATTTGCAGTGGTTCTTTGCAGATTATTCTTTCTTTAAGATTCAGTAATGGCAGATTCAGCCCATTGTACAATCAGTGTTCAAAGTCATGTCCGAATGTTGAAAGAAAATGTGTATACTTTCTCGTTTTAATTTATTGCAATCCGTAGTAAGTGATGGAGGTTTCGCAGAATCCGCACCATCAATGTTTACAAATTTAAACTTTATAAATCTTCGAAATACACATTTATTTGTAATCAATGTAATTATTTAAAGCTTAATTCTTTTCGAAATAAATTGATGTGCCGTTGTGCATTGTAGATTACTTGCAGTGAGATTATTCTCAGTTTCAACCCGTGGCGCAATCAGTGTACAAAGTCATGCCTGTTGCAGGTTTGCAAGAATGTAATGTTTTAATTTTTATAAGAGGACATTTATTTTTAATGATTTGGATTGAATAAGTTACACTTGGTTTGATTCTTTTCGGTTTGTGTTGTGCATTGCAGATCATTTGCAGTCAACGCGAGATTTTTATTCCTTCACATTCAGTAATGGCAGTTTCAGCCCATTGGACAATCATTGTTCAAAGTCATGTCCCAGTCTTGAAAAATGTGTAGTACTAGAATATCTTTCTTAATTTATGGTAATGCGTTCTACATGATGACACTTTCGCAGCATCTGTACGCATGAATATTTCTAAATTTAAACTTTATAATACTTGTGCATACACCTTTATTTGTAATTAAGGTAATTGTTTACAGCCTGATTGTTTTCGAAACAAATTTATATCTTTTTTTTTTTATGTTTTTACTATGTTGCCTAACCTAACTCAACCTAACCTAACCTTGTCGTGAATGATTCGTGGGGCTATCCGTGCTTTATTCTAATTTTATAAACGAATTTCACTATGTTGCCTAACCTAACTCAACGTAACCTAACCTTGTCGTGAATGCTTCGTGAGGCTATCCGTCGCTTTTTTCTAATTTTATAAACAAATTTCACTATGTTCCCTAACCTAACTCAACCTAACCTAACCTTGTCGTGAATGATTCGTGGGGCTATCTGTGCTTTCTTAATTTTATAAACGAATTTAACTACGTTGCCCAACCAAACTCAACCTAACCTAACCTTGGCGTGAATGGTTCGTGGGGCTATCCGTGCTCTTTTCTAATTTTGTAAACGAATTTAACTATGTTGCCTAACCTAACTCAACCTAACCTAACCTTGCCGTGAATGGTTCGTGGGGCTATCAGTGCTTTTGTCTAATTTTTATAAACGAATTTAACTATGTTGCCTAACCTAACTCCACCTAACCTAACCTTGTGGTGAATGGTTCGTGGGGCTAACCGTGCTTTTTACTAATATTTTATAAACGAATTTAACTATGTTGCCTAACCTAAGTCAACCTAACCTAACCTTGTCGTGAATGGTTCGTGGGGCTATCCGTGCTTTTGTCTAATTTTTAAAAACGAATTTAACTATGTTGCCTAACCTAACTCCTCCTAACCTAACCTTGTCGTGAATGGTTCGTGGAGCTATCCGTGCTTTTCTGTAATTTTATAAACGAATTTAACTATGTTGCCTAAGCTTACTCAACCTAACCTAACCTTGTCGTGAATCGTTCGTCGGGCTAACCGTGCTTTTTACTAATATTCTATAAACAAATTTAACTATGTTGCCTAACCTAACTCAACCTAACTTAACCTTGTCGTGAATGGTTCGTGGGGCTATCCGTGCTTTTGTTCTAATTTTATAAACGAATTTAACTATGTTGCCTAACCTAACTCAACCTAACCTAAACCTGTCGTGAATGGTTCGTGGGACTATCCGTGCATTTTACTAATTTTATAAACGAATTTAACTATGTTGGCTAACCTAACTCAACCTAACCTAACCTTGTCGTGAATGTTTCGTGGGGCTATCCGTCCATTTTTCTAAATTTAAAAAAACGAATTTAACTATGTTGCCTAACCTAACTCAACCTAACCTAACCTTGTTGTGAATGGTTCGTGGGGCTATCCGTGCTTTTTACTAATTTCATAAACGAATTTAACTATGTTGCCTAACCTAACTCAACCTAACCTTGTCGTGAATGGTTCGTGGGGCTATCCATCCATTTTTTAAATTATAAAAAAACGAATTTTACTATGTTGCCTAACCTAACTCAAACTAACCTAACCTTGTCGTGAATGGTTCGTGGGGCTATCCGTCCATTTTTCTAATTTTAAAAAAACGAATTTCACTATGTTGCCTAACCTAACTCAACCTAACCTAACCTTGTCGTGAATGCTTCGTGGGGCTATCCGTCCATTTTTCTAATTTTAAAAATGAATTTTACTATGTTGCCTAACCTAACTTAACCTAACGTAACCTTGTCGTGAACGGTTCGTGGGGGTATCCGTCCATTTTTCTAATTTTAAAAAACGAATTTTACTATGTTGCCTAACCTAACTCAACCTAACCTAACCTTTTCGTGAATGGTTCGTGCGGCTATCCGTCCATTTCACTAATTTTAAAAAAACGAATTTAACTATGTTGCCTAACCTAACTCAACGTAACCTAACCTTGTCTTGAATGGTTCGTGGGGCTATCCGTCCATTCTTCTAATTTTAAAAAAACGAATTTTACTATGTTGCCTAACCTAACTCAACCTAACCTAACCTTGTCGTGAATGGTTCGTGGGGCTATCCGTCCTTTTTTCTAATTTTAAAAAAA
The DNA here is from genome assembly GCF_977018435.1 of Lepisma saccharinum. Classification (NCBI taxonomy): domain Eukaryota; kingdom Metazoa; phylum Arthropoda; class Insecta; order Zygentoma; family Lepismatidae; genus Lepisma; species Lepisma saccharinum. The sequence goes on from NC_139244.1 coordinate 29,574,701, forward strand.
CGAATTTTACTATGTTGCCTAACCTAACTCAACCTAACCTAACCTTGTCGTGAATGGTTCGTGGGGCTATCCGTCCATTTTTCTAATTTTAAAAAAACGAATTTTACTATGTTGCCTAACCTAACTAAACCTAACCTAACCTTGTCGTAAATGTTTAGTGGGCCTATTCGTGCTTTTTTCTAGTTTTATAAACGAATTTAACTATGTTGCCTAACCTAACCTTGTCGTGGATGGTTCGTGGGGCTATCCGTCGATTTTTCTAATTTAAAAAAACGAATTTTACTATGTTGCCTAACCTAACTCAACCTAACCTAACCTTGTCGTGAATGGTTCGTGGGGCTATCCGTCCATTTTTCTAATTTTAAAAAAAACGATTTTAACTATGATGCCTAACCTAACTCAACCTAACCTAACCTTTTCGTGAATGGTTCGTGCGGCTATCCGTCCATTTTTCTAATTTTAAAAAAACGAATTTTACTATGTTGCCTAACCTAACTCAACCTAACCTAACCTTGTCGTGAATGGTTCGTGGGGCTATCCGTCCATTTTTCTAATTTTAAAAAAACGAATTTTACTATGTTGCCTAACCTAACTCAATCTAACCTAACCTTGTCGTGAATGGTTCGTGGGGCTATCCGTCCATTTTTCTAATTTTAAAAAAACGAATTTTACTATGTTGCCTAACCTAACTCAACCTAACCTAACCTTGTCGTGAATGGTTCGTGGGGCTATCCGTGCTTTTTTTAAATTTTAAAAAAACGAATTTTACTATGTTGCCTAACCTAACTCAACCTAACCTAACCTTGTCGTGAATGGTTCGTGGGGCAATCCGTTCTTTTTTCTAATTTTATAAACGAATTTAACTATGTTGCCTAACCTAACTCAACCTAACCTAACCTTGCCGTGAATGGTTGGTGGTGCTATCCGTGCTTTTTTCTAATTTTTTAAAACGAATTTAACTATGTTGCCTAACCTAACTCAACCTAACCTAACCTTGTCGTGAATAGTTCGTGGGGCTATCCGTGCGTTTTACTTACTTTTAAAAACGAATTTCACTATGTTGCCTAACCTAACTCAACCTAACCTAAACTTGTCGTGAATAGTTTGTGGGGCTATACTTGCTTTTTTTAAATTTTAAAAACGAATTTCACTATGTTGCCTAACCTAACTCAGCCTAACCTAACCTTCTCGTCAATGGTTCGTGGGGCTATCCAAGCATTTCTTCTAGTTTTAAAAACGAATTTAACTATGTTGCCTAACCTAACTCAACCTAACCTAACCTTGTCGAGAATGGTTTCGGGGAGCTATCCGTGCATTTTTCTAATTTTCAAAAACGAATTTAACTATGTTGCCTAACCTAACTCAAGCTAACCTAACCTTGCAGTGAATGGTTCGTGGGGTTATCCGTGTTTTTTACTAATTTTAAAAAACGAATTTAACTATGTTGCTTATACTAACTCAACCTAACCTAACCTTGCCGTCAATTGTTCGTGGGGCTATCCGTGCTTTTTTCTAATTTTATAAACGAATTTTACTATGTTGCCTAACCTAACTCAACCTAACTTAACCTTGTCGTGAATGATTCGTGGGGCTATCCGTTCATTTTACTAATTTTTAAAAACGAATTTAACTATGTTGCCTAACCTAACTCAACCTAACCTAACCTTGTCGTGAATGGTTCGTGGGGCTATCCGTCCATTTTTCTAATTTTTAAAAACGAATTTAACTATGTTGCCTAACCTAACTCAACCTAACCTAACCTTGTCGTGAATGGTTCGTGGGGCTGTCCGTGCTTTTTTCTAATTTTAAAAAAACGAATTTCACTATGTTGCCTAACCTAACTCAACCTAACCTAACCTTGTCGTGAATGGCTCGTGGAGCTATCCGTGCTTTTTTCTAATTTTATAAACGAATTTAACTATGTTGCCTAACCTAACTCAACCTAACCTAACCTTGTCGTGAATGGTTCGTGGGGCTATCCGTGCTTTTTTCTAATTTTATAAACGATTTTAACTATGTTGCCTAACCTAACTCAACGTAACCTAACCTTGTCGTGAATGGTTCGTGAGGCTATCCGTCCATTTTTCTGATTTTTAAAAAAAGAATTTTACTATGTTGCCTAACCTAACTCAACCTAACCTAACCTTGTCGTGAATGGTTCGTGGGGCTATCCGTCCATTTTTCTAATTTTGAAAGAAACGAATTTAACTATGTTGACTAACCTAACTCAACCTTGTCGTGAATGGTTCGTGGGGCTATCCGTCCATTTTTCTAATTTTAAAAAAACGAATTTTACTATGTTGCCTAACCTAACTCAACCTAACCTAACCTTGTCGCGAATGGTTCGTGGATCTATCCGTGCTTTTTTCTAGTTTCAAAAACGAATTTAACTATGTTGCCTAACCTAACTCAACCTAACCTAACCTTGTCGTGAATGGTTCGTGGGGCTATCCGTCCATTTTTCTAATTTTAAAAAAACGAATTTTACTATGTTGCCTAACCTAACTCAACCTAACCTAACCTTGTCGTGAATGGTTCGTGGGGCTATCCATCCATTTTTCTAATTTTAAAAAAACGAATTTAACTATGTTGCCTAACCTAAATCCACCTAACCTAACCTTGTCGTGAATGGTTCGTGGAGCTATCCGTGCTTTTTTCTAATTTCATAAACGAATTTAACTATGTTGCCTAACCTAACTCAACCTAACCTAACCTTGTCGTGAATCGTTCCTGGATCTATCCGTGCTTTTTTCTAATTTTATAAGCGAATTTAACTATGTTTCCTAACCTAACTCAACCTAACCTAACCTTGCCGTGAATGGTTCGTGGGGCTATTCGTGCTTTTTTCAAGTTTTTTAAAACGAATTTAGCAATGTTGCCTAACCTAACTCAACCTTACCTAACCTTGCAGTGAATGGTTCGTGGGGCTATGCGTGCTTTTTTTAATTTCATAAACGAATTCAACTATGTTGCCTAACCTAACTCAACCTAACCTAACCTTGTCGTGAATGGTTCGTGCGGCTATCCGTGCTTTTTACTAATTTTATAAACGAATTTAACTATGTTGCCTAACCTAACTCAACCTAACCTAACCTTGTCGTTAATAGTTCGTGGGGCTATCCGTCCATTTTTCTAATTTTAAAAAAACGAATTTTACTATGTTGCCTAACCTAACTCAACCTAACCTAACCTTGTCGTGAATGGTTCGTGGAGCTATCCGTCCATTTTTCTATTTTTAAAAAAACGAATTTAACTATGTTGCCTAACCTAACTCAACCTAACCTAACCTTGTCGTGAATGGTTCGTGGGGCTATCCGTCCATTTTTCTAATTTTAAAAAAAGGAATTTAACTATGTTGCCAAACCTAACTCAACCTAACCTAACCTTGTCGTGATTGATTCGTGGGGCTATCCGTCCATTTTTCTAATTTTAAAAAAACGAATTTTACTATGTTGCCTAACCTAACTCAACCTAACCTAACCTTGTCGTGAATGGTTCGTGGGGCTATCCGTCCATTTTTCTAATTTTAAAAAAAACGAATTTTACTATGTTGCCTAACCTAACTCAACCTAACCTAACCTTGTCGTGAATGATTCGTGGGGCTATACGTGCATTCCTTTCTAATTTTAAAAAACGAATTTAACTATGTTGCCCAACCTAACTTAACCAAACCTAACCTTGTCGTGAATGGTTCGTGGGGCTATCCGTGCTTTTTTCTAATTTTTGAAAACGAATTTAACTATGTTGCCAAACCTAACTCAACCTAACCTAACCTTGTCGTGAATGGTTCGTGGGGCTATCCGTGCTTTTTCTAATTTTTAAAATCGAATTTAACTATGTTGCCAAACCTAACTCAACCTAACCTAACCTTGCCGAGAATGGTTCGTGGGGCTATCCGTGCTTTTCTTAAATTTTATAAAAGAATTTAACTATGTTTGCCTAACCTAACTCAACCTAACCTAACATGGTCGTGAATGGTTCGTAGGGATTTCCGTGCACTTTTCTAATTTTAAGAAATGAATTTAACTATGTTGCCTAACCTAACTCAACCTAACCTAACCTTGCCGTGAGTGTTTCGTGGGGCTATCCGTCTATTTTCTAATTTTTAAAAACGAATTTAACTATGTTGCCTAACCTAACTCAACCTAACCTAACCTTGTCGTGAATGGTTCGTGGGGCTATACGTGCATTCCTTTCTAATTTTAAAAAACGAATTTAACTATGTTGCCCAACCTAACTTAACCAAACCTAACCTTGTCGTGAATGGTTCGTGGGGCTATCCGTGCTTTTTTCTAATTTTTGAAAACGAATTTAACTATGTTGCCAAACCTAACTCAACCTAATCTAACCTTGTCGTGAATGGTTCGTGGGGCTATCCGTGCTTTTTCTAATTTTTAAAATCGAATTTAACTATGTTGCCTAACCTAACTCAACCTAACCTAACCTTGCCGAGAATGGTTCGTGGGGCTATCCGTGCTTTTCTTAAATTTTATAAACGAATTTAACTATGTTGCCCAACCTAACTTAACCAAACCTAACCTTGTCGTGAATGGTTCGTGGGGCTATCCGTGCTTTTTTCTAATTTTTGAAAACGAATTTTACTATGTTGCCTAACCTAACTCAACCTAACCTAACCTTGTCGCGAATGGTTCGTGGATCTATCCGTGCTTTTTTCTAGTTTCAAAAACGAATTTAACTATGTTGCCTAACCTAACTCAACCTAACCTAACCTTGTCGTGAATGGTTCGTGGGGCTATCCGTCCATTTTTCTAATTTTAAAAAAACGAATTTTACTATGTTGCCTAACCTAACTCAACCTAACCTAACCTTGTCGTGAATGGTTCGTGGGGCTATCCATCCATTTTTCTAATTTTAAAAAAACGAATTTAACTATGTTGCCTAACCTAAATCCACCTAACCTAACCTTGTCGTGAATGGTTCGTGGAGCTATCCGTGCTTTTTTCTAATTTCATAAACGAATTTAACTATGTTGCCTAACCTAACTCAACCTAACCTAACCTTGTCGTGAATCGTTCCTGGATCTATCCGTGCTTTTTTCTAATTTTATAAGCGAATTTAACTATGTTTCCTAACCTAACTCAACCTAACCTAACCTTGCCGTGAATGGTTCGTGGGGCTATTCGTGCTTTTTTCAAGTTTTTTAAAACGAATTTAGCTATGTTGCCTAACCTAACTCAACCTTACCTAACCTTGCAGTGAATGGTTCGTGGGGCTATGCGTGCTTTTTTTTAATTTCATAAACGAATTCAACTATGTTGCCTAACCTAACTCAACCTAACCTAACCTTGTCGTGAATGGTTCGTGCGGGTATCCGTGCTTTTTACTAATTTTATAAACGAATTTAACTATGTTGCCTAACCTAACTCAACCTAACCTAACCTTGTCGTTAATAGTTCGTGGGGCTATCCGTCCATTTTTCTAATTTTAAAAAAACGAATTTTACTATGTTGCCTAACCTAACTCAACCTAACCTAACCTTGTCGTGAATGGTTCGTGGGGCTATCCGTGCATTTTTCTAATTTTTAAAAAAACGAATTTAACTATGTTGCCTAACCTAACTCAACCTAACCTAACCTTGTCGTGAATGGTTCGTGGGGCTATCCGTCCATTTTTCTAATTTTAAAAAAAGGAATTTAACTATGTTGCCAAACCTAACTCAACCTAACCTAACCTTGTCGTGATTGATTCGTGGGGCTATCCGTCCATTTTTCTAATTTTAAAAAATCGAATTTAACTATGTTGCCTAACCTAACTCAACCTAACCTAACCTTGTCGTGAATGATTCGTGGGGCTATACGTGCATTCCTTTCTAATTTTAAAAAACGAATTTAACTATGTTGCCCAACCTAACTTAACCAAACCTAACCTTGTCGTGAATGGTTCGTGGGGCTATCCGTGCTTTTTTCTAATTTTTGAAAACGAATTTAACTATGTTGCCAAACCTAACTCAACCTAACCTAACCTTGTCGTGAATGGTTCGTGGGGCTATCTGTGCTTTTTCTAATTTTTAAAATCGAATTTAACTATGTTGCCTAACCTAACTCAACCTAACCTAACCTTGCCGAGAATGGTTCGTGGGGCTATCCGTGCTTTTCTTAAATTTTATAAACGAATTTAACTATGTTGCCTAACCTAACTCAACCTAACCTAACCTTGTCGCGAATGGTTCGTGGGGCTATCCGTCCATTTTTCTAATTTTAAAAAAAAGGAATTTAACTTAGTTTCCAAACCTAACTCAACCTAACCTAACCTTGCCGTGAATGGTTCGTGGGGCTATCCGTGCATTTTACTAATTTTTAAAAACGAATTTCACTATGTTGCCTAACCTAACTCAACCTAACCTAACCTTGTCGTGAATGGTTCGTGGGGCTATCCGTGCTATTTACTAATTTTTAAAAACGAATTTCACTATGTTGCCTAACCTAACTCAACCTAACCTAACCTTGTCGTGAATGGTTTGTGGGGCTTTGCGAGCTTCTAATTTTATAAACGTATTTAACTATGTTGCCTAACCTAACTCAACCTAACCTAACCTTGCCGTGAATGGTTCGTGGGGCTATCCGTGCATTTTGCTAATTTTTGAAATCGAATTTAACTATGTTGCCTAACCTAACCCAACCTAACCTAACCTTGCCGTGAATGGTTCGTGGGGCTATCCGTGATTTTTACTAATTTTTAAAAACGAATTTCACTATGTTGCCTAACCTAACTCAACCTAACCTAACCTTGTCGTGAATGGTTCGTCGGGCTATCCGTGCTTTTTTAAAATTTTATAAACGAATTTAACTATGTTGCCTAACCTAACTCAACCTAACCTAACCTTGTCGTGAATGGTTTGTGGGGCTATACGTGCTTTTTTTAATTTTATTAACGAATTTAACTATGTTGCCTAACCTAACTCAACCTAACCTAACCTTGTCGTGAATGGTTCGTGGAGCTATCCGTCCATTTTTCTAATTTTGAAAAAAACGAATTTAACTATGTTGCCTAACCTAACTCAACCTTGTCGTGAATGGTTCGTGGGGCTATCCGTCCATTTTTCTAATTTTAAAAAAACGAATTTTACTATGTTGCCTAACCTAACTCAACCTATCCTAACCTTGTCGCGAATGGTTCGTGGATCTATCCGTGCTTTTTTCTAGTTTCAAAAACGAATTTAACTATGTTGCCTAACCTAACTCAACCTAACCTAACCTTGTCGTGAATGGTTCGTGGGGCTATCCGTCCATTTTTCTAATTTTAAAAAAACGAATTTTACTATGTTGCCTAACCTAACTCAACCTAACCTAACCTTGTCGTGAATGGTTCGTGGGGCTATCCATCCATTTTTCTAATTTTAAAAAAACGAATTTAACTATGTTGCCTAACCTAAATCCACCTAACCTAACCTTGTCGTGAATGGTTCGTGGAGCTATCCGTGCTTTTTTCTAATTTCATAAACGAATTTAACTATGTTGCCTAACCTAACTCAACCTAACCTAACCTTGTCGTGAATCGTTCCTGGATCTATCCGTGCTTTTTTCTAATTTTATAAGCGAATTTAACTATGTTTCCTAACCTAACTCAACCTAACCTAACCTTGCCGTGAATGGTTCGTGGGGCTATCCGTGGGGCTATCAAGTTTTTTAAAACGAATTTAGCTATGTTGCCTAACCTAACTCAACCTTACCTAACCTTGCAGTGAATGGTTCGTGGGGCTATGCGTGCTTTTTACTAATTTTATAAACGAATTTAACTGTGTTGCTTAACCTAACTCAACCTAACCTAACCTTGTCGTGAATGGTTCGTGTGGCTATCCGTGCATTTTACTAATTTTTAAAAATGAATTTACCTACAGAGTGCAATGTCCTACCAAAATGGTGCTTTCGTGCCCCACCCCCTCCCAATGCAACAGCCGCAAAGGACATCGTGACGTCATCGGCCTTACCTGCACGCTGTAATTGGAAACGATCTGAGCGCCTCACGGTGGACACGGGAACAACAAAAAAAATTTCTCCATGCAGGAGACATGTCGGGCAACCTTCCCGACCCCCCTTTCCCTATACCTATCTTTATTTGTTTTCCCGCCAAAAATTCCGAATCTTGAAATTTCGTGAAAAAATGGAAAAATTCGAAAATGGCGGCCAAAATGAAACCGGTGGAAACCGAAACTATTCATAATTCTGTAGGCCCGTTTACGGTATGTGACGCCCACCTACTGCGGTTTTCCCAAAACACGTAAAAGATGGCGCTCGTGTCGCGCAAATGTCCGAAAGTGCGACTTTTCACGTGACGAAAATCCGCCATTTTCAAACATTTGCACACGGGAAACGGTTCGAAATTTCGAAATTTAACCTTCAAATGGAACGATCGGAATACCACGGTAGCTAACCGCCCGCAACAACTTGTACCCAAAATGCACCGGTTTTGAGTTTATTCGAACGTACGAATCGATGTTTCAGTTTTTCCGATACGCACGTTCCCATCACAGACGATCGCTGTGCCGCATACGGAGCTCCAACGCGTATCCTGATTTTTGTGCGTGGACAACGTCCAACCTGCTTTGAGAACCCATGGGAAAATCCGACTTTCCTGTCGAAACTGATACGTTAAAAAATCCAAAATGGCTGAAATTTCGATGCGGCCTGGGGGGCAGGGGGGCGCCCCCCGACCAAAAATTTCGACTTCTCCCCCCTACTTTCCAACACTATGAAAAAAATGGCTATCTCAGTTTTTTCGTACATAGCACAGATTACGCTACTGTCTTACTCCACCGGAGGACGCTCTGACGTCATTCCTATATGCGAGAAATAACGCAATTTTAACCGTTTTTTGCAGAGCTAACTTTGATGTTTAACTGCACCCAAACCACTAAGGCTGAAGTTCCAAAATTTTGCACACGCAAGGACCAAACTACAGAGTACAATGTCCATCCAAAATGGTGCTTTCGTGCCCCACCCCCTCCCAATGCAACACCCGCAAAGGACATCGTGACGTCATCAGCCGTACCTGCACGTTATACTTGAAAACGATCTGAGCGCCTCACGGTGGACACTGGAGCAACCAAAAAAATTTGAGCACGAAGGGGAGATGTGTGGCAACTTTCCTCACACCCCTTTCCCTATACCCATCTTCAATTGTTTTTCCGGCAAAAATTCCGAAACTTGAAATTTAGTGAAAAAGCGACAAAATTCCAAAATGGCGACCAAAATGAAAGCAGTGGAAATTGAAACTATTCACAATTCCGTAGGCCCGTCCACGGAATTTGACGTCCACCTACCGTGAATTTCCCAAGACACGCAAAAGAGGGCGCTGGGGTAGCTCAAAGGTAGGAAAGTGACACTTTTCACCTGAGGAAAATCCGCCATTTTCAAACAGTTGCACACGGGAAACGGTTCGAAATTTCGAAATATCAATATCCAATGCGACGATGGGAATACCTCGGTAAGTATTCGGCGACAGCAACTTTTCCCCACACTTCACCGGATTGCCGGAACCGTGAACCTACAAATCGATGTTTCAGTTTATCGGACATCCACGTTCAAATTTCGGGGGGTCGCGGCGCCCCCAACAGAGCTCCAACGCATGTCCCGATTTTTTTGCTTGGACAACTTACGACCTGCTTTCGGAATCCATGGAGAAATCCGACTTTCCTCTCGAAACTGCAACGTAAAAAAATTCAAAATGGTTGAAATTTCGATGCGCCCTCGGGGGCAGGGGGGCGCCCCCCGACCAAAAATTTGAACATTTCCCCCATAGTTTCTAACACTGCGGAAAAAATGGCTATCTCAGTTTTTTCGTACATAGCACAGATTACGCTACTTTCTTACGCCACCCGTAGACGCTGTGACGTCACTCGTATATGCGAGAAAAAACGCAATTTTAACCGTTTTTGCAGAGCTAGGTTTGATGTTGAACTACACGAAAACTACTAACGCTGAAGTTCCGAAATTTTGCAAGCGCAAGCACCAAACTACAGAGTACAATATCCAACCAAAATGATGGTCTCGTGCCCAACCACCTCCAATTCCAAGACCCGCAAAGGACATCGTGACGTCATCGGCCGAACCTGCACTGGCTGCATTTGAAACTACCTCAGCGCCACACCGTGGACACTGGAGGTACCAAATAAATTTCTGTATGTAGGAGACATTTACCAAATGACGTCAAGTTATTCGCCGAACAATTGCATCCAGCCCTTTCCCGCCAAAAAATTTGCAAACTGAAAAATTTCCCATACTTATTAGAAAATACAAAAAATTACTTTATTTTCAATTTGAAAATGGTCGCCATTTGGTGAATCTAGAGGAAGAAAATACGGTATAGGTAAATAGGCCTAACCTTCGCCCGTACACTCGATACAACACCATACCTTCATGTCGCATATTCATTGGTCCGTTGGGAAAAGAAAGAAGAATGTACGTAAATTAGGCACCAAAAATTCGACCTGCACGGACTGTTTGAAACCGTTATCAGCGCCACCTGGTGAACGGTGGATCAACCAAAAAAAATGAGCTTGTAGAGGACATTCCCACCTACGTTGCGTACCCCCTTGTTTACTAACTCTGATCAATAGTTTGGCCTGTAGAAATTCGCAAATGTTGAAAATCGCGACTTCGTTTCTACCTTCACAATCATGCCAAAAATTTCATCCAAAATGGCGTCCAACTTAGGAGGCACGAAGAGTTGCTCTTTGCGTCAGTACAAAGTTACTTCTTTAGTCTCATAGGAAATCACAGCGAAACTTTCTCACGAACAAAAATTGGGACCCTGCACATCCCCAAATGTCCAAAAGTGCTACTTTTTACTGGTCGAAAATCGGCCATTTTCAAACGTTCACGCACGCGAAACAGTTCGAAATCTCGAAAAATGAATGTCCAATGCGACGATCGGAAAACCTAGGGAACTTATCGCCCACAACGACTTTTCCCGAAATTCCACCGGATTCCCGGAACCGTGAACCTACGAATCGATGTTTCATTGTTTATTTTGTGCAAGGCTTAATAACTCGAAAACTGGCAACACTGAAATTGTGAAACTGGCACGCGCCGACACCCCTCCCGGAATCTGATTAACGGAATATGTCAGTTGTGCAAAAATCGCAACTTTGGGGGGCACTGCCCCCAAACGAAAAATCGCCATGTTCCGTATGGGCAAGTTCGTTCCGCCCGTGACGTCACGTGATGCACGCGACGTGAGCGCCACCTATTTGGACCTCGAGTCGGTACCTTCCACTGAAGCGCACACTGGCCGGAATTTGCCTCCGCGGTCTCCGGGCCGCTCCGGTACACAACAAACACACCTCTGCAAAGGTGTACCGGAAACCAAGATGGCGACCTGGAGCCAACCCCGCAAGGGGCCCCGACGTCGGACGACGTGCGCTGGCCTCGGACGGACGTCACCTGAAAAACGAAACAGACTCGAAATCGCTACCTCGACAAATGTGGCCGCCATGTTGATTTTTTGAGTTTTCCAAAATGGCGCCTTGGAGGCTGCAGATGGCGCTTTTTCGTCAACTTTTTCACACTGCCCCTTACGGACTCGACCCCCGGAGAGCATCCTGAGGTTTTCCGCCATCCTCGACACCCGATTGGTCCGCCATGAGTACCGACGTGTTGCGCCCCCTGGAGCCCCGTGTGTTTGGGGGCCCCGGACTTGCTCCAGCGTGAGGCTTCGGACCCCATGGGGTAACGCGGCATTCCACCCCTTTCCGTCCCCCAATCTACAGGGTGGCAGAAAAGTCGAAAAAACCTCGAAAATTTCGCACCCCTTCAAAATCCAAGATGGCCGCCGTTTCGAAAAATCGAGATAGCCGGTCGAAAGGGGACCGTCCACACTGCTCGGAACCGCATTCCGTCAACCTTCCCTCAGAACGATGCCCGAGATGCACGTTTCCAAAAACGGGGTCCTGGAAGAAAATTTGGTCCCCCCTGGAGGTCACCCTGTGCGCCCCGGGGCCCCACGCTTTTTCCGGCGCATAGGGAACCCTAGGTGGGCTACCGCGTGGTACCGGTCTCGATCCGCTGTGGTTGGCGGTTCGTCGCGCCACCTATCTTCCCTTTCCACTTCGGGGGCGCGCACGTACCGGATTGGGCGCCTCCGGCGCCCACTTGGAACCGCCATCTTGAAATTTCGAAACGCGCGTTTCGTAGGCCTTGCATGGGCCTTAACCGCCGACAATGCCCGGCTTCGCCGGGGAAAGACACTTGGCCTGGAGGGGGGCTTGAATGGCTTTCAGGTGACGTGACTTGGAAATTTCGAAAATGCCAATTTCAAGATGGCGCCGTTTCCTTAATATCGGTCGGTTAAGAAAAACAAAAAATACTACGTGGTAGCCCGGAACCTCCTCTTTCCGAAAGTGCAAGGCTAAACTTTAAAATTTTTTACGGTTCCGCCGTCAAAAATTCCAGAATGGACCCATGTTTTCGGTACCCATGTTCACTCGAAAAGTTCACTTTTTCGGACATTTCGGGACCCTGCGGGGGGGCCCCTGGGCCGATTCGGTTCAAATTTGAAATTTCTCATTTTTTCGACGTCCCCTTTCGATAGCTGTAGAATTTTTGAAAATCGGTCGAGTCGTTTTCGAGTTTCAACTTTGCGAGGCCCCTTTTTGGATGGGCCGTAGCTCCCTTAATATGCGAGATACGGCCCTGAAAATTTTTCTCAATGTTTTGTGGGAAGGTTCGAAATTTCCGAAAATGGGGTCAATTTTGATTTTCCACGGCGGGGGGCCGCTGGACAAAAATCCGAAAATGGCCAAAGTTGAGGCCCCCGTAGTTTCCAGGGGGGGCACCCCAGGGCCCCGAAATTTTTTCTACCCCCATAGTTTCTGAAAAAGCCCCCCCCTTGGCTATCTCGAAATTTTCGTATCGGCCATAGTTTCTTCTACTCTCTTACTCAATTAGTATAATATAACCAGATTATATATTTTGTTGCAGGTCTGCAACAATTTAAAAATTATTAATATTCTATATTGACATTTATTTGTAATTATTTATATCGGATAAGTAATATTTAATGTCAATTTCTTTCGCGTTGTGCATTGTAGATGGATTGCAGCGATCTTCAGAGAGATTTATGTATTTCGATTTAGTGTTTGGCAATTTCAGCCCATAAACTAATCAGTGTGGAAAGTCTTGCCTGTTGCAGTTGTGCACAAATGTAGTGTTTTAACTTTTGTAAGAGAACATTTTATTCGTAATCATTTGCATTGCGTAAGGTACATTTGATTTGAATTCTTTCCGTTTGGCGTTGTGCATTGCAGATCATTTGCAGTGGTTCTTTGCAGATTATTCTTTCTTTAAGATTCAGTAATGGCAGATTCAGCCCATTGTACAATCAGTGTTCAAAGTCATGTCCGAATGTTGAAAGAAAATGTGTATACTTTCTCGTTTTAATTTATTGCAATCCGTAGTAAGTGATGGAGGTTTCGCAGAATCCGCACCATCAATGTTTACAAATTTAAACTTTATAAATCTTCGAAATACACATTTATTTGTAATCAATGTAATTATTTAAAGCTTAATTCTTTTCGAAATAAATTGATGTGCCGTTGTGCATTGTAGATTACTTGCAGTGAGATTATTCTCAGTTTCAACCCGTGGCGCAATCAGTGTACAAAGTCATGCCTGTTGCAGGTTTGCAAGAATGTAATGTTTTAATTTTTATAAGAGGACATTTATTTTTAATGATTTGGATTGAATAAGTTACACTTGGTTTGATTCTTTTCGGTTTGTGTTGTGCATTGCAGATCATTTGCAGTCAACGCGAGATTTTTATTCCTTCACATTCAGTAATGGCAGTTTCAGCCCATTGGACAATCATTGTTCAAAGTCATGTCCCAGTCTTGAAAAATGTGTAGTACTAGAATATCTTTCTTAATTTATGGTAATGCGTTCTACATGATGACACTTTCGCAGCATCTGTACGCATGAATATTTCTAAATTTAAACTTTATAATACTTGTGCATACACCTTTATTTGTAATTAAGGTAATTGTTTACAGCCTGATTGTTTTCGAAACAAATTTATATCTTTTTTTTTTTATGTTTTTACTATGTTGCCTAACCTAACTCAACCTAACCTAACCTTGTCGTGAATGATTCGTGGGGCTATCCGTGCTTTATTCTAATTTTATAAACGAATTTCACTATGTTGCCTAACCTAACTCAACGTAACCTAACCTTGTCGTGAATGCTTCGTGAGGCTATCCGTCGCTTTTTTCTAATTTTATAAACAAATTTCACTATGTTCCCTAACCTAACTCAACCTAACCTAACCTTGTCGTGAATGATTCGTGGGGCTATCTGTGCTTTCTTAATTTTATAAACGAATTTAACTACGTTGCCCAACCAAACTCAACCTAACCTAACCTTGGCGTGAATGGTTCGTGGGGCTATCCGTGCTCTTTTCTAATTTTGTAAACGAATTTAACTATGTTGCCTAACCTAACTCAACCTAACCTAACCTTGCCGTGAATGGTTCGTGGGGCTATCAGTGCTTTTGTCTAATTTTTATAAACGAATTTAACTATGTTGCCTAACCTAACTCCACCTAACCTAACCTTGTGGTGAATGGTTCGTGGGGCTAACCGTGCTTTTTACTAATATTTTATAAACGAATTTAACTATGTTGCCTAACCTAAGTCAACCTAACCTAACCTTGTCGTGAATGGTTCGTGGGGCTATCCGTGCTTTTGTCTAATTTTTAAAAACGAATTTAACTATGTTGCCTAACCTAACTCCTCCTAACCTAACCTTGTCGTGAATGGTTCGTGGAGCTATCCGTGCTTTTCTGTAATTTTATAAACGAATTTAACTATGTTGCCTAAGCTTACTCAACCTAACCTAACCTTGTCGTGAATCGTTCGTCGGGCTAACCGTGCTTTTTACTAATATTCTATAAACAAATTTAACTATGTTGCCTAACCTAACTCAACCTAACTTAACCTTGTCGTGAATGGTTCGTGGGGCTATCCGTGCTTTTGTTCTAATTTTATAAACGAATTTAACTATGTTGCCTAACCTAACTCAACCTAACCTAAACCTGTCGTGAATGGTTCGTGGGACTATCCGTGCATTTTACTAATTTTATAAACGAATTTAACTATGTTGGCTAACCTAACTCAACCTAACCTAACCTTGTCGTGAATGTTTCGTGGGGCTATCCGTCCATTTTTCTAAATTTAAAAAAACGAATTTAACTATGTTGCCTAACCTAACTCAACCTAACCTAACCTTGTTGTGAATGGTTCGTGGGGCTATCCGTGCTTTTTACTAATTTCATAAACGAATTTAACTATGTTGCCTAACCTAACTCAACCTAACCTTGTCGTGAATGGTTCGTGGGGCTATCCATCCATTTTTTAAATTATAAAAAAACGAATTTTACTATGTTGCCTAACCTAACTCAAACTAACCTAACCTTGTCGTGAATGGTTCGTGGGGCTATCCGTCCATTTTTCTAATTTTAAAAAAACGAATTTCACTATGTTGCCTAACCTAACTCAACCTAACCTAACCTTGTCGTGAATGCTTCGTGGGGCTATCCGTCCATTTTTCTAATTTTAAAAATGAATTTTACTATGTTGCCTAACCTAACTTAACCTAACGTAACCTTGTCGTGAACGGTTCGTGGGGGTATCCGTCCATTTTTCTAATTTTAAAAAACGAATTTTACTATGTTGCCTAACCTAACTCAACCTAACCTAACCTTTTCGTGAATGGTTCGTGCGGCTATCCGTCCATTTCACTAATTTTAAAAAAACGAATTTAACTATGTTGCCTAACCTAACTCAACGTAACCTAACCTTGTCTTGAATGGTTCGTGGGGCTATCCGTCCATTCTTCTAATTTTAAAAAAACGAATTTTACTATGTTGCCTAACCTAACTCAACCTAACCTAACCTTGTCGTGAATGGTTCGTGGGGCTATCCGTCCTTTTTTCTAATTTTAAAAAAACGAATTTTACTATGTTGCCTAACCTAACTCAACCTAACCTAACCTTGTCGTGAATGGTTCGTGGGGCTATCCGTCCATTTTTCTAATTTTAAAAAAACGAATTTTACTATGTTGCCTAACCTAACTAAACCTAACCTAACCTTGTCGTAAATGTTTAGTGGGCCTATTCGTGCTTTTTTCTAGTTTTATAAACGAATTTAACTATGTTGCCTAACCTAACCTTGTCGTGGATGGTTCGTGGGGCTATCCGTCGATTTTTCTAATTTAAAAAAACGAATTTTACTATGTTGCCTAACCTAACTCAACCTAACCTAACCTTGTCGTGAATGGTTCGTGGGGCTATCCGTCCATTTTTCTAATTTTAAAAAAAACGATTTTAACTATGATGCCTAACCTAACTCAACCTAACCTAACCTTTTCGTGAATGGTTCGTGCGGCTATCCGTCCATTTTTCTAATTTTAAAAAAACGAATTTTACTATGTTGCCTAACCTAACTCAACCTAACCTAACCTTGTCGTGAATGGTTCGTGGGGCTATCCGTCCATTTTTCTAATTTTAAAAAAACGAATTTTACTATGTTGCCTAACCTAACTCAATCTAACCTAACCTTGTCGTGAATGGTTCGTGGGGCTATCCGTCCATTTTTCTAATTTTAAAAAAACGAATTTTACTATGTTGCCTAACCTAACTCAACCTAACCTAACCTTGTCGTGAATGGTTCGTGGGGCTATCCGTGCTTTTTTTAAATTTTAAAAAAACGAATTTTACTATGTTGCCTAACCTAACTCAACCTAACCTAACCTTGTCGTGAATGGTTCGTGGGGCAATCCGTTCTTTTTTCTAATTTTATAAACGAATTTAACTATGTTGCCTAACCTAACTCAACCTAACCTAACCTTGCCGTGAATGGTTGGTGGTGCTATCCGTGCTTTTTTCTAATTTTTTAAAACGAATTTAACTATGTTGCCTAACCTAACTCAACCTAACCTAACCTTGTCGTGAATAGTTCGTGGGGCTATCCGTGCGTTTTACTTACTTTTAAAAACGAATTTCACTATGTTGCCTAACCTAACTCAACCTAACCTAAACTTGTCGTGAATAGTTTGTGGGGCTATACTTGCTTTTTTTAAATTTTAAAAACGAATTTCACTATGTTGCCTAACCTAACTCAGCCTAACCTAACCTTCTCGTCAATGGTTCGTGGGGCTATCCAAGCATTTCTTCTAGTTTTAAAAACGAATTTAACTATGTTGCCTAACCTAACTCAACCTAACCTAACCTTGTCGAGAATGGTTTCGGGGAGCTATCCGTGCATTTTTCTAATTTTCAAAAACGAATTTAACTATGTTGCCTAACCTAACTCAAGCTAACCTAACCTTGCAGTGAATGGTTCGTGGGGTTATCCGTGTTTTTTACTAATTTTAAAAAACGAATTTAACTATGTTGCTTATACTAACTCAACCTAACCTAACCTTGCCGTCAATTGTTCGTGGGGCTATCCGTGCTTTTTTCTAATTTTATAAACGAATTTTACTATGTTGCCTAACCTAACTCAACCTAACTTAACCTTGTCGTGAATGATTCGTGGGGCTATCCGTTCATTTTACTAATTTTTAAAAACGAATTTAACTATGTTGCCTAACCTAACTCAACCTAACCTAACCTTGTCGTGAATGGTTCGTGGGGCTATCCGTCCATTTTTCTAATTTTTAAAAACGAATTTAACTATGTTGCCTAACCTAACTCAACCTAACCTAACCTTGTCGTGAATGGTTCGTGGGGCTGTCCGTGCTTTTTTCTAATTTTAAAAAAACGAATTTCACTATGTTGCCTAACCTAACTCAACCTAACCTAACCTTGTCGTGAATGGCTCGTGGAGCTATCCGTGCTTTTTTCTAATTTTATAAACGAATTTAACTATGTTGCCTAACCTAACTCAACCTAACCTAACCTTGTCGTGAATGGTTCGTGGGGCTATCCGTGCTTTTTTCTAATTTTATAAACGATTTTAACTATGTTGCCTAACCTAACTCAACGTAACCTAACCTTGTCGTGAATGGTTCGTGAGGCTATCCGTCCATTTTTCTGATTTTTAAAAAAAGAATTTTACTATGTTGCCTAACCTAACTCAACCTAACCTAACCTTGTCGTGAATGGTTCGTGGGGCTATCCGTCCATTTTTCTAATTTTGAAAGAAACGAATTTAACTATGTTGACTAACCTAACTCAACCTTGTCGTGAATGGTTCGTGGGGCTATCCGTCCATTTTTCTAATTTTAAAAAAACGAATTTTACTATGTTGCCTAACCTAACTCAACCTAACCTAACCTTGTCGCGAATGGTTCGTGGATCTATCCGTGCTTTTTTCTAGTTTCAAAAACGAATTTAACTATGTTGCCTAACCTAACTCAACCTAACCTAACCTTGTCGTGAATGGTTCGTGGGGCTATCCGTCCATTTTTCTAATTTTAAAAAAACGAATTTTACTATGTTGCCTAACCTAACTCAACCTAACCTAACCTTGTCGTGAATGGTTCGTGGGGCTATCCATCCATTTTTCTAATTTTAAAAAAACGAATTTAACTATGTTGCCTAACCTAAATCCACCTAACCTAACCTTGTCGTGAATGGTTCGTGGAGCTATCCGTGCTTTTTTCTAATTTCATAAACGAATTTAACTATGTTGCCTAACCTAACTCAACCTAACCTAACCTTGTCGTGAATCGTTCCTGGATCTATCCGTGCTTTTTTCTAATTTTATAAGCGAATTTAACTATGTTTCCTAACCTAACTCAACCTAACCTAACCTTGCCGTGAATGGTTCGTGGGGCTATTCGTGCTTTTTTCAAGTTTTTTAAAACGAATTTAGCAATGTTGCCTAACCTAACTCAACCTTACCTAACCTTGCAGTGAATGGTTCGTGGGGCTATGCGTGCTTTTTTTAATTTCATAAACGAATTCAACTATGTTGCCTAACCTAACTCAACCTAACCTAACCTTGTCGTGAATGGTTCGTGCGGCTATCCGTGCTTTTTACTAATTTTATAAACGAATTTAACTATGTTGCCTAACCTAACTCAACCTAACCTAACCTTGTCGTTAATAGTTCGTGGGGCTATCCGTCCATTTTTCTAATTTTAAAAAAACGAATTTTACTATGTTGCCTAACCTAACTCAACCTAACCTAACCTTGTCGTGAATGGTTCGTGGAGCTATCCGTCCATTTTTCTATTTTTAAAAAAACGAATTTAACTATGTTGCCTAACCTAACTCAACCTAACCTAACCTTGTCGTGAATGGTTCGTGGGGCTATCCGTCCATTTTTCTAATTTTAAAAAAAGGAATTTAACTATGTTGCCAAACCTAACTCAACCTAACCTAACCTTGTCGTGATTGATTCGTGGGGCTATCCGTCCATTTTTCTAATTTTAAAAAAACGAATTTTACTATGTTGCCTAACCTAACTCAACCTAACCTAACCTTGTCGTGAATGGTTCGTGGGGCTATCCGTCCATTTTTCTAATTTTAAAAAAAACGAATTTTACTATGTTGCCTAACCTAACTCAACCTAACCTAACCTTGTCGTGAATGATTCGTGGGGCTATACGTGCATTCCTTTCTAATTTTAAAAAACGAATTTAACTATGTTGCCCAACCTAACTTAACCAAACCTAACCTTGTCGTGAATGGTTCGTGGGGCTATCCGTGCTTTTTTCTAATTTTTGAAAACGAATTTAACTATGTTGCCAAACCTAACTCAACCTAACCTAACCTTGTCGTGAATGGTTCGTGGGGCTATCCGTGCTTTTTCTAATTTTTAAAATCGAATTTAACTATGTTGCCAAACCTAACTCAACCTAACCTAACCTTGCCGAGAATGGTTCGTGGGGCTATCCGTGCTTTTCTTAAATTTTATAAAAGAATTTAACTATGTTTGCCTAACCTAACTCAACCTAACCTAACATGGTCGTGAATGGTTCGTAGGGATTTCCGTGCACTTTTCTAATTTTAAGAAATGAATTTAACTATGTTGCCTAACCTAACTCAACCTAACCTAACCTTGCCGTGAGTGTTTCGTGGGGCTATCCGTCTATTTTCTAATTTTTAAAAACGAATTTAACTATGTTGCCTAACCTAACTCAACCTAACCTAACCTTGTCGTGAATGGTTCGTGGGGCTATACGTGCATTCCTTTCTAATTTTAAAAAACGAATTTAACTATGTTGCCCAACCTAACTTAACCAAACCTAACCTTGTCGTGAATGGTTCGTGGGGCTATCCGTGCTTTTTTCTAATTTTTGAAAACGAATTTAACTATGTTGCCAAACCTAACTCAACCTAATCTAACCTTGTCGTGAATGGTTCGTGGGGCTATCCGTGCTTTTTCTAATTTTTAAAATCGAATTTAACTATGTTGCCTAACCTAACTCAACCTAACCTAACCTTGCCGAGAATGGTTCGTGGGGCTATCCGTGCTTTTCTTAAATTTTATAAACGAATTTAACTATGTTGCCCAACCTAACTTAACCAAACCTAACCTTGTCGTGAATGGTTCGTGGGGCTATCCGTGCTTTTTTCTAATTTTTGAAAACGAATTTTACTATGTTGCCTAACCTAACTCAACCTAACCTAACCTTGTCGCGAATGGTTCGTGGATCTATCCGTGCTTTTTTCTAGTTTCAAAAACGAATTTAACTATGTTGCCTAACCTAACTCAACCTAACCTAACCTTGTCGTGAATGGTTCGTGGGGCTATCCGTCCATTTTTCTAATTTTAAAAAAACGAATTTTACTATGTTGCCTAACCTAACTCAACCTAACCTAACCTTGTCGTGAATGGTTCGTGGGGCTATCCATCCATTTTTCTAATTTTAAAAAAACGAATTTAACTATGTTGCCTAACCTAAATCCACCTAACCTAACCTTGTCGTGAATGGTTCGTGGAGCTATCCGTGCTTTTTTCTAATTTCATAAACGAATTTAACTATGTTGCCTAACCTAACTCAACCTAACCTAACCTTGTCGTGAATCGTTCCTGGATCTATCCGTGCTTTTTTCTAATTTTATAAGCGAATTTAACTATGTTTCCTAACCTAACTCAACCTAACCTAACCTTGCCGTGAATGGTTCGTGGGGCTATTCGTGCTTTTTTCAAGTTTTTTAAAACGAATTTAGCTATGTTGCCTAACCTAACTCAACCTTACCTAACCTTGCAGTGAATGGTTCGTGGGGCTATGCGTGCTTTTTTTTAATTTCATAAACGAATTCAACTATGTTGCCTAACCTAACTCAACCTAACCTAACCTTGTCGTGAATGGTTCGTGCGGGTATCCGTGCTTTTTACTAATTTTATAAACGAATTTAACTATGTTGCCTAACCTAACTCAACCTAACCTAACCTTGTCGTTAATAGTTCGTGGGGCTATCCGTCCATTTTTCTAATTTTAAAAAAACGAATTTTACTATGTTGCCTAACCTAACTCAACCTAACCTAACCTTGTCGTGAATGGTTCGTGGGGCTATCCGTGCATTTTTCTAATTTTTAAAAAAACGAATTTAACTATGTTGCCTAACCTAACTCAACCTAACCTAACCTTGTCGTGAATGGTTCGTGGGGCTATCCGTCCATTTTTCTAATTTTAAAAAAAGGAATTTAACTATGTTGCCAAACCTAACTCAACCTAACCTAACCTTGTCGTGATTGATTCGTGGGGCTATCCGTCCATTTTTCTAATTTTAAAAAAACGAATTTTACTATGTTGCCTAACCTAACTCAACCTAACCTAACCTTGTCGTGAATGGTTCGTGGGGCTATCCGTCCATTTTTCTAATTTTAAAAAAAACGAATTTTACTATGTTGCCTAACCTAACTCAACCTAACCTAACCTTGTCGTGAATGATTCGTGGGGCTATACGTGCATTCCTTTCTAATTTTAAAAAACGAATTTAACTATGTTGCCCAACCTAACTTAACCAAACCTAACCTTGTCGTGAATGGTTCGTGGGGCTATCCGTGCTTTTTTCTAATTTTTGAAAACGAATTTAACTATGTTGCCAAACCTAACTCAACCTAACCTAACCTTGTCGTGAATGGTTCGTGGGGCTATCTGTGCTTTTTCTAATTTTTAAAATCGAATTTAACTATGTTGCCTAACCTAACTCAACCTAACCTAACCTTGCCGAGAATGGTTCGTGGGGCTATCCGTGCTTTTCTTAAATTTTATAAACGAATTTAACTATGTTGCCTAACCTAACTCAACCTAACCTAACCTTGTCGCGAATGGTTCGTGGGGCTATCCGTCCATTTTTCTAATTTTAAAAAAAAGGAATTTAACTTAGTTTCCAAACCTAACTCAACCTAACCTAACCTTGCCGTGAATGGTTCGTGGGGCTATCCGTGCATTTTACTAATTTTTAAAAACGAATTTCACTATGTTGCCTAACCTAACTCAACCTAACCTAACCTTGTCGTGAATGGTTCGTGGGGCTATCCGTGCTATTTACTAATTTTTAAAAACGAATTTCACTATGTTGCCTAACCTAACTCAACCTAACCTAACCTTGTCGTGAATGGTTTGTGGGGCTTTGCGAGCTTTTTTCTAATTTTATAAACGTATTTAACTATGTTGCCTAACCTAACTCAACCTAACCTAACCTTGCCGTGAATGGTTCGTGGGGCTATCCGTGCATTTTGCTAATTTTTGAAATCGAATTTAACTATGTTGCCTAACCTAACCCAACCTAACCTAACCTTGCCGTGAATGGTTCGTGGGGCTATCCGTGATTTTTACTAATTTTTAAAAACGAATTTCACTATGTTGCCTAACCTAACTCAACCTAACCTAACCTTGTCGTGAATGGTTCGTCGGGCTATCCGTGCTTTTTTAAAATTTTATAAACGAATTTAACTATGTTGCCTAACCTAACTCAACCTAACCTAACCTTGTCGTGAATGGTTTGTGGGGCTATACGTGCTTTTTTTAATTTTATTAACGAATTTAACTATGTTGCCTAACCTAACTCAACCTAACCTAACCTTGTCGTGAATGGTTCGTGGAGCTATCCGTCCATTTTTCTAATTTTGAAAAAAACGAATTTAACTATGTTGCCTAACCTAACTCAACCTTGTCGTGAATGGTTCGTGGGGCTATCCGTCCATTTTTCTAATTTTAAAAAAACGAATTTTACTATGTTGCCTAACCTAACTCAACCTATCCTAACCTTGTCGCGAATGGTTCGTGGATCTATCCGTGCTTTTTTCTAGTTTCAAAAACGAATTTAACTATGTTGCCTAACCTAACTCAACCTAACCTAACCTTGTCGTGAATGGTTCGTGGGGCTATCCGTCCATTTTTCTAATTTTAAAAAAACGAATTTTACTATGTTGCCTAACCTAACTCAACCTAACCTAACCTTGTCGTGAATGGTTCGTGGGGCTATCCATCCATTTTTCTAATTTTAAAAAAACGAATTTAACTATGTTGCCTAACCTAAATCCACCTAACCTAACCTTGTCGTGAATGGTTCGTGGAGCTATCCGTGCTTTTTTCTAATTTCATAAACGAATTTAACTATGTTGCCTAACCTAACTCAACCTAACCTAACCTTGTCGTGAATCGTTCCTGGATCTATCCGTGCTTTTTTCTAATTTTATAAGCGAATTTAACTATGTTTCCTAACCTAACTCAACCTAACCTAACCTTGCCGTGAATGGTTCGTGGGGCTATCCGTGGGGCTATCAAGTTTTTTAAAACGAATTTAGCTATGTTGCCTAACCTAACTCAACCTTACCTAACCTTGCAGTGAATGGTTCGTGGGGCTATGCGTGCTTTTTACTAATTTTATAAACGAATTTAACTGTGTTGCTTAACCTAACTCAACCTAACCTAACCTTGTCGTGAATGGTTCGTGTGGCTATCCGTGCATTTTACTAATTTTTAAAAATGAATTTACCTACAGAGTGCAATGTCCTACCAAAATGGTGCTTTCGTGCCCCACCCCCTCCCAATGCAACAGCCGCAAAGGACATCGTGACGTCATCGGCCTTACCTGCACGCTGTAATTGGAAACGATCTGAGCGCCTCACGGTGGACACGGGAACAACAAAAAAAATTTCTCCATGCAGGAGACATGTCGGGCAACCTTCCCGACCCCCCTTTCCCTATACCTATCTTTATTTGTTTTCCCGCCAAAAATTCCGAATCTTGAAATTTCGTGAAAAAATGGAAAAATTCGAAAATGGCGGCCAAAATGAAACCGGTGGAAACCGAAACTATTCATAATTCTGTAGGCCCGTTTACGGTATGTGACGCCCACCTACTGCGGTTTTCCCAAAACACGTAAAAGATGGCGCTCGTGTCGCGCAAATGTCCGAAAGTGCGACTTTTCACGTGACGAAAATCCGCCATTTTCAAACATTTGCACACGGGAAACGGTTCGAAATTTCGAAATTTAACCTTCAAATGGAACGATCGGAATACCACGGTAGCTAACCGCCCGCAACAACTTGTACCCAAAATGCACCGGTTTTGAGTTTATTCGAACGTACGAATCGATGTTTCAGTTTTTCCGATACGCACGTTCCCATCACAGACGATCGCTGTGCCGCATACGGAGCTCCAACGCGTATCCTGATTTTTGTGCGTGGACAACGTCCAACCTGCTTTGAGAACCCATGGGAAAATCCGACTTTCCTGTCGAAACTGATACGTTAAAAAATCCAAAATGGCTGAAATTTCGATGCGGCCTGGGGGGCAGGGGGGCGCCCCCCGACCAAAAATTTCGACTTCTCCCCCCTACTTTCCAACACTATGAAAAAAATGGCTATCTCAGTTTTTTCGTACATAGCACAGATTACGCTACTGTCTTACTCCACCGGAGGACGCTCTGACGTCATTCCTATATGCGAGAAATAACGCAATTTTAACCGTTTTTTGCAGAGCTAACTTTGATGTTTAACTGCACCCAAACCACTAAGGCTGAAGTTCCAAAATTTTGCACACGCAAGGACCAAACTACAGAGTACAATGTCCATCCAAAATGGTGCTTTCGTGCCCCACCCCCTCCCAATGCAACACCCGCAAAGGACATCGTGACGTCATCAGCCGTACCTGCACGTTATACTTGAAAACGATCTGAGCGCCTCACGGTGGACACTGGAGCAACCAAAAAAATTTGAGCACGAAGGGGAGATGTGTGGCAACTTTCCTCACACCCCTTTCCCTATACCCATCTTCAATTGTTTTTCCGGCAAAAATTCCGAAACTTGAAATTTAGTGAAAAAGCGACAAAATTCCAAAATGGCGACCAAAATGAAAGCAGTGGAAATTGAAACTATTCACAATTCCGTAGGCCCGTCCACGGAATTTGACGTCCACCTACCGTGAATTTCCCAAGACACGCAAAAGAGGGCGCTGGGGTAGCTCAAAGGTAGGAAAGTGACACTTTTCACCTGAGGAAAATCCGCCATTTTCAAACAGTTGCACACGGGAAACGGTTCGAAATTTCGAAATATCAATATCCAATGCGACGATGGGAATACCTCGGTAAGTATTCGGCGACAGCAACTTTTCCCCACACTTCACCGGATTGCCGGAACCGTGAACCTACAAATCGATGTTTCAGTTTATCGGACATCCACGTTCAAATTTCGGGGGGTCGCGGCGCCCCCAACAGAGCTCCAACGCATGTCCCGATTTTTTTGCTTGGACAACTTACGACCTGCTTTCGGAATCCATGGAGAAATCCGACTTTCCTCTCGAAACTGCAACGTAAAAAAATTCAAAATGGTTGAAATTTCGATGCGCCCTCGGGGGCAGGGGGGCGCCCCCCGACCAAAAATTTGAACATTTCCCCCATAGTTTCTAACACTGCGGAAAAAATGGCTATCTCAGTTTTTTCGTACATAGCACAGATTACGCTACTTTCTTACGCCACCCGTAGACGCTGTGACGTCACTCGTATATGCGAGAAAAAACGCAATTTTAACCGTTTTTGCAGAGCTAGGTTTGATGTTGAACTACACGAAAACTACTAACGCTGAAGTTCCGAAATTTTGCAAGCGCAAGCACCAAACTACAGAGTACAATATCCAACCAAAATGATGGTCTCGTGCCCAACCACCTCCAATTCCAAGACCCGCAAAGGACATCGTGACGTCATCGGCCGAACCTGCACTGGCTGCATTTGAAACTACCTCAGCGCCACACCGTGGACACTGGAGGTACCAAATAAATTTCTGTATGTAGGAGACATTTACCAAATGACGTCAAGTTATTCGCCGAACAATTGCATCCAGCCCTTTCCCGCCAAAAAATTTGCAAACTGAAAAATTTCCCATACTTATTAGAAAATACAAAAAATTACTTTATTTTCAATTTGAAAATGGTCGCCATTTGGTGAATCTAGAGGAAGAAAATACGGTATAGGTAAATAGGCCTAACCTTCGCCCGTACACTCGATACAACACCATACCTTCATGTCGCATATTCATTGGTCCGTTGGGAAAAGAAAGAAGAATGTACGTAAATTAGGCACCAAAAATTCGACCTGCACGGACTGTTTGAAACCGTTATCAGCGCCACCTGGTGAACGGTGGATCAACCAAAAAAAATGAGCTTGTAGAGGACATTCCCACCTACGTTGCGTACCCCCTTGTTTACTAACTCTGATCAATAGTTTGGCCTGTAGAAATTCGCAAATGTTGAAAATCGCGACTTCGTTTCTACCTTCACAATCATGCCAAAAATTTCATCCAAAATGGCGTCCAACTTAGGAGGCACGAAGAGTTGCTCTTTGCGTCAGTACAAAGTTACTTCTTTAGTCTCATAGGAAATCACAGCGAAACTTTCTCACGAACAAAAATTGGGACCCTGCACATCCCCAAATGTCCAAAAGTGCTACTTTTTACTGGTCGAAAATCGGCCATTTTCAAACGTTCACGCACGCGAAACAGTTCGAAATCTCGAAAAATGAATGTCCAATGCGACGATCGGAAAACCTAGGGAACTTATCGCCCACAACGACTTTTCCCGAAATTCCACCGGATTCCCGGAACCGTGAACCTACGAATCGATGTTTCATTGTTTATTTTGTGCAAGGCTTAATAACTCGAAAACTGGCAACACTGAAATTGTGAAACTGGCACGCGCCGACACCCCTCCCGGAATCTGATTAACGGAATATGTCAGTTGTGCAAAAATCGCAACTTTGGGGGGCACTGCCCCCAAACGAAAAATCGCCATGTTCCGTATGGGCAAGTTCGTTCCGCCCGTGACGTCACGTGATGCACGCGACGTGAGCGCCACCTATTTGGACCTCGAGTCGGTACCTTCCACTGAAGCGCACACTGGCCGGAATTTGCCTCCGCGGTCTCCGGGCCGCTCCGGTACACAACAAACACACCTCTGCAAAGGTGTACCGGAAACCAAGATGGCGACCTGGAGCCAACCCCGCAAGGGGCCCCGACGTCGGACGACGTGCGCTGGCCTCGGACGGACGTCACCTGAAAAACGAAACAGACTCGAAATCGCTACCTCGACAAATGTGGCCGCCATGTTGATTTTTTGAGTTTTCCAAAATGGCGCCTTGGAGGCTGCAGATGGCGCTTTTTCGTCAACTTTTTCACACTGCCCCTTACGGACTCGACCCCCGGAGAGCATCCTGAGGTTTTCCGCCATCCTCGACACCCGATTGGTCCGCCATGAGTACCGACGTGTTGCGCCCCCTGGAGCCCCGTGTGTTTGGGGGCCCCGGACTTGCTCCAGCGTGAGGCTTCGGACCCCATGGGGTAACGCGGCATTCCACCCCTTTCCGTCCCCCAATCTACAGGGTGGCAGAAAAGTCGAAAAAACCTCGAAAATTTCGCACCCCTTCAAAATCCAAGATGGCCGCCGTTTCGAAAAATCGAGATAGCCGGTCGAAAGGGGACCGTCCACACTGCTCGGAACCGCATTCCGTCAACCTTCCCTCAGAACGATGCCCGAGATGCACGTTTCCAAAAACGGGGTCCTGGAAGAAAATTTGGTCCCCCCTGGAGGTCACCCTGTGCGCCCCGGGGCCCCACGCTTTTTCCGGCGCATAGGGAACCCTAGGTGGGCTACCGCGTGGTACCGGTCTCGATCCGCTGTGGTTGGCGGTTCGTCGCGCCACCTATCTTCCCTTTCCACTTCGGGGGCGCGCACGTACCGGATTGGGCGCCTCCGGCGCCCACTTGGAACCGCCATCTTGAAATTTCGAAACGCGCGTTTCGTAGGCCTTGCATGGGCCTTAACCGCCGACAATGCCCGGCTTCGCCGGGGAAAGACACTTGGCCTGGAGGGGGGCTTGAATGGCTTTCAGGTGACGTGACTTGGAAATTTCGAAAATGCCAATTTCAAGATGGCGCCGTTTCCTTAATATCGGTCGGTTAAGAAAAACAAAAAATACTACGTGGTAGCCCGGAACCTCCTCTTTCCGAAAGTGCAAGGCTAAACTTTAAAATTTTTTACGGTTCCGCCGTCAAAAATTCCAGAATGGACCCATGTTTTCGGTACCCATGTTCACTCGAAAAGTTCACTTTTTCGGACATTTCGGGACCCTGCGGGGGGGCCCCTGGGCCGATTCGGTTCAAATTTGAAATTTCTCATTTTTTCGACGTCCCCTTTCGATAGCTGTAGAATTTTTGAAAATCGGTCGAGTCGTTTTCGAGTTTCAACTTTGCGAGGCCCCTTTTTGGATGGGCCGTAGCTCCCTTAATATGCGAGATACGGCCCTGAAAATTTTTCTCAATGTTTTGTGGGAAGGTTCGAAATTTCCGAAAATGGGGTCAATTTTGATTTTCCACGGCGGGGGGCCGCTGGACAAAAATCCGAAAATGGCCAAAGTTGAGGCCCCCGTAGTTTCCAGGGGGGGCACCCCAGGGCCCCGAAATTTTTTCTACCCCCATAGTTTCTGAAAAAGCCCCCCCCTTGGCTATCTCGAAATTTTCGTATCGGCCATAGTTTCTTCTACTCTCTTACTCAATTAGTATAATATAACAAGATTACATGAAGATAAGATAAAGAAAATGAAATTTACACGATATTTCAAGCTACGATTTGCATTTAAGAGCAGAAGAAGAGGAATTTATAGTAAAAATAACCGCAGACGGGAAAAAATAGTGAGAATCTAACACTTTTACCCTAATTTGTGTCTTAGGGGCATAGGTATAAATCCAATGAATAAAACTAAAGTTATATTCACATCTAAACTTGCCTATGCTAGGGTTGTTCTATAAATAGTTTTTCCATGGGAATTTTAAAGAGATCATTTCAGAGTCTTAACTTAGAGTTTTGAATGTAACACCGCCCGCTCCTCGAAATAGGGTTAGAAATGCTACTTCTATAATATGTACATGATATTGTTCATATTTTGTATAAAATTGGAACCGTGGTATATTCCAACCAACTTGTCTAAAGGAGGCCTCCCACATGGCGCAGTGTTAGCGTCGTTGCCTTGTAATCAAGGGGTCCCGGGTTCGATACCCGGTGGAGCAACAAGCTGTTCGGATCTCACTTTAAACTGTAGGTCCAGTCCGATTAGCCTTACTGTGCATAAAGTGAACTTAAAAAACACCAACTCAAACTTGTCTAAACTAATAAGTGGACGAGCTCTTAACTATTTTATGTCCCGTATGAAGAACAATGTCCATGCTATAAATATGATCTGAAGTCAGCCAACTATACACAACAATGAAGGATCCTCGCCCCTTTTGATCCATACCTAGCGCTCTAATGAACACTATTGGTATTCAATTTAATATTTCACTGACTGTAATATGTTACTCTGAGTTATTGAGAAAGAAAATCATAAGGAAATATCTAGACAGAATGGTATACCGTATATCCTTTACTTGCACCATCTGTGTTTAGTAATTTGACTGAAATTTATACTCCAATGATATACAGAGTATTTCATAAATACTTTTTTATACTGGGTAAATACGTTGAACTTGTAACTGCAATCTTTTCTCGTAACCAAATTCTCATTTTGTACTTGGTTTTAACATGAAAATGTGTACCACAGTGAAGAAACATTCTCATATTCATTTTGTCTGGAATTACTACAATTATATGTGTGCACCACTAACCAAAAGAGAATGTTCAACTAATATTCAAGTTCTTTTCAAACGTGTAACAGCATATTCCATGTTAGTTTTTTTCACTGCCTCACTTAAAATATTCTTCAGTTTAGTAGAAACGATGACACATGCTACAGCTTAGAGTGGCGTGCCCAATGGGGGGCTTGGTGGGGGTCATGACCCCCTCCCCTTTGGCCCAGTATTACTAAAAAAAACGTCAAATGAAGGAAAAGGAAAATGAGGACCAATTATTGAAATATATATATACGTAACCCCCACCTTTTGAAAATGCTGGCGACACCACTGGCTAAGTGTTCAACTGCAAGAGAAGCAGCCAGCAGACATTTTTTAAAGCAGGATGACGTACCACCGTGGTGCAGGTACGATCTTTTAGAATTTCATTCTTATATTAAAGAAAAAGGATCAGATCTTTGGGCAACACACTGTATAAAACAAGTACAGTATCTTTCCTGTTACGAAAGAAATTGAATTTCATTTACTTAATAACCCTCCGTGCGGAAATCAGTGCAACTACTAATCGTTGGTTGCTTTGGTAACCAAACAATGGCCTACGTCACCGTATTGGTGTCATCGTTTGGGTAGTGCTTATTTAACCTTCGCCAAATTTTTAGATCACAAACACTACGCATGTAGTAATCAAAGTAGATCATATAGTTGAGTATAATTTCGTAGACACGCATTGGTCCACATAGTTCGCCTTGGTTATTACAAAAATTACCTTATTCAAATGTGACGTCGTCTGATTTTCTCTCTCCCTCTCTCTCTCTCTCTCTCTCTCTCTCTCTCTCTTACTCTTTCTGTTTTGCATTTCTACTTCTCCCTTTTTCTTCCATGTTTTATTTTATTCTCCCTCGTTCTCTCTCTAATCTTTATGTCTTTCGGAATTTCCTTCTTATTGTTTCTCCATTTCTCTCCCCCTCTCCTCTGTTTTCTATTTCCTTTTCTCTCTCTATTTCTTTCTCTTCAACCCTACCTCTCTCTTCCCTTTCTCTGCTTAATTCTTTCTTTCTCCCTTTCAAAATTTCTTTCTCTCTCCCTTTCTCTATTTATTTCTCTTCATCTCTACCTCTCTCTCTTCTTCCCTGTCTCTACTTACTTCTTTTTTTCTATTTCTTTCCCTTCATCTCTGTCTCTCTCTCTCTCTCTCTCTCTTCCATTTCTCTACTTACTTCTTTCTCTCCCTTTCAATACTTCTCTTTCCCTTGTTATATTTCTTTCTCTTGATGTCTACCTCCCTAATTTCCTTTTCTCTATTTACATATTTGTTTCTATTTCTCTCACTCTCTCTTTCTCCATTGCTTTCCTTCTTCTTAAAACTGAAAAAACGTATTATGTATATGTAAAATACTATACGGCATACCCCTTCCCCAAACCAATAACTCAAAGGTAACAACAATGATGATACCAAGGCAGAGACAAAACGATATAATTAATCATGACCGACAGAACACTTTGCTCATTGAGATTCGCTTGTGATGAGTACACTAAAAAAACCTATGCAAGAACGAGAAGAACCTAAGAAAGAAACAATATTTCCTTAATCACGAGGTGCCTGTATCTAAGATTAATTACGTAGTGTGAAACCAAGGTGAAAAATGTAGCATGAGAATCTAAAATAGACAAGCAAGGTAGCTTTGGGACGTACTGAATATTCTTTTATGGCATACAGAATAGTGGTCGATATTGCTGTCTCGCTCAGTTTGAAATGAATTTTGGAAATTGCAGCATTTGCAAACAGTCCTGATTACGAAGGTCGTGGTTGCGAACAGTTCTGATTGTGAAAAGTCGTGGTTGCGACCAGTTCTGATTACTTGGAAGCGTAGTTGCGAACAGCCCTGATTACGAACAGTCGTGGCTGATAACAGGTCACATTGTAGCCAGTTCTGATTAGCAACAGTCGTGCTTGCGAGCAATTCAAATTGGAACCAGTTCCTATTGCGATCAGTCCCGGTTGCTACCAGTTCTGATTGCGACCAGTTCTGATTACGAACAGTCGTAATTGCGA
Organism: Lepisma saccharinum; assembly: GCF_977018435.1. Lineage (NCBI taxonomy): Eukaryota > Metazoa > Arthropoda > Insecta > Zygentoma > Lepismatidae > Lepisma > Lepisma saccharinum. The sequence continues at coordinate 29,606,785 of NC_139244.1, forward strand.
ACATTCCTCATCACGAACAGTAGTGGTTCCGAACAAATCAGATTGTGACCAGTTCTGATTAGGGGCAGTCGTGCTCACGAGCAATTCAGATTGAGACCAGTTCTGAGTACGAACAGTTATGATTTCTACCAATTCTGATTACGAACAGTCATGATTGCGAGCAGTCCCCATCACGAACACTAGTGGTAGCGAAGAGTTCAGATTGCGTTCAGTTCTGATTACGAACAGTCGTAGTTGCGACCAGTCATGACTGTGATCCTGGGTGTGATTTTACCCGTATTTTCGAGATATGAGGAGTATAGATTGAGAGCACATCTACCTGTAAGTGATGGGAATATTTTAGCTTAGTTTAGTCTTGAACAAAGTTTACAGTACAAACCTGAGTCACAGCCTTCAAGCAGTATTCCACACATGCTCCCTTACTTGTAAGCAATATATATATTGAATATTTAAGTAGGAACAACATTTTTTGGGCGTTTGCAATTCAAACTAATTTTAGCTTTGGTCGAAATCAGGACACACCCATTTCTTTCACTACACATGTAGTTCCGAGTCTGTACACGTGCCACAGCATACACGTGTACCCACGGCAGGTGGATGCACTTAATTAAAAGCAATACAGCAAAAACCCTAATAAGCCGTCATTCATCTTTCAGCATCTTCTCAAGAGCATTAGTCCATATTCTTTCTTCAGAAAGACCTTTCTTCACTCCATAAAGGCTGCTTGTGTGATAGGTAAACGGAGGTTAGGAAGCCTATTAGCAAATACCATCTTAACAAGGGACCCTCAAGAGGGTCGCGACTCAATACCAAAAGGGCTGGGGTGGCTCATTCGAGGGGGAACCCATCTACCTGGCTACATAAAGAAGCTGCTTTATCAGGGGGCACGTGTAAGGGGTGGCCCTAGGCATGCGACCTAAGAATACGATTTTGTGTAGGGGATTAGGGAGGAAGTCAAGAAAAAAACTCAAAGGTAAGACGGGGTAGAATTGGTTCAATGGTGAAGTGTTGACCAATTTGTCACCATTCTTTTGGTGTGACTGTAAGAAATGAATATGTCTAAGTATAGTTGAGCCCGGCAGGGTGCGAAATCCTGGGCGGACGGGGGGGTTCCCCGCCAACAATCTTGGCCTCAAAAATCGCCCAAGCAAAAATTTCCGGGGGGGGGAGTTCTTGTAACAACAAACAAAAGATAAGCAATTACTTTAATTTCGAATATACTGTACTAAGAATAATGTTGAAACCCTACACAAATTGGTGTGGTTGTGACTGTCGAATGCTTTCACTCTTTCAAGAGATCATTAACAAATCTACATCAATACTCACAATAAAAGTAAAACAAGAATGCAAAACAATAATAACTATGAAATCTAATTTGTTTATATTAACATAAAGCAAAAACTAAATATAAACTCACACATAATAAAACCACTTCAACTATTTCATAATTTATTAACATCTTTAACCAGTTAGTAAAGGAAGTAGTTTGCTACTTTATAATATCTGATATATTTAAAACTAACAAATGTATTTATTTTCGTGTAATTAATAATAATATATTTTTAATTTAGTAATTTTATCTAGAAATTTATTTTTACTTTAATAACATTATAAATAAGTATATCGTATAATTTATATGTATGTCTGTCGGGGAAGGGGTTTGTAGATTAAGATCTTTCTCCCCCCACCAGTATTAAATGATTTCGCACCCTGAGGTGACTATTATGTATGCTACAACTATATATGTCACTAAACTTTCTGTTAGTGCACCACAAAAGTCTGGTGTAAAGTAACAGAGAGCATAGTCTTACAAATTCTGACTTTCTGTAAGTGTGGTGTAACGTAACAGAAAGCATGGTCTTACAAATACTGACATTCTGTAAACGTTTGGTATAAAGTAACAGAAAGCATGGTCTTACAAATACTTACTTTCTGTAAAAGTGTGGTGTAAAGTAACACAAAGCATTATCTTACAAAAACTGACTTTCTGCGAAAGTGTGGTGTAAAGTAACAGAAAGCATGGTCTTACAAATACTGACTTTCTGTGAAAGTGTGGTGTAAAGTAACAGAAAGAATGGTCTTACAGATACTGATTTTCTTGTTTGGAAATCTGTTGGTCAGAGACCTGTAGGAAGGCCAAGACGAAGATGGAGGGATAACGTTGAGATGAACCTAAAGGAAATCGGTAAGGATGGAAAAGATTGATCTTGCCCAGGGTAGGGACAGATGGAAGGCTTGTGTTGTTGCAGCCACAAACCTTCAGGTTTAATGAAGGCTAGAGAGTTAGTTAGTTAGCATACAAAGTAAAAGCGGATAATTTGGATTTTAAAATAAAACCAATGAATCCTTTGTTAAAAGTGAACACATGATGGATTAACAAATAAAAATCGATCAAGCACTTGAACATTTTTTTATATTAGCACAAAAACCTGAACCTCAGAATAATAACCAACAATGTTTCCATATAAATTCATCGCGTGGACAAATTAGGGAACTGAAACTTAAGAAAAAAGAGGCCCCTGGTTGCGGCGTGGGGCGCTACTCTTCAGAACAATGATGGAACAATGATTTATAAATTATATCGAAAGTACAATAATTGAAAAACAAAAATGCACTGCAAAGAATATGGATATATTGCAAGTTTGGTTGTCCATAATAATGACAGATGGGGGTCCCTATCTCATTGTATTATTAAAGCATAATATTTTTAGAATGACATAAATTTCTTGTTATAATTGTACAAAGAAAAATCTTAGAAATAAGCTTTAAAATGTTGTACAATACGGTAAACAATCTGAACAAAAATGTTTGTTGGGTTAAATATTTGTTGCAATCTTCCAAAATTATAGAAGTTCTTTATTATAAAAATTCAAAACGCAAAAAAACTGTTCAACAAATACATGTACTACAATATATATTATTTTTGAAGGAGCTCATTATCGTAACCATGCTCCCTAATAATTAATGATAGCTTATTGTTCGACCACGGAAAACGTACATAACACGAACTAACGAATCCAAATACGAAAGGCAAAGCAAAGCATAAACTTTAGATTATATCAGTATTTCACTTGTGAGCCTTCAGTTGCCGTTTCTTAACGCTCGATTCTTTTTTTCTTATTTGTGATGTTTGTACCAACTCGTGAGAAATACTCTCGAAGTGGAACAAATATGATTTTCACGTTACATATGCATCAAACCCTATTTTGCCATCAGGACATTTAATTGTACCTATTTTTAATTCATAGGGCGGTTATAAACTATTCAGCGAATTTGATACATGAATTTAAAAATTACACACTATTTAAGCAACCTTTCTTTTGTTCAAACGATAAAACAGTAGTAAGGGTTTGTGTCGACCACAACTGAATGTACGTGGCGCCATGGTGGCAAGATAGGGAACCTCAGTACCAAGTTGTCTACCGTGCAAGAAAGAGCTATGTGCGTTCATTGGTTTTATGAAACCAAATCTGCAATAACTATTCAAAGACGTTTCGGCTTAGTCTACAAGTGTAATCCTCCTAGTAAGGATCCCATAAAACGTTATCAGTAATTAAAAATACAGGAAGTGTCGAACAGCAAAAGTGCTGGCAGACAATCGGTCTCCGAAGACGATGTGAATCGAGTGAGAGACACTTTTACAAGACGACCTGGTAAATTGACTCGCCGCACGTGTTGTAAATAAAACTATTCTACATGGTCTATTAAAGACAAAAAAAACAACTAAATATTGGTACTTTACTTTGTACTTATTTTTATTCATCCTTGAAATGTGCTCAATAATTTGTAACCACCCTGTATAACAAATCGAACGGTCAATGTGTAAGATTAGTACATTACAATACTTCCGTTGTACTTAACATTGTGCAAGAATGGATCAATGCAATACGTCAAGGCTATTTCATTTCACTCTCACAACATAAATTAAAAATTGTGTATACCCTATCCAGGTAATCTCTGGAGCAAAGCTGTGAAAATGGAGAAAGCGAATAGGCGGAGATAAGCAGTACACGCTGCTGCAACGACGCTTTTTCCTCTCCACGCAATCCTGTTCGCTCGCATGTGTTCATTGGTCGTGCTATCACGACTCACTACTTGCGAAGAGACTAACTACGTGTTTTCATTCGCACGCTCCAGAAATTCCCTGGACAGGGTATAGAACATTTGAAAACTCCTCCTTACCTTATTTCATTGTTTGCGCAATGTATGTTTCCCCTTCGTTTATTATTGTTCTAAGTTCTGAAGGAAAGTATAAGCTTAAGTGTCTCGGTTTTTGCCATGGAGAATCTGGACGTCTATTTATAAATTATTATTATTACCGAAATGTTACAAAATCTGCCTTATTTTTAAAGCTAGGCTGAGAAATGATTGTTAATATACACATTTTTGATAAAGCTAACATTGACTTCGAGTACCAAGACTGGGTCAATTTGACCCAGATGACATTTTTTTAGGAATTTCACTATTTTAAAGAGCCGTAGTGTCATATTATTACAGGTATTCCTCATTCAACATGCGTTTTTACTTTTGCACATTATTTCACTAAAGTTGGTATATAACATACCAATAAATAAGTTTGTATGCAAAGCACACTATATCAGTGAACCGCTCTGCAAGGACTCTCAAGTGTAATCAGAATCGAATATGTGATGTCAGTTTCTTCTAAAAGAGACATCTTATTTGTATGTATATATTTTAAACTTTGAATTATAATATTTCAAGTATTGTTTGAATGAAAACTGCTATTAATAGAGTACATTAAAATTGAATCTCTTGTGTCCACACTAAATGTGTATGTGCTTATTTACTTTCACATAGACGATACATATTATTGTATTTTATGTATATAAAATGTATTGTAATACATGATACAATCAGGCACATTGTAAATTGTACATCCCAATTATAATTCACTGCATCCAACTAAAGGTATTTTTTAAAAAATAGTGCCTGCGTCTAAATGACCCAGTCTTGGTACTTTACGTAATATTTTTACCTTGGTACTCGAAGGGTTAAAGTATTATCATAAAATACAAGAAAAATGAACTGATTTGAATTCGCGTGAACTCTACATCCCCCCGAATTTTGCATAACTTTCAGGATAAATAGACTCGAGGAGTCTGTGGAGAACATTTATTGCAGGAAACAGAAAATGTAAATCACTAGATGAGTAGAGTGAATTATAAGACTAGTAGAAAACGTCGATTTATCTGAACAGATCACACAATCATTGACCTTATTCAATTCTATCAGTGACGTCTTCAACAGCTTAGAAAGCGTTTCTCAAACTAAAATTGATTTAAAATTATTTGATGATTACAATGGCACGTCTGAGAATAATTAGACTGGCGTAAAAAGTGTTCTGGTTCGAAAGCTAACCTTGGACGAAGTGTCACAAGAATTTGCTTCTGTCGAGAAACGCAGATGTTAATGGGTACTTAACAATATCAGAATATTGGTAAACAATGCATTTTACATATTGTACAGCGTGTCCAGATATTATTCACCCCATACATGTTGTCCATAAAAAAACTTTCTATGCAAGTGGAGTGGAGGTCGTTAGTGTAAACAAGATGAACATCTCAAAAAAAAATCTTCCATGTACTTGGCAACACTCAGTACCATCATGCATTACGGCAAAACAGTAAAGCAGTGAAAATGGCGACGGTTCAGGAAATGCAATGTGTGTGTTGTGGTTGTGGGAAGCAAAATCTTCTGTAACTGTTCAGCGTTACATTTCCTTATGTGGGGTTATGTGAAGGACATCGTCTGCAGCAAGAACGTTACGGACTAGGTGGAATTGGAGTCCAGGATCGAGGAGGCTGTGGCATCAATCTCCGTGGATATGATCCCCAACACATGCGGTGAATTCATCAATAAACTTGGTATTGTACTCCCATGTAGAGGTTTATTAATAATGAGAAGTATGTTCACTAAAGATTATTTGAGTCAATGAATGTAATTCGATGTCTGTTGTTTCCGATAAACTATTTTACAGTCGAGATATTTTGATGTTATGGTGTGAATAATTTGCGGACACCCTGTATATTTTTTTACAGTATGTGTTTTGTCTCATTTATCTCTTGTACCAGTTTTAACATTGATTCCTATTTCAAGTTTGAATATTTGTATATATCTTATGTGGGTAAGTGTAGGCTTCTTTGTAACGATTAGGGGTGCTACTGATCAGAACAGTAATGGAATAATGAACTATAAATGGTACAGAAAATAAAAGGAAAAGCATGTACTTCAATGAATATGACTATCATATGGCATTTTCGGTGTCTGTAATGATAACAGATGGTGCCACCATCGTACTATAATACTAAAACGAGTAATTTTGTAACGACAAAAAATTCTTGCTTACATTGTACAAAACAATATTCTGGAAATAAGTTTGAAGAGTACAGTGTAATAATGTAAACAATTTGAAAACGAAATATTCCTTTGTTTAAAAATGTATTTTAATTCTTTCGGGGACATGACTTAAGTTCTTCATTACAAATGCTCAAACGCAGAAAATAAATACTAAATAAATTACATAAATAAATGAAATATTTGGAGGAGCTCATTATGGTTGTATCGTAACCATGCTCCATGAGAACTATTGCAATCTTACTGAGTTAGGACTGAATAATTTGAAGTAAATCAGGTGTGGTAAAATTAAAGGATCTTATTATTCAAAATATGTTCAAAATATGAACATTTTTAAAAAATGATCGAGCAACCAATTAATATTTTTTTGCGCCGTTTGGTATGAATTGTCCCCTATTCTTGAAAATATTAATGGAAGTGTATGAGTAACGCAATTTTCGGAGAGCTTGAAGTCACCTTCCTTGATCCCCCCTTCCCCCTGGTGGGTCGAAAATTCTTGCACACAACACCGCACTGTGTATAAGAAAATTATTTCATCAGAATTCCTTTTCAAGCTCATTTTCTCGAAGCAAATTTCGATCCGCGTAACTTCAGAAAAAAATGTGGGGCCGAGCAGCATCGTGCAGTAAGAAGGAACTTGAATAAAGCAACAGAAATTGACTCCTACGACTTTTATTTCTCGATTTAATGGACACGGAATTTCTCTTATTCAGGAACGAAAAAAAATCCTTTTAAAAGTCGCTTTTATTATTGGCCAGGTTGTTACGTAATGATTGTGTCTCCTTTCCTAGAATGGCAGTTGTTGTAATTGCGAAAGCAATGAAACTTCTTTCTTTTTTTTCCCGGAGATTGGAGCGTGTCCGCTACGAGCGAACTTAAATTGGAGAGAATTATTCAAAGTTTATATCGGCCCGGCTACGTTTTAAAAGGTGTTTAAAAATGGCACAGGAACACTTTAAACCAACCGCGAAATTTCTCTTTTCCAGGGCCGGGGCTATGTTTTATAGGGCCTAAGAGAGCGGTCGTTTCCTCGGGATTGGAATCCGCTGCAGAAATCGCCAAGCCCGGAGCAAGTTATAACTTGACTTCGCATGTCGTTCGGGTCCCGTCTCATCTTCAAAGTTCACCATGCTGTAAAATTCCCCCCGAAGGACTTTTTAACGGTCTCTTTGTGAGGAGCTATTGCACGCAGGAAGGGTATCGGTATCAAACAAATACCCCCTCATCGTCTTGTTCGGATACCACAAAGGGCTTCCAGAAATGCAAACTTCATCCTGCATTGTTAACTTCATTATCTCAACTGGTCTTAAACTATGGCTGCTCTCAACAACAATAAGGCAACAATGTGTAACTCATCAATCCCGAAGGTCTTGAAGTTTCGCATCAACTGTACATGCTACAGTGGCAATTCCAGACAGTAGCACAATGCTGTAAACTGATTGGTAACATATTATCAGCAATCATTCGTTACCAACTACTGCAAGCACTTTTTTTTTTTTTTTGAGGGGCTGGAACTGTAAAGTTCAATAGTATATATCTTCCTTCTACAGGAGACATAGGCAATTATATAATTCGGATATTTAGAACTTCCCACTCTCAAAAATGACAATCGGGAATCATTTTAAGGGGATTTTGCATTTACTACTCCGGTTTTCCCCCAGTTCTTCCCTGCTTTTATTTAAATATATTCATTTTCTTAAAAATTTTGGATGGGCTCTACCACCATCAGGCCCCCTTCCCCAGCCTACGCCAGTGACTGTTTTACAGGTAGAAAACAGGAAATTAATAGTGTAGTGTGTGCATAATTGTTTACATTACCAATTACGAAAAGTATTAAATCTTTACAGTTTATATTAGAAAACAATTCATTGTCTCTTAATTCTTGATTAAGTTTACCACGTAGTTTCAAAAGTTTTACAAGTTTTCTCGCATGAAATGAAGGGAAAACCATAAAATGCATTCCAGAGTTGTTTTTTTTTATGTGAGAATTCAATGCTTTGTCATCTTGCTCGTAAAATATACATGAATATACAAGTAGAATAAATGTATGATTATTTTTGTAATTGAGTCAAAAATCATAAATGGAAATTAAAATTAGTTTTGTAACATGCAGAGGTTAGTTACTAATACATTACAGCATTATGAGGAAATACATTGTTGAACTCCAGGATATATGTGTGCTTGCGAATGTTAATGTGCAATAAGAACCCTTTGTATGCATGTGCTACTTAAATTGATGAATTCAATAGTTTGCATAATCTACAGGCCTGCATTTGCTCCATGTATTAAATTTGATCATCATATCAACAATGAGGTTCGCACAATGTGTGTTTGCTTTGGTAGGCTGTTGTGAAGGAATATAGCCTATATAAACATACAGACATTCCCAATAAGCTGATAAATAAGATAATAACATAAAAACTAATGCATTAGAGACTTGGTCGGTTTTACCAATCAATTATTATCAATGGTCCAGGTTATATAATTCTATCTTAAACAAAAATTATTAAAATATGTAGCTTTCTTACCAGTATATGTCATACGAGGCAGCAATAGTTCGTCCTACTTAGTAAAAGTCGTGAGAGACAATCAAACAGCCAATTTGTAGTGCAAAGATAAACTTTGAGTCAATTTTTCTTGCAACCGGTTAACAAGTAACGGTATTTGAACATTGTCAACTTTCAAAAGATCTGCAACAATGTGGCCATTTTTGAAACTGAAAGCTCCTCATTGTTGCTCCTTGAGGAGTAAAGGAAATAGTAATTCTTCTCTATTCATGTGAAGTCCTAGAACACTGGGCAAATAAGCGATTATAATTCTGATTTGTTCTCAATTGCTTCAGGACGTAAAGAAGATATGAATAAATTTGTGTCCTTTCAGAAAAACTAAAACATTTGAATCATATTTTGCAATAGCATGGTAACATTTCACTCATTAGAACGGCTCTTGTGGAGAAATTGGATCGTTCACTTCAAGTTACAAAAACCAGAAAGATTGTTATAAATATAGTTTATTAGTTAGTATTCGAACCGAATAACCAAAATAAAGGGTGAATTACGTCGAAAAAATTTAGTATAAAATACAGAGAAAAGATTACCATTCTAAATGGTTTCATAGTGTTCAAAATTTCAAAATTTATAGTTTTATGCGAGAGGTCACATAACATAAACTTTGAGTAAAATTTCCTCCTGCCTTTTAATGCTTTTTCTTGAACAAAGTGTGTAAAAATTAATAACAAAATACAATAACTAAGAATTTCAGTACACTAACTGCATGAAATGTAACAAAAAAAATGGACAACATTTTTCATAGTGCTTGATTTCACTCATCGGATGCATCGAGTAGCACAGTCTATCTATTTATAGAACATTAAACATTTTGGAATTAAATTGGTTTATTTTTGTTAGTTTATTATTGTAAAATAATAATTATAACCTGATAATAATATTGTTGTTATTATTTCTATACTAATCAAGTTTTGTCAATGGCCTGACCTCGCCTACAAAAGTAATGGCAATGCTCATGGTTAGTGTTAACGAACATCGTGAATTCTGAATCGTGAGATTGTGACGATGTTCTTGTGGCTGGAAATCAGTGATGTGCGTCTACGTGTAAAGAACGATAGTCTACATTCTACACGTAGACTATTTTATACACGTAGATTACGTAATCTATGTAAACAACAAGGCGAAAGGTGATAACTTAGCAAAGGGCGCCGTGGAATTAAAATAAAATTATACTGCGTATCAGTTGCTAACGTCTGAGGAGAACTTTTCATACTCTTTCTTCCAAATTTGAACAATTTTTCACCTAGGAAGAAACCTAATATAGGAAATATTCTAGTGTTTTATGGGAAGAAGACCACTCTTGCCCCACGACTACCATCTGTTGTTTTCTTCTTGCATACTGTTTATCTTCTTCTGTAGTTGATAATAGAAGAGAAGAGAAATTTTGTTGTAAATAGGATTCGTTAGGATTCGTTCGTTCATTTCGTTAGGAACCAATACAGTTGAAAATGTCACTCTCCTTTCATGAAACCTTTGAAAATTAATTTTAATGCACTTTAGATTGTCTACGTAGTCTATGTAAACTACAACCAAATGTAATCTATGCGTAGATTACGTGTAGACAACGCATGTAGACGTAAACCTATAGTCTACGGCATATCACTGCTGGAAATATTTGTATCATCTGCAAATGGCACAGAACAGCTTGGAAAATCATTCAAAAAAACACCAGTAAGAGTTTCAGCAAGACCGATGCAGTATACGAGGCTTCGTGCAAAATCCATTTCGACTCCAGAAGCCAGATATTCCGGTTGTCTACCTGGAGCAGCCAGTTCTTTGGAATGACCTGATTCTTTGTCCGACAGCACCTCTTTGTTGGTACATCTGCTTCAGAATAGGAGACTGCAGTACTTGGTGATCATGTTGAAAAGAGGAGCTGCTTGCTTGGTAAAAAGAGAACCTGGATACGCAGCTGCACTGGAAGATTACTGCTTTCTATTCCAAACGTTTTGGGTGCATACTGGAAGCAACGCGTCCAGGGATCTCTGTTGTGTGTGCTGACAACGACAAGGGCAGCATGGCGACCGGTGTTCAACATGGACGCCAGAGGAAGTAGTCTTCTTCCAGTCAGTTGGAAGGAAACGAACTTCCTGGCAGCCATTTTCCTCGAGCAATCAACACCCACAATTCACTGGAACTGCATGCCACTATAATTAGGATTGGTATATCATGTTTCCCACGTGTGCATTAATTTACGTACATGCAATTGTCTTCCAGTAAATTCACGACAAAGCACATTGTGGGTGGATGTAGTCTTCATTGCTATCGCATGCTATCAGCATATTGAAGTTGTTAGTCCGAAATGCAATGAATATTTCTGCTAAACAGTAAACGAGATAAGTTTAGAAGTTAGCTCAGGAAAAACTAAACACGTTATTACAGGTCGAAACAAAGTAAATCTAATTTTAGATAACAATTCATTGGAATCAGTTTCGAAATTCAAATGTTTCGGAGTAAAATTAACTAATGTAAACGATTAAACAAGAAATTTAAAGCAGACTTTTGTATTCATAAACTTTTTGTACTCCCGTCTAATATCAAAGCGTAGAATAGCTACGTCGGTAATTACATTTGTAGTAACTGTAAGCTTAAGTGCAGGGACGGCCCTAGAGGGGGTCTAGGGAGGGCCGAAGCCCCCAAAACAGACCTCAGCCACCCCTTGTAGCCCCTCCAGGTTTTTATAGTACTGTAGACGTACATGGAAAATAAGAAAAAATAGAAGTTCTCTTAAATATTTTCCATTGTAAAATTTCTATTGGGGCAAAGCTATTGCAATGTTCAAGTACATTTTCTATTTTAGTAAGATCGCAAGATTATTTATTACGGTGTGTTTTAAGATCGTAACGGGTGAGGGACACCCGCACATCTGACTGGATCAACAACGGACACTGATCTAAGTAATTGGTCAATCATAAATCGCCAAACTTGCTACTATATTTATTTATTAGAAATTAACAAATGAGAAGCACGCACACATATGTAACAAGAATAATACAATAAAAATAATAAAAATTAAACAATAATAATAAAACAATAACAAGGGTATAACATATATTAGTTTATTAGTTTCTCTTCAGACATGATACACTGTTCCCTGCCTGGAAGGTGGATGCATTTAGTGCACGTCAAATTGTTCGTTAGTAGTTGGGAGGTTAACACGATAACAAAGAATATATATTAATATACAAGGATTTAAACAAGATAGTAGATCATTTTTCAGCTGTCCATAAAAACAGAGGTATCTTATTGTAGTTTCTTGCTGTGGTTCATTTTCTCATTTCAGCAAAACAGTATTCACGCTCTTTACATAGAAAAAATGTTACATATGGTATACTCAGAGGGTTGAGAGCGAGTGTAGTTTTATGGTGTATTTTGTAGTGTTAATATGAATATTATTCCACTAAATAATGGCTTAGGAAAAGGAAACAATATAATTATGGTATTTTATATGACATAATAGAATTGTTCGTAATTTTTTTTTGGGCCTGGTGAAATTATACCATGGCAAAATAATATCTGGTATTAGTTCGCATATGCGTAGCTTGATGGAGCAAGGGGGAATTTGATCCTCAAAATTTTCAAATGTTAAAATTTACAAGGGCATTTTTGTTAACCTCCTGGCAGCTGAGGAAGAAAGAAGTAAAGTGATTTTTATGATTTTTCAATTGTAACAGTTATTTAGTAAAATAGATCTGGACATTTTTTTGGGAGGAGATGGATTTTTTTTCGATTCTGTCCCCCTCGAAAAGTTAGGCCCCAAATTAAGCTCATGTTAGTTAGCCCCCCGAGAATTTGAAAGGAAAAACTGTAGCCCTCCACTTATATCAGGCTGGTGCCGTCACTGCTTAAGTGTAACCCTAATTTAAATAATAATAATAAAAAAAGCGTGGTCCCTTACACTAAAAGAGATACACAAATTAGGAGTTGTTGAAAACAAAATATTAAGAAAGATATTTGGACCTAAAAGTGTTGAAATAACAGGGGAGTGCAGTTTTTGCTGGGAGACCTAATGGTAATAGACCTGTTGAAAGGTCAAGATGAAGATGGAATAACAATACTTAAATGGACCTGAAGGAAATTGTTAAATATGGTTCTTGTCCACGAGAGGGACAAATGGAAGGCATATGTTGCTATGGCAATAAACCTTTTGGTTTAGGAATTGCAGAGATTTAATCCTAGGTTAAAATTTAAGAAAGTAAACAATGCATAAAAACATTTAGGATTGCATGGTAATGAAAAGTATGGGTCGTACATACCAAATAAAATCTATTGCTTCACAGCAATAATATTTAAGGATTAAAAATAAGTTCTAGCAGTTCTGTTAATAGTTCCTTCACGGACTGTACGAGATTACAGGCACTCAGTTATCCTTTGTTGGCTAAATACCATCTTCTATTTCTCCTACTGGTACATCTAAATGTCACTGCTGTATCAATAATTTTTGTTTCTCGCTTATAAGCTATACAGGATTACTTTTTGGACGGTCCTCGTAGTAATATTCGATTTATAGTTTGTCGGCTAATTAGAAAATCAAACCGAAGTTGAAATTCAAATTGTTCAATGTTTTTCCTACAGTTTTAAAGTGTTTTCATTAAAACGTTGCAAAATGTTGAGAAAACAACAGCTCCTCTAGCGTTGAAATTCAGAAACCCATTCACAATTATGACTCGCGCTCCCTACCTATTGTGAGTATATTAACTTTCACTTGTTTTCTAATCGAAGCAACACAAAAACAGAAATATAATGATCGCCTCCACGGCAACGTGTGTAAACAGAACTCCCCACAATATCATTTTCCAAATTCTTTGTTTTCGAATTTAAACTAACAATGGCATTGTTGTGGGATGCTTCCAGCGTAATTCTGAAGCTTCGAAATTATCTCTTTCGATTGTTTCAATTGTTCGCGATGCAAGTGGTTATTGGTTATATTTTTATCGTGGGTTAACAGCTCCTGTACAAAAAAGCGTTTCGAAATAATTATAATAAAAGATTTTTCTTATTCATCCTCATCGTCACGGTTAGCTAAAAGTGGCCCAATAACAATGCAAAATAAGACAAGCACAAAAGCAAAATAGAAATCGTGCAGCATCTTTCAAATTGTATCGTTTCAGTGCTATGATGATATTTGTTACTTTATTGGTTCCGTAACTTCAGCTGGTTGTCGGGAATAAAGATGGCTAAATAGTCTGCGAAGCGAAGACACATTGAACAACGACGTTTATATTCTGTGACTTTGTTAATGATATTGTGAAGCAATAGTGTACATGTTGTATACTTGTAACAAATGGTTATTTTAAAAATTAAGTATAAGAAGGATCAATTAATATATATGCGATCTGATGGTGTTGTTTAATGAAGGAAATGCAGATACAGGTGGAGGAAAAGTTGTAATGGTTCAAGTAGGTGCTGGTAGTATGATAGCTATATCGTTCCTGGAAAGAGTGGTGCAGTTCTCATTAAGGGACAGGAATAATTTTAGTTGTAAACGCAATACCTAGTCCTCGATTACGACCTCAAATTCTTCACTTGAAACATTCCAAGACCATTTGGTAATGAGCGTTCCCGTTCGATTGATGCTTGCTGCATCTCCCAAACGACACGAATTGTCATTGAAACGACCATTAAGAACAGGCATTTCGCTGGGGAATAGAGCATTATTACGCACATTTTACGCTCTCTGTGTTTACGTATAGGATCAATGCCGCTTCGGAACCAAGAATACCTGACCGCTCATCATGAATTTCACTGTTGTTATCACCAACAATTAAACACGAGAAGATCTGGAGAGGTCCATTGTTAAGGGATGTCATCTAAGCACATCGTCAATCATGCTGGTCTCGGTAAGATAAATGCTCTACGATACAATTTCCCAAGCAGAGGAACAGTAGCATACCATATTACGATCGGTGTCAGTGTACCAAGAGGCTGTCTTAGAAAGGATGGGATTATTTGAATGCACATCAACTACAGCGAGATAGGAGTGATGAAGATGCAGCAGGAACTCAAATCTGTATACCAATCCATCATGTTATATTTATCTTAACTCTGAACAAGAACAGATTCTCTAGAATTTGAGCAAGATGCAGGAAAATCGCATCTGACCATTGGGAATGATGGGAAGAAGCATCAAAAAGCATTAATTATGATTAGAATACACAGAAAAAGTATCAACAAGAATTATTTGTATTTAAGAGACACGGTAAAACGTATCAACAATAATTATTTGTCATTGGGAGATATAGGAAAACGTTACAAAATAAAATAATTTGTTATTGATATAAGTATCAAAAGGAATTATTTGTCATTAAGAAGCATGCTAAAAGGATAACGAGAATTATTTGTCATTTGGAAATAGAGGAAAACGTTATCAAATAGTATAATTTGTTATTGATATAAGTTTCAAAAAATAATTATTTGTCATTAAGAGACATGGTAAAAAGTATCAACAAGAATTATTTGTCATTTGGAGATACAGGAAAACGTTATCAAATAGAATATATTTGTTATTGACACAGGAAAAAATATCGAAAACAATAAGTTCTCAACAAGATATATGGTAACAAGAACCAACAAGACTAATATTTGTCATTGGAGTTTGTATCAATTTGTTTTTAACTTCACTTTATACACAGAAAGGCTAATTATGACTGGACCTACAGTTTAAAGTAGGATCCGAACCACTATATGGGTCCAGTGGGATAATATATTTTTCATGAAGACATAACAAACGGTATCAAAAGGATTATTTTTCATCGGGAAATGTAGCAAAAAGTAACAAGGAGAAATCTTTGTTACTGGAATGTAAGCAAAAGTATCGAAAATAATTATTTGTGATTGGAAGATGTAGAAAAGGATGTCAAAAGAATAATTTGTTATTAAGAGATATAGCAAATGTATGAACAAGAATTATTTGTATCGGAAGATATAGCAAAATTATCAATATTAATTATTTGTCATTGGAAGATGTAGCCAAAAATATCAAAATTATTATTTGTTATTCAGAGACATTATTTTTCATTAAGAGATGTGGTAAAAAGTATAAACAAGCATTATTTGTCATTGAGAAGTATTGCAAAAGTCTTCAAGTGACGCGCTCAACTGTGAGATTCGCTCGAGGTTCTTTCCTCTCTCGTTATGGAAAAGTACGCGTATTTTATCTTCCTGGATTCAGTTAAGAAAACATATAATTCACGTTCAGACACTCAACAGGTAGAACTGTAACTTCATCTGGCTGGTTCTTCACGGCTCCTGTCAAGCTATTTCCGTCTTTCACTCATAGTCCCTCTGTAAACACCACAACCTACCTTCTCTCAGCAAAAGAAAATAAGATGCAATTGCTCTGTTTCTTGTACAAAATCATTAACTAATATGCAAGTGCAGCATCTACTAGAACAAATCTACTATCTCCAAGACACGATCCAAAAGGGGCCTCTTTTACTGTAGTAACAGAAGATCGAGCATCATAAAATAAATCACCTATCAGGAGAATGTGTGAACTGTACAACAGATGTTACGAAATGAACCAAAATTAGATATATTTCACTGTCTATTGAAACCTTCAAAAAAGCTATCCAAAGTATTGAAGAAAAAATGTCCACAATGTAAACATGAACGCAGTTTTTGTAAATATATATTTCTTTCGTAGTTTATACTCAATTATGTAGAACACTGTAATTGGGCATTCGCCGGTTGTGTTCAATAAATAAATAAATAAAATATCTGTTCTGACCGTATTCCATAAATATAGTATTCCAAATATCCTAGTACTCTTTTGTCTGCCTATAAGTCAGAGACTACTGGAGCTGCAACTTCAGGAATGGAACTGAAAATCTGCTAAGCATGGATCTACTAAATATAATCCTCTCGAATAACTATCTGCGTGCATTTAACAGTAAAAATTAAAACACATGATGTGGTAGACCAGCAACCCAGCAATAAAGTCAATCCAATTCAATTCAATTCAATCACCATCTGAACTACCAAAAGCACAGACAAGGCTTGATTCGCAGGAAACTCATTGACTTTGAACGATATAAACTACCTGTCAGTTCTGCAAAGCTGCCTATTGTTTGAGTTTTTGATTTTTAAGTCCACTTTTATGCACAGATAGGCTCATTGGGACTGGACCTACTGTTTAAAGTGAAATCCGAACCACTATGTACCTCCACCGGGTATCGATCCCGGAAACCCATCCTGCCTATAGGAATGTATCACATTAACACTATAGAAGTCTACGTACTGATTCTTTTTTGTAAAAAGCCTAATATGTTCAAAATCAAGTTCAACTTGCCAAAGGGCCAGTGCCATCACTTCAAAGTGTATAAAATTCTACTCTTAGCACTGAACATAAAAACTTAATAGACTTTACAGGATGTTTCCGTGACCTTGAATCAAACTGAGAGGGTGGGTGAAGACTGTACCAGTATGAGATAAGGAACTCCTGTCCGGAAACGCGTCATCAAAAACTTACAAGTCAAAACTTGTTGGGGCTGCATATGACAGTGGAATGGAACAACTGAAAGATGTGTCATATCATTCAACAAGAACTTTTCCCTTTTAAAAAAAATAATATACTGGGTATGTAAAGGGTGTCCCAATAAAAGCGACGGATTTAATATTCTGAATAGAACACTTTGTTAAAGTAGAATTACAAATATTTTTACATCATTACAACGGGTAAATGCTCCGATTTAAGGATGCCAAGTTTGATTTACGCAACACGTTCTAACAATACCTTTATCAATGATTGTTGACACGGAGGGTTACACAAAGGAACATCGAGTTTGATAGTGAAAACATATTACAAGAATGGCGAGTGTTATGAAGGGACTGTAAGGAAGCTTTGTGCAATCCTTGGACGTGAATGTAAATCTAGTGAGACTAAGTTCGCAAGTTGATCAAGAAATTTGAGGAAACAGGTTCGACAGCAGACATCAATACACTGCGCTCTCAATCTAGCCGGTCTGTTGAGAACATCGTTATTCTGCGTGACAGTCTTATTGCGAGTCCAAAAAAATCTTTCATTCTTAAATCGGAACATTTACCCGTTGCAATGATGTAAAAATATTTGCCATTTTGTAAATGTACAGTATTTTCTTAAGCATATTAAATCCGTCGCTTTAGTTGAGGAATTCAGTATTGTGCCATGGCCGGGAATAAATTTAAGGATGAATCAATTCCGGAAAGAGGGAGGTAACGTCGTTGCCTTGTAATCAAGGTTCTCCGGGTTCGATACACGTAGGAGCCTCATAGTGGTTTGGATTCCACTTTAAACTGTAGGTCCAGTCCCGATTAGCCTTTCTGCGTACAAAGTGTTCTTAAAAACAAACTCAAGCTCCATTCCGGCAAGATAACTGAGAGAACCGGATCCGGAAGTAGTATTCAACTCGAACGTATCATAGCTTTTATAGTGGTTTATGTTTCTAAACATATACAATATGATGAGAGACGAAATTATCTTGATCTTCACTATAAGGTAGAATGTTTTAATTTTCTCGTCAGTTTAATGTTATTGCAATATAAAACTCCCACAATTCCCCTTCGCAAAACTGCTGACTCTTTGGCCCATATTCTGTGTACCTTAAAAAATATGCATTCCATAGATTTCTTGTTTTCTGAACAGTTCCCGTGTATCAATATTATACTCATTGTACCCAATTTTGAGACAAAAATTATTTAGAATCATATAAACTAACTTCACAAAAAAAGATATGTTTGTATGTTTGTTATTCAGGTTCTCAGTCTTCATAAAAATAGAATTCAAAATGATTTTCTCCCTAGAACGTCTTGCATGACTTAACCTTCAGTGCTATTATATCATACTACTCAATCTATTTCGTATAATTCTCAGCTTGGTATTATATACTTGGACATTTCAAAGGTTTTACAATAGCCTACCTTCAATTCTTGCCTAGCATAGCCAACAACATATGTAATTTTCTATCCTGCGCCATCTTGTTCTTTTTTTGGCTATCTTTTCCAGTTTCAGGAGAAAATGATCTTAGGACACTGTATTTAAAACTTCAACTAAATAAATAAATGTTACTTGCAAGGAAATAATGAGTGAAGGGAACTTTTCAGTTTTCCACCTGCCATACACAGAAAAAGTAAATGCATGAAGTCTGAAGCTCAGACTAAATGTTTTAAGTGCATCATCGAGAAAAATGCGTCAATTGATGCATTGAAGTACAGAAGTAACAAAATTTCCTTTTAGTGCATCAATTGGCACAGATAAATGAGTTATTTTGTTTTTGAAATTATCTCGTCTGATCTTTCCAATTGATGCATTTTTATTGCATCACACGAAACGTCAGCTGATAAAAGTGCTCTTTGTGTATTTTGACACCCCAAAAAGTGCATCATTTGAAGTTCATGCACGTTAATGTGTTTTTGAAATCACAATGTGTGTGTCAATTGACACGTTTTTGGGTTCTTGGCATCAATCAATGCGTTTTTGTTGATATGATGCATTCAATTTTGTGTGTGTATTATCCTAGTTACTATAGGAGCCATAAATATAAAATAACATGCAAAATCCCATTTGGTTCTTTGTAATTTTCAAGATTTTCCACACGAGTCAATCCCAAGCTAGCTCACTGTCCACTGAGAGATTTCACGACACGAACTCGAACTGAGACTTGCTCTAAGTATGTCCACAATCGTGTGGAGAGGACAAGAATTCTGCTCCTCCATCTGTTGGACGACCGAGGAGGATCATCTCGCGTTCCCACGCCTTTTGGGCCAGGGAAGCAACTTTTCCAGTTACCTGAGTCTGTCTGGACGCGTCTCGATTGTCCGAAACAGGCTTTCTGAACTCGCCTGAGATGTGCTGGTGATCAGGATAACAGGTTTATCCTGCACGGAGCACTAGATGGAGCGCTTCTGGTGCAAGCATCTTGTGCAGCATCAGACTCAGTGGTGAATTTATATTTGCCTCAAGAGCGCTACAAAACTAGGAAACTTTACGGAACATCATAGCGTTTTCTTTCTGCAAACTTTTTACGTCAAAGCACAGATATTTTAACTATTTAGATAGAACATCATAACGATATTACGGAAGTATTATTGGAAAAGTTGCAATATGATACTATCTTTAGTATGACTAACCTTTGGTAAACGTTATCAACAAATTATCATGTGTTCAATATTTATTTATTTTATCTAAAGTTTCAGATACAGTACTGAATGACCATTTTATACTGAAAGACTAACAGCCAACAACAACAGCAAAACGATACAAGATAGCACAGAAAAAGTTAAAAGTTCCGTAAAGAATCGTAACAATTGTTGGAAACTGTATTCTGGTAAGAATATGTCAACATTACAAGCAAGGAAGCCTTCAGAAAAGAGACCACTGTAGAAGGGAGAGCCTTGTAGTAGGATTGCGAAAGAGCTTTTACATTGCGGGTTGGCAGTGATGAAACTGGTTGATTAGAAATGCGGTTTTAATTTGAACATTGATGATTTTATGCAAAAGATTTCATGCGTGGAACAGTTCGCGACGAGTGTGTGGTATCAATAATTGGATATTCAAGACAGACATAATACCTGTTTTATCGAGGTGTCTCAAGAAACGTATTCTATGGCGAACAATGGCAGAACAAAAGCAGAATCTATCCTAGACAGATTAGTTCTTGAAGCCATGGTCCAGATAGGGGGAGCAATATTCAAGACAAGGAATATGAATATATGGTAATGGATGATTTGTTTTTGGTTTCAGTGAACCTGTACAGAAAGACATGACTCTTTTAGTTGTATCTCTAACTACCTAACTCTCTAACCTTCTTGAACCCGAAGGTTCATGGCTGCAGCAACACAGGCCTTGCATCTGTCCCTATCATGAGCAAGATCTATATATTCTTTTCCATCCCTACCGATTTCCTTTAGGTCCATCTCAACATTATCCTTCCATCTTCGTCTTGGTCTTCCTACAGGTCTCTTACCATCAGGTTTCCCAACAACAATCCTGTAAACTCTTCTTTCCTCTCCCATTCGTGCCACATGGCCTGCCCACCTAAGTCTTCTTGATTTAATCATTCTAATAGTATCTGGACATGAATACAAATTATGTACTTCTAAATTATGTAACCTTCTCCAATCACCTGTCTCCTCATACCTTTTAGGCCCAAATATTTTCCTAAGGATCTTATTTTCAGATGTTCTCAATTTATGTTCCTCTTTCAATGTAAGGGACCAAGTCTCACATCCATATAATATTAGTTGTATCTCTAATGTGCTGATTGAAATTTAGTTTTTCATGGATGATAACACCAGTATCTTTTTGAGAAAAAACCTATTCGATGGGATTGTTTTCAAAAGATTAAACGCTTTGTTCTTTTTTTAGGGAAATGGCCAGGCAGGAGGATTTCTGGAAATTCAATTCCAGTTTCCACTGACGACAAAACTCAAGTAGTTCTATAAGAGTTTGTTCTGATGAGATTCTGAAGAGTTTCCAGTCTTCGGCAATATTATTCGTAACAATATTGTGTGAGAAAACCTTTTTACAGGTGGTGACAAATATTGACGAGATTTGGAGTAAATCCAACTAAGACAGATGTAATAGTTGTTAAAGTAAAAATAAAATAAATTATGCTCTGAATATTATTTTACTAGTAATAAAAATCTTTCTTTTAGCTGCTTTATGTTTTATTGTCAGAAATCGTAACAAATTTAAGAATGGGTTGTACCTATATCTGCAATGTTGTGATATAAATTATTATAATTAATTATCGTAATATAAAGTAGCAAAATCGATACAATTATTGCAATTTCTCTTTAGCTACTGCCTTCAATATACTCTCCTTCTCCAATGAATTCTTCCACTGTTTGATGGTGTGCCGTGGCAACTCTTCCAGCGTTACTTTCTTCGGCATCCCTCGTTTTCACTTTTATGTCCACAAAGGACTCTAAACTTGTCCCTTACCGCAGAGATTTCACTTTTTTTGCAAACAGTAAAGGGTCACATGGATATTAGTCTGCCATAGACTGGTTGATCGAGCAATGTTGTGCCTTTACCAAATAAATTCTGCTTCACTGCAGTTTGTAGATCTTCAGGTTTGTGCTTTCATGCATTAAACCACGTTACCAACCTTTGAACAAACATTCTCGTGATGAAATCTTCTTTAATATTCTTCTTGTGTAAGTTTACAAATACTTTCTTTCATACTTTCATTATTTTTATCATATTTTCCTGTCCATTGTCTTTACATCTAATTATTTTCCAGCATTTGTATCTCTCATTTAGCAAGCTTAAAAAGTAATAATCTACTTTTAACACAGTTGAAATTAAGTGTTTATTTATTAAGAACACAAAAGGCAACTCACTAATTACAGTATTAGAAAGTTGTTCATGTGACAGCTTTAATTGTTCCTAAAAATACTGTGTGATAATATCCAAAGTATTTTGAAGCTAAAAGTGAATTTTTAAATTTGGAATATGTTCAACTGAAGGACACAGCGTGAAAAAATATTGGAACAACCAAAAAAACAGTTTAAACATTTATTTAAATAGTCGACAAACAAATTATTGTTAAACCAAATTGTTTAGTAAACATACACATCTAGCTATAATTATCAAATAATTTGATCAGAATTACCAAATTGAGTAAAGAATACTAAATTGTTTGAAACAAACCAATCCTTTCTGTTACTTGTTTTGAGTTAACTGATTGATTGATTTGCTTTATTTTACTTCGCTTTTTATGCTACTTTTGGCTAATTTTCGAAGATGGGGATGAATGATGATATGATGAAATTGATGAATGGACATTCACAAACATCCATGCCCAGGCCGGGATTCGAACCCGGTGCCCCTGGCGTCGTAGTGCGATGTGCTAACCACTCCGCCACGGGGGCCGGCTTATGAGTTAACTTATGACGAAATTAAGAGTTACTTCATTCTTATGATTCTATTTCATTAATGCTTCAGAAATGAGAAAAAAATGATTCGTCGTCCTTGTATGTCTTAATAAGTCACAGAAATTATCCGCTAATTAAATGCGAGCAATTTTTAGAAGTGTGGACGTGCTAGACTTCACCTAAAGGAAACTTTCCACAAGATCTTCGGCTGCAGAATGATGTGTGTGTGTGTGTGTGTGTGTGTGTGTGCACGTGCGTGATAATACCTGAATTCAAATTCACAATCCGATTCATTGACGCTGAAATTATGTTTCCAATGAATTCTTTCTAATTCTAATTTGCAATTAAGAAGTGAGACATCCTTTACACTTTAAATTAGGCACGATCCTTCTCCCCAACAACATTCAGTTGATAATATGTTGTAACATGTAGACAGAGTGATTCGCGGAGTTTTACTAATGCGAAACGCAGTCAACACTTATGCAATAAATTATCGTTCTTACAGAAAACAAATTTGTCAGTTGAATCACTGTATAAGATCACTATACAGTGTGGGAAATAACCTTTTGCTAGGGGTCTGCAGGAAAACTGTGTTAACATGGAGTCATTTGAGGTGTGGTGTGTTAAAGTAGGCTTTTTTCTGTGTTTCAGGAATAAATTCCAAGATGACGAATCTATTGTGTGACAGTGAGGAGCAGCGAGTTGTTCACGGTAACTCCATGCATTGACTTCTTCAGAAGTTCTGAATGGCCGGGTGCATCACCGGACCTGAATGCAGCGGAGCACTTTGGGGCTGTTCTGAAGGACGCAGTTGAGTCCTTGATGATAGTGGAACGCGGACCGGACCGCTATTCTTGGGCAACACTCCTTGCACATCTGGAACAAGACCTCCGTGACATGGAATGGAATACGGACTGTTTGCGAATCTTCTGAGCTCCTACCCTGATCGTCTTCGTGCTGTGAGAGAAGCAAACGGTGGACATACTAACTTTTAATTTTGTTTTTGTAACCACAATTGTCGTAGTAAACATTTGGTATTACCATAATTTCTTAATTGTTGTTACTTTTTACTGTGGGCCCCTAGCAAAAGGTTATTTCCCACCCTGTAGTTTCCTGACTGGTACAACAGATATATATATATGTATAATATTTATATATATATATATATATATATATATATATATATCGCTCTTTCTCTTTCTCTCTCTCTCTGTAATCTCCAATTGCATAACATTTTTGCCTTAGGTATGCAGGCAGAATAGAAGGATTTATCCTTACATTTGAACTTCGTCTTAATATCATCATCTGCCTCTTCTCCAATTACGCGTATAAGGGATCATTTGTGATTCAGTACCATTTTTGATCTTTCAGACTGGTTTTGTGATGATGTCTCATTACGGGTGATAAACTGTCGACTGGTCTTCTTCTTCTTTGAGCAATCAAGCTTGTCTTTGCTTCTCCCCGATCAGACATTTCTTTCGGAAACCGAACTCGCAAATATCGTCGATATTTATATTGCACGGTTCCCATATTTATGGATGGTTTATGGACTATTTCAATCAGTTTCTTGCAGTATAACCGACTTCAAATTGACATAAACAATATTTTGTATGTGTATAATATCTACTCTAGATGAAGGGGCAGTCACAAATATATAGGGACTATACAACACGAGCCCCACAGAATATTATACTGGTTGTCCAGACTCAGCGCCTTGTTGGTCTGCAAAATGCAGTCCAAGGTAGACTACGTGGAAGGGTGTCTTTGCAAAGGGTCACCACTTGCACCTCACATAGTCATATCTCATGTTTAGAAACACATACCAAATAGAGACTTTCCTTGGGGTGTATCTTCTCGGACTTTTAATGATTTCTAAACAGAATACACATAAATATACTGTAAAGTTTTATATATATACACACACACAGGGTAAGTAAAAAAGAATGAAATAACTTTGCACAGTTATTATGACGCAACTATAGGGTGAGGCAGTCAAACGGGAAGATTTAAAAAATTCACAAAAAATATTAGTTAATTTTTTAACATGAATGTACTGTACATGAGTTGAAATTGCTAGTGTATCTGAAAAATGTTCATTTTTTTAATATGGTGTCAGTAAGATGACATCCTAGGTGTTGCACACATTGTCGGAGTCTCAGAGTAAATCCGCCCATGACGCTTCGTAGCATCTCCAACGGAATGTTGTGGATCTCTTGCCGAATTCGCTGCTTCAAATTATCCCTAGTTCTTGGAGGGTTGTCCTTGACTTTGGATTTGAGGTAACCCCGAAGGAAAAAGTCAGGAGCCGGCAAATCGGGTGAATGGGCAGGCCACGGTTTTAAATCTTCCCGTTTGACTGCCTCACCCTATATTTAAGACAGAAAATCAAACAAGGCACCAATGTAAAGAAAAACTTTAGAAGTTTTCCTCACATGATTCACATTATAAAGATTTAACTTGGGAACCACGTGCAATGCGGAAAACGTCCAAACGATAATGAAGCAGCTATGCACGAGACAGCAAGTCGTTGTCAACGGTTTCGAAGACACTAACAATTCGCAGTTGTAACTTTGGCAAATCTTTCGAAAGGGTGAAACATATGCATTGCTACCGAAAAGCATACGGAAATGTCTTTGCACCAATGTGATTGAATCAGTTTTCGCTAACTCCAACACACAATACGCCTTCTGCTGGTCACTTGCCTTTTGCCACACTAGCGATCCTGGCGGAGCAGAGACAAAGCTGCATAAGCACACCAAGTGGCAATAAAACTTCCAGAGTTATTCCTTGCATTGGTGCCTTCTTTGATTTTCTATCATAAATAGTTATGCCATAATAGCTGTGTAAAGTTGTTTCATTCTTCTTGACTTACCCTGTATATATATATTTTTTTTCCATACAAAGTAGATCACTTCAATTGATTAGTAATTTCTGAATCTAGCATGCTATGTTTGAGTTGGTCTTTTAAGTCCACTTTATGCACAGCAAGGCTAATCGGGACTGGACCTATAGTTTAAAGTGGGATCTGAACCACTGTGTGCCTTCACCGGGTATCGAACCCGGGACCCCTTGATTACAAGGCGACGACGCTACCACTGCACCATCGGGGAAGCCTTCATGTTATGTGTTTCTGAATCTAGCATATTTGTGAGATGATATGCAGACATCTGCTTGTGACTTATGCAAGAGAGCAGATGGATAATATCATCAAGGCACCTTTCTATGGTGCCTTGTGGTTAAAGTATGCCTGAAATCCGATGCCAAAAGGGCACCATTTTTTGTCGCAAGATGCACGCGCGCTTGATCTTGTCTTACAAGTGGCGACAATCTTCCATTCAGCCTTGGCAAACCGCATTTGGGCTCGATGTCCCTAACGGGACACCTAATCTTTTTCATGCAAATACACCGTGGCGCAGGGGCACGGACGCTTGGCAAGTGGCACGGAGGGAAGGGTGAGCTTTGGGGGCACAAAAAATTGAGGCGGCACCATGCACTGCACGAGCAGGTAGGCTGCTGGTGAACTTCACAAGGACGGGATGTATGGGGCTTGCGAAAGTGGCTGCGATGATGAGGGATGAGGATTGGGTGGCTATCCAGAGGCTGATGTCTGTGACGATCGTGTACTGTACTCAGCTAATCCAAATAGCTTGCATAAGAACTTTTTAGCATCATTTATAGTATTTACTAGAGGAAAAATCACACGTATAAAGAGTAATAAAGAGAGAGAAGAATATAGAGACTGAATAAGAGAAAATGATCGAAATATGTGGAGAAACAGAGGAAGAAAGGAAGTACAAAGTAATGGATAAACAAAGGAAGGAAGCAAATTCGAAGGAAGGAAGGAAGTACAAAGTAATGGATAAACAAAGGAAGGAAGTACAAAGTAATGGATAAACAAAGGAAGGAAGAATGTACAAAGTATTGGTAAAACAAAGGAAGGATGCAAAGTCATAAACAAATGAAGAAATAGAGAACGAGAAAGAAAAATAGGAAGGAGTGCCAGAAGAGAAACAGAACGAGAGAGGGAAGAGGTAGAGAAAAAGCGGATGAGAGAAATAATCACACGCACACACACAATGAATGATAAAGAGAGACACAGAGAGAGAACAGAGATAGAAATAAAGAGAAAGTGATCGAAAGAACTGAAAAACAGATTAAGAAAGAAAGTACAACAAAACAGAGGAAGAAAGAGTGAACGAGGAAGAAAAATAGGAAGAAAGGTTGGACGAAAAGAGAAATGACGAAAGAGAGAGATAGAAGAAGAAAAAATATTAGTCACACGCATGCAGTGTTAAAGAGAGAGAGAGAGAGAGAGAGAGAAAGAAAACAGGGAGTTGAATAGGAAATATAAATTTGGTCAAGTTTTTCCTCAGTGTTTCTAGTTCAATAACTACGCGTATATCCTAGGTTAGAACCACTATTCTAAGGTACTTAGTACTGCAAAGCAATAATCTAGTCACTAACTGGTAACATATGCAAATTTGCATACCCCAAAAAAACCTACCCTTCCAAAATGAAAGCATAAGTACGCCACTGAATGGCCATCCCTCCTCCCCCAAAAAAGCAAAAAAGCTTAATGCGTTTACTGCCAAGTACTACATGAACATTTCAGAAGTATACAACCAAATGAGATTCACAATTATTATCTAAGCTAACAAATTCAAAATGTGATCAAAATACAATTAATGAGCAACAAAATCAAAATGGCTATTTTTTTTTTTTTTTTAAATAAAGTATTTATCTAAGTCCATAGATTTACCAACTTCACGTTCAGTTGTAATATCTACTTTCTTTAAGTTCGTATCTTTTATTTTAATTATGGATTATTTTGTAAAGGTCAATAAGAGTTGGCAGCTCTGCTGGCATGGTGGATTCTAGTCACTGACTACTTCGTCTCGCTTTGGAACAAGATTTACAACTTTATGTTTGACCTGTGATTTCGTATATTCTATGTCTGATTCTTTTAACTGTGCACATTTTAAAAGACATGCACTCACTACACTGCACGTGATACCGTTTTAACACATGAAACGCAGGAGCTCATTTCGATATATCGAACGGGTAGCAACTTGCTTCAAATATCACGTTGTACTGATTTGCAATACACTGTTGGTTTACATTTGACTTGAACCAGCTAAATTGATGGAATTTCTCTATCACTGCTGCATTTCGGAGAGTAATTCTTATTCTACATAGTGTCACAGTACTTACATAGTTCTCCATGCGTTAGAATAATCGTCATAACTTAAGAATTCCATTAATCACACAATATTACGGAGCACAGTAAAACTACATCAACCGTCTATTTGCATGTCAAGGTTGCCAGGTTCTCTATCATTCACAGACAACGACATGATCTCTAGACTCCATAGAAGTCGTGAGCAAATTAAGCTGCAGAAGAAGCATTTTTAGGGCGAGTGGTATTACTAAATATAATTTAGTTATTATATTATTATTATTTAAATTTCATATATTTTTTTGTTGATATATACTTGAAGATTTTGTATAGATTCATATTGAGATTTCAATTTAAAGAACGGATTGTGGCCTCGCATTCTAATCTCGAACAGGGTCCACCTATATGTTGCCACGTCAATGTTCAATATCATCAAGTTTGTTCCTAATTTTTTAAGTGATGAGGACTTTTTCGCCTTGTTTACAATTGTAAAACTAAAATTTGCCTTTATTTCTCTACGCGAATGTACAGTGGGATCCATGAGTATTACCGTGCAAATTGTCCATCACAATGTTCGTGCACTTTATTTGACCCAATAAGAGCTTCAAGAATTAAAAGAAAACTCAAAAAAAGCTGTTGACAACTTCTGCATCAGCATACATAAAAATCCATCCCTTAAAAACACACAGGATGTGAGTGAAAAATTATTGAAAATAGTCAATGTACAATCAGCCGCAATAATAACAGCAAGCAAAATGTCCACTGCTATAATCTTCATATTTCGATGTGTTTTAATGGAATTGAATTGTGGTGGAGCAAAAATTATTTCTGAGCTCTTTCAATTGTTTATCTTACGGAAAACAGAATGAATTTGCATGGTGATGGACGATTTGCCTACTACTTTATTTGTCGTTGGATGTACTGCCAAGAGTATTGTTAAGGAATTATTCACAAAAACCCTATAATTAGCAGAAATTTGGCAGATAAGCCAAAATGAAAAGGATCGAAAGACAATACTCAACAATATGAAAAATTTCAAGATTGAGTAGAAAGTTATAGAAAAATAACTCCTGCTTGTACAACCTTCACGTCGTTCTAAACGGGCATCATTCGAAAAGTAAACTTTGTTGTTGATGCATAATTAATTCGACAAATATTTTCCCACCACTGCACTGTTGACAACGTGCGTGCCATAAATTCAAGCAAGATAATCACTTTCTTGCTTTTAAAAAAATCCAAGCTAGATTAGTTCCTGTGAGGAGGATAATGATAAATTATGGAACTTCTAACATATTTTCTTCCATGCTGGCAATGTTCTCTCCCCTGTTTTGCCTTGCACTTAGTTCAAGCCGCGTCCGAAACGCCAGCCAATACCAGGCTACGCATCGACTGGAATTTCTTACCACACACTTTTTTTTTAACCCTGCTACTGGCCGGAACCGAGCAGAATTTAAAGGATACAGTAGCAATTAGTTAATGGAGCAGAACTTTCATCAATTTCTTAGCCGTTCCGTGTCGTGGTTGTGGTGGCATTACGTTAAGTGCATTTGCAGACGCCAACCCGGACTCCGGATGGCGATTTGCTGAGGACACGTTGCTCGTTTTTGCTTTCGTTCCGTAAGAAAAGAATTGGTACTCAGGTACCAGGGAAGGTTAGGCGAGAGTTTCGTGCTCAGAAACTGTTTTGATTAACAATCTAAGCGCAGGATTCGCTCCTGGAGGTGAAAATGGTAATCTTGAATGCAAGCAGAATGGTAAACACCTTAATTGATGCCCGACCCTGTGGCCGAGTGGTTAGCACATCGCGCTGCGACGCCAAGGGTCCCGGGTTCGAATCCCGGTCGGGCTTGGTTGTTTGTGAATGTCCATTCATCAATTTCATCATTTCATCACTCATCCCCATCTTCGCAAATTAGCCAAGAGGCACAAAAGGCGAAGTAAAATAAACTAAATCAAATCAAATCAAAAATCAAAACCTTAATTGATGCAAGAAGTGGATGAAAGATGGCGCCTCGAGCGTCTAAATGCATCATATCTTAACTAAGCAGGAAGGTGTATCGCGTTTGTACTCGTAATATTGTTAATATATATGTAATATCGCAAAGCATAATAAAGCATGGATAATAAACTGTCGCTTTGGATTAATTCAAGTTCAGAAACCAAACCGGTAACTCTTGCAGCAATTAAACCAGAATTATTAAACACTTGGAATTGCTGACACTTGTAACTGGGTTCTATTCTTGGAACCACATCCAACCTTCAATCCTTGCACTTTCACTTCTGGCCATCCCCTTTCCAGTGTCATCCCTGGTTTACGCTGAGAATTTCCTTTCAACCTTCAAATTACCTGTGGACAAGAGGACCAGCCTGAGCTTTCTGGCTTCGTAGTGTACTATGCTCACTACTCCTTCCCACCAACTCTCTATATACGTATGCAGACCTAACCTATATTCGTCTCATTAAACACGTTTGTATAGTGCATAGTGTCTGTGGTGCTTAAACATAATTGTTATATGTTATATAGTGCATAATGTCTGTGGTGCTTAAACATAATTGTTATTTAGAAAGTTTATACCAGAGCGAAGAAAGGAGAACGACTCTATGATTATGTAGAGCCTGTACTACATGCCTCAGCTTGCAGTGAAGAAAGATGAGTTCAGCTTGTACTGCGGCAAGATTAACTGATTGATTATTAACATCATAAATGTGCCTGCACTCAGGCAATTTTACACCCGTCTCATCATACTGGTGATATAACGGGGGCTCAGGGATCGACTTACTATCTCGACAAAGAAAGTCCCGATCTGGCCATGGATTTAATCTATTTAAGATCATCCTCGTTATCAAGGTGAACCAAGAGTGGTAGAAAAGCGATTCCACGTTTAAGTCCACTTTACGCTCCTCTAGGTTAATCGGGACTAGGCCTACAGTTCAAAGTATGGTCCGAACCACTGCCCAATATGCTTTCAACGGGGATCGAAGCCGGTACCTCTTGATTACAATGTCACAGCCTTAGGCAAAATGCCATAAATTAAGTCCAACGTAAAATAAGAATAAGAAATGAAAGATCACAATATATATCAGTCCTTGGTTTCATTATTTATTATATTTAAATTAATAATGAAACATGATTACATGCATTGTAATTATTTCAGAGGGGAAATGTTTTCCTTATGGTAGTTTAAGGGTGTGGCCTTCTTGATTTATAGCTTAGTTATGTGTCTCTAAATTACTTATTGTTAGTACATAAAATTCATTGCCTCCACTTTCGGAGCATACGTTTATTTTTATTGGATTTTTTTAAACTGGTGGTTTTCTTTTGTCAAGACAATTTACTTTTTGGGAGTAAAAGTAGGATCCTTCAGGAGCTCTGCCAATAATGGAGTCTGAGAAATTTTCCTCACGGATAGCTCCACCTCCTTGCCATTGTCTCGGCGTTTCTGATTGGCGACATCAGGCACGTCACACCTTGATTACAAAACTTAGAGACGTGCCTTTGAGTTGGTCCGTTGCCGACCTCAATCCCGTGGACTTGGTCTTGCGGTTCCCTGAAGGGTCTCCTTCTCCAAAGGATCAGCGAGTAAGGCTCCGGCAATTAGGAAGGGGACTGACAAGTGTTGCAATTAAAACTTTTCAGTCCTAAGCCTCCTGCCTCCATTATCTCCGTTTGATGCCGAATTCTGAGACTTTTGGGAACGACAGGAGGTCGGCGGAGAAGCTGGGAAAGTAGTTGTCTTAGCTGCTGGAGGGCTGGGATTAGGAATCAGCGTGAAAGAAGGCGACTGATTGGCTCCCGTTTAGTGACGACAATATAAATAGCGTGAAAAGGAGACACAATTGGAGTAATGATGCTTTTGGAACAAGCAGGAGTAATTGGGATTGTAGTTTCCGGATCCCGTGGGAATCTGTTTCATCCCGTACCCACAATTACTCAGAGTGTCCAAAGTTGAGGTTCTGCTTGCTGGAAAAGCTTGCTGGGTTGTTGGCGTCTACGTTTAGACTCCCTTTATAACGATAAGCCTCCTGGGGTAAAAATAAACTGCTGTTCACATTAAGTTTATTTGTCTGGTTGCTGCATCCGGATATTGCCACAGCTAACCCAATAAATACACACAGAAATGTATTTTGTTAACATTCTATGCGCCACTCATTAACGTATATAAGGGGGTGGTTTGACGGGTCCAAATCCTTCCCATTGACTTAGTAAACATTTTGCTTTGATCATATTATTATAAAGATCATGACCGCAAAGTTGATCACCAAAATATTTATACTTTTTCGAATGATTTATGCAACATCCTCGTCCATTTTTCTACAGAATCTTGGTACATTGAGCACAAGAAATCCGGCAGAATGTTCTGCAGTGGTTGGCTATTAATATTCTCTCTTTTGTTTTTCTGTGTCCCTACCCCCTCTCTCCCTTTCTCTCTCTCTCTTTCTTCCTTACTCCATTTCTTTCTCTTCTTCTTTCTATCCTCATTTCTCTCTTTGCATATTTTTCTACGTTTATCACTTTATTCTTATCTTTATTTCTTTCTGTTGTTTCTCTTTCTTTCCCTCTACGCCTTTCTTTATCTCATTCCTTCTGTCTTTAGATTTACATTTTCACTGAAATTTTAAATTCAGTGTACAATTCTTACCCTTCTTCGATCACACAATAAATTTATGGGTGCTTCATCGCTTAAGGCTTTCACATCCTTCAAAATAATAGGGAGGTCTCTTTAACTAAACAGCCATATTCGAATTATAAAAAGGTTCTGAGTTTTGAGCTCTGTGTCACCAAAATTAAACGTTGTAAAATCTGTAATCTCCATTTTATGAACTCTAATGGGTAATGACCTACAGCACAAGAATGGGTTGTTGGGGGTTATAACCCCCTTTTGGTCAACTACGTCAAATGTTGGAAAAGATTTCTAATATTTTTTACTAACTTCTCAATAGAAAAGACACAACACCACCCTTCCTTCATTTCTAGCATCTAGAGTTGTCGCATGAGTTCCTAACTAAGAAATCTGCCCTTCTGTCAGGGATGGAACTCCCGAAATCGTGACAGTAATAAGTAGGCAAAGGGATTGGACAATAAAGGCACAGAAATTATATAAACTTTTCCAACCAGTATCGCCTCAAAAGCTCATTCTTACAGGCTGAGTAGGACCTGGTTTTGAAGCTGCAGTCACTAAAATTTCTGTTTCGTTGCGTGTTGTCCAGTAACTTCTTCACGTGTGTGTTGAATGTCCCTTACGGTTTTTCAATGTATTTTCACTTTGTTTATCACAGAAACATTTTTGTTATTTTGGATGACTGTTTCCTATAAGCCTTTGTTGGCCTACGCCAGAAGTCTAACCTGGAACCTTTGGTACTGCTATGGGATGCGTGACTCCACCACCCAATTCCTTAGGCCACCGTGGTTGCTGCTTTTGTCTCGTGCACACGTATTGGGTGAAAGGCCAAAATCACCTGGGTGTTGATCAGGAGCGTATATTCTAGAGTAGCTAGGATATCTGTGAAGCCTGAAGTCTAGAGAATAAAATACAGGGGAGAATCGATCAGAAATTGTAAATAATATTACTCATATCAATGAGATGATGATGCTGATTCTGGAGTTGGCAACCTGATTTCTTATGAGTTGGCAACCTGATTTCTTATGAGTTGGCAACCTGATTTCTTATGAGTTGGCAACCTGATTTCTTATGAGTCGTTAACCTGATTTCTTATGAGTTGGCAACCTGATTTCTTATGAGTCGTTAACCTGATTTCTTATGAGTTGGCAACCTGATTTCTTATGAGTTGGCAACCTGATTTCTTAGGAGTTGGTAAATTTATTTCTATTCATAGCCTAGCTAGGACCACGTGACATTGTGAGATAGCTCAGATCTTGGACTCAGCATACGCCACTGGTGTTCATGCATTCACACTAATTTCATGGAATGAAACCTCGCTGAAAGATAAGGACACCCTATTAGGTGAGGATATCCCCGTTTTGGTAAAAATGAGCTACCATTGTCATATATTATTATTGTTATCATACTTTACTATGAGGCGAGATTTTTATAATTGTACAGCATCAGGGCTACGATAGCGCACATTTTATAAACGGGACTGATTTTATCTTTAATTGCGAAAGTATACGTCATATGTCAGGTGTTACATAGGGTCGTGACCTTGAATGACGTCATGAGATAAGCGCCATTCTTCTGGAACTATTCAGTTGGTAAGAGGCAGCCATTCTGATAGGACGTGTTTCTTGTGCTCAGCATGGATTTGAAGCTACAGCAGCGTGTGGTAATCAGATTTTGTTGAAAAAAAAATAATTTTTTTGTCGTCACCTGGATGATCAGTCTATTTTAATTCCACTGAAGAGGCATGTGCAAGAAAGAGCTTCGTGAACTTCGTGCCGAATTAGACACTGAGCTGAAAAGGCTTGAATGATCTGATTTACTTTACTTCGCTTTCCTGCCACTTTTGGATAATCGCGAAGATGAGGATGAGTGATGATACAATGAAATAGTTGAAGGGACTCTCACAAACACCCATGCGCAGACCCTGATTCGAACCCGGGAACCCTGGCGTCGTAGAGCGCTGTGCTAACCACTCTACCACAGAGGTCGCCGTAAATAATCTTAGAAGAACACTACAGCTGTTAGTTTTTTTTTATGAACCCTCGTATATTGTCGTTTTTACTGACCTACAAGCGGCTCCGGCACCCACCCAGCGTCGTATAAAGTCGATACCTGGAAGAAACTCTTGGGGGTAAAGGCGGCCAGGAGCGTGGTGCTGATCACATCACCCCCACCTTCGGCAGTGATCAAGAAAGTGTGGGGACCTAACTCCACACCCTCTATACGCCTCAAGACTACTAGAGTAGAAGGCTGGGGCCATACCTGATCACGTGGTCCTTGACGTCAGGCGTGACGTCACGCGCGGACAGATCGCTCTACGCTCCGGTTTCGCAGCCGAATCAAAGCAGTAATTATGAACAAAAAAGAGCCGTAATTATGCCCAGAAGCTAATTGGGAGTGAATACACAGACTTACTTAGGATCCGACATAACGTATGTCCTTACAGTTGGATTACACAGCCATTTACGCACACATTTTATCAGTAGTTTATAAGTCGTCACATTCCTCTGTGAAACATTAGTTTCATGTAAAATTGCGGTTAATACACCTAGTAATGCATTTTGTTAGGGCAGAAAGAAAAATATATATGTTGAATGCGTAAAATAATTTTGTTAAATAAAGAAAGGCAGAAAGCCAAAATTATGGATAAGTTGAATATGTAAAAGAAAACAATCTCGTCTATTGCTCTCTTTTAGGAGTGAGAGAGGAGCTGTTTTCACTTAACTTCTTCAAATTTGGTAACTTTGCTTCGACTATTGGTATTTATTTCTTAATTAAATTTCCTTATTCAGATTACAATTCTGAGTCTTATGAATCTTTGAACTACACAGGGAGGAATGTGAGGAAGTTCCGTGTGTATTATGTAACACACACTTTAAAAAACTTTTCACTGAACGAAAACTTGAGACATAGAACTGAAGAAAGTCGAGGGTCACTTTATATACTTATACGTATATATAATCAGTGGAATGTCGAACAGGGGTGCCTACAGGCGGGTATGTGAAAGCTGGTTGAGTCCACTTAACTTTGGGGGGGGGGGGGGATTGTGATGAAAATTTGACTGAATAAATAATAGAACAATGGAGGACGGAAGTTGAACTACGTTGTCATTTAAGCATCACTCGTATATAAATAGCAAGTTGTGTATTTTGAAGTGTATGGTAGCCTGATGTTGTGTAATGAGACTACTGGTATTGCAATCCACTAACAAGTCTCGTTAGATGCGATGTGTTCAGTTATATATTGTCGCCCGCTGTTTTTATTTTTTTCATCGGAGATCACGACACGTCGCAACACCTCACTGAAGGCATTGTGAACTGCAACACCTCACAAGCCACCAGGGTGCGAAATCATTGAAAACTGGTGAGGGGGAGAAAGTTCGTAACCTACAACCCCCCTCCCCACAAACATATGTGTGAATTATACGATGTACATATTTGTAATGTTATTAAAAGTAAAAATAAATTACTCAATTAAAATAATTATTGTGATTATTAATTAGAAATTAATTTGTTACTTTCATACATATTGATGTAGATTTGTTAATGATCTCTTGAGACAGAAAGCATTCAACACTCACAACTACACTAATTTGTGTGTGTTTTCAATATTATTCTTAGTAAAGTATATTTGAAATTTAAAGTAATTGCTTATCTTTTCATTGTTATAACAAAAACTCTTTCCCCCGGGAAATTTTTGGTGTTTTTTTTTTTGTGGCCAAGATTGTTGGTGGGGGGAAATCCCCCTCGTCCCCTCCAGGATTTCGCACACTGAACCCAACAATCGAGAAATACAAGAAAAATGGAGCGAAAAGAACAAAACAGATCAGCCTTTCCACGTTTCTTTCCGTATGGGGTAAAGACTCAGCTGGGTTTTGTCCGCCCATGACGTCACACCCGCAGCAGTCGCGAAAAGAGGCGTGTCTGACCCCAGCCTTTCCTTCTAGTAGTCTTGTATACGCCTTCATGGCACAGGGGAGCACTTTACATTTACTTCACGTGGATATTCGTAAAATTCGCGCTCTGTAATGAAAAACAATTTGCATCGTGATTTTTTAGCGTTACATTACTTTTAATGTCAAAATAGAAGCAACAGGAGAGACGTCATATCAAGATATGTCACCGGCTGGCAGGGAATCAAAATTCAGTTGTCGTCAATGGACTGAAAAGAACCGAACGTCATCTTTACCAATGCTGGTATCTCCTGAAAGCGACCTCCTTTTAGACGGAGGGAGAAGATATCATTTCGGACACGCCACTGGAGCCGGAGCCCTTTTGGGAGGCAGGAAACGGCGCAGGGGGAAGGGGGGGGACAGTGTATTTGAGGACAAGCTGTTGCAGCCAGTCTGTGTATGCTTTCTCCAGCAGCTGCAATCAATATGCTGGAGTCGAAAAAAAATCCCTGGTGTCTTGGTTGCATTGTAATCATGTTCTCCCCGTTGGGTGAAGCGGTGTATACTGTGGCTTTTCCTGATTCCAGTAACAAGGATGACGGCGGCAAAATTTGACCAATCAATACTGGAGTCTCAGGGCCTTAGAACCGTGTGATACATAGGCCGGCGCCTCCTTTGTTGGTCTTCGGGGCTCTCCCCATATTGGCTGACGAACAGAAAGACCAACACGTAATCCCTGGATTTGGCCACGCCTAGAGGGGGGTTTTGGGGGTCCTCCCTTAAGCCCCTGGAGAGTCCAGGGTGTTTTGGACCCGCGGCACGAGGTCTTGGGTGGGAGGAAGGCTTTAGGAGAAGCTGAGATGGTCACTCTCGATAGCAACAAATTTTGCGGGAATTATAGCGACCTCCTGGACCACGGGACTAAAGGAGCGTCATCTGATGTGGTCGGGTCCACACTGCAACTCGCACTCTTTCATTATCGCTTGGCCTCCTACCATTTTTTTTTCTCTCAAGCACCTTCCAGATTTCGAGATGCACGTATATATATACTGTAATTATTACTACCCTCGTTTCTCGTATTACTTGGTATGCTTTAACGCTCGCTGTTCCAGGATGACCGCGGCTTTGAGAAATTAATGAGTGTAAAGAGATGGGGGAGAAAGAGGTTATCACGCCCCTATGGTATCGCAGTATTTGCTCCTTGAAAGAGCGGCCAAATGAGCCTTTTCCAGCATGGCGATAAACAACGCTTACGTGCCGTGCTGAGAAAACGCCGCTTCGAGATCAAAGGGTATTAAACCTAATTGTCCTCCCGATTCTTCCCTCTTGTGAGTGTTAATAAAGCTAATGTGGAAGGCCAAGTGCATCTTCCTACGCCTTACCGTCTCGAGCAAGCCCAGGCACCTACCGGTCCCGCTGGAGAAGGATTGACTCCTTAGAGAGTGAATTGGCTTTTCTCTCATCTACAAACGTTCATTTGTATCCTTGAGGTTCTCCCGATGCCATAGTGGCTATCGCTGTCGCCTTGTAACCAAGGGGTTACGGGTTCGATCCCCCGTTGAAGGTACATTACGCAAGTACTTGGGATCCTGCTATAGGTGATCGTTACTCAACTCACGATATCGCCATGAAATATTCCAGGTTGGAGTGCATGGATATTATGGATATATTTTAGATATCCAGTTATGGATATCCAATTCAGGATATCTAATGGACGTCCATGGGATATCCAGATCTGAATATCAAAAACTCATCCAATTCTTGATATCCAATACAAACCTATATTTTGTCCAAACTGGATATCTAGAAATCAAATTCTGGTTGGCCGCGGTTGCTCAGTCGGTAACGCGTCTGACTACCATGCTGAAGGTCCCGGTTCAAATCCGGGAACTTTTCTAACGTTGGAAGCGGCCCCGGCGCGCACCCAGCGTCGAATAACATTGGGTACCTGGGGGAAACCCTGGGGGGTAAAGGCGGTCAGGGGCGTGATGCTGATCACATCACCCCCAGTCACGACCGGATCAAGAAAGTGTGGGGCGTTACCCCCACACCCCCTATACGCCTTCATGGCTTGGTGCTAAGCACAGGGGAGCACTTTACCTTTTACCATCAAATTCTGGACATCCAATACTTAGCTAGAACATATATATTTTTCATACTTTATTGTGCAATTGAAACAACAATTTCACTCGTTCATTAGCGCTTATAAACTTATTTACTTGTTATTCACGTACAAAAAATGTCTAAATCGAAGCACAATGTCCAGATAACGACCCATTTCATGTCCAAGACATGTCCAAAAGTGATCCGGAAACGTCCATAACATATCAATTTCTGGATATCCCCTGGATATCACGAATGCGGACAAATGGATATCCAGGGAACATCCAATGAATGTCTATTGGATATTACTGGATATGTATTGGATATCCAGAACTTCCGACACGAATATCCAAGGGATATATACAATGGATGTATTTTGGTGAATAATAATGAATAATAAATAATGGTGAAATTGAAAGTGAAATCAAGAAATTATCATTTTGTTTACTTCAATAACATATTTCAATCATTAGAAACGAAGTAGACGAAATATCACAAACAAAACGTAGTCAGCATTTGAATTTTTGTCATTTAAAGTCGCGTTCCTTCCACTTTTGGATAATCGTGACGGCGAGGACAAGCGATGATTACTTCATAAGGAATATATATGTTCTAGCCGGAACTCGAACCCAGGAATTTCGGTGTTTGATCATCCACTTGAGGCGATTGGGCACAGAGCCAGCAAAGGATAGACAGAGAAAGAGATAGAAGAATTGGAGTGACAGATGATAAAGAAAGAATGAAAGGAAAATGAAAAGACCGAGCCAGAGGAACAAGGAAGAAAATAATAAAGATATAGGTAGAGAAAGTGTAGGACGAAGAGAGGGAGATATAAAGATTGGAATAAGTAGGTAGAGAAACAGAAGAATAAGTGACAACTATTCAACACAGCCAAATACCTCGGCATGACCCTACATAGCGCTCTAACCTTCAGACAACACATCGAGGAGCTTCAGCATGAAGGCAACCGAAGCTAAGAGGATATTACTCCATCTTCAGAAACCTAGGACTATCATTGTAGACCAGCATCAGGATGCACAAGACCACAGCACCATCAACAGAGCCAAATCGGACCTGCTTAAAGTACACGTTATCCAAAACATGGCATCGACAATACAACTGGCATGGCCAATGCATCAGGAGGACCTGGAACGTGAACCTCTGGAAGAACTGGAACAATTCTGGACCAGCTTAGGAACACATTCCAGTCCTAAAGACAGCTGCATTGGTACACAGATGCTGGAGTGGGTCATCACGAGGAGCCGTTCGGTCCTTGTAAGGACCACAGACTCAACACAAGACTACTTCGACCCTTGTAAGGACCACAGACTCCACGCGACAGGCAAAGACGTAACTGAATTCACACTGCAAGAAGAACGCCAGTGAACCAGACAACAAAAATGGAAGTCGGGGAAACGAAACTTCACAACAATCGCAAAACCCAGACATGGTCATCGAGGCAACGAGGAGAGAAAAATATTTCATACATCCTTTAAGTCATCCGAAACAAATTACCTGACGTCATCACTTCCACTTCCCATCCATCGTATCATTTCTTCCAGATAAACTGCCTGGCCAGTGTCACAGCTATACCTGCTTTAAGGGGGGACTAGGGGGCTATAGCCTTAGGCCTCCACCTGCAAAGGACCTTCTGCTGCAGAGAAATGCTTGGAAAAGGGCCTCAAATGTGTTTGTAATGAAGTAGAAATATTAAAATATAAGAGACTTGTGTTACAAGCATTGATTGATTGATTTGGTGTTTTAAGTCCACTTTATGCACAGTAAGGCTAATCAGGACTGGACCTACAGTTTAAAGTGGGATCCGAACCACTAAGTGCCTCCACCGGGAATCGAACCCGGGACCCCTTGATTACAAGACGACGACGCTACCACTGCGCCATCGGATAGGCTCTTTGTGTTACAAGCATTGACGTCCGGAAGGGGAGGGCATTTTCTCCCAGGAAAATGAAAGTCAACCAGAAATTCACAAATAATTTCATTTCAGTCACAGTGATATATGTTAATTATTGCAAGGGCGTTGCAGGAACATGATAACTTCAAAGTGAAGCAACGTTTTTGTGAGGGAAAAATACTATTATGAGACGAAATATTCCTCGTCCCCCCCGAAAAAAATACCTTGCTTGCCCTTACCTGGAAAACATCCTGCCAACCTCAATGGTTACAAGTCTATTTTACACACAGATAGGCTAATAGGGACTGGGCCTACAGTTTAATGTGGGATCCAAACAACTACATGCTTTCACCGGGTATTGAACCTGAGACCCTTTGACTACAATGCGACGACGTTAATACCACACCAGCGGAGAAGACCCTAAGGTTGAAAAAAATATAAATAAATATATAACTATCTGACGCAACTTCATCTAAAAATTATAACCGAACTTGTGCATATATACACACAAAAGTAATTAAACAAAAAAGTACATAAAGTCATCATCGAGAAAGATGCAGGAACGCGTCAATCGATGCATTAAAAATACAACTCGACACACAAAGAAATATTCACTTGCATCATATGATGCATTGTACAAATGATATGCAAAAATGTATCAAACTGTAAACCTAATTCTTTGCAAAGGGCACAAAACACACTTTAGTGCATCAATCATTTCTGTGGCATTAGATTGATTTGATGCATTTAAGTTTCTGTGTATACACTCATGGACACTTTTGGGTAATAACAATTCCATTAATTTTTAATGGAATCATTACAACCCAGAAGTGTCCATGACTGTACCAACTAAATTGTCGTTCTTCCATAGGTCTAGCCTTACCAGCTTTGCACTACAATATAGACTGTTCAAATCTGATGCTGAGATACAGAATATAGTTTCTTGATTTTAAGAGCATCAATAATTACTTCCATATTTTTAAAAAAATCGTACATCAAAAGGTGACAACCAGCTTTGCTCTTCTCGTATGGACGTGACTTCAAGGTATATACAATAGGCTATAGTAACGCCAAGAGCGAAATTTTCACCGGTTGAAATCGTAACGGCAGTACTTTTGTCCCTCAAATCTAGTCTTAATTTGAACATCCTCCGGGTAAACATGCATTGTCACTTATGCCCTCTCACACATCTTGTCGTGGACACTTGAAAAGGCGCCGCAGCCAGTTTTATTTGTCCCGCGTCTCGGTTATTAAAGGAAGATAGAAAAAGTCCACTACTCCTCCTCACTCCGAGTCTCATGTATTTTAAACTCTTCGCTTCCATTCTAGACCCCTTCGCCCCCCTCCCTTCACAGCACGAACGGTTTACTCGTG
Source organism: Lepisma saccharinum (assembly GCF_977018435.1). Taxonomy (NCBI): domain Eukaryota; kingdom Metazoa; phylum Arthropoda; class Insecta; order Zygentoma; family Lepismatidae; genus Lepisma; species Lepisma saccharinum. Next base: position 29,648,660 of record NC_139244.1, read on the forward strand.
TTCCGCGCCAGATGGGAAGGTAAACACAAATAGCAGCACAAAGGCAGACATTTTGTAGCTGCCACCGTGTGTCCATCTTGTAAATTCACATGTTTGTCAGCTGGCCTTAGCCAGACGTCGATGGACGCTTAAAAAACAGTTGCTTTGCTGTCGCAATGAGCTCTTCCTGGAAGCAAAAACTTCACACATGCGTGTATACTCTGATTTCGATATAAGAAATTGCTTTCAAGTATCTTAATACATAACATTTATCATCGGAGTGGCCCAAGATAAAATTTTCACCGGGCGAGGTGGATTTTTGGCGCCTTCCCCTAATTTCTAACCCACCCAACCCTTACTTTCCGCCCTGTTCATCTACTTTTCATCATCGCCCAATAAAAAAACATGGCCACGTAATATATTTAAGGTTTTAAGCCTTTTAACGGCAAAATACTGTAAGTGTTAATGCTAAACACTTTACTTTGGGATATTTATTCAATAACTACGTATTATCAAAATAACAGTAATCTCATAGCTTAAATTGCTACATACTTATTATGTTATGAAGCAGAAACTTCAATTAATGTTTGTCTACACAAATCCAACACTTTTTAAAAAAAATGGCGACGCAGAAATAAGGTTTTGAAACTACTCAAGTGAGCGCCCCGATTTCGTGCCCCCTAGGGCCCCATAAGCCCTGTTTATCTTTCTTCAGATTGGTACTGATGACCTTAAATGCTTTCAAATATTGTTGTTAGGAGAATATTAGATAAGAAGAAACGTATGCTTAGAATAGGCCGAATTATATACACAGAAAAGTGCATGCAGTAATTAACGAAAAGTAGTGCCAAAAAACGTAGCTTCAAGCAAACGTTTAAATGCATCAGGATGAACTCAGATGAGTCTGATATTTATAAATGTTACAAATATATATAGTGCTTATATTACACTAATCGACTCGTTAAAAATGGATCAAACCTTTTTAAATCTTAAATGACCACCGATTACCATGCTTGTTTTTAAACAACTTTTCAAAAGAATGTTTAATATGGTAAGAACGAAAATTTTATTATGTATCCTGCCCCTGTACAATGTAGATATGTAATATCCGGATATACAATTACAGCCCCTTAAGGAAAATCCTTCTCACGCTATTGTCATAACACTTCATAATTGATTTTTTCTTCCCTATCTTATTTTCTACGTTCGTATCGTGGCAGACGATCTGGGTTGTATTGTTAGATATTTCTTTTGATGTATATTTTAAAATCTCCAGAAATTGTCTGGCATTACAGAAGTAAAATTCAATTGTAATCGATTGATTTGCTTTATTTTACATCGCTTTTTGTCCAACTTTTGGCTAATTTGTGAAGATGAGTGATGTCATGATGAAATTGATGAACAGACACTCACAAACATCCATGCCTAGGCCAGGATTCGAACCAGGGACCCCAGGCGTCGCAGCGCGGTGTGCTAACCACTCCGCCACGGGGCCCGGCTCAATTGTAATCAACTGATCATTTGTGCTAGCAGAGTACATAGAATCATGGTATTACTTACTTGTCATGTGGTTTCCATGATCCAAATAGAATTTAGGAAAGCTCATAAACATGACTTCTATTTAACTTTGGGTAACCTTTATCTTCATGCCTCTACCCCCCACAAAAAACAGTACACTCACTATGCGAACTCCCATTAAGATAAAGTTTACTTATGGAGAGTAAAAATCGAAAAAAGTCCTCTCGAAACTTTTTCATTTAATTACTTTTCCATTTCATGAATTCATTGCCTGTTGCTCTTGAGATAGAATTTCTTCCCTTAAAATATTAATTAATCAGCTTTGCTTCAAGTGTTCATGACTTTCTCTTGTAAAAATTCCCTTACGTCAAACATTCTGAAGAAAAATTTTCTGAACTAGTCGTTGACATACATATTATTTATTATAAATTGTCTGTTGTAAAGTATTCGCGGCTATTGTCCTTAACTCCCTCTTTTATTAAAATTTTGAATTTCCTAATTTGAAGTGATTTAGGAAAACAATGCTTATTTGAATATAATAAAAAAAGAGAGATCTGCCTTAAATACTTTACCGTTAAGTAAGCGCTATCTTTTTTCAGAAATTTTAATTGTATGCACCCCCTCTGGTGACAACACTGTGAACTACATTTCAAACTGGAAACTGAAAATTTGCTTAATAACTGCTTCTACTCGCGTACTACGAGTCGTTAATTTTGAGAATGTAAATGACTGCATTGACCCACATTTTTTTCATTAAACAACTTTCCTTCCAAGTTTAATCACGAATCGCCTTTTTTGAATCATCAGTCAACTTCACTACAATTGTAAGAATTAATTGTTGTTCCTAAGTATTTTATGAATAAACAATGGAATCATAAAAAAACTACTGGAAACGTGGAAGATTGTTAATCTCCAAAATTCACAAATACCTCTTATTGGCATTTTTAAAAAGCTTTTTGACAACACTCATAAAGTTATTTCTAGATGTTTCCACTTGGTCAGCCAGTTCATGTCAACAATCGAACCATTTTATATTTGTCGATTACTAGGAAACTCTTATTCGTACAAAGATATAATATCAGTACCGAATGTATACAATATCAAAGACTTAGGTGTTATATACGATACTAAGCTTACATTTAAACCACACGTAAGCACGATCGTTTAAAAAGCAAGATCTATTATGGGAAACCTGATACGAAAATGGAAAGCAAGCAGTAATTTGAAACCTTTCATCTTCATGTATAAAATTATAATATGCTTGTCAAACATGGTATCCATTAATTTTCAATTGAAAATGTTCAACGCACGTTTTGTAGATTTATGTATAATAATTTTAAAATGTATCATGTATATTATGAATACAGTAATCTAAGTAAAAAACTTAAATTATGTAACCTTGAATATAGAAGAAATATATTCTGTTATCAGTTTATAGAAAATATCTTACCAGGTGTAATAGATTGTAAAACAAATCTGGAAAAATTATGTGTTAAAGTGTCTCTTAATAATACCAGACGACATCATAATGTAATAGCAAGTACAGTCTTGAAATCTAAGTCTTGGATGGACAAATTTGTAACGCTAGTGGCGGTAAATGCCCCAATGCATAGAAATGAAATTCGACAATAATGTAGGGCAATTTAAGAACAATTATCCTTTAACTTTCGTTTTTTTTAAAAAATTGAATAAATATTATTGTAAGCCTCTTTTATGTAGCTAACTCACTCTGTAAAATAGTTTTATTTATTTATGTTAAATACACGGTGTTGTATAAAGGTATAAATCTGATTGATTTGCTTCATTTCGCTTGTGTGCCACTTTTGGCTAATTTGCAAAGATGGGCATGAGTGATGATGATATGATGAAATTGATGAATGGACACGCGTATACATCCATGCCCAGGCCGGGATTCGAATCCGGGACCCCTGGGGTCGTAGCGCGATGTGCTAACCACTCAATAATTTCGTGTCTGAAAGAGTATCAGGTGCTGGTATAGTGGGATATTTATTATCTTGATATATTTGTCCGTCTCTTTATCAATGGAAGTAAAAATTTGAAAATTATCAGCATTGTAGGGACATGATACAAAACCAATAAAAGGAGACACATTTTGTGGATAAAATGCCGATAAGAAAATAATTTTAATAAATATCTTTAGCCAATATGAATTGGCTATGTAGGAAACTATAAATGCTACAAAGATGAAAGTTTGTATAATAAATAAGGATGCAAATGGCAATTAATATACACGTATAACATAAAATTATCCCAATTAACAACTCTTTAAAAATCTATAACCAGTACACTGAAGGATGTGCCAATTTAGTGCACGCAGCTCCAACTAATTCTTTCAAATTATACTTTTCAGGAACTTTAAAGTTAACGCGCATGTGGAGAATTAATCACGTGACCTAATAAGACGGTGTTTATTGAATATCTTCGGAACGGGGAAGCGTGTGCCGTTCAAGTCTTGAGTTCCAAAATGCTTGCTTCGTTAACGGTATCATATCGTGTATGCTATTGTATGTCTATTTTCTGCGACTCTAGTCTATCCGCGACGATGAGAATGGTATCGTGACGAGATGAGACGAGACTTGGTCCTGTCTCAGTCTAGAAAGGCAAAATAAATGGAATTTTATCCTGGACATGTAGGTACGCAACGACACAACACAGGTTCACAATTGCCACAAACGGATTCACTTTGTAATTACTACAAATATCTATAAATAATCAGGTTTATATCCGCTTGATAAGTTTGAAGAAATCTCAGTGAATTGTTCCAACATCATGCCAAAATCCCGAACGAATTAAAAGCGTACTATAAATATAAGCCCACCGCATAAAACAATAGAAAACCTACTTTAAATTATCAGATAGGCATCGCAGTCATGAATCAGCAGACGAGTAATTTTCATTTTGTCTACATTTACTAAAACGTGTTAACGAAAAGAAAATCTTAAGAACTTTTGAGTAATAACTATTTTTTTTTATATTCATAAATAATCGTAGTCTAACATTAAGTTCTACTGTTCAATCGCTTTGTTTTATGAAAGTCAATGTTCCAGAAGTCTTTACGCCAACATTATTACAATTCCATACCTTACAAACTACAGTGGATGTGTATCAACAGTAAATGGAAATTATGATGGACAATTTGTATTACTATTATCTTTGTAACGGATTATATATTCTTGCTTCTAATATATTTATCACTAGCGCCCCCGAGGGTAGCAATAGCTCATCGTCAAAATTTCTTGGGTCCCCTTTTGCCTACCCAAAAGAGGAAGAGAGAGAATACAAGTAGAAACTAAGGAAGGAAGAGATATGCAATAATTGGAAAAATGGAGAAAAATAAAGAATCAGAGGAATAAGGGAAGAAGAAAAGAAAAAGAAAAATTGAGGGAGAGAGACAGAAAGAGGGAATTGAATAAAGAGAGAAAAGGAACAGAGGAGAAAGAAAAAGAAAGATAATAGCAACAACCAGACAGAAAGGAATGAAGAGAGAAAAGGAAAAGAGGAAAAGGAAAAGAAAAATAACAACAGAAGGAGAGGAAGGAATAAAGAAAGACAAGGAACAGAGAAAAAAGGAAGAAATTAACAACAGAAAGAAAAAAGGAAGGGTAGGAAACAGTAATAGAGGAAGAAAGAGAAATAAAGATAAAACAAAGATAGGAAGAAACATAACGGACAGAGAAAACGAGAAAAAAGAAAATAACGGGAGAAAAAGAATCACAAGAAAAGAAGCAAAAATCGAGGGAGAAATGGTAATAAAACAGAGGAAGGTAAAGTGTAGATGTAAAGAAACGGATAACAAAATACAATAACAAAAGAAAAATGAAAGGAATGCACAGGGGAAGAAGGATAGATTAAAGGCGAGACAGACATAGCTTAGAAGCCATGAAAAGAAACACCTGATAATATTTCGTCAACCATCGTCGTATAAGAACGACATTACCGTGTGGCTCCACTGTTCTTAATCACTAGAAACCCTTTATTAACAACATCCTACCGAAAACGATTGAATCTGCACCAGGGTAAACTAATGTTAAGTGGACCACATAATGATACACGAGATCCAGCCTGCGATCCTGCACAGTCGGCATTGCTACCTGAGTCCAAATTGGAGAGCCAGGTGTCTCTTGCATTTCTGGTTTTACTAGACCAGGCATCAAGACACGCACCTGCAGCCTCTTTCGATGGCTTGTAAGGTTCGTCTCGTAAACATGTCGATGTCATGACTAAACCTCGGATTTTTAGGTTCTAAAAACTGTGCTTTTGGGTTCCTAAAATAGGTTCTAAAAATCCTAAAATAGGTCATAAATATCCTAAAATAGGTCATAAAAATCCTAAAATAGGTTCTAAAAATCCTAAAATAGGTCCTAAAAATCCTAAAATACGTCATAAATATCCTAAAATAGGTCCTAAAAATCCTAAAATAGGTCCTAAAAATCTTAAAATAGGTCCTAAAAATCTTAAAATAGGTCCTAAAATCCTAAAATAGGTCCTAAAAATCCTAAAATAGGTCCTAAAAATCTAAAGTTAGGCTCGAATAATCCTGAAGTAAGTTCAAAAGATCTTGAAATAGTTCAAAATTCGTGAATATTACTGTGAAAATGGGATACCTATATCCTGAAATACGATCTTGCATAACGTTATGTGTGTTGCCTAACACTACGGCGATGGCAGAACTTAGTACCATTGGAAATTTGCCATTAAAATACACTCTTCGCCTTATAGTTAGGCAACAATCCTTTTTCATGTTATCCACAGTCAAACTCAGCAATTTTGTCTGTGAGGATCATCTTATATGCTGAAAATAATCTTTCAACAAAAGCTTAGTCAGTGGTGCAAACTTCAATCCTGAAATGTTAATTTGCAAGGGGTGAATGCCACAAAGCACCGAAGTGACGCCAAAGTGAGCAAGACCACACAGATCAGACCACTTTGGAATGTATACAGGTAACAGTGGCACCAGACATTTTGATTTGTTCAGAGCTTTGAAAAATCACCATGGACTTGGAGGAAGGGAAATCGTGAAGGGAATTTTTTCGTGATCAAACAAAGCAAATGCCTATGTGTGACATACAAATCCTGTAAAACCTTTAAAAATATATAGAAACCTACAAAAAAGGCTTGGTTTAGGCGCATAAACCTAAAATAGGTTCCAACAAGCAAATTAGCTTATTTTAGGTCCTATAAAACTTCATCAGTTGTTGCATTTTTTAACGAAACACTGACATAACTTATTATTTCTTACATACCTGTAAAGGAAAAATATGTTAAAACCTAAAATCCGAGGTCTTGTCATGACTAAGGTCCAGATATGTTAATAATATTGTTTTTAGTCTTGAATCACTTTTCGGGGTGTAAGGGGAGACTATTTCTCAAGACACCCAAATATCAACCTGACTTCCACATATTGCATTTTGCAGACTAACGAGGCTCTGGCATGTGAAACCCTTGCCCTTCATAATTCTCTATGGTATTTGTATCCTGTTCATATGCGTTTGTCCCTTCATCCATTTCATCCTATCATCACTCATCCTCATCTACGCAATTAGCCAAAAGTGGCAGAAACGTGAAGTAAAATAAATCAACCAATCAATTCGGTCACTTTCATCACATGAAATTCCCTCAAGGCCTGAACAGCTGACTTACAATCACTGCTCCCAGAATCAGCAATGTGAAATTCAGAAATATGGCAGGAGTTTCAAGCTTGAGCCACAACCAACTGAAAGCAGAGGAAAGGGCCTATCAGAATAAAATTAAAATAACAATTACAGAATTTTTAGACAAATCATATTTTGAACATTTCTCACACAAATAGCCTATATACCTATGCTTTACTCTATGAAAACTAGAAATATGCAATATATACCAAAATTGTTTGTTTGGCATATTTTACTTCGCTTTACTGCCACTTTTGGTAAATCGCGACGATGGGAATGAGGTGATACGATGCTATTAATGAAGGAACAATCACATGCACATATGGACAGCACACAAGTCTAACAGAAGATTATAATGGCTGTGAGTCCAAACGCCAGAGCCTCGTTAGTCTTCTAAATTCATGAAAGAAAAGTTGACATTCGTTGTCTTCAAAAAGGTTCGGCCCTTACACCTCAATTTAACACAAAACATCTAAGAAATATGTAGAATGAAATTGATGTATATCGTTCCTAACATTCTCCGACATTTGTAATTTTTCTTGCTACTTACAAAGGAAAACATATGTAATTACATAAAAATCAGGGTATTGGACATAACGCATGTGCTTATCAAGAATGGAGTTCTTACAACATTTCATGATGATGGGGTTTACCTATGAGGTCATGACTACCAGTCTTACTCTCTTTGTGTTTTCCATTCTCCCCTCTCTCTCTTTCCTTCTTTGTTTATCTATCTCTCCTGACTTTTCTCTCTCTCCTTCTCCTTCCTCATCTGTTTATCTATCTTCTGGTCTTCTTTTCTTTCTCTCCTTGCCATTCCTCCTCTTGTTTATCTATATCTTCTGGCTATCTTCTATTTATCTCTATCTCCTTCTCCCTCTGTTTATCTATCTCCTCTAGCCTTCGTTTCTCTCTCTATCTCCGGTAAGCCGTGGTTTGATAATGAATGTCATAATCTAATAGAAATAAGAAATCAGGCTAGACTTAGATGGTTAAATAACTCGGATGATACAAATCTAAGCAATTATAATAGAATAAAGCGAGAAGTTAACCGCACGTTTAGAAGTAAAAAAAGAGATTACTTGAAAAGCAAAATTGACGAAATTGAAACAAACAGCAAAAATAAAAATATCAGAGATTTATATAAAGGTGTAAATGAATTTAGAAAGGGGTGGCAACCTAAAGTAAACTTGATAAAAGATAAAGATGGTGATTTTCTAGCTGACCCAAGCGATATTCTAAATAGATGGAAGAACTACTTTAATGACCTTTTAAATGTCCATATAGGAGATAAATCAGAAGTAAATGAAGTCCACACAGCAGAACCTTTGGTTCCAGAACCTAACTTGACTGAAGTTAAAGATGCTATTAAAAGGCTAAAGAATAACAAAGCACCTGGCATTGATTTAATACCAGCTGAGTTAATTAAATATGGTGGAAATTCATTAATATGTCAAATTCATAAATTAATTTGTTTAATATGGAATAAAGAAGAAATCCCTCAACAGTGGAAAGAATCCATAATTGTTCCTGTGTTTAAAAAAGGTGATAAAATGAACTGCAATAATTACCGTGGAATTTCTCTACTCTCAACAACATACAAAATATTGTCTAACATTATTTTAACAAGACTAACCCCATATGCTAATGAAATTATAGGTGATTATCAATGTGGATTTAAACGTAACAGATCAACTACAGATCAAATTTTTCACATCAGACAGACACTTGAAAAAAAGTGGGAATATAATCAAAATGTCCATCAGCTATTCATTGATTTCAAAAAAGCATATGATTCGGTCAAAAGAGATAAATTATATAATATATTAGTAGAGTTTGGAATACCTAAGAAGCTTGTTAGTATGATAAAAATATGCACCAGTGAAACAGAAAGTAAAATTCGTGTGGGTAATAATATGTCTGACAAATTTACAATTCATGATGGGTTAAAACAAGGAGATGCATTATCTCCATTGCTCTTTAATTTTGCCTTAGAATATGCTGTAAGGAAGGTAAAAGAAACTAAAGAAGGACTAAAATTAAATGGTGTGACTCAGTTGTTAGCATATGCAGATGATGTAGACTTACTGGGGGATGATGTGAATACAATTAAGAATAATGCTAAAATATTTTTCAAAACTGCTAAAGAGATAGGTTTGGAAGTTAACAAAGAGAAAACTAAATATATGCTTACAGGCCGAAACCAAGTGTTAGGTAATAATCAAAATCTAATTATTGATAACAACTCGTTTGAACCAGTTTCCAAATTCAAATACTTAGGAGTAATATTAACAAATGAAAATTATATTAAAGAGGAAATAAAAAGTAGGCTTAATTCAGGAAATGCATGTTACTTCTCTCTTCATAAACTTTTGTCTTCTCGTTTAATATCTAAGAAACTAAAAGTTAAAATATACAAAACAGTAATTTTGCCTGTAGTATTATATGGGTGTGAAACTTGGTCCCTTACATTGAAAGAGGAACATAAATTGAGAGTATTTGAAAATAAAATCCTTAGGAAAATCTTTGGACCTAAAAGGGATGAGGAGACAGGTGAGTGGAGAAGGTTACATAATTTAGAACTACATAATTTGTACTCATGTCCAGATATTATTAGAATAATTAAATCAAGAAGACTTAGGTGGGCAGGCCATGTGGCACGAAATGGAGAGGAAAGAGGAGTTTACAGGATTCTTGTTGGGAAACCAGATGGTAAGGGACCTGTAGGAAGGCCAAGACGAAGATGGAAGGACAACGTTGAGATGGACCTAAAGGAAATCGGTAGGGATGGAAAAGAGTATATAGATCTTGCTCAAGATAGGGACAGATGGAAGGCCTGTGTTGCTGCAGCCATGAACCTTCGGGTTTAAGAAGGCTAGAGAGTTAGTTAGTTAGTTATCTCCGGCACTCTCTTTCTTCGTCTATCTAACATTTGTCTCCACACTTAAACATATTTCAGCAAAATAACAAGTGTAACTGAACAGTCCACACGGATTTGAGGTTGTTCATCACTATCTTCGGTGTCCATTCAACGGTCAAACAACACCAAGTACAGAGGTCTTCAACACTTGATTAGGGGTTGTGCTGCACCAGTTGCGGTGGCTACCAAACTGCCTACACTCTTGGCATCAACTCAGTAATATACATTTCAGTATGTGTCTTTATTTATTTCTATACATCATAGGTTCTGCTTATTCTTTCTTCTTCTTTCCTGTCTTCCTCACCTCCATCCCACTTCTGTCTCTCGTTCTTCCAATCTCATTCTCTCTCTCCACCCCCCAAACACGTATTTCATTATTAAAATGTAAAACGTAAAATTCAAATGTATGATAAAATCTATACGTTAAATTTATAAGAAATTCATAATTTTGAAGCTCCTAAAAGTAAGATGTTAGCCATCTACGCTTAAATATTTTAGCACAAAAGTACTTTTTTTTTCCATGCGCCGACTTCTGTCATAGCACCCTGTGCTTTTTTTCACTAAATAATTAACATCTACTCAATAGTGGACATTATATCCGCCATTCTTATCCGTTATAGAACTCGAAATGCATTAAATCAAAGCTGATGCAGTTTTCGTGCATCAATTGACACAGTTTAGCACGTAAAAGTTGCTTTTCACAATGCTCGTGTCGGGTCTGTTCAACTGATGTATTTTTAGTGCATCATACATAAAGGCAGATGAAAAAATTATCCTTTTGATGTAGTTCTCTTTGGTATTTTGATGAACCAAAAATGACCATGTTAATGTTCTATTGGATTTAGAAGGTATAATATATATCAAGTGCCAATTGACATAGTAGTTTGGGTACTGTCTCTACCTTTCATTTATCTGAAGATGTGCAATACATACCAGAAAGAAATAGCATAATGACCAACATTATTATGCATGCATTGGTAACACTGATTATACGATCGCTTTGACATTAAAACTAAGGAAATTATTTAGAAACAACCTTTACAATCCAAAGAGGGCTAGACTGCACAAGCAACCCTTGTGTTTTACCGTTTTGGCGTAAAAGAAAAATATGTTCCCTCATAGTACTTAATTCGTGCTTCGAATTGGCAGTGTGCATCTTTCACTTAGAAGTTCCTGTTCTGTGAAATAATATAAACTTTCTCACATAACTTACCATAGCTGCTTTCCTGTATCGAAATTCATGTTGTAAACACACAGTGTTGTAAACACACAGTATTGCCGCCAAGTCGAACTTTGGTTTTTAAAGTGGATATGTATGCAAATTTCCACTAGTATTAAACTTTCTTTATTTCGTGTTTTCATCCGTATTTATGATTTTCATTTTTGTATATTGAAGTTTCTATTTTTTAATAACTGTAAATTATTTTCGTTAATTTAAATTGTTTTCCTTCAATTCCTTTGGGAAATATTTGGTATTTGGTTATTTTATTGTTCAAGGTTGTCCCAGCGTTGTGCGATAAGGGAGACCCTGACAACCTTGCGTTGTGACGTCACTCAAGGAATGCCTATGTTGTTAGGTTAGGTCCGTTAGGTTTGGTTCTCTTAGCATAAATACACACAGAACCCAAAACGTGTCAATTGACATTTATATATTTTGATTTCAATTACACGTTAACGTGCATAAACTGCAAATGATGCACCTTTTACTGTGTCAAAATACACATAGGAATGTATTAAAGGGTATTTTTATGAGATGAAGTTCCGTGCGATGCACTAAAATGCATCAATTTGGAAGATCAGACAAGATCATTTCGAAGATAACAAACTTTCACTTTTAATGCATCAATTGACACAGTTAAATGTGCTATTTCGTTATCTTCGAAATGATCTTGTCTGATCTTCCAAATTGGTGCATTTTAGTGCATCACACGGAACTTCATCTCATAAAAATACCCTTTAATACATTCCTATGTGTAGAACTTTGGTTCTAACCTAGCTCATTAAATCTTGTGATATTATTTTCATGTAATTTAGAAACACTATATTTACATTCTACAATTCCCTGGATTTGGAAAGGTGTCAGTAACCTGGAAACCCACCTTGAGGTCACCTAACTCATATGTAAGATGTAATGCAGTATGTTGTGGATGGAGACTCTTCTAGTGTCCACTTCCCTGCAGGGGCTATTCCTCCATGTAGGAAGCGAGGAACTTCCTACAGTCCATTTATACTTAATTCTAGTTCTGTACTTTTTAAGAGTTTAATGCACGTTACAAAATTATGAGTGCAATGTAGGTTCGCTACTCAACTGTCAAGAGTTAATCTACTATCACTCGCTTGCTCCAGATCTGCTGCGCAAAGATGACCGATCATCTTTGTCTGGCATTGAGGAAGGTTTCTTGTCATGGGTGAGGGGCAGTGCAAGGGCGGGAGGGGGTTGCCCAGTTTTACGAGACCGTGAGGAAACTCCAGTGGTTTCCTCAATCAGTGATGCCAAGCCTAGCATAATAGTTGTAAATCTAGCAAAATTTGATCTTGGTTGGCACCTAGCACTCTGTGTTTGGCATAATGGTAAAACTCAGCATCATCTCAAAAATAGGCGTCACTGGGAAACAGAGATATTGAATTCTAATGAAGATATTTTGAGGACATATGTATATTTTAAAAATCTTCAGATCTGTACTTATCCAACGGACTTGTTTCAAACAAAAGGAAGTATGCCAACCAAGGGACAAGCTTTAACAGGCATGGTCCATCCTCTTGTTTTCATTGTTTCGTAATCCTCCCCGATTTTCCAAGTCAGGAAAATTTTATAAAAGGAAATCGATAGAAAGTTAGGGGTCACAAATAAGAAATGGCCGTCCTTACTAGTTGTCGAATTTTCTTCAACTTTTTTCAAGCACTTTACTGAACCCATTTTATTGAATGATCGAAATTCCTAATGTTGCTTAACTATAATAAATAATCAATAACACAGTTCACAGCTCCAAAACAGCTGCATAAATTGAACTTAAAACTACTACAGTCATCAGAAAATGATAATGATAAATTAATAATAATTGTATATTAAGGAACAATATGGAAACAATAGTAGGTGTGTGTGTGTGTTTGTGTTTGTTTATATTGCGTAGTAGGTGTGGTGTGTTTGTGTTTACATTGTGTTATAGTTGTGATGTGTTTGTGTGTGTCTTGTGTAGTAGTTATGCTGTCTGATGTGTTTGTGTTCGTCTTGTGTAGTAACTGTGCTGTCTAATATGTTTGTGTTTGTCTTGTGTAGTAGTTCCTCCATTCATATTGGGGGTTAGGCGTAGAGCTGACAACTCTGCACTGTAAAAAGACATGTCAAGAAACAGAAATATAAGGCCATGGATGTTCCCAAGGTAAAATATTCCGGAGGTAAAATAGTCCCCCGTTCGGATCTCCGTGTGGGGACTACTTTGGGAGGTCCCTGGACTAAGGATAAGATCTTCATTAGGAATAAGGATATTAAATTAGGCACCTGGAATGTTCTGAGCCTTTACCGGCCTGGGGCATTTCAGTGTACAGTTAATGAGATAGTCAAGTATAAATTAGATGTAGTAGCTGTCCAGGAAGTTAGGTGGCCAGGAGAAGGGAATTGTAAAACTAAAAATTATACTTTTTTCTATGGTGGTACTGGAAATCATAATTTTGGAAGAGGCTTTTTCAAAAATAATAGAATTATCTCGGCTCTTAAAACAATAGAATTTAGTAATGATAGGACATCATATGCAGTTTTACAGGGTATGTGGTGTAAAATTATTTTAATAAACATACATGCACCAACGGAAGATAAAGATGATAATACTAAAGATGATTTTTATACAGAGTTAGAACAGGTCTTTGATAAATTTTCTCAGTATGATATGAAAATTCTGTTAGGTGACTGTAATGCACAGATTGGCAAAGAAGAGACATTTAAAATCACGATTGGTAAAGAAAGTCTTCATGAATTAATTAATGATAATGGTATAAGATTGATTAGTTTTGCAACCTCAAAGAATTTAATTGTGAAAAGTACCACTTTTAAACATAAAGATATCCATAAATATACCTGGTCTTCTCCAGATGGTAAAACTCATAATCAGATAGATCATATTCTCATTGATAAGAGAAGGCATACTAGTATAATTGACGTTCGTACTCATAGAGGTGCTGACTGTGCCAGTGACTATTATTTAGTAATTGCTAAATTAAGAGAAAGACTCTCAGTGATAAATCATAAGCAACAAAATCTAAAAGTTATAAAATTTGATACAGGAAAGTTTACTGATGAAAGAATTAAGAAAGATTACCAAATTAAACTGTCAAATAGATTTGATGTTTTGCAGGATTTAAATGATGATGAAAATATAAATGAAACAGACGTAAATAAGAATTGGGAGCACATACGTAATGCAATAGAATCAGCAGCTAAAGAAAGTATAGGATACCATAAACCGAGAAAAAGTAAGCCATGGTTTGATAATGAATGTCATAATCTAATAGAAATAAGAAATCAGGCTAGACTTAGGTGGTTAAATAACTCGGATGATACAAATCTAAGCAATTATAATAGAATAAAGCAAGAAGTTAACCGCACGTTTAGAAGTAAAAAAAGAGATTACTTGAAAAGCAAAATTAACGAAATTGAAACAAACAGCAAAAATAAAAATATCAGAGATTTATATAAAGGTGTAAATGAGTTTAGAAAGGGGTGGCAACCTAAAGTAAACTTGATAAAAGATAAAGACGGTGATTTTCTAGCTGACCCAAGCGATATTCTAAATAGATGGAAGAACTACTTTAATGACCTTTTAAATGTCCATGTAGGAGATAAATCAGAAGTAAATGAAGTCCACACAGCAGAACCTTTAGTTCCAGAACCTAACTTGACGGAAGTTAAAGATGCTATTAAAAGGCTAAATAATAACAAAGCACCTGGCATTGATTTAATACCAGCTGACTAAATTAAATATGGTGGAAATTCATTAATATGTCAAATTCATAAATTAATTTGTTTAATATGGAATAAAGAAGAAATCCCTCAACAGTGGAAAGAATCCATAATTGTTCCTGTGTTTAAAAAAGGTGATAAAATGAACTGCAGTAATTACCGTGGAATTTCTCTACTCTCAACAACATACAAAATACTGTCTAACATTATTTTAACAAGACTAACCCCATATGCTAATGAAATTATAGGTGATTATCAATGTGGATTTAAACGTAACATATCAACTACAGATCAAATTTTTCACATCAGACAGACACTTGAAAGAAAGTGGGAATATAATCAAAATGTCCATCAGCTATTCATTGATTTCAAAAAAGCATATGATTCGGTCAAAAGAGATAAATTATATAATATATTAGTAGAGTTTGGAATACCTAAGAAGCTTGTTAGTATGATAAAAATATGCACCAGTGAAACAGAAAGTAAAATTCGTGTGGGTATTAATATGTCTGACAAATTTACAATTCATGATGGGTTAAAACAAGGAGATGCATTATATCCATTGCTCTTTAATTTTGCCTTAGAATATGCTGTAAGGAAGGTAAACGAAACTAATGAAGGACTAAAATTAAATGGTGTGACTCAGTTGTTAGCATATGAAGATGATGTAGACTTACTGGGGGATGATGTGAATACAATTAAGAATAATCCTAAAATATTTTTCAAAACTGCTAAAGAGATAAGTTTGGAAGTTAACAAAGAGAAAACTAAATATATGCTTACAGGCCGAAACCAAGTGTTAGGTAATAATCAAAATGTAATTATTGATAACAACTCGTTTGAACCAGTTTCCAAATTCAAATACTTAGGAGTAATATTAACAAATGAAAATTATATTAAAGAGGAAATAAAAAGTAGGCTTAATTCAGGAAATGCATGTTACTTCTCTCTTCATAAACTTTTGTCTTCTCGTTTAATATCTAAGAAACTAAAATTTAAAATATACGAAACAGTAATTTTGCCTGTAGTATTATATGGGTGTGAAGCTTGGTCCCTTACATTGAAAGAGGAACATAAATTGAGAGTATTTGAAAATAAGATCCTTAGGAAAATATTTGGACCTAAAAGGGATGAGGAGACAGGTGAGTGGAGAAGGTTACATAATTTAGAACTACATAATTTATATTCATGTCCAGATATTATTAGAATAATTAAATCAAGAAGACTTAGGTGGGCAGGCCATGTGGCACGAATGGGAGAGGAAAGAGGAGTTTACAGGATTCTTGTTGGGAAACCTGATGGTAAGAGACCTGTAGGAAGGCCAAGACGAAGATGGAGAGACAACGTTGAGATGGACCTAAAGGAAATCGGTAGGGATGGAAAAGAGTATATAGATCTTGCTCAAGATAGGGACAGATGGAAGGCCTGTGTTGCTGCAGCCATGAACCTTCGGGTTTAAGAAGGCTAGAGAGTTAGTTAGTTAGTCTATGTGTATTTTGACACACTAAAAGGTGCATGATCTGCAGTTTATGCACGTTAACGTGTTATTGAAATTAAAATATATATGTGTCAATTGGCACGTTTTGGGTTCTGTGTGTACACTGTAAATGTATCATTTATGCTAAGATAAGTACACTCAACAATCCTAACATAACAAATTAGGCATTTAGTCTTAAATCTGCTGTGTAAATTAGGATTATTATGTTTAATTTATAATGGAAGTTTCTCAAATTTAATACTCAGTTTTTTCCACTTCCAATTGTTTCCTCACCATAACTGCATTTCTGAAATCCTTGATTCATACCCTTTTCAACGATGTATCATACATATTTCTATTAGGAAGAGTCGATTCGACATCCTTATCCCCAAGAGCAAGGTAGCTGATGAAAAATGGAGGAAATACAATATTAGAAGATCAAAATTAATCTAAAGAAAGAAAGAACTGATTACCTAAAAATCATTGAAAATGACAACAGAAATCCTCTAAAATTACCTAAAATCTTTGAAAAATGATCCGAAAATTCGTACAAAACTCAATCTGCTTATTGAAAATAGTATATATATTCCAAGACAAACAATTTAACAATTGCTTCTTCACCTTGGTGTGACTATAATAAAAAAACTCGACAATGTTGCATTTCGCGATTATCAGACAGGCTTTGTTGCGCTGGTAGTTAAACACAGAGTAAGTAGCGCAAGATAACATTCAGACAAAACAGAAATTGTTGAACTTCTTATGTTTCAGCATGCAATGACACAATTTTTTTAAAAAAAATGACCTAAAAATGACGCAAAGTTTAAAAAAATTACCGAAAAATAAAAGATGGTAAAAAAAGAACCAAAGGATGACCCAAAAAAATTACATTTCTTCAACCTGAGGAGGGTGTTCAGGATTTCTGTACTAGTTAGCAATGTCTACGTTGCACCAGTTAAAAGATGAAATGTCAACAAAATCCGGGACCTGTTTCGAATTTGAATTTGATTTTTATGTAAAGTTAATGAATGATCTCTTATCAGCTAAGAATTGTGCAGTATGTAGTCGAAAAAAAATAGCCCACACTTTTAATATTAAATTTATAAACTTCGGCAGCGACATTAATCATGTCGAATTTTGTATGTTCCAACTGTGTCAGTTATGGCACTCGCCAGTCTCAAGTGTGGAACTGAGCCCCTTTCAAATATTCGTTAAAAGAAGTTGTAGGTCCAAAGGCAGAAACATTGTGTTCGCAATTCGGACAGATCTTTTCCAGGTAATATAGTGTTATTCCTGTTCAGGCAGTAAGTTTTCGCAATTAGGAATGTTCGCAATCAGGACGACACCATGAGAACACCATATGTCAACTTTCGTTAGATAAACTCTTTGGATCATTTCGTCAAGAATAGTTGTAGTAATGTCACATAAAATAAACTATCATAATTATAGAAGATGCAAACTAATTTCCGAAATTTGATATACACTTAAATGGCAATGAGAAGAAAAAGCATTTTTGGAACGTGGAATTATTTGGAAGCAAATTTCAGTAGTAAAAAGGTGTGAGTTTGCAAATATTACCAACCAAATTTATTGTATTGTTGTTCATTTGCTAAAAGTTAACAATGGTGAGAACATCAATTACAGGAATTTCCATCTAGCAATGTTTAGCATAATTAACAGGTGAGATTCATAAAAGTAGAGCAAGATTATTTTTGTGAACACATTTTTTATTATTAAAAAAGAAATAGTTATGATTCTTAAGGATGAAAGTAAATCAACGAACGATTTCATATAATATAATGTAGAATGAACTTTTATACAACATCAGAATGCATTAAATTTCAAATTTGAATCCATCCAAATGTTTTGATTTGAATTTTTAAAATTAGGATTGCCTTTTTTTCACTTTTGGCTAATCACGATTGATGATATGATGAAACTTACAAAAAACGCCGATGTTTTTGCAGGAATTCAAACCCGGGTCAGCTGGCGGCGTAGCGCTCAAATGTTTTGAGTAATCTGTGTTGAGAATACAGTTACCTATTAACGAAGAAGTAAGAAATCTTCTTCTACGCCAGGTAATTTAAACATTAATTTCAACCAAATTTCTCGTCGTAGCCCTCTTAAATTTTTTTGTCTCTATAGATTTGTTCGTTATAAGCTATTATTTTGTCACCAGTACCAATATACACTAAATTCGTTAGGCTTATTTGTCTTGCAAAGAGGACCCGGATTTTGATGACATTTCATCTTTTAACTGGTGCAACGTAGACATTGCTAACTAGTACAGAAATCCTGAACACCCACCTCAGGTTGAAGAAATATAATTGTTTTGGGTCATTTTTTTGTCATTTTTTATCATTTTTTATTTTTTGGTCATTTTTTAAAATTTTCCGTCATTTTTACGTCATTTTTAAAAATTTTGTGTCATTGCATGCTGAAACATAAAAAGTTCAACAATGTCTGTTTTGTCTGAATGTTATCTTGCGGTACTTACTCTGTGTCTAACTACCAGCGCAACAAAGCCTGTCTGAAAATCGCGAAATGCAACATTGTCAAGTTTCTTAGTCACAGTCCGTACAACGCACCAAGGTAAAGAAGCAATTGTTAAATTGTTTGTTTTCCTATTTTCAATAAGCAGATTGAGTTCTGTACGAATTTTTGGGTAGTTTTTCAAAGATTCTAGGTTATTTTACAGGATTATTGTTGTCATATTAAATGTCATTTTTCAAAATTTTTAGGTCATCAAAATCCAGGCAAATAAAAACTAAAATATAGTTTGTGCTTGTAGAAATGTTTCTTCAAAACTCTGTTCGGTTTTGTTTTGAGGCAGGAACTTGATTATTATTGCGAGACATTTTTTTTCAGGAGTTGCGTTTAAAATTGTTTGTGTATAATAACAAATACATAGCTACGCTTGTTAACTTCGAAAACTATATGGCCAACTATCCCTTTATCCTATAGCCATCTCTCCCGGATACCTAAGGAGATACGGCGAAAGCAGTATTTTTTTAATCTAAATTCCAGTTTTTCTTACCCGGAGCGAAAATATTTGAAATAACAAAACATGCCATTCTAAAGATTACTTTCACGGACCTCGTTCAACATTCACAAAACTAATGTCCATCTATCCCAGACTTAACCAATATGTTTTTGTACATGTTTTTTTTTTAAAAAAAAAGGTTCGTCAGAAAATAAATGATTTATGTATTAGATATGTGGACATTACAACAAGCAACATGAGCAGGCTGGAGAAATGCTATTCTAGAAAGCGTGGAAGTTAAAGGTCAGCCTGGATAAGTTAAAAATTGAAAATTTAGAGAATGGAGTTAAACAGGAAAGCATGAGTGAAAGAATAGTAACGAGAGTTACTTTTTTGATGATGCAGGAAGGTGTATCAAGGAACATCAACTGACGCATTGAAGTGCATCTCTACTGAAGGTAATCCTCACTTGAATCAAATTATGCACTTTGGTGTTTCTTTCACGACATACAAAAATGCACCCAAATGCATCAAATGCGAATCTGGTTCTTTGAAGAAGCCATAAAACACACTTTAGTGCATCAGTCGATGAATTCTGGTGTATCAATCGATATGACTGTTTGTACAGTCACCAGCAATAAAAATGGGGCACCTAGATCTTGAAATATTCGCTTCCCGTGAGGCGTTATGTGTGTTGTCTAACTCTACGGGGCTGGTAGAAATTTTCTTAGAAAATTTCCTATTAAAATCCACTTATCGCCGCAGAGTTAGGCAACACACATAACGCCTCACGGGTAGCGAATATTTCAAGATCTAGGTGCCCCTTCTTTATTGCCGCTGACTGTATATAGAAGGAAAGAAACAAGAACAATAAAAAAATAAAGAAGAAAGGATAAGAAGAGCAATGTGTAGAGACAACAGATAAGCAGGACTGATAGATATTGGAAAACGTTGTAGACTGCAGATGTGTAGAAGATTGTAAATGTGGGGAAGATAGAATAAAATAGCTATAACATCCAGTCTGGACTAGAAGAATGTAGTACAAATTAAGTAAGTTAATTTCTATTGTGCATCTATCTCTATATATAAAAAAATGGATGTATGTGTGTATATGTGTGTGTGTTGGTTTGTTCAGCAATAACTCTCGAACACCTAGAGCGATTTCAACCAAACTTGGTATGTGTATCATTTGCAACCTGGAAAGAAATACTGTGGGGATAAGACACCGTTGACACCCCTAGGGATGGGGGTGGGAAGGGCTGACATGTAATAATAATCGAGGACCACCGATATTAAATTCCGCACAAAGAAACATCCGTCATTCTATGCAATCTGCACAACGATAGTGTTTCTCGGGTTGTCTAACATTCAGGCTGTGTTGCAAATGGAATCAATAGTTTTCGTGACACTCCCAATGCAGTTCAACTCGAGGTTCATCACCTTTCGGTATGGGGGGTGAGAAGGGGTGAAAAATAAAATGCCACAAATGACCTAGATTAGTGTCGAATCCATAGTTTTCGGAGTCGCTAAGCTAATTGGTGACATTCACGATCACATTTAAAATTAGTTACATTTTACACTATAGTTAGAATTCATTATTTTCCTGTCTAGTACAAGATTGGGATAAATAAATACCCGGGCAACGCCGGGTAAACAGATAGTTTAATAAAACTGAACAATCACTCGTGGGTGGCGCTACGAAGGTAGAGCTTCCAGGTTGGTATATAATGGACTTAGAGCACACATTTGGGAATCAAACATATTTTGTCGTGTGGTTTATTATCTTATAATTACTTCGCGTCTGCGGGTAAAAGGACGGATGATATCAAGATATATATTGCTTCTTTTACAATCCATTCTCAATAAAAAATAATAAGTTAAAGTTCACTACCCTAACTCGGATAAATTGTAGAAAGGAAAATAAACTGAGGTACTAATAAGCAACTCTCTCAATGGTAAAGCTGTAGATTATTAATTTATGTACTTAACGCCCCCTCTCGTCAGAAATTTCAGATATTACTTCGGCGTGAATGCAAACTTCCCTGTTTTTCATTGTGCATAAAAATTAGAAAATTGACTACATTAATATCTGTTTTCATTTTTGTCTGCTATATCCCTGTATGGTAAACAAAGCTTTAAGTAAACAATTCTTTTACATAAAAACTTTAAAATCTGAATTTTATAGAGTACTAAAAGCTTTCATTCTTTAATATAATGAAAATCTCTATGAGGTCTCCAAGACAGGAGAAAATGCGTTATCCCGTAGGCCTATTTTTTTTTGCAAATTTGCACTTCGCGATACTAGTCTACCATGAAAATTATTTTTCAAGAAATATACTAACATTACTGGAATTCACATTTTGGAATCCTTGTTTCTGTAAATTTCATCAATAGATGGTTCGCCCGATTACTATTTTTTTTCTTTATAATTATTTCATCTAATAATACTGATAACTAAATAATTCTCGTTGCAGCTATTGAGAAATAAATAGTTTATTGATATTTCTAGCATCCCAAATGATACTAAAAATTCGGTGCTCGTTAGCAGTATTACCTTATTAACTTTCTTGCAAATAGTTAATTTTTGTTTCTTATTGTATTTCATCAATTTATCAATTTTTGATTAGAAATTGAGTGGTTCCTTACAGGTAATTAACCTTGTTTCAATTAGTTATAACACAGTGAGATCATTTCCGTAACATCTCTGACTGTTTTGCATTTGTAGCTTAGAAGCGAGTCATAACTCTCGAAGCCTCCAAGCAATAAGCAAATCGATGACGTCATCTCAACCCAGCACCAAGCGCTAACAATATTTCCTACAGTATACACTGTTGGTAGGTCGTTAGCTATACTCGTGTAGTCAGCTGGAGACGTCACGAAAGTAATCTGACTCTATCGATACCAGTGGACCTCTCCGATGGCCCAGTGGTAGTGTCGTCGCCTTGTAATCAAGGGGTCCTTGGTTCGATACCCGGTGGAGGCTCAAAGTGGTTCCGAACCCACTTTAAACTGTAGGTCCAGTCCCGATTAGCCTTACATAAAGTGGACATAAAACACCAAATCTACCAACCAAACAAATCTATCGATACCACTGTTTAACAATCGATATAAGAACAAGAAAATCGAGATTTACCTCGTTCGATATTTTATTTAGTTAGAATGAGCGGTGTATGAGAATTTCTCCTAAATGCAAATTGTGTAATTATTCGACTGAGAAGATGGCTGGCTATCTGCGCTAATTCTCAACTGGGAATTCTTACCGTCCCTAAGTTATTTATGTTGGAATAAGTGGAAGGGAATTAACTTACTTCTCATTCTAATTCAACGAATTGCTAGGTGCCCGAGCTTGCCATGTGTTCACGTATTCCCGAATAATCAGTTCTATTCAAAATGTAGATACGGCTGATTTATTTTTTCGACATCCTTGCTTTGTTATTTTAGCTACTAACTCATCACAATGAAAATGCATGAGTAATCCAAGAAACTGAACTTGAGTTAATATATAAAATACATATTATATATGTGTATATTGTATGGAATAATGTGCCCGAGTATGCATTTCTTAGTTCATGGCCCATCAGAACTTTTGACCCGATTCCTTACTATTAAAATACCCGTAAATTATTGCCATGTCTTTGTGCGTACTAAAAGGAAAAATAAAATGCTGACAATTAATTACAAGGTGATGCATAAAAAGTGCGACAATAAAAATACAGTGAAGGCGCTCCTGAAAATATTATGCAGGAAAATGCACTAAATTTTGAAACTGAAATGTAAGAAATTTTCTAACCGGAGTACTGATGAAGAAATCCTGGATTTGACAGTGTTCAAAATAAATGTCAAATCTTAGGCAATAGATTTGATTTTAAAAAATTGAGTAATAACTCTAAAAATTGGAAACATTATTGCTTAAATATTGTTCGAGATTCCCAACAATGAAAATCAGAGGAAAATGCATTAATTTAAAGGTTTGTGACTTTGTGGTTCACTTTGCATGATGCATCTCTTTCATAACATTGTTATATTTTATCTAATTGAAATACTGTTGGTCATTGATTGTACTAAAATATTATTCACATTTTTATGGACTTACATACAGCTACATGAAAATGGTTTCCCTATTATTTTTACTATGCAATGTGTTTATATAGATTATTATTTATTATGTATAACAAAGCTAACTGCATATGTAATATTTATGGTGATAGGTTTAGTGAATTATTTTAATGTTTTATCTATAGGTAAATAATTGCTCTATTCTTTTCTTGATGGCATATAAAAACTGATTGTGTAATTAGACGATACACTGTTAACAAGCCATAATGTATGTATGTATGTACATAAAAACAAACACTGCGTAGTCTGTGTTTTTAATCTTGCAAGACGAAACTCACAGTAGTATTTTCGCACGATAAGTAGCTTATTATAACTTGGTAATAGCTCTTTGAAATACAATGTGTGACATAGGAGGCAAGTCATCAATTTTGGAGTTAATTTGTAGTGATTTAGCTTAAATTTATTGTATTGACAAGTACCTTAATATACAGGACCGCTGTTATGTTCATGCATGACAAGATGTCAGACAAGAAACAATTTTTTGGCTATGTTAAACACGCTACACCGTGCTGCACAATAATCTTGCAATTTCTGCCTAATAAGGTATTAAATCAACAATAATTTTAGGGCTTCACTGGGGACAATTTCGCACTATTACACTAGTAACACTTGTAAAGATGCCTTATGAACAAGAATATTCCAACATCTAATCGAAATACATGTGTTACATTATGTATATTACTGTATTCCAATGTGGGAGGATAAAAATTAGCTATGGTGCGAATAAACCCAAGATGTGTTAACATTTTTTACGTAAACATGGTAACACTTGTAACGCATTAAAATGCATAAACTGCTAAAGATATAATCTCGGTGCAACAAAATGCGCACAGGAATGTATGAAAAGATACTTCTTTCAGCTGCTATTCCGTATAATGCATTAAAAATGCATCGATTTAGAAAATCAGGCACTATAATTTCAAAGAAACTAAAAAATTACACGTTTTAACTATGTCAATTGATGCACCAATCTTGATTATATGACTTTTCTTGGTAGATCAATCAATATAAGAACAGAAGGAAATAGCCGACATCTATCCCCCCCTTCCTCGTTCACACACTACTTTCTCACAGACACACATCGCCATGTTTAAAAGAATTTCCAAAGGAAAGTGTAGCAATTCTACTATGCTTCCAATTCTTCAACATTTCTGTGTTGAGCTTATCTTCTATTTCGTTGTCTCGTTCTTTCTTCTGTCTATCTCTCCCTCAGTTTCTTTCTTCTGGAATGTGCCCAATCCAGTTCTTCTTTGGGTCGCTTTCATGATCTTCCTTCCTCCACCAGGTTTCTACTGTACTTCCTCATTGCTGCTGTTACTTAAACCAACCGAGAAAGTGCTTGCAATATCCACCCTACTCTGTGAACAGGAAGAGCAAAACTGGCTCAACATGTACTCAAGCGAGTATGGACGAAATGTCCAGGAGCATAGCTTCTTGCATGGCCCTGCAAAACTCTTGCAACAGCGGTGCAACCAGATGCACAATGGTTGCAAGAGCTGAGCTCATCCCTGGCTGCAACCCCCGCACAACTCACACCACCACCTACCCCTCCTGCACCACCTCGGTGCAGGAGCTGCAAGAAACCTGTCTGATTGCCTTTCCATTCTTGCTATCCAGTAATACGCTCCGTACTGCAACCACCCTCCAGAACAGGATGGAATGGGGTTGAGTGTATCCCAGCATCCACTGCTCAGGAGTTCGCAAGGAGAACCTCAGCTAGCTGGAGCTGCAGCCAAAACCTCTTTCTTCGCAAGATTAGGAACACCTCAAAGGTATATGAAGGTATATATTGTAGAGAAGTAAGTTACTGCAGAGACTGACAATATTCCGGTATCTAGGGAAAGTTACTGTGGAAACCAGATAAACAACTTCTTTAGCAGCTTTGAAATTATAATAGCTATAGTTTAACTATGATAGAGATGTACATTATTGTGGTAACTTACTAATTTACCCTAAATATATAAATTCAAATTTAGCTTGTAATTGATTGGTTGATTTAGTTTATTTTACTTTGCTTTTCTGCCACTTTTGGCTAATCGCGAATATGAGTGATGGACATGTTGAAGTTGATTAAGGAAAACAATTAACACAATTACAATTAATTTGTAATTACAAGAAGCACATGTTGAAAGCAAATTGTGTGCTAAATATTCATATGACTATAAATTTAATGGGGCAAAATTTACATGTGACCTCATTCTTATTTTTCACTTGACATGTAACTGGTAGCATATTGATTTCTTTACAGTGCAGCACATATACAGTAACATGGATCTTTCAAAATGTGACCACCTACAGATGGAAGAGATTTTAGCCAATTACCATATTTTGTCATATTTACAGCTATGGTGAAGTGTTACAGCGAAAATTTCATCTTAAAATTTAAAATATTGAAACAACAGACCGTAAATATTTCGTTAACGAGACTACTCTGTTCAATACTCTGCATCAACGTTTCACAAGATGACAGGTTATTTTTAGGTAGTCATTATTATACTATGATAATTATACGTTCAGTTTAGCAAAGTTTGAAATGAGAGGTATTCTTTTTTAAATTGCCATAATTATGTTATGCACAAATGATGATGAAGTATATCATTATATCATTAATTGGGACAGTCTCATAAACATGGATTTTCTTATTATTACACAACATTTTTCTGTAAGACAACTCTCATAGTAATTTTCTCAACTTTGTGATCGCAAGGTCACATGCCCACATGTTTACTTAAGGTGTTAACACATTTATGTAGCAGCTGGTTCAAATGCCGCGAACCGTTAAGCCGGAGAACGACTTAATGTAGCACAAAAGTTCCACAAAAAATGATGCTATTCTCTGACAATAGAATGGCACCATCCAAAATCTTCAATATATTTCGGTAGATATAACCTACGAAAATAATGTACGTATATGCCAGGTGTGATTTTTCTTCTTCAAAATATTCCTTACTGAATTTCTTATGTACACTCGCTGGCCATACGCAATTTGATTGATGGCATGCAAGCTGCATCTTTAAGTTTGCTATTGTAGGTTACTAAACGTACATCTGTCTAATGCAAATATTCAGCTTCTTAGACATAACAACAAATAACGTTAGAGGAATCTTACATGTCATCGTCAAATGTTACTAACACCTGGGATGTGCCCCTGAACACTTGGCCCTAGTTCTTACAATGGATACAACAATCGGAACATTGTTGAACCGTTGCTGCGATAGATGCAAGTTGATGTCTGTTATAAGCAAAAAATAAGGTGTTATAGTAAATGGGAGATCCTCAGCGCAAGAAAATTGTATGCATCTTTTCGTTTTATCCAATTCTCAACGATGAGGATGAGTCAAAGAATAAGGTAAGGTGCTGTGCCATATATTAAGTGTTGTGCATTCATTTTACAGCCAGGTGTGTGCGCACGTGCATTTTCACCATGAAAGTTAAGCAGAGAACGGTAAAGAGGTAAAAAATCTGTATATCCGTTAACCATCAATTTTGTTTCACCTTGCCATCGAACCAATACTCGAGCAACCCTTTCTAATGACTCACCTGGCTGAAACCCTACGGCTACCTATCCGTTAGGCGTAGATACGAAATTTTCCGTTAGTCATTCCTAGTCATGAATTTTTTCGTGCAATTTTTGGAGCAAAAACTAAAGTGCCATAAAAAAATTTTGAATTTACTCTGAATGCCATGTTCGGTTGTGCATAACTCTTAGGGGACTTCTGAAGGAGCTTGTAGACCATTTGGTGCGTTACTTTGGCTTCACAGTTTCCGTTGGTCATCAATTTTTCTTTTGGTGTCAGCAATCCGTTGGCTGGCATCTCTTGGAAGTGCACGCCATGCAATCTTGGAGCTTTATGATAATGATGAGAGGAGCAACTGTTTGGCTGCAGAGGTACGTTGTAATTGCAAAAGACTCGGCGACGCTCTGAGATAAATAAGAGGGTGGGATTCATCTTTCAGGTTGAGCAAGGTGAAGAGGTCAAACTCGGCTTGGCAAGTAAACCGTGGGATTCTGCATCGAGTGGCGTCTCTTCCGATCTTGCATACATCTCTTTCTAAACTTGATCTCAAGCCGATGGTGCAACTCTCCCGCAACCAGTATTATCCATTACCTCGTCTTGCAAGAACCAGCTCGGGCTAATCCTTTCGCAAGAGAACAACGAGATATCTCGAAGGCTTCGGACTTGATCTTGTACAGGGATGCAATTCATGCTCTTGGGATTGTCTCTTTTTCAGCTCGGGACAAAGAAGAGGGGGGATTCTATGCAAGTGCTGCACCGTCCCTTCTTCACACATGTGCACATGCATCATGTGCCTCCCCACCCTCCCACCTCGGCCGCTGTCCACCAAAGGTCCGGTTTTGGATCGGAGCGCTGTGGGAAAATTACACCACCCCGAGCTCAAGAAGAGCACACAACTTGTTTTTTTCTTCGCCTCTTTTCATCTCCTCGTTTGCATCTTGCACGAGCTCGCATCTTTGCAAGCAGCATCCTCTGCAGAGGCTGTGCTCAGCTTCTTGCAGGATTTTAAGCGCGGGAAAAGAACAACCTCTTGGCAGATCGTACATTACTGTCAGCCATGATAGCACTCTACAAGGGGACCTCATAAGTCATAGGACTTACCGCATTCAAGCAGCATATACGTTTGACACTTCAGAAGAAAGTCTATTTCACACAATACTCATACCGTACCTACAGACATAAAACCTTCAGAATTTCAGATATATCCTCATATAGATAACAATAAATATATTACCTAATGTTGAGACCCTCTACTTAAATAGGCATGATTCCCATGACATTCAAGTGCCTCCCCGATGGCGCAGCGGTACCGTCGCCGCCTTGTAATCAAGGGGTCCCGGGTTCGGGATCACACTTTAAACTGTAGGTCCAGTCCCGATTAGCCTTTCTATGCATAAAGTGGACTTAAAACACCAACTCAATCAACCCATGACATTCAAAACACATGCATGGTAAATGGAAATAGAAATAGTGCAGAATTAAGTAAGAGAGGCATGCTATTGAAAGCGATACACACAGAATTCATGCTAGGTGAATGCAACATTAATGGAATGCAATCTCGAGCACGTTTAAGGGATAAATTTTGTCGTTAAAACATATTCGTGTGTGTGTATGTTTCTTTATATATATATTCCCTCGGCTTGAAAATGTGTCTTCCGAATAATTGCTTGTCTGTATGAATATTAGGGTTGTGACCCCAACATGTTACACATGGACATATTTCGTTTCAAAACTAGTTGTCTGTTATCTGAATAAATTCATTTCACATGGACAACGAAGGACCTTCCCGCTGGCATAATGGTAACGCTGTCACCTTGTAATAAAAGGGTCCGGGGTTCGAACCCGGCGGAGGCACAGTGGTTTGGATCGTACTTAAACTGTAGGTCCAGTCCCGATTAGCATTTCTGTGCATAAAGTGGACTTAAAACAACAAATCAAATAACCAAACGTGGGTAATGAAAGATAAAACGGGCCAACGATCAACCATGAGAAGAAAAATTGATGCATGTGCATTTGATTCCACTTTTGGCTACTTGCGACGATGAAGATGAATGTAGATAAAAATGACGAAGAGACACTCACAGACCGACCGGCACTCGAGCCAGGAACCATCGGTGATGGATTCGTGTGCATACTGTTCAACACATTCATCCACCAAAGGGGGCTTGACAGATTTGTGTTGCAACAGTCCAGTAGGGCTGTTTAATTGATTTGTTTGATTTTACTTCACATTTCTACCACTTTTGGCTAATCGCGAAAATGAGGATGATGATAGGATGAAATTGATGAATGGACACTCACAAAGCAGAGGACGGATTTAGCAAGGCTGTGACAACTGGGACGTTTAGTTTTAGTGCCACACTATTTGAGGCGGCTACACTCACAGAACTAAATGCATCATATCGATGGATGCACCAGAATGCATCGACTGATACAGTAAAGTGTGTTTTATGGCTTCTTCAAAGAATCAGATTCACATTTGATGCATTTGGGTGCATTTTTGTATGTCGTGATAGAAACACCAAAGTGCATCATTTTATTCAAGTGAGGTTTTATTTCAGTCGAGATGCACTTCAATGCATCAGTTGATGCGTTTTGAAGCACCTTGATGCATTTTGATGAACCAGAATGCATCTTTTTCGATGATGCAGGAAGGTGCATCAAGGTACATCAACTGATGCATTAAAGTGCATCTGGACTGAAAGAAATCCTCACTTGAATAAAATGATGTACTTTGGTGTTTCTTTCAAGACATACCCAAATGCAGCAAATGTGAATCTGATTCTTTGAAGAAGCCATAAAACACACATTATGGCATCAGTCGATATGATGCATTTACTTTTCTGTGTGTAGTCTTAATTGTGCATTTGATTTTTGTTATTTAGCGTCGGTTTTCTGTCACTTTTGGTTGATCGCGACGATGAGGATGAGAGATGATATGAACAAGCTCTCAAAAAGATCGCCGGGATTCGAGTCCGGGATCCCTGGCTTCGTAGAGCGCTGTGCTAACCACTCCACCTCGCAGTGAGTTCCAAATGTCCTTGTTGCTGTAGGAGTAGTACACCAATCCACGAAAAGTTTAGAACATCCGAAAATATAATTTTGAATCAGATATCCAAAGTGCAAAATATAGGTAAACATCAGGCCCGTAGCCAGGGGGGCTGAGTCCCCCCCTGGACCTGCCGTCAGCCCCCTGGCGCTGAGGTCAGCTCTCTTGACATCAGGTAAAACTATTTTGTGTAATTTGTTTGCAGTGGAGTGAAAATGTAGACAGAGCAGAAATTATTTTGCTCATAACTTTGGTGAACGATAAATTCACAGAGCATGAACAACAACTATTACATTCAGAAAGTTCCTTCACAGGGGAGCTTCTTTATCTGTATCTTCGTTGCCCCTGTTGCAACCTCCCATTTATACAGAAATCTGCAACTTTGGTGTCATTATGCAAATTCCCTCCGCATCTGCGTCAAAGGTCAAGAGCTCCCAAGTTTTGAAGCGATAATTTAAAAGATATAGAAAAAATTTAGTATTTGTGTGATATTTCTAAACTTTATGGAACATAATTTACTTTCATTAAACGCTGTTAGACTTTTGAAAAATTGAATTGGTTTAACCCGCCCCCCCCCCTTGATAACCCGTGAGGCCCCCCTGGAGATCAATTCTATCTAAGCTTATCACTAGCCTGAAAATGTACTGTTTAAGTCACTGGCCAACTACCATCGAGAGAGTTTTTAGTATGGATGTTGAACGTTTAATGATTAATGTTTTACTGGGATATTAATTAAAAGGAGCGTGGTGTGTTCCTGGAGCCGGTCTGGAGCTTCCAGTGATGTTGAGAGAGGAGAAATTCCAGCAACTTGAGCAAAGGCTAAAGTAAATTTCGTTGGAACGCTTCCGTATACACCAATGGCCAGGGATGCGCGTGTGTGTAAACTATATGTACGCCGGCGTATTGTTTAGGCTGGAGATAATATTTTACAAGAGCAAAAACCTTCCGGTAGAAGAGAAACTAGTGGAAGCTCCAGCGAATGTCTTCAGATCCGGTCAACTCCTCTAATTGCGTATACATTAAAGTAAACACGATGATTTTGAGGAAACAATACACGATGTGGGAACAAAAGGCAGGTAGCCGGCCAACAAGAGGCAAAGAAAAAGAGATCTGGTGGAAGGCAATGTTTCATCACTTCCTGGGAGCCAGGAGAGGAAGTCACGGAGGTCCCATGATGCACTGCGCGGCGGAAGTTAGAGGTTCCTGCGGAGAACTACTTTATCTGCCATCTTCTTCGGCGGAGGAGGGAGCACAGAGCGGTAATCAGAGAATATGGGGGCTCATCCATTGCAGCATCCCCAAGACAAGAAGCCGTTTGTACGACAATCATTCATCTGGCTTAGCAAGGGTCGCCCAAGGATTTGCGTCAGCCACGGCTCATCTCTTCCACGTTCTCCAGGGAGCTAGCACAGAAGGGGGGAGAGGTATTATTTAAATAAATAAGACCTAGAAAACGGGGTTGCTGAAGCTTCAACCCTCCTCCCAACTTAAGCCCTGTCGTCAAGTAACGGAATTGCCTTCGTCTTGCAGTTTGACGAATGAGATTCAACTCCAAGTCCGAAAGCCAAGCCGTGTTGCTTTAGAGGACTGCGCTTATTACACCCATTAATTTCGTTTCCTGGACCTTAAGGCGAATACCCGCGCGGGAAAAGACCCCCGTCTTGGGAAATCTGCAGATGTCAGTCGAAAATGACCGAGGCCTTCTTAGTTTTAAGAGGCCCGAGGCTTCAATCCGACAGGTTATGACGTCAATGCTTGTAGGCACGTAAATCCTCAAGACCTGGCCACCGAGTTCCCAGTTTCTGGTTGGTGCTTCTTTGTGAGTGTCTCCTCATTAATTTAATATAATCATCATTCATACTCACCGTAGCGATTAGCCTAAAGAGTCAGACAAGCTAAATAAAGTAAGAAAATACAAAATACTTTCTACTGAAACCTGAAATGAGTTAAAACTTTGCTAAAGAGAAAATTACAGGTCTATGTTATAATCTTATGGCACACATTTCTTATTGCCATTTGATGCTCTCATTCCACACATCAAGTACACAGAGAAGAAATGCTTGTTTGAAATAACCAAAAAAATAGTTTCCTCTAACCAAACATTTGTTTAAATTTGCAATAAACAATTGATTATTCACAAGTACCAAATGCTCTTGACGAATCGTGAATTAGTAAAAGCTACCGAATTTCTTGTTTATGGATACCTAAAAAGGTTAACCAAATATTTTTTTGTTAAATCAAATGTTTGTGATTTAATCTAAGTTTGAAAGTTTCTGTTTCAGTTTTTAAAATAATTTACATTACTTTTCTGCCTTTTAGGCTAATCGCGACGACGAGAATGAATGTTGATTAGATAAAGTTGATGAAGGGATAGTCCGAACAGGAAACTTTCAGTGGAGAAATCTTAAGAAGTTTTTAAGTACAACAGTAAATTAAAATTAGAATATTAAATAGGATAAATTTATCATATATGTTTACATACAAATATTATTTTTTTCCTTCGTAGGTTTTCTGGAAACTACTGGCAATAAAGAGACTAATTTAATGGATAGAAAATTTACAAATAAATTCTCATCTTTAGCACACTGTTCAAGAATAGTTGAAGGAGTACCGTAGCGATCGTTTCCGTCTGTCTCTTCGTCCATGATATCTCTCTCATCAACTACCAGAACTATAAAGATAAAATCTGGTAGACTGATACCAAATAATAACTCGGCATAATGTAAACTACAGATCGGTCCTTCTGTGTGTCGTAAGAGATAGCAATCGAGCATAAGTGACCTGTTGATATCTCGTAAACAAGAACAGGTAAGAATCTAAAATTATCTACTATTATATACCCAGTAAATACTAGTTTAAGGCGACATAAATTACCATCATTCGCTCGTCCTTCTGATTATTGAGATCCCACACTTGATCTCCAACAATCAATAAGTGTTTTAATGCTGCATTAGTTCCAAAACCATGTGCCCATGAAATATGAAATTTAGTGAGGTGAAACAATAAATTACCAGTTTTATGTTCCATCCATTCTCGCGATCGGTCTGTCGTTTTGAGTGTTCATGTCAACATTCAAACTATACTCTGAAGGTACTGCGGCATTTTGTGGAAGATGGGATATGTCCGTCCACTTAATAAAAATCGAAAATTGAAAACAATGGACATTATGGCAAACTAAACATAACAAATAAAAGTAGAAATATAGTTTGTGAGAAAGAGGAAAACAGTTGAGAAAGAAAAAGAGACGGAAAGAGAAAAATAGGAGAGAGAGAGAGAGAGAGAAGGAGAAGGAAATATAGAAAAAGAAAAGGAAAGAGAGAAAAGGAAAGAGAGAAAAGGAGAAGGAAAAAGGAGAGAGAGAGACAAGAGAAGATAAAGAAGAGGAGAAGGTAAGAGAGAAAAGAAAGGAGAGAAAGAAAAAATAAGGAGGGTGAAAAGAGGAGAGAGATAGAGAAAAGGAGAAGGAAAGAGAAAAAGAAAAGAAAAGAGAAGGAAAAAAGGAGAGAGAGAGAGAGAAAAGGAGAAGCAAGAGAGAAAAAGAAAAGGAAAGAGAGAAGAAGAGAAGGAGAAAGGAGAGAGAGAGAAAAAGAGGAGATAAAGAAAACGAGAAGGAAAGAGAGAAATATGAAGGAAAGAGAGAAAGAAAAGAAAGGGGAGAGAGAAAAGAGAAGGGAGAAAATGGGGAGAGATAGGGAAAAGGAGAGGGAAAGGTAGAAAAAGAAAATGAAAGAGAAAAAGAGGAGATAAAGAAAAGGAGAAGGAAAGAAAAAGCTGGAATGAGGAAAAGGAGAGAGACAAAGAGAAAGGGAGATAGAGCGAAAGAAAGAAAAAGAAAGAGAGAGTATGGATGGAATAAAAATACCGATAAGATAATACATTTTAAACAGAAGAAACGTTTATGTTTGAATTAACAAAACAAGTCTGGAAAATATTTCTTGGGGGGTAACCGAAAACAAAAAAAAATGGTAATCTTTATTAAATTTGATAATATAGATCAAATTCTTGGGTAATTTCGTGTTGCTGAACAATCTTTGTTTTTCAGCTTTTTGAAACAAATTTTTGGTTGCCAGATTATTTCTTAGTTTTCCTAACTTCTTTCTCTGTTTAAAAGCATTAGTTATCTAAATTTGGTTATTTAGTAAACCAGGATTGCTACAGAGATAAATGTTATAATTACAATTATAATTTACTATTACATAAAATCATCTCATCTGTAGTTCGTTAAAAATACCTGTAACTAAAAAACAAGCGATATTCTAATGTTCAGATTATTTCACATCCCAGCTGATTTGTTGCCGGAAACATTTTTAAAAGGCCAAAGAAAGTGTTAAAAATTTCTTGGAATTTAAACACACGATGTAAAGTAATTTGCCACACCTTGAAAAGGAAACCTTATATGAGCAATTAGGATGAATAAATTAGGTTTTCAGATCGCAATTTAATTGAATTTTCGGGAGAAGAAAAATTTGTAAAACAGTTGATTCAAGTCATTGAGACAAGAGATGTACACAGAATATTTTGCTGAGAAATAAACGCAGTAAAACATTTGCTTTATAAGACGTAATAGGTTGAGTCATAATTGTCATGGCACTGCATGCATTTTTGGGTGAGGGCAATATGTTCCTGATGTATACAGAAATTCATGTCATTAACATAATAATGAAATTCAGATGCTTCGTTAAATCATTTGTAAGCATTTTGGACCGATTCTATATAGTTGAGCACAATTTTATCCATTTTCACTCTTAATTATCACATTTTCGGTATACCAAGGAATAAGTAGCTTTCTTTTTACACTTAGCTATTTGCGAAGTGTCCTCTTGTGTCAGTTAAAGCAGAAATAATCTATTCTATGTACAAGCTTTAGGCTACCTCTAGATTCAACCTCTCCGAAATATCTTTGAAATTGTAGTACTAATAAAAAAACATTCAAAACTAGCATTCTTGTTAACATGTTTTCATACTGAATTATTTAAATTGCAAAGGTTTTCCTTTCTTGCCTAAACAATTGTGTTGTAATCAAATCTATCATAAACTGAATCAGTTTTTTTTTATTCTTTTTACTCCAGCCCTCCGCAAAGCGTCGCTTTGTTGCAAATGTTCGGCAGTTGTGAGGATGATAAGGAAATGTTTATAAAATAGATGAAGATAATAACTAACAGGGGTACATGTCAGGACTTGCACTCGGTACCCTCCTGATGGTCCACAAGCATCCGCGGTGGGTCACCGAGCCGACATGCTTTCGCATTATGGCTCTCTTTATGATTTCTTTTCACCCTTCTTTTCTTGCAAGTTATCTTCTTTCTACTCACGAGCCCTCGACCCTTTAACCAGATCCCTTGCACGCGTAGGCTTTCAGCAGACGAAGATAAATAAAGCAAGATAGAAAACTGGTTCTCGGAAAGGACATGTTGCGTCCTGTCCAGCGCCAGGCATAGCATTCGGCAAAAGTACAAGAGCTGCCATCTGTTGACGCTCACGTAAATGACGTGTTGTGTTTCGTCGCAAGAGTGAATTACTGCTTGATCGTAGTAGCTGGGTTGCGCGTTTCATCGACTGTTCGTTACTTGGTCCTTGGTAAAGCGCTTCTTTTCGCACGCCGTAAAACAAAATAAAGTGTAACTGCAGATTGTTTTCTGAATTCCTTCTTCTGCCAGATATCAATGGCGGCATCGTTTACAAAATCTATCAAAATAAATTGAAGTTGCAATATTTGAAACATCTATATTTTAGCTCCTATTCAACATACAATTGAATAAGATATAAACGGCCTATTAGGCAAGGGGAAAACTATACAAGGTGTTCACAGTGCAGTTTAGAATATCTGTCGGTTAGCACTAAACTCATCTTCCAGTAATATTTACTTTTTCAAGTAACTAGTAACGAGATACACAGTAACTCTTACAGTTACTTTCCTTTATATTCTTGCATGAAGGAAATTCTCTTCACCTCAACTTGAGCAAATTGTTAAATCAAATATCCGCCTTAAAGAATGGATGCGTTCATAAACAAAAAAAATAGAGGGAATATGTTATATTTTTACTGGCAAAATCGCCAATACATTTAATTCAATTATATTCAATTATAATACCTAGGTTGGGTAAATGTATAATATATTCCACAATCATCCTGTAGATGCTACAGCTAAAGAATAATCTCTGGCAATCACACTGAACATGCCACAGCTTAACAGTATGCTGTGTATAATATCTGACAATAATCCTGGACATGCCACACTTTAATAGCGTGCGTATAATATCCGACCATCATCCTGGCCATGATACAGCTAAAGAGTATTCTGTGTTTAATATCTAACAACTGGACATGCCACAGCTTAAGAGTATGATGTATATAATATCCGACAACCATCCTGGACATATCATAGCTTAAGAATATGCTGCTATATATAATATCTGGCAATCATCCTAGACATATCACAGCTTAAGAGTATGCTGTATATAATATCTGACAATCATCCTGGACATATCACAGCTTAAGAATATGCTGCTATATATAATATCTGACAATCATCGTTTACAAAACACAGCTTAAGAGTATGGTGTATATAATATCCGACAACCACCCTGGACATATCATAGCTTAAGAATATGCTGCCATATAATATCTGGCAATCATCCTAGACATATCACACCTTAAGAGTATGCTGTATATAATATCTGACAATCATCCTGGACATATCACAGCTTAAAAATATGCTGCTATATATATTATCTGACAACCATCCTGGACATATCATAGCTTAAGAATATGCTGCCATATAATATCTGGCAATCATCCTAGACATATCACACCTTAAGAGTATGCTGTATATAATATCTGACAATCATCCTGGCCATGACACAGCTTAAGAGTGTGCTGTGTATAATATCCGACAATAATCCTGAACGTGATACAGCTTAAGAGTATACTGTGTATAATAACTGACTATCATCCTGGACATATCACACCTTAAGAGTATGCTGCTATGTACCTAGGTATAATATCCGACAATCATCCTGGACATGATTCAGCTTAAGAGTATACTGTGTATAATATCTGACTATCATCCTGGACATATCACAGCTTAAAAGTATGCTGCTATGTACATAATTATAATATCCGACAATCATCCTGGACATGATTCAGCTTAAGAGTTTGCTGCTATATATAATATTCACCAATCATCCTGGACATGACACAGCTTAAGAGTAAGCTGTGTGTAATATCTGCCAATCATCCTGGACATGACAGCTTAAGAGTACGCTGTGAATAATATATCCAGTCATCCTGACCATGACACAGCTTAAGAATGTGTTGTGTATAATATCCGACAATCATCCTGGACATAACATAGCTTAAGAGTATGCTGTATATAATATCTGGCAATCATCTTGAACATATCATAGCTTAAGAGTATGCTGTGTGTAATATCTGCCAATCATCCTGGACATTAGTGTTGCCCACGGGACGAGACGGGACAGGCTTTTAAAAATTCGAGACGAGACGAGATTGACTAAGTGTCATAAGACAAACGAATATTTTCGAGACGAGACAGCATTTCCACGAGACTCCACGAGACGATAGAGGCCAAAGTCTCGTCTCGTAGGCAACACTACTGGACATGATACAGTTTAAGAGTATGATGTGTATGATATCTGCCAATCATCCTGGACATGACACAGCTTAAGAGTGTGCTGTGTATAATATCGACAATCTTCCTGGACATGATACAGCTTAAGAGTATACTGTGTATAATATTTGACTACCATGCTCAAGGTCCCGGGTTCGATCCCCGGCCGGTTCAAATCCGGGAACTTTTCTAACGGTGAAAGCGGCCCCGACGCCCACCCAGCGTCGAATAACATGGGTACCTGGGGGAAACCCTGGGGGGTAAAGGCGGTCAGGGGCGTGATGCTGATCACATCACCCCCAGTCACGACCGGATCAAGAAAGTGTGGGGCGTTACCCCCACACCCCCTATACGCCTTCATGGCGTGGTGCTATGCACAGGGGAACACTTTACTTTACCTTTTTATATTTGACTATCATCCTGGACATATCACAGCTTAAGAGTATGCTGCTATGTACATAGTTATAATATCCGACAATCATCCTGGACATGATTCAGCTTAAGAGTTTGCTGCTATATATAATATCCACCAATCATCCTGGACATGACACAGCTTAAGAGTAAGCTGTGTATAATATCCGACAATCATCCTGGACATAACACAGCTTAAGAGTATGCTGTATATAATATCTGGCAATCATCTTGAACATATCATAGCTTAAGAGTATGCTGTGTGTAATATCTGCCAGTCATCCTGGACATGATACAGCTTAAGAGTATGCTGTGTGTAATATCTGACAATCATCCTGGACATGATACAGCTTAACAGTATGCTGTGTATAATATCTGCCAATCATCCTGGATATGACACAGCTTAAGAGTGTGTTGTGTATAATATCCGACAATCATCCTGGACATGACACAGCTTAAGAGTATGCTGTATATGATATCTGGCAATCATCTTGAACATATCATAGCTTAAGGGTATGCTGTATATAATATCTGACAACCATCCTGGACATAACGCAACTTACGACTATTCTGTGTATAATATCTAACAATCATCCTGGACATCCCACAGCTTAAGAGTATGCTGTGTATAATAACTGACAATCATCCTGGACATGACACAGCTTAAGAGTATGTTGTGTATAATATCTGACAACAATCCTGCACAGGCCACAGCTTAATAGTGTGCTGTATATAATATCCGACAACCATCCTGGACATAACACAACTTATTCTGTGTATAATATCTAACAATCATCCTGGACATTCCAAAGCTTAAGAGTATGCTGTGTATAATATCTGACAATCATCCTGGACATGACACAGCTTAAGAGTATGCTGTATATAATATCTGACAATTATCCTGTACATATCACATCTTAAGAATATGCTGCTATATATATTATCTGACAATAATCGTTGACAAAACACAGCTTAGGAGTATGATGTATATAATATCCGACAACCATTCTGGACATAACACAACTTAAGAGTATTCTGCGTATAATATCTAACAATCATCCTAGACATCCCACAGCTTAAGAGTATGCTGTGTATAATATCTGACAATCATCCTGGACATGACACAGCTTAAGAGTGTGCTGTGTATAATATCCGACAATCATCCTGAACATGATACAGCTTAAGATTATGCTGTGTATTATATCTGCCCATCATCCTGGAAATGACACAGCTTAAGAGTGTGCTGTGTATAATATCCGACAATCATCCTGGACATGATACAGCTTAAGAGTATACTGTGTATAATATCTGACTATCATTCTGGACATATCACGGCTTAAGAGTATGCTGCTATGTACATAGTTATAATATCCGACAATCATCCTGGACATGATTCAGCTTAAGAGTTTGCTGCTATATATAATATCCACCAATCATCGTGGACATGACACAGCTTAAGAGTGTGCTGTGTGTAATATCTGCCAATCATCATGGACATGACACAACTTACGAGTATGCTGTGTGTAATGTCTGCCAATCATCCTGGACATGATACAGCTTAAGAGTATGCTCTGTATAATATCTGCCAATCATCCTGGACATGACACAGCTTAAGAGTGTGTTGTGTATAATATCCGACAATCATCCTGGACATGACACAGCTTAAGAGTATGCTGTATATAATATCTGGCAATCATCTTGAACATATCATAGCTTAAGGGTATGCTGTATATAATATCTGACAATTATCCTGGACATATCACAGCTTAAGAATATGCTGCTATATATATTATCTGACAATCATCGTTGACAAAACGCAGCTTAAGAGTATGATGTATATAATATCCGACAACCATCCTGGACATATCATAGCTTAAGAATATGCTGCCATATAATATCTGGCAATCATCCTAGACATATCACACCTTAAGAGTATGCTGTATGTAATATCTGACAATCATCCTGGACATATCACAGCTTAAAAATATGCTGCTAGATATATTATCTGACAACCATCCTGGACATATCATAGCTTAAGAATATGCTGCCATATAATATCTGGCAATCATCCTAGACATATCACACCTTAAGAGTATGCTGTATATAATATCTGACAATCATCCTGGACATATCACAGCTTAAAAATATGCTGCTATATATATTATCTGACAACCATCCTGGACATATCATAGCTTAAGAATATGCTGCCATATAATATCTGGCAATCATCCTAGACATATCACACCTTAAGAGTATGCTGTATATAATATCTGACAATCATCCTGGCCATGACACAGCTTAAGAGTGTGCTGTGTATAATATCCGACAATAATCCTGAACGTGATACAGCTTAAGAGTATACTGTGTATAATAACTGACTATCATCCTGGACATATCACACCTTAAGAGTATGCTGCTATGTACCTAGGTATAATATCCGACAATCATCCTGGACATGATTCAGCTTAAGAGTATACTGTGTATAATATCTGACTATCATCCTGGACATATCACAGCTTAAAAGTATGCTGTTATGTACATAGTTATAATATCCGACAATCATCCTGGACATGATTCAGCTTAAGAGTTTGCTGCTATATATAATATTCACCAATCATCCTGGACATGACACAGCTTAAGAGTAAGCTGTGTGTAATATCTGCCAATCATCCTGGACATGACAGCTTAAGAGTACGCTGTGAATAATATATCCAATCATCCTGACCATGACACAGCTTAAGAATGTGTTGTGTATAATATCCGACAATCATCCTGGACATAACATAGCTTAAGAGTATGCTGTATATAATATCTGGCAATCATCTTGAACATATCATAGCTTAAGAGTATGCTGTGTGTAATATCTGTCAATCATCCTGGACATTAGTGTTGCCCACGGGACGAGACGGGACAGGCTTTTAAAAATTCGAGACGAGACGAGATTGACTAAGTGTCATAAGACAAACGAATATTTTCGAGACGAGACAGCATTTCCACGAGACTCCACGAGACGATAGAGGCCAAAGTCTCGTCTCGTAGGCAACACTACTGGACATGATACAGTTTAAGAGTATGATGTGTATGATATCTGCCAATCATCCTGGACATGACACAGCTTAAGAGTGTGCTGTGTATAATATCGACAATCTTCCTGGACATGATACAGCTTAAGAGTATACTGTGTATAATATTTGACTATCATCCTGGACATATCACAGCTTAAGAGTATGCTGCTATGTACATAGTTATAATATCCGACAATCATCCTGGACATGATTCAGCTTAAGAGTTTGCTGCTATATATAATATCCACCAATCATCCTGGACATGACACAGCTTAAGAGTAAGCTGTGTATAATATCCGACAATCATCCTGGACATAACACAGCTTAAGAGTATGCTGTATATAATATCTGGCAATCATCTTGAACATATCATAGCTTAAGAGTATGCTGTGTGTAATATCTGCCAGTCATCCTGGACATGATACAGCTTAAGAGTATGCTGTGTGTAATATCTGACAATCATCCTGGACATGATACAGCTTAACAGTATGCTGTGTATAATATCTGCCAATCATCCTGGATATGACACAGCTTAAGAGTGTGTTGTGTATAATATCCGACAATCATCCTGGACATGACACAGCTTAAGAGTATGCTGTATATGATATCTGGCAATCATCTTGAACATATCATAGCTTAAGAGTATGCTGTATATAATATCTGACAACCATCCTGGACATAACGCAACTTACGACTATTCTGTGTATAATATCTAACAATCATCCTGGACATCCCACAGCTTAAGAGTATGCTGTGTATAATAACTGACAATCATCCTGGACATGACACAGCTTAAGAGTATGTTGTGTATAATATCTGACAATAATCCTGCACAGGCCACAGCTTAATAGTGTGCTGTATATAATATCCGACAACCATCCTGGACATAACACAACTTATTCTGTGTATAATATCTAACAATCATCCTGGACATTCCAAAGCTTAAGAGTATGCTGTGTATAATATCTGACAATCATCCTGGACATGACACAGCTTAAGAGTATGCTGTATATAATATCTGACAATTATCCTGTACATATCACATCTTAAGAATATGCTGCTATATATATTATCTGACAATAATCGTTGACAAAACACAGCTTAGGAGTATGATGTATATAATATCCGACAACCATTCTGGACATAACACAACTTAAGAGTATTCTGCGTATAATATCTAACAATCATCCTAGACATCCCACAGCTTAAGAGTATGCTGTGTATAATATCTGACAATCATCCTGGACATGACACAGCTTAAGAGTGTGCTGTGTATAATATCCGACAATCATCCTGAACATGATACAGCTTAAGATTATGCTGTGTATTATATCTGCCCATCATCCTGGACATGACACAGCTTAAGAGTGTGCTGTGTATAATATCCGACAATCATCCTGGACATGATACAGCTTAAGAGTATACTGTGTATAATATCTGACTATCATTCTGGACATATCACTGCTTAAGAGTATGCTGCTATGTACATAGTTATAATTTCCGACAATCATCCTGGACATGATTCAGCTTAAGAGTTTGCTGCTATATATAATATCCACCAATCATCGTGGACATGACACAGCTTAAGAGTGTGCTGTGTGTAATATCTGCCAATCATCATGGACATGACACAGCTTACGAGTATGCTCTGTATAATATCTGCCAATCATCCTGGACATGACACAGCTTAAGAGTGTGTTGTGTATAATATCCGACAATCATCCTGGACATGACACAGCTTAAGAGTATGCTGTATATAATATCTGGCAATCATCTTGAACATATCATAGCTTAAGGGTATGCTGTATATAATATCTGACAATTATCCTGGACATATCACAGCTTAAGAATATGCTGCTATATATATTATCTGACAATCATCGTTGACAAAACGCAGCTTAAGAGTATGATGTATATAATATCCGACAACCATCCTGGACATAACACAAGTTAAGAGTATTCTGTGTATAATATCTAACAATCATCCTGGACCTCCCACAGCTTAAGAGTATGCTGTGTACAATATCTGACAATCATCCTGGACATGACACAGCCTAAGAGTGTGCTGTGTATAATATTCGACAATCATCCTGGACATGATACAGCTTAAGAGTATGCTGTGTATAATATCTGACTATCATCCTGGACATGCCACAGTTTCTCAAATAAAAATAAATATGAACGGTAAAGTTTTCTGGCAATGTGATCAACGAACAAGTGTGTGGATATTAAAAAATTCCTACCTGTGCGTCAAATTTAACCCCGCGCGCCTACTTAAAGGTTAATACATCATGGTGCATCGTTAGCAGTTTATGCATTTAATATGTCACTGGAGTCAACAAATATATCAATTGAGATATTTTGGGTTCAGTGTGTTTAGTGTGTGAACCAATAAATTTAAAGATAGTTGCTTATAAGTGCGCTGTATTGTATTTGGCAATTTTCGTCGCATTTCTTCCATTTTTGGCTAATCGCGACTATGATGGTGATCAGGTTATATAAAATGAGATGAGTTTGAGTTTGTCTAAGTCCACTTTATGCACAGATAAGCTAATCGGTAGTGGATCTACTATTTAAAGTGGAGATGGAACCACTACGTGCCCGCACCGGGTATCGAACCCTTGTTTACAAGGCGACGACGTCATCGAGGAAGCTCTGTTATGAGATGAGATGAGAGGACTCTATAAACACGTACGGCAAGACACAAACTCCACAGAGTATTATATCGGTTGTGGCTCCGTGCGCCAGAGCCTCGTTGGCCTGCAATCACGGTTGTTAAAGGTCTAGGAACGCATAAATTCTAATGGGTTCTATTGGGTTCCGCTTCAGGACTGGAACATTTTTTCTCGCATTTTGATTTCAGCAAGTTAAGTCTCAAGTTCGATAACACCCAAAATGTAAGTCCCAAGTTTGATTCTGCCCCCGCAAAGTTAAGTCCAAAGTTTGATTCCACCAAGTTGTCTCAAGTTTGATTTTACCAAGTTAAGTCTCAAGTTTGATTTCACCAAGTTAAGTTCTAAGTTTGATTCTGCTCGCCAACCCTCCCAAGCAAAGACTAAAATTTGATTCTGCATCCCCGAAATTTAAGTCCCAAGTTTGATATCACAAAGTTAAGTCCCAAGTTTGATTCCACCAAGTTAAGTCTCACGTTTGATTTTACCAAGTTAAGTCTCAAGTTTGATTTCACCAAGTTAAGTTCTAAGTTTGATTCTGCTCGCCAACCCTCCCAAGCAAAGACCAAAATTTGATTCTGCATCCCCGAAATGTAAGTCCCAAGTTTGATTCTGCCAGTACAAATTTAAGTCCCAAGTTTGATTTCACAAAGTTAAGTCCCAAGTTTGATTCCACCAAGTTAAGTCTCAATTTTGATTTCACCAAGTTAAGTCTCAAGTTTGATTTCACCAAGTTAAGTCTTAAGTTTGATTCTGTCGGCTCCCCAAGTAGAGTCCGAAATTTGATTCTGCATCCCCGAAATTTATTTCCCAAGTTTGGTTTCACAAAG
This sequence comes from Lepisma saccharinum, assembly GCF_977018435.1. Lineage (NCBI taxonomy): Eukaryota > Metazoa > Arthropoda > Insecta > Zygentoma > Lepismatidae > Lepisma > Lepisma saccharinum. The sequence goes on from NC_139244.1 coordinate 29,693,451, forward strand.
TCCCAAGTTTGATTCCACCAAGTTTGATTCTGCTCCCCCCCCCAAAAAAAAAATTAAGTTTCAAGTTTGATTCGTCCCTTCAAAAGTAAAGTCCGAAGTTTGATTCTGTCCCCACAAAGTTAAGTCTCAAGTTTAATTCTGTCCCCATCTAGTTAAGTCCCAAGTTTGATTCTTCCCCCTCCCCAAAGTCAAGTCCCAAGTTTGATTAAGGCCCACGCCAAGTTATGAGACTATTCAGTCGAAACCAGAGCCTATTTTGGGAGGTGTCGGGGACGACGCGTACAAGCCAAATTGTGGTGAGTACAGGGAAAAGGCTAGAGGGTGGGGAGCCCTGCATTGCTACAAATGGCATGTCAGGTGGAATTTGCGTACATGTCTGAGGGCAAGGAGGTCATTTCCTACTTAAGATTTTACAAATTCTTCCTATCAGCTTTGTCCAGACTTAGGACTGGCAGTTGTGTAGTTCTACATTCCACAGTGCTATGGGCTCCTTATAGGATTCTCCATCCACTGATCGACGAGGTTACCATAAAACACAGTTACTTGTGGTTTCACGGACCCCTCCCACTCCCTGGGACAATGAAAATTGAAATTGGAGCTAGATCTTCTTCTCTAGAATAGGCGTAACTTCGCGGGGGCAAGGGAAGGGAATGGCACCCCCAATATTTAAATTTAAAAGATGTTTGTTAACCTCCTGAGACCTAACGAGCAAAGTAATGAAGAGTATTTTTATGATTTTGCAAATGTAACAGTTATTTAGCAAAGTAGTCCTGGACACCATTTTTATGGGATAGAAAACTTGTCGATTCTGTCCCCCAAATTAAGTCTCCAGTTTTATTCTGCTCCCCCAAAGCTATGTCCCAAGTTTGATTCTGTCCCCAAAGTTAAGTCCCAAGTTTGATTCTGTCCCCAAAGTTAAGTCCCAAGTTTGATTCTGTCCCCAAAGCTATGTCCCAAGTTTGATTCTGCCCCCAAAGTTAAGCCAGAAGTTTGATTCTGCCCTCCAAAGCTATGTCCCAAGTTTGATTCTGCTCCCAAAGTTAAGTCCGAAGTTTGATTCTGTCCCCAAAGTTAAGTCCCAAGTTTGATTCTGTCCCCAAAGTTAAGTCCCAAGTTTGATTCTGCCCCCAAAGCTATGTCCCAAGTTTGATTGTGCCCCCAAAGTTAAGCCAGAAGTTTGATTCTGCCCTCCAAAGCTATGTCCCAAGTTTGATTCTGCTCCCAAAGTTAAGTCCGAAGTTTGATTCTTTCCCCCAAAGGTAAGTCCCAAGTTTGATTATGTCCCCAAAATTAAGTCTCAAGTTTGATTCTGCACCCAAATTTAAGCCAGAAGTTTGATTCTGCCCCCCAAAGCTATGTCCCAAGTTTGATTCTGCCCCCAAAGTCAAGTCACAAGTTTGATTCTGTCACCAAAATTATGTCCAATGTTTGATTCTTTCCCCCGAAAGGTAAGCCCCAAGTTTGATTCTGTCCCCAAAGTTAAGTCACAAGTTTGATTCAGCCAGAAAAATTAGGTCCCAAGTTGCGCCCATGTCTAGCACGTTTCTTACATCTACAGATGATTTTGTGAACATCACTCTCCGCTACACTAGTCACACAAGAATGAGTCGTAACACCACATCCCTGTCTTCTCATTGAATCACACCCACGACGTAAATTCTTCTATTATTCTATTAATCCTCTAACGATAACCTTCGTGTATCAAGGAAAGCTTTCTCTCGGTGATTTCGACAATTTGGAATTCCAGTCTGGCTGCCTTACCTCATGAGCAACGAAGGAAGCACAAAAGAAACACAGGTATGACTCACGCTGTCTGACCTGGCAACTCTCGTGAGCCTGCTGTTCATGTGCCAGTAACGTGGGCTGACGTCATCTCGCACAGAGCTGGCGGTACACGATTACCTAGATCAAATGTTTCGCCATTTTCAGGTAATGTTTGGCATGTACGCAAATTCCACGACACCAACCACTTACAACAGGTGCTATTCGCACCCCTCTTCACTTTCCCCTGTACTCAAAGTCCACGAATTTAGCTTACGCACAGTCCACGTAACCTTTTGGAGAAGCAGGTAGCAATTAACTTATCTCTCAGCCTCATCCAACGGATTACCAGATGCCTGGGCTTGCTTGGTGTTGATGGTTTATCGGAGAATTGGTCCTGTTCGGAAGGATTAAGTGAGAAAATGTTAGCCTAATTATTTATTGATTTGCTGTATTATACTTCGCTTTTTGTGCCACTTTTGGCTAATTTGCGAACATGGCGATTAGTGATGATGTGATGTAATGGATGAATGGACACTCACAAACAACCATGCCCAGGTCGGGATTCGAACCCGGGACCCATGGGCGTCGTAGCTCGATGTGCTAACCACTCCGCCACGGTGGCTGGCGTTAAGTTGCTACAAATAGCTTCTGGTATAAACGATGTTCATCGACCATTACCGTGGTTCCTACGCCATTTTAAATGTCAACCTCTCTTCCAGAACACCCTGAAGCCTACGTTCTTGCAGAGCTATCCTTGGGGAGAGACAACACCACCTGTTCCTTCAGATTGACAACCTAAGAATTCTATTTCTTCCAGACCTCAAGACTTCAGGTGAACAGCTATGTGGGTTTTAGCCAGTGATGTGCAATAGACTACGTATAAGTTTACGTCTACATGCGTTGTCTACACGTAATCTACGCGTAGATTACATTGGATTGTAGTTTACATAGACTACGTAGACAATCTAAAGTGCATTAAAATTAATTTTCAAGGGTTTCATGAAGGGAAAGTGACATTTTCAACTATATTGATTCCTAACGAAATGAAAGGAATCCTATTTACAACAAAATTTCTCTTCTCTTCTATTATCAACTATGGAAGAAGATAAATAGTATGCAATAAACAACAACAGATGGCAGTCGTGAGGCAAGTGTGGTCTTTTTCCCATAAAACACTAGAATATTTCCTATGTTATGTTATTCCTATTGTTCGAATTTATAAGAAAGAGTTTGAAAAGTTCTCTTCACACATCAACAACTGATATGTAGTATAATTTTCTTTTAATTCCACGGCGCCGTTTGCTAAGTTATCATCATTCGCCATGTTGTTTACATAGATTACGTACTCTACGTGTATAAAATAGTCTATGTGTTGAATGTAGACTATCTTTGTTTACGCCTAGAGACACATCACTGGTTATAGCCCATGCATCCGACTGATTCTAGTTAGAATTTGGGGTATGCGGGGGTGACGTTTTGAAAAGGCACCCGAAGTCAACCTCACGTCTAAGTAGAAAGCCCAGGTAACTTCAAATCTTGCAGACTAACAAGGCTATGGCGTCCAGATCTACAGTCAGTATTATCCTCTGTAGGGTTGTGTTGTCCTTGTATGTGCCGAGTGCCCCCTTTACAGCCTCAGCTTTTAGCCTATACCCTGTCCCAACTAACTGTGGAGCAAGGCTGCGCATAGCATCAGAGAAGCGAAGGAAATCGAGTGGCCAGAGCGAAGGAGTACACGCTGCTGACAAGGCAGTCGCTCCCCCCCCTCCACGCAATTCCGTTCCTCTCACGTGTTCATTGGTGGACCGTCTCGCGTCACTCCTTGCGCAGAGATTTGATTTCGTTTGCCTGCTCTACAGTTAGCTGGGACAAAGTATAGGTAAGGAGATTTTAGTCCTCAGACACTTGTTGGTTATAATTACGATAAGGGGCTGGGCCCCGAATAATAGGGTAAAAGAAGGGATGTTCGCCATGCTGGGAATTTCGCCGTACTTGTGGTTTTTGTAATCGTACATAGAAACTATGGGTTGGAAACACTCACTGATGCCTGTAAAAATCAAGTAACATGTGCCTTGTTTCGACTGAAATCTGCAGTGTGGTGAGCGAACTAGCAAGCAAGCAGTTCAGTTTGGAATGCGCAGTTGCGTCTACACAGAAGACAAAGAAAGATGCCGAATTTCAATACTACGTTGGAAATTGTCATTTCCTGGCAGATAAGAATTATTTCTCTTCCTTTTAATTATTGATATCGTAACCTCAAACTGTAAGAATGTCGTGAAAAGATTTGCTTTGGAAAGCGTGCATGTACAAGTAAACGTAAGTTGTTTTCTTTCGACTATGCATTTGCTGGTAAATTCGCCAGAGTAACAAAAAATGTGTCGAATTTCCCTTCTTACAGGCGATCTTTCACACACAACTTGTTCACAATGAATATGAACATTTATGCCTATGTTTCTTAAACATGTTTGTATTGTATCTTTTTAAGCAGTTTTGTATTGTCATTTGTAGGTCTTTTACACTATGTTGTCTGACTTATTGACAACAACTTGGTATTTCATACACTTAAACTGACGATAAAATGATAAGTAAGTTATATGGCGAATTTCCCAGCATGTGGCGGGAATTTCGCCACTTTTTCTCGTTTTAGTATTTTTAATATTACGTCATAAGTATAAGTAACACAGTATTTATGTTATATTCCTCATAATCCACAATGACTACTTTTTGTATCGTATAAATTTTGTCCTTCTCCCCCAGTTCGTTTAGAAGGAAAAAAATGAAAAGCATTTTGGTGGTGAACTTCCCCTCCTTTACCCTATGACATGTGCAAATAGCTCAAGTGCTGACGCATCCAACATTTTATTTTCACTTCAATCGTTCAATCTAAACAGCAAAGGGGGCGCCTGGATGGGTGCCGTACTGTCGATATGTGTCGTCAAACAAAAGAAAGGCGTTAAGAAAAAGTTGTTTGCCTTATTGATCTCTATACGCTGTGAAGAACTGTGCAGTAACACGTACGTGTGGTTTACACTATAAACTAGCTGATTGCTCGGCGTTGCCCGGGTATTTATTTAACTATAGTGTAAAATGAACTTGAGTTGAACGGCATTGGGAGTGTCACTATTCATTTTAGCGAACCCGAGAACTGTGGATTCCACACTAATATCGGTCGTTTTCGATTATTTTTTACATTTCACCCCTTCCCACCCCAACCCTTAGGTGCCAGGGGTGTCTTACCCGCACAGTATTTCTTTCCAGATTGTAAGTCTATGTGTACCAAATTTGGTCATAGTGAATGTTACCAATTAGCTTAGAGACTCCGAAAACTATGGATTCAACACTAATCTAGGTCATTTTTGACATTTTATTTTTCGCCCCGTCTCACCCTCCATCCCGAAAAGTCATGAACTTGGAGTTGAACGGCATTGGAAGTGTCACTATTCATCTTAGCGACCCCGAAAACTATGGATTCCACAGTAATATTGGTCGTTTTCGATTATTTTTACATGTCACCCCTTCCCACCGCCACCCCTATGGGTGCCAGGGGTGTCTTACCCTCATAGTATTCTTTCGAGATAGCAAGTGATACGTGTACCAAGTTTGGTTGAAATCGCTCCAGGCGTTCGAGAGTTATGCCGGAACAAACATACAAACATCCATTTTTATTACTGTATAAATACGATTTCGAGACCTTACCTTCTGGTAAGAGAGCCAAATGTCAGCCTCACTTAAAGGCAGTACATTCCGGAAATTGCTTTTTGCAGGTCAACGAGGCTCTGGCGTCTGGACATATGGCCAGTATAATCATGAGTAGGGCTGTGTGTTCGTTGTCCTGTATTTTGTCCTTGTATGTGGTGAGTGTCCCTTCGCAGCCTCAGCATTTAACCGAGGTAAGAATATGTTTGTCCTCAGACACGTGTTTCCTTCAGTTATGGTAAGGGACTGGACCCTGTATAATGTGATTGGTATAAGATAGCCTCAGTGCTGACGCACCCACAAGTTTCAATTCATTCAATCATTCAAGACCAACACGGGAATAAGATGGATGTTTATAAGATGAGAACGAAGCAGGAGTTTGCAAGTGGGGACGAGATCGAGAATAAACAACCAGTTACATTTCTAGACGAGACCGTGCCATGTCTCGACTAGTCTCGATATAATCCCTAGCAACAGAATAATAAGCACTTTAAGTTTACCTTTTCATATTCTGATATTTCCATGAACGATTGTTTGATGAACGTGAAAAACTCAATTTCATTATCAGTCACAAATGTATTTAATACTTATTGTCGCCTGGGTGACAACAATAAAGCTAATTTCCCTTACATTATTGTTAGAAACCATTGTTAGCAAATAATGAGAACTTCCCTAACAATTTCCCGTGCATATTTCGTAAAAAATCAACGGCCATTTTGAAATTTTGACCTATCCCGACCAATCATTCAAGGTATCTAGACACTAAGAATTTCAGCCCAAATGCTCCTCCACACAGTGACGGTGGGGTATTTGCCCCCATTTTTGCTACTTCTACCCCAGCACTATGGCATCTTAATGCTAAACCTTGTCTACCACCTTGTGGTTGGGTCCCGATGCATTTCAAGTTTTGCAAAGTCTGATTTAAGTAGGCCAATGTGAACTGAACCTCCTGCCACGAAGCCCCAGGTCACAGGTTTGAATTATGGTGAGGAAGGTATTCGTTCTATCATCAGTTTCGTCAATTAAGCATTCATATTCATCTTCGCGATTAACTAAAGAGATAGAAAATGGACGTAAAATGACCAGAATAGAAATAGAACGGACTGAACCTAGGAGCCTTCCAAAGGGATCGAACACGGGACCTCTTAATCGCAAGGTGACATTTTAAGCACATATTTGTTTCTCAAAATCATAAAGCCGACATCTTATCTGCGAGTACATTTGTTACGTTTACGAATTTACCCTTCGCTCCTCACGTCGTTAACAAAAGACTCTGATAATAACAAAGTTTATTATTTGTGAACGCACTTAACAACAATTTAGAAACTTATATACAAACATCGCTATTGTTCTAGATATTTCCACATTATAATCATCTTGCTGTGATGTTCTTTTTTGCTTGTTGATAAATCTCTCAGTTTCTTACATGTTGCCAGGTCGACATATTTAGGTTAGTCTATTTGTCCATCTAATACTAGTTGCCTGTGACGTCTTAAATATTTGCCAAATTAAAAAAAGAAACGAACAAACACAATATTTCAACAAAATGACAAACAACTTGAATGTGATGTCCAGGAAATTACACTTTTGAGTCTCATAATCTTATGTTATGTCTTTAAGTAGTTGTAGAGAAGCAAACCGGGTTTAATTTCGTTGTATGAATGATTTAAATCTGCCATCCATCGAGAATTAAACCAATTGAATAGTGAAGCGGCAATCAGATGAGCAATTTCAATGTGATGGCATTTTAGAGGAAAGAATTTCTTAGGAAATTCCCAAGTTTATATAGAAATGTTGGGAAAATGCTTGTGTATTCGTATCTCAGCCGTGCTGTAACATCATAAGGGTTTGTTAAAATCTTCCCTCTACCTTCAATTGGTTTTGGATTGCATGCGTAGTTGGGAAATTTTTGAAAATTCTTACGGCTAACTGCAGAATTCCTAAATTGTTTAATTTTCTCCGCAGTCCAGGTTTTACTCGAAAAAAAAAAACCTTTTCCACTTTTTTTTCGTTTTTCTTCCCCCCATCCACGCCCTCTAGGTGGCCCTTAAAAAAGTTTCCTTTCATTCGCGTTAGTTAGGCCCTCACGTTCCTTCGGTCGTGGTCCCGTATCTTTCAGAGGCATTCGCCTAATCTTCAGCAAGTATTACGCCACTCTTTTAATTGCTATGAGTTTTTTTTATGTATAAAAGTCCTGCGGTACCCTTGGAATAAAAAAGAATTTGTGTTTAACATTTTCTCCCCCCCCCCCATTTCCTCTCTCTCTGGAATTCTCTTAATCCGGAGGGCGGATACAGCTATAATGACCATCTCTTTCCGTGCCCCTGAATACGCATTCCAGGTGAAGGAGTTGAGAAAAAATTCTACGAAATGAAAGAATTTTTTTTTCGCCAGCGTTCATTCGATTCAGACGATTAATTTTCTCTAGGCACTTGAAGAACACTCAGCTCCAGGGTAGGTTCATTCAGGGTAACCCACAGGAGCAGGTATGCAGAAAATAGGGAAACGCTCTCATAGGTGCTTCTCCTAACATTTCGTTTCTAAGTGGTCATTTCCAACACGAAAGCTCTCCAGGAAGCAACCCCAAGCATTAGCCGTTTAATAATATAAAAATTTGTGTAATTATTACTATTATTTACACAATTTTAATATGAAATACGCCTCTTCTCTCGATAATCTTGATCACAAGTCATGGGCGTATCTTGGGGCTTAACGTTAGGGGGCGAAATCGAACTTGGGGTTTAACTTTGGAGAGGCAGAATCAAACTTGGGACTTAACTTGAGGCCAGAATCAAACTTGGGACTTAACTTTCGGTGGGGGGTAGAATCGAACTTGGGGCTTAACTTGAGGGCAGAATCAAACTTGGGGCTTAACTTTCGGTGGGTGGGAGAATCAAACTTGGGACTTAACTTGAGGGCAGAATCAAACTTGGGACTTAACATTCGGTGGGGGGTAGAATCAAACTTGGGGCTTAACTTGAGGGCAGAATCAAACTTGGGGCTTAACTTGAGGGCAGAATTGAACTTGGACTTCACATTCGGTGTGTGGGAGAATCATACTTGGGACTTATCTTGAGGGCAGAATTAAACTTGGGACTTAACTTTCGGTGGGGGGTAGAATCGAACTTGGGACTTAACTTGAGGGCAGAATTGAACTTGGACTTCACATTCGGTGTGTGGGAGAATCATACTTGGGACTTATCTTGAGGGCAGAATTAAACTTGGGACTTAACTAACGGTGGGGGGTAGAATCGAACTTGGGGCTTAACTTTGGAGTGGCAGAATGGAACTTGAGGCTTAACTTCAGGGCAGAATCAAACTTGGGACTTAACTTGAGGGCAGAATTAAACTTGGGACTTAACATTCGGTGGGTGGGAGAATCAAACTTGGGACTTAACTTGAGGGCAGAATTAAACTTGGGACTTAACATTCGGTGGGTGGGAGAATCAAACTTGGGACTTATCTTGAGGGCAGAATTAAACTTGGGACTTAACTTTCGGTGGGGGTTAGAATCGAACTTGGGGCTTAACTTGAGGACAGAATCAAACTTGGGGCTTAACTTGAGGGCAGAATTAAACTTGGGACTTAACATTCGGTGGGTGGGAGAATCAAACTTGGGACTTAACTTTCGGTGGGGGGTAGAATCGGACTTGGGGCTTAACTTGAGGGCACATTCAAACTTGGGGCTTAACTTGAGGGCAGAATTAAACTTGGGACTTAACATTCGGTGGGTGGGAGAATCAAACTTGGGACTTATCTTGAGGGCAGAATTAAAATTAGGACTTAACTTTCGGTGGGGGGTAGAATCAAATTTGGGTCTTAACCTGAGGGCACAATCAAACTTGGGACTTAATTTGGGAGCAGAATCAAATCTGGGACTTAACTTTCGGGTAAGAGTCAAACTTGGGACTTCGGGAGGCAGAATCGACAAGTCATTCATCCCATAAAAATACAACTACCGTATCTTGCAAAATAACTTACATTTATGCAATCACAAGAAAGATACTCTTCAATGCTTTCTCCTCAGTTCACAGGAGGTTAAGAAAACTATCCTATTATTATTTTTTTTAAGATTTAGTAACCTGAAAATTTTAGGGGGTCAAGTACTCCCTTTGTCCCCCCCCCTCCCAAGTTGCACCGATGGCACAAGCCATATTGGGCCTAAATGATTTTGTTCAATCAATCCCCCAATCACGTAGCTTCTCCCAAACCTTACCAGCCTCGTACTAATGTTACAACGTTGTTATTGCCATTGCTCAGTGATACCTTAAAATTTGTTCTAGACAGAGATTTGAAAATTTCAGTAGAATTGTGCGCCCTCTATACACAGAACTCGAAATGCATCAGATCAATGTTGATGCATTTTTAGTACTACATCAATTCACACAGTTAAATGCGAATTTTTTTGTTTCTTCAAAATGATTGTGTCTGATCTTCTAAATTTATTGATTTTAGGGCATCACATAACCCTTTTATGCATTTTTGTGTGCGTATTTCGATGCATTAGCAGTTTATGCACTTAAATGTGTTATTGGAGTCAATATATTTGTGTCACTTGACACATTTTGAGAAACTAAGTAACTAACTAACTCTCTAGCCTTCTTAAACCCGAAGGTTCATGGCTGCAGCAACAAAGGCCTTCCATCTGTCCCTATCCTGAGCAAGATCTATATACTCTTTTCCATCCCTACCGATTTCCTTTAGGTCCATCTCAACGTTATCCCTCCATCTTCGTCTTGGCCTTCCTACAGGTCTCTTACCATCAGGTTTCCCAACAAGAATCCTGTAAACTCCTCTTTCCTCTCCCATTCGTGCCACATGGCCTGCCCACCTAAGTCTTCTTGATTTAATTATTCTAATAATATCTGGACATGAATATAAATTATGTAGTTCTAAATTATGTAACCTTCTCCACTCACCTGTCTCCTCACCCCTTTTAGGTCCAAATATTTTCCTAAGGATCTAATTTTCAAACACTCTCAATTTATGTTCCTCTTTCAATGTAAGGGACCAAGTTTCGCATCCATATATTAATACAGGCAAAATTACTGTTTTGTATATTTTAACTTTTAGTTTCTTAGATATTAAACGAGAAGATAAAAGTTTATAAAGAGAAAAGTAACCAGAATTAAGCCTGCTTTTTATTTCCTCTTTAATATCATTTTCATTTGTTAGTATTATTCCTAAGTACTTGAATTTGGAAACTGGTTCAAAAGAGTTGTTATCAGTAATTAGATTTTGATTATTACCTAAGCATATATTTAGTTTTCTCTTTGCTAACTTCCAAACCTATGTCTTTAGCTGGTTTGAAAAATATTTTAGCATTATTCCTAATTGTATTGATATCATCCCCTAATAAGTCTACATCATCTGCATATGCTAACAACTGAGTCACACCGTTTAATTTTAGTTAATTTTGAGAAACAAATAAAAATTTTCGTTTGCCATCTTGAAACAATTTTAACCGATTTCGGTCAAATGGAATATTAGGTCAGTCATCTGACGTACACTTTGCTGCATAGATTTCAATGTAGTGCCTCTGATTGCTCATCGATGACGAAACTGATGACTTGGTGACGAGTTTCTTCTATTCTTTGTCAACATGTAAAGTTCGTACGTGCCCAGTAGTCTTAGCACACTCACGTATCAAATACCATGGCTGCATATTTCAAGAAATCAAAAATCATTTAAGTGTTCTAAACTTCCAGTGTATACAGGGTGACTGGTAATTAGATGTATTCCCTGAAAGAGGTTAAAGTATAGACAATTTGCAATAAATTTGACCATATGATACCCCGTCCGAAAATTAGTAGTTTTCGAGATAATCGAATTTCTTTTGTTTCTTTAAAAAATGACAATTTTCCACATAAAAAGATGAATTGAGAAAAACTGCTCATTGTATGGAACTTATTTCAGCATTTTCTGATAGCTAACAAATAAGTGGCTCGTTGAAAATAAAAGTTTTTCCCAAATAACAATCACATGTAAGTACCGGGTGGGTCTAAACTTACAAGTGATGATAAAAGAATTCACTCTTAGTTTACTTGGCAACGTATTAATAACAAAAATGGTATGACACGAAGCGTACAAATTACTTTAATTACTTCCTTGTGCCATCTGCTATCCAACAAGGTACAAATATTGCTAACATTCACATTTGTGTACAAGAAATAATACTTCATTCATCTTCATGTGAATGGAATCAATGAGCAATACAATTAAAGAACATTACACATCTTGCTCAAAGTGGGCACCTCCGTTGCGAATGCGGGCACGCAGGTTTTTACGGGCATTTGTTCTCTTAACTCGTGATGTGATGGTGTCCTTGATGTGTTGACCAGCTGTTAAGATCCTCTCCCTGAGCTTTTCTTGCGAGTTTACCGGTGTCTTGTCATGTGGCTCCAAATGTAAAAGTCGCAAGGCGTCAAATCGATCGGGGGATCGAGCTGGGCAGTCATCATGCTGATAAATCATGTCACGTCTTGTAGCTAGAGGCACATCCTCCAACAACATTGCCATCCCGATCCTCAAAAAATGTTCATAAGTGATGCCATTTAAGATTTTGGGCAGGAAAAATGGCTCGATCAAATGATTGTTGATGACGCCCATCCATACTTCTGCCTGGGCGTGCGACAGTGTCTGGATGAAAATTACCCAAAGAAATGGATTGGCCGAGGCGGCCCGATTTCACGCCTTGCGACTTTTACATTTGGAGCCACATTAAAGACTTAGTTTACAAGAAAACTCGAAAACTACTAATTTTCGGACGGGGTATCATATGGTCAAATTTATTGCAAATTGTCTCTACGTTAACCCCTTTCAGGGAATACATCTAATTACCAGTCACGCTGTATAATCACTAGGCCCCGGATTTTTATGTAATATCGAAGTACAAAATATGTACATATATACGTAACAATAATTGATAAAATATGTACCTAAATATGTAGTATTAAAGAATATATGATATTAATAACAATCGAGTAAGCAATTTCAAGAATTCTGCTAAGATATTTATTTAATTTGAACATGTTCAACATGAGTTGTACAAATTAAAATTTGTATCAAACTCAGAAAAGCACAGCAATGTGTACATATCGTCCCACCAATGCCAAAACCACTAATAGGCAAATTTTGACTTTTTCGTCTAGTGCAGTTTCTGACTACTTTTTTGTTGATAGATTCCTATGCTAACTTATATGAACTCATAAAAAGCCATACGTAGCGACTAATTTTAACGATGACCACATTTATCCAAACGTAAAACGTTTTTTTTTTTGCTGGGAACTTTAATATTAAAATGCTTTTATGTCAAAAGTAAGATGAGCATATTCGTGCTTTTGGCATTGGCGCGACGATATTTAAGAAACAAATTTTGTCAACTATTAAGTACCTTTCACATCGCAAATTATTGTAGAATATGTAAATATGAGAGAGTTCTTTGTAACTTTCTAAAGAAATCGTAAAATAAAGCGTCTCCAGAAAGAACAATCGAATGAAAATACATAGCTACTTTTGTACCCTTTTCTACAAGGGAACATATTGTGTAACTCGCTACGTACAGGAAAGTAGCTTTCTTCTCCACCGATGCCAAGTTTCTAGGTGTCATGCCTAAACCTAAAAGCGATACGAAAATATATAACCAGAAGGCGGGGAGGGGAGGGGGGAGAAACTCCAGCATCTTTAGACAAACAACTGTTCTCGTATTTATTTTCTTTGTCTTAGGTTAGGTTAGGTTAGGTGACAGTAAGCACTATGCATCTCATTGATTAGAAAATATGACATAAAATGAGCAACAAATTCTCTTCATCATGTTTCAGTGATCAAAAATATAGTAAAAACGATCAAGACAGGAAAAAAACTATCGAAATATGTTCTTTTATGTAAAGTAAATTAGCTACTGTATGTAAAATATAGCTATAATATCCTTGCAAATATAAAAATATACTAAATTAATGCAAAATTATGTCTGTTATATAACTCGTTGACATTTTTCTGCTGTTCAACGTATGTATCTAGAAAGGAATAGAATATGTAATTACATATTCACTAACCAACGGAAACCACTAGAGAATGGGTTGCGTTTATTTTTCTACAGGAATTTTTACTCCCGTTAAGGAAAACGTGCTAGAACTAATATGAATATGTTGATGTCTAATCTTTCACATCTGGCAAGCTGTTTCTAAACAACGTGAAAATAAGAAGCTGGACAGTGAGGTGAAGCCCTAGGATATTTTTACCAACTTTCACCTTCAAACCACAGGGTAATAAAATTGTGAGGGAATAAATTTGTCCTTGGTACATTTGATCATTTTTATATTTGGAATTCATAAAAATTAAATGTTTTTGTTGGTAATTAGGGTTATCTATGTTTAGCTAGGGGAGTGTTATTCTGCCCAGTGTTATTTTTATCTGCCATATTTGTATTCATATAAAACTGTAGGATTATAAGAATAAGGGAATACAACCTGTTATATTTCATGTCATTTTTTTATGCTTTTATTCCACCAAAGCACGTGCGGTTATGATCTAAGAAGAATTAGAGGTCATATTTTTTTTAAGATTTTCATTAAAAGTCCAAATGTTGTTATTTTTAAGTCCACTTATTGGTCAGCTAGGCTAATAGTGACTGGACCTACAGTTTAAAGTTGGATTCCCATCACTGTGTAATGTGCCTTCACAGAGAATCGATCCTGGTGCCCCGTACTTACAAGGTAACAGCATTGTCAGCACACCACCGGGGAGGCCCGCCAAATGTTATATATATATATATTTTTCCCAAGCTATTAGAAAGTTCTTCCTTAATTATGCTGAAGTGGGGGATGTGCCCCATAAACCGCTTTTGGGTATGCCAGTTGCTTTGAAAAATATTTCATTTATGAGCTCCTAAAATTGGGAAAATAGCAGCCATTTTTTATAAAAACTGGCTTCCACAAATTCACAAACATTATTTATTATGTAAAAACATTCTTGATACCTTCCTTCCACATCATTAATGTATTGACAGTGAGAATCCTTCTCTATACAAGCACGGCTCATTTTCCGGGAAGTCATCAACACTGGGTAAGTCCAGACACTAAAGATTTTTCATATTTTAAAGAATAGTAATTTTATCTTCATTCTTGAAGTCATTTAGTAATTATACTTACACGAAAGTTACGTGAGTAATTGTATGCTAATATTTAAAGAAAATGCTGCCATCTTTTGGCGTCTTATTAAAGAAAAGAAATGCACAGCTTCAGATATGGTAAAGCATTGTTAGTTTGAGGTACCGTACATTATTGTTATATTATATTGTTTTGTTTCTTGTTTCTTGAATGAGGATTATATAATGTTAATGAAATATATACGGTTCTGATTTTTTATTTAATATTCCTTATTTATGTAGTAAAAATGTGTGTGTGGGTATGACGGCAAACCCGTAACGTTTGATAGCAAGGCAGTGGCATTAATAATTTGACTACCTCGGATGGATAGCAAATGTAGGTGTTGAAAAACGTTTTGATATATACCAAAAAACTAAAAAAACACGATATATTTAAAAACAAAGTAATAATCTTTAAGCCTTTAAAAAGAGATCATGCCCCCCAGGACCCCCCCCCCCCAGTTAGACACAGCCATTGGGAAGAATTCGTCTTTTCTGCTGAAGCAAATAGTCCATCTGGCTGATATAAATGTTTCCATTATTTTCCGAGCATTATTTAATCACGGCCCCTTCAAACAAACACAGTTACTACTTCTTCAACACGTTTTTCTCTACATCTCTTTTTAAATACTTTTGTGATTCCTAATATACGTTTCATACACCCTCGCTGCGGCTCCCGCATAAACTCCCTTACGTTCCGTGCCGTACGCAACAGCGTTTTCACAAGGTACACAATTTGCTCCACAGATGTCGCGAGATGCAACTTTTAATTTCCAAAGCTTGCATTAGCGCGCACGTCTCTTTTCCCCCTTTCCCTGTGGTGTCTGTTCGACACGTAGAAGTCAGGAAAAAGGGAGAAAGGAAGATGTTTTAGAAAAACAGCGAATTCTATGACAAAAATCATTGAGAACAGTTGTAAAACGTATACAGATGAGTAGGTTACGTTATCCATTCAGATACAAATTCGAGTAAATCACACAAAAATTTTACATTGTTTTACAGCCTGCACACCGCAAATAGGAATGATAAGGGAAAGTGGTGAATGATTAGTGGAAATTCAGAGGGCAGTAGCAAAGAACGCATATGTCAAGCTCGAGACTCGAACCAATGAAAGTGCTCGACTCTCGAGAAGTCACATAAAATGTGCAATATTTCTAAATCGAATATTCATTCTAACATTCGACGTAACTAAATACTCTATTAACATACATAGGAGTCACAAAAGCGAAAAAGAGGTTACGAGTTTCCTTGCCGCGGTGGCTCAGTCGGTAACGCGTCTGACTACCATGCTCAAGGTCCCGGGTTCGATCCCCGGCCGGTTCAAATCCGGGAACTTTTCTAACGGTGGAAGCGGCCCCGGCGCCCACCCAGCGTCGAATAACATGGGTACCTGGGGGAAACCCTGGGGGGTAAAGGCGGTCAGGGGCGTGATGCTGATCACATCACCCCCACTCACGACCGGATCAAGAAAGTGTGGGGCGTTACCCCCACACCCCCTATACGCCTTCATGGCGTGGTGCTATGCACAGGGGAACACTTTACCTTTACCTTTTACTTGGAAAACTATCGTCATACGAGTTGTGAATTAAATATTATTACATATCTGTAACTATCATAATAATAGCACTAATATATGTAATTTATCTGTTTTTAAAATGAGTCCGAATACGTTATCTTGTAAGTTCATTGCAGTCATAGTTGTAAATGTTGTGAGATACCAGAATGTTAGTGGAATTAATATTTCTATACCGAACTTGAAAATTACTCAAAGAGAAAATATTTTGTGTCGTTCTGTTCTAAACTTTCGTTTCATTTACTGTCCCGTTTAAACAGAAATACATAACACCGTCAATGGTATGAAAAATAGGATTCCAATGTCTTTTACCTACTAATTATTTTCACAGGCCTGAATTTCTTTATCTCTATCTTACTTTGAATTCTTTCAATTTTACATAATTTTCTTGTTTTGATTTCGTATTTTTCATGCCGAGCGAAGTGGTTAAGGCAGCGCGCTACGACACCAGGTGTCGCAGGTTTGAATCCTGGATGTTCATTGTGAGTGTCTCTTCATCAATTTCATCATATCAACACTCATCCGCAAATGTGTCAAAAAAGCGAGGCTAAATAACAAAACTCGAATCAAATCAAATATAATATTTCATAATGATGTTGTTATATTAAAAAAGAATGTAATACATAAAACAAGTCGCTAATTGTGTAACAGAAGAACAACGAACGAAGAAGAGGTGCAAGCCAGTACACGACCGACCATCAGTAAATAAAAATATATGAGGAAAAAAGAAGGAAAATACAAGAAAAGGAGAAGAGAATGAAAAGAAAAGAAAGAAGAGAAAGAAAATAAAAATGAACGAAAAAGGAAGAAGGATGAGAAGAGAAGGTAATGAGAAGAAAGAAGAAAGTAAATTAAATTAGATGGAAAGAAGAAGGGAAGAACAGGAAAAAATAAAGAAGAGAAGTGAATAGAAAGGAAAGATGGAAAGGAAGAGAAGGAAAAGAAAGGATAGAAGAGAAATGAATAAAGAGAAAAGAAAGAAGAAAAGTGAATAAACAGAAATGGAAGAAGGGAGGGAAAAGAAAAGAAAAAGAGAAGAGAATTAAAAGAAAAGAAAGAACAGAGGAAAAGGAAAAGAAAATGAAAAAGAGAGAATTAATGAATGTAAGGAAATAATAGAAAAGATGAAAATGGAAGATATGAGAAGACATGTGCGGAGGTGTGATCTGTGATGGGAAAGGGAGAGGAGAATATAAGACAAACAAGCAAGGAAAGAAGAAGAAAGGGGAAGGAGGAAGAAAAGTAAGAATGAAAGGCAATGAGACAAAATGCACGTAAAACAAAATTAAGAGAGGTGAGGAGATGAAAAAATAGGCCCTATGGTAAGAGGAAAGAAGAAAGAAGGGGGGAGAGAAGAGTAGAAGAGAGGAGAAGGGAAGGAACAAGAAAGGGTGGACAGGGTGGGAAGAGAGAGATGGGAAGGAAATACAATGAAGTAAACAAGCTATGGAATGAGATGAGAAGGAAACAAGAAAATGAAGTGGGAAAAGAGATAAAAGCAAAGGACAGAGCAAAGAATATATGAGGAAGGAATGGAAAAGAAGAAATAAAATGTTATGAGGAAAATGATTAGAGAAGCATTTTTTTCTAGAAGAACTTGAACACTCTATCCGCAGCGTTGTGACTGAGTGAGTGATTTGATTTATTTTACTTCGCTTTTCTGCTATTTTTGGCTAATCGCGAAGATGGAGGAACAATCACAAAGAACACTTATGCCCAGGCCGGATTCGAACCGGCGTATTTGATCATCGTAAAGTGATGTCTGGAACATATATTGTTGAATATGAATCTTAATAGGAATAGTTTCTCTTGTTAAGTGTTCACGATGTTGTCACATAACTTGACAATAATCGCATTATTCACAACAGAAGAACAGGAATAAATGTTCTTTTCAAATATCTAAAATCAATAGGTACTAGTAACAAAATATTTGTTTAAGTATGCGACAATTGTTCACCATTTTCACAAAACGTCCCACATTTTCTTAGAGTTACAAAAGAATGGTTCAATATTGTCAAATGTAGTAAATGCTACCATTTGTCTGTGTATGGTTGACAAAAACACTAACGAAACATGTTTTACTAATTCAGATAAATCAGTTTTTCCCTGGGTAAATTATTATATCAAATACATTTAGTGCATATTTAGATCTTGCCATAACAATGATCCAGGCACTGTTGAAAGTTTACGCTGCGCTATTAATGCAATAACGTGTTCACTGCAATGCTTTTATTCAAGGATTTGGCTGCACAGTTTCAGAAATTAAAAGTTCATCTGAGTCAGTACTGATTTTCCATCCCAATTTCTGTCCTGTGTATATTGCTACCATTCGTATGGTCGAATTTGCATTTGAATTGCAAAGAGTATAGGTATAGTTCGTCACGTTTCTGCACGAATACTCCTAAAGGTTCCTTTTTTTTACATGTACAGAAAGGATTTTCTGTTTTGTTTTCAAAATCTATGCCCTTTCTTCAGGCTCTTAGAACCGAAGCAATTAATGATTTTTTTTTTCTGCAAATAGCTTATATTGTTCAATACGTGGAGTTTTTAGCTGGTTAATGAGGAAACATGCGTACTGACGTGAGTACACTTTTTCTTGCCCTTTTGTGCAGTTAGCTGAGAACCAAGTGCATTTGTTTGCTGCACACGGTCGATTGCAATGTCTTTTGTTTCTAACATGTTCATTGCGTTCGTTCTCCAAGGGGACCAGGTTGAGGTATTTGCCACGTTCTGCACGTCGCGTGGACACATCTTCGCCGACATGTGGAAAGAATTTGGAATTACAGGATCGGAAATCGAATCTGTGACCTTTCAACCTAGACGCTCGTCACTTTAGACTTGAGTTGGCTCGTTTTGATGCAATGACCCGAGTGCATGTACGCATTCAAATAAGCCCACAAGGTCCAACTGATCTTCATGGATTTCACATGCCAATGGAAAGTTTGCCAACATGACCCTTACAAATTGAGAATTTTTCGAGCAGACTTGTAATTTTTTTCTGGCATTCCAATGCTGAATTATTGAAACTGAAGGTTACACATGTCTGCATTCTCTTTCTCACATTATAATATTGTGCCATGCTTCTGCTATTAACTTTATTGTATTGTTCGTTAACACTAGTTCAATAACAATATTCATGTAGAAGTTCCAGTTTTGAAGCATTTAAAAGACATGCTAGCCATCCCATTATAATATAGTTCCATGTTCTGTTATCTAATTTATTGTATTGTTCGTTAACACTAGTTCCATAACAATCTTCATATATGCTTCAAGTTTTGAAGCATTTAAAAAACAAACATTAAGATTTTAGCACGTATAAAAATAAAAATAAAGGCATCGTGCAAAACTTTGTTTAAAAAATACAAAATAGTAACTCTGCCTTCATTCTAGAAATCTGCATGATTGTGTACGAAAAATATATTACTACACTAAGCTCAATGAAACGCATACACAAACGTACATAATAGGTACCCGAAAAAAACAACTTACAAAGCATACTTCACCAGACTGACGCTAATTCAAGTAGAACCAGAACAGATGATAATTAAAATATTCAAACCTTTAATAGATCAGGGGGATATATATATATATATATATATATATATATATATATATATATATATATATATATATATATATATATACGCAGGGTGACTGGTAATTACGACTTTTACATTTGGAGCTACATGACAAGACACCGGTAAACTCGCAAGAAGAGCTCAGGGAGAGGATCTTAACAGCTGGTCAACACATCAAGGACACCATCACATCACGAGTTAAGAGACCAAATGTCCGTAAACACCTGCGTGCCTGCATTCGTAACGGAGGTGCCCACTTTGAGCAAGACGTGTAATGTTCTTTACTTGTATTGTTCATTGATTCCATTCACATGAAGATAGCAACATTTGTACCTTGTTGGATAGCAGATTTCACAAGGAAGTCATTTACGTAATTTGTACGCTTCGTGCCATACCATTTTTGTTATTAATACGTTGCCAAGTAAACTAAGAGTGCATTTTTTTATCATCACTTGTAAGTTTAGACCCACCCGTTACTTACATGTGATTGTTATTTGGGAAAAACTTTTTTTTCAACGAACCACTTATTTGTTAGCTATCAGAACACGCTGAAATAAGTTCCATACAATGAGCAGTTTTTTCTCAATTCATCTTTTTATGTGGAAAATTGTCATTTTTTTAAAAAAACAATTGAAACTCGATTATCTCGAAAACTACTAATTTTCGGACGGGGTATCATATGGTCAAATTTATTGAAAATTGTCTCTACTTTAACCCCTTTCAGGGAATACATCTAATTACCAGTCACCCTGTATATAAAATATATAATATATATATATATATATATATATATATATATATATATATATATATATATATATATATAATAAGTGAATACTTGTATTGTAAATTACAGAAATGTTATATACTAATTATACTGTCTTGTTTGTTTCGAAAACAAAAGGAGAGGTCGTGCTCAGCTCTCCAAATAAAGTTTATATGGAGTAACAAAATTCACAATGAAATCAGATTCTCCTTAATATTGTTCTAACCCACTCTTCCCCACTTAGAAATATTATGTAAAATCTTAGATTTCACCAGTCTTGAATTAAGCAACATTTTCTACATGTTTGAAAGTAACGAGTTAAATACAATTTTCCACATTCATTCTGCTCTCGGCTAATTTAGTTCGTATTACAATTGATGCCCATATCTTAATTCTTCTTTTGTTTCCTGTTGAAAACCGTATTGGCCCGAAAACAAGCTGCACGTTTAATCCAAATTTAAACTGTGAAAACTTGGGTTTTATGACATTTCATCAAATCGTATGCTGTTTAAAAATTGTGCTTATTTTTCATTTTTAAATAACATTGTGCTGGTATACTATACACACAGAACCCGAAACGTGTCAATTGACATATATATTTTGATTTCAATAACACGTTAACGTGCATAAACTGCAAATGATGCACCTTTTAGTGTGTCAAAATACACATAGGAATGTATTAAAGGGTATTTTTATGAGATGAAGTTCAATGTGATGCACTAAAATGCATCAATTTGGAAGATCAGACAAGATCATTTCGGAGATAACGAAATAACACATTTACCTGTGTCAATTGATGCATTAAAAGTGAAAGTTTGTTATCTTCGAAATGATCTTGTCTGATCTTCCAAATTGATGCATTTTAGTGCATCACACGGAACTTCATCTCATAAAAATACCCTTTAATACATTCCTGTGTGTATTTTGACACACTAAAAGGTGCATCATTTGCAGTTTATGCACGTTAACGTGTTATTGAAATCAATGACACGTTTTGGGTTCTGTGTGTATGTTAAGAAAACCTTTACGTACTTGTTACTACTGAAGTTAATAATGATTGATATCGTGCCTAACAAGAAAATAATTGTGTTGAAGCGAAATTCTGTAGGTACAAATTGTTCTCCAAATACTACATATAAATTAATCAAACGTCCACTGGTATTTTTCTCTTCAACTCTCTGATTATTGTCCTTCATTTCCCACCTCGAACTTTATTTTTCTATTATCCCCCTCGAATTTTTAGGGTGCGGCTTATTTTCGGACCAATACGGTATATACTTTCATTGAAATAGTAATAGTCATTCAACATTGCTATACTGAAAAAAAAAATGATGGTCAAACGACACAGACTGGTGTGATGTTAAAATAGCACAAATAAATGATTGTAAACAACGCCATTTTAACACTACAGAGGTTTGAACCTTCTTGGACCATTGTCCGTGTCGTCTTAACATCATTTTTTACAGTGTAATTATTAGCGCTAGAATTTTCATGATTACATCAATTGCTTAGGTAAGTGTGGTAAGTTATTATTGAACATAGAAATTCGCATTAAATTAAATTATGGCGTTTTGTTATGTGCGTATTTGACACTTTCTACGTGAGAGAGCATATTTTAAGTATTTTTCGGTCATATTCACCATATTCCAAGATCTAAAGAACATTATCTTGCACTTACAAGGGAGGTTATCTAAGTGTCCCCCTACGATTTCCATGAAACGTGGCAGGTGTATAGAGGAGCCCAATGGAAGAAATACCTGTTTTGTTGTTTCGGTTAAAAAACAGTTTTAGGGGCAACCCCGCCCCCTCAAATGTCAAGATGAGGACAAATTGAAGTGGGTATGTGACCCCAAAACCACGTAAATACGGCATACAAAGAACACGCAAGATAGCACTTGCGTTTGGTACCGACAATCCTACAGTTCTGTGCTGTGTGTGTTCCAATTATATGTGCGTGATCTTCCTATGCCAGATTTACGTGGTTTCGGGGTCAGATCCTCGCTTCAATTTGTCCTCATCTTGACATTTGAGGGGGGGTTGCCCCCTAAAAAAAGTTTTTTAGCCTAAACAAAAAAAACACGTATTTCTTCCTTTGGGACCCTCTATACACCTGCCACGTTTCATGGAAATCGGAGGAGGACACTTAGATAACCTCCCTTGTTAGTTCTTTCCTATTAAATCTGTTCCTTTTGTGTCAGTTAAAGTACAATGGCAGTTTTCTAGATACAATACTTGGTCTACTGATTTTACTGATTTAGTTCACTTCACTTAGATTTTCTGCCACTTATGGCTAATCGCGAAGATGAGGATGAGTGACGAAATGATGAAATTGATGAAGGGACACACACATTGAACACCCAAGCCCAGTCCAGGATTTGAACTCGGGACCTTTGCCGTCGTAGCGCGTTGTTCTAACACTCCGCCACGCAGGCCGGCTTCGTTTACTGATGACAGCTATAAGTTACTTAAATATTTGCACAAAGTTATCACTGAAAGTCACAATTCAGTTACATAAAGTGAATCGGCAAGAAGTATTTGATTGAATACATTTCAGTACAGATATTTGTAATAAAATAAACAGTAGGGGAGACCGGGGGGAGTTGCCCATAGGGGTAAGTTGACAAAGTGTTTTTTTTTTATTCCTACTAGACGAGAGTTGGCAACATTGCAGGTGAATATATGTCATCTCTAGAATCAACTCACAACTAAGAAGTTGAGCGTCTTGTTCACGAACTTTCTAGAGCATGACAAATATCATCAATTCTTACTTGTGAGGTAAATTTTCTCAACTCTATATTCTTTCTCATACGTTTTCAAAGTAAGTACATAGTTTATGGTAAGGCTATCCAGAAGACTATGGTAAATTGTACGGATACTACATTCGGATACTTTGTTAAACTGCAATGTTTAGCAGCGGCATGACCAGGAAGTCCAATATGGCGATCGGGGTGATTTGACAATACTGTAGGCCTAGTGAGAAAATTGTTCTTCAATTAATTGTTTCATCAAAAGCATATAGGCACATTGTTTGTAATAATATATATTAGTTTAGGAATTTAGGACAGTATATTGCATTTGTATTTGTGATGTAACAATAAAAATAAACACTGGGTAAAAAATTCAGTAAACACTTTTGTAAACTTCTTTTCTAAAGTTTGGAACATTTATTTCATGTTATACTGTTCATTTGAAAACATTTTTGTAATCCATAATTTTTAAGGCATTATACAGCGTTATTAAAAAAGAATGGTACCAAAGTAAGGTTAATTTGAAAAGTGAAAAGAGATACAAAGCAATTCTGGTGTGAAGGAAGAAAGAAAGGTTGTAAATTTATAGCCTGTGGTTGTAGTTGACGTAAAATCCTCTAGAGGCGCTTCTTGTTGTTGATAGCAAAAATGACAACGAAGGTAGAGCAAGCATATTGCGTAATGGAATTTGCACGAACAGGGGCAGTTGTTACAGTTCAGAGACACTCGTGCGAAATTTAAGAAACGACCACCACATAGACACTGGACAACTGGATGTCTGTGCAGTAGAAAAATATGCATCTCTCATGCAGCGGAGCTGATAACCGAAGATATGTTGAAACGCGAATGGCAAGAAATGGATTATCGTTTTGACATCTGCCGTGTTACCCAGGGTGCTCATATCCAACATCTGTAATTGCCCAGGTAAATTTATAACCTTCCTTCCTTCCATCCCACCAGAATTGCTTTTGTAGCTCTTTTCACTTAAAAATAAATTAACTTTACTTTTGTACCATTCTTTTTTAATAACCCTGTATTGTTTGAAATAAAATATTCCAAACCATGTATGAGGTAGAGTTACACATATTGTCAACTGCCCCGCACATATAGTCAACTCACCATATACGGGGTTAATTGACAATACTGACACGCTTCGAAAAAACGAGCAATAACTTTACAAGTTTTAGCATCATGGTGTAATAAAAATTCACAGTGGTCAAGGAAACTACAGGTATTGCTTGTAGCATTTCATCAATAGTAGATAGTAGTTTTTAAGTGTTGCAGAAATTTAAACATAAAAACATGATCAACTCACCACGGTCTCCACTTTCAAATTTTATACTTTCCTACTTGCTTCTCTACTATATATTTTAATTTAAATAAATATTTATATTTCGTCCCAGGACGGAAGCATATTTTTATGTTTTAGAGCATATTTACGGAAATTTTGGTGAAATGTGAAGTTTTAATTTGGCATATTTTGGTCAGTTTTAATTCATAAAAAAACCTATCCCTACGAATAACTTTATATTTCTGGTTTGACTATATTTGTAAGAGAGAGAGAGAGAGAGAGAGAGAGAGAGAGAGAGAGAGAGAGAGAACTAAATTAAAGTCTATGCTAAATAAGAATATTGCTCTATCTATGCTAAGTAAGTTAGAGTAGGTACCAATAGTCATATAGGTATAGTACATGTTAATGTGATAGGTTTGCAAAAGGTTTTTATTTTCAGATTTCATTGGTAGCTGGTGCTTTCTTAAAGAAATGGACATAACCATTGCGAAAATGTGAAGGAAATGCAATACTCTAAAGAAAAGCTAGGCATACAATTTTGTTCCTTCTATCAAAAGTGGACATTTTGGTTTTCAGCCAATTAGATGTCTAGATAACATCATGTGATCTACCAAAACTTAAATGGCTGCTGTGTTTTGTTGTAACCGAGAGGTCATGGTTCTTATTGTTAAATTATCAAAAACATGAAAAACAGAATCTCATAATACAGCAAAAAAATTCTTTTCAAGACAATTTCAAGGCTTACTTTCTTTGGAAAATATATTAATATCTTCATCTCAATATTGGTATTGCGGATTGGGGACATGCATTTTTGTATTCAAGCATTCATATTAATACTGAGCAATTAACATTAATCTAATAATGTTATTTCACCTAGTCAACTTTATTTGAAAATTTTTATAACAATTTTCAATTACTTGTTTAACTTTCAGGAATAGAGTATTTTTTTACAAAAAATATTTTGTCACACCTGCTCAAAGAGTATAGAATGATTAATGTGTATTATTTTCTTTAAATTACTAAATAATAAAATCTGCATGGAGCGACATCTCTTGCATATTCATTATAATGAAGAAAAGCTGGAATTTCAATTCAACCACTGGATAGTATTCACTGTGGGTTTAAATAAATACGCACTGCTTCAGAAAACTGCTTTGATAGGTACATCTGACATTCTCTTCATATCTTAATTGTTTGAAAATTTCCAGTGCCATAAACCTACATCTTCCACAGAAAATAACAATGATAATTTCGATTGTCCAATGTGTATAACAATTATCAATTTAATTTTGATTAATTAAATAAAGCAGAGGGGTACAATGGCGGAGACAGCGCTATCAAAATTAGGGCAGGGTAGGGATATTTCTTTAAAATATTAGGAAAAATAAATTTGTATAGCCTATATTTCTCTAAAATGTATGTGTTTATAAAGTTTACGCCTTGGCACCATTCTGCAATATGTGCGGTGAGGTGAGGAAGGGGGCATCAGAATATATTAGTAATTCATTTACTTTAAGTGGTTCCAAGTCACTTTTGCCGTTATTTGCACCATATTTAATCCGTTAGTTGAACAAAACGAAGAATTTAGGGAGGCAGACTAAGCTAAATGTTCAGTAAAGCTACAGAAACTGACTTTCAGTTATAGAATAATAGTAGACGAGCTGTCGTAATTAAATACTTTATGGGGATTATGACATGATCTGGGGGGCTAAGCACCATTAGTCTTGGGGGAATGACACCCCTTAAATAAAGTATGATTTAAATTTAATATGCGAGAGGAAAGATTAATCAATTTAATTTCATTAACTTTAAGACAAGTAGTTTGCACAGAAAACAATATAGCCTATACAATTTATTGATAGTATGTCAAAGTATTTGATTCGCAATAATTTTACATGTCCAGTACTTTGCCTATAAAGGATTAAAAATTATATATACATTTACATGTATAAGTATATTTGAATGAATAAAACAAAATTAATCTCCTTTGTAATTTAAATGGGAAATACTTACATAATTCGTATCTACTTTTTGAGTTCTTTAGTAAAATCAAGTTTGCACTTTTTTTTTTTTATTATTAAGGAAATAGATATTGCAAGGTAATAGGCCATCCGTTGCCTAACTTCTTGTAGGAGCATAAGCGTTCTTTTTTTTCTCTCCGAGTCATTATTTTCTGCTTCGTCGAAAATTACAAAATCTGATGGGTTTGATGTTTGGCGTGGGATGATCATGAGGTGAATTTTCACCGAAAGTCCAGTAAACAAATCACACGTCCTTCTCGATAGCTGCTCGCTCAATTTCCTAATGTTGACTTTGCAAATCCGCATTCCCTGATCGGTAAAGGGTCCTCCTGTATACACACATACATAACGAGGAAGCAGGGAATGCATTTGCAATGTTCTTGACTTTGCAGTCCGTATATGTTTGCGTGTTCTATATGGCAAGAAATAACCATTGTCCCTTGGAATCAATGAATCCATAACGTCTGCCTCGTTTATGATATGGCAATGCTTACATCGCCAAAATTAGCACATTAGCTTCACGGCAATGCCTCGTAATGTCGGTGTTTATCACATATTCAGCATCCTCGCAAGTATGGTTCTGCACCTGGCGAGTGTGTGCAAAATAAAGTAGGACTTTTTCAGACAAGCATTACGTGCAATATACTTAATTAAATTTTACACATTTAAATGCACAAAAAATAAAAGTTCACGTAAGGATTACAAGAATTGGTGTATTTATCATTTCATTTCTAGGGGGACACTTCTTATTAACGGTGCAAATTACTGTAATTGTGTGTATGTATGCACTTCAGGTATACGTGAGGATATTCGCAATACATGAGTAGTTCTTTACACATAAATGAAGGAAAATAATATTATGTTAAAACGAGTAATAATAAGCCTGTTCCTTTTTTAAGAAGCACAATTCGAATGAGGGGCTCAAGCCCAATTTACCCCCACTTCCATATCATATATGAATCAAAATTTCTATTGCAGAAAAATATATTACTTGATTCCAACATATCAACAAATTATGCAGATATTATTGAATCAGTTATCTTGTCACATCTGCTGAAACAATCTAAAATGTATAACTGTGTATATTTATTTTTCAT
This sequence comes from Lepisma saccharinum, assembly GCF_977018435.1. Classification (NCBI taxonomy): domain Eukaryota; kingdom Metazoa; phylum Arthropoda; class Insecta; order Zygentoma; family Lepismatidae; genus Lepisma; species Lepisma saccharinum. Next base: position 29,721,129 of record NC_139244.1, read on the forward strand.
TACATTTTAAAACATTAAATTTAATGTTCATGAAATCTGTATGCAGCGACATCTTTTGCAAGTTATTTTAAACAAAGAAAGAAGAAAGGGTGGAGCTTCAGTTCGACCACTTGATATTATTCATTCTCGCTATGAATAAATACCTACTGTTCCAAAAAAATCTACAGTATGATCTTAAAACTGCTTTAATGTATTTCACCGTATCTTCGCATTATAATTGTTTATAGTCATTTACTCCAGGGAAACATTTTCTGTGGTATAAACGTAGTACTTACTTTCTCAGATAACAACAATGTTAATTCTATTTCAATTAACTGAATAAAATGTTAATTAATTTTAACATGTAACAAAAATAATAAACATTAATATTAAACCGTATTAAAAATGTTAATAAAGTGTGTTTCATTAGCTTAAGAAAAGTAGTTGTATGTAATATTATTTACGTACAGAAAATAATTTATTTTGAGACATTATTTTGATAGTGTCATTATAAATTTATGTCGTCGTATTTCATTCGTAATAATTTCACATGTTGAATATTTTACCTACAAAGGTTTAAAAATCATAGATAGTACATATGGAAAAATTATTATTGTTTGGTAGGCTTATACACTTATTGAACTTAGGATTGTAGAAATAAACAGCAGGTTATGGAAATAGTACATATTTCTGTTTGAGAGAATCAAATACCTTTAAAAAGACCGTAATGAATGAGGCAATTTTTGTACAAGTTACCAGGTATAACAATAAAAAAGATTCACCTGTATAAAATGTATGATAATCTTAAATACAAAAGTATTTAGATGGTTAAATAAAATTCTGCATTGCTATATTATTCATTATAATGAATTTCCTTCAAAATTCTGGTCAGAACTGGTTAGTGTCCAATTGATTTTGTCTGACACCTAGCGGAATTTGCTTGAACTTTCTCGACCACGCTATACATTGCACAAGAACTTAAATTTCGCCCACTTGGAAGTCTTGTAGGTAATGTCATTTTATAATTTTTATCTTGGCTGAACAATAATTTGTACGCGGAATACCAAGATGTTTTAGTTATTTCCTTAGACATTTTTATGTAAAAACGCATATAACCTAGTATTTTCTCACGAGATGGCTCTGCCAGAACTGAGCGCGCGCACTCCTGCCCTCTAGCGGGAATCCACGGAACTTCTTCCAAAGTGGCGCTACCTTCAAAATTACCCTACACACTGAAGTGGCCGGGGAAGAGGCGGGGGAAGGGTGGTAACCTGCTTCTTATAATGGACCAAGAACTAGTTTGATCAGTACTGGACTGAATTTCCTAGTGAGAAGCTAAAAGGATCCTACAGAGTGTATTGCGAGGCGAAAAACGGGCACTTTTCGTTCAAAGCGAAATGAATATCGCACACACGGGTTTGAGATATAAATAATAATAATAATTATTACATAGTAGAACAATTTTGTTAAAATAATATATTGGATGTTAAGTCTTCATATTTAATATAGTTTCTTGAAATTAATGCTGTAAGGTCAGATTATTGAGTGGTGTAATTTTTAAGATTTTTAAATAAGTTATATATTAAATTATTAGACCAAATTTTATAGATAAGTTTATAGTTAAGTAAGTTATATAATGTATAGCCGATAATGTGTGCCATGTATTATTCTCCTTTTCTTGGAATACGGAATCCAAATCTGAAGTTTGTCTTCAAACATTACTATTGTTTACAAATGTAATGTTTAGTCTATGGTATTTGATCATCATTAATGTAAACAAGCAAATAATAGCTGAAACTAATTTGAATTTAACTAAACCCTCTACGAGGATGGATTCAAAGTTCTCCCTCGGTTGAGTGTTCATCTTACCCTTTCGATTCGAAATCATACCCTCGCATTTTGCCTGATTTATTGTTTCTCGTAAAACTGTGAATTAACCTTTGCTATTTAAAGCTGAATAATTTTCAGTTTTGGTATTCACACATTTTGTCTTATGTATTTTTTTGCTATATTTAGAAAGTAAGGAAGATATACAATCACAGAAAATTATTGCCAAAATTGCTGAAGTTAAACCATATATAGATTCTTATTAAAATTGGTGGTTAAATGCAGAATACCTATGTGACTTGTATAACTTAAAAGAACATGCCAAAAGTTAAAATTTGCTGAAAAGGTGTAATTCTGTATTATAAACTGTTCTGAATAGGCCTCTATTACTAATTTTTTTAAAAAGTATATATTTTCCAACATTCAAATTGCGTATCAAGTTGGTTACAATGTAATACGAGGGAGAACAATTTTAAACCGTATCCGTTCGAAAAATAAATTACGGACGAATCACTATTTTTAGTAAAATAATAGATATTTCAAGTAAGAGATTCAAATGTGGAGGCGGGGTCAAAATGAAAGAAAACTATATCTTTCATCCCTTCACCCTTTCAAATTGTTATTTATTTTATTTATTTGAATTACATTCGGATGATGCTTTGAGGATTACATGAAATCAACAGTTATTTTCTGCTACTTCGTTTGCTTTGCTTTGTTGATCATGGGTAACAATAAGATCTAATAAGAAAATTATATTTTACATCTTTCTGCTAACAAATATTGGTCTTTATGCATATTTGTTATTATGCCAACTATTTTTTCTTGGAATTTATTTTCATAGATGTCTCTCTCACTCAATCATTACGACCAGTTAACTTGTTTTGTTCTTTTGCATATTTTCTTATTGTATTTTTTTTACAACATTTTCAAATATATTACAAATTATTACAAATATATATTACAAATAACATTTACTCAGGTCATTCTTCCATTATCCTGATCGTCGTCAATAACTTAGAAAGGTAAAAATGTAATGTAACATAACTAAAATAATTGTCGATACAGAAGCTATCGTGGGTAGAATAATACAAGTACCAACGAATTTAGATTGATGATGCTATATATTTTATGTACAATCCTGTGTTAATTAATACGTTTGCTTATCTGTACGAAGAAAATACAATATAATCTGCAAATGTAGCTTTCATGTGACTTATTTTCGACGAGACATTGCACCTAGCGTTGAAAGTTATTTTTAATATCTTCCATATTACTGGAGTTCCATACCAGTTGTAGTGAATTCCTTAATTACATTGTACGTATCAAGTTACGTTCTCCCCCAAGTACATAATCTTTTACAAATATAAATAACCATAGATATTACTATGTGTATTTTTACGATTTTGTAAGGAATAAACTCCTCACGGCTATGAATATATGTTTTAGTATCCAAATGAATTTATTTAGGTGATTATAATTATCTGGTACTCTATTTTCGCTTCAAATTTAGCCAACTTCGTATTTCATATTACCTTATTTTTGAAATCTAGATTTGTTGCATATTTTATTATGTATATTTGTTGTTTATAATAATGAAACCTTTCAGTTTATGCATATATAGGCTAATCGGGACTGCATCCATAGTTTAAAGTGGGATTCGAACCGTTCAAACCCGGGACTCGTTGACTACAATGATTGAAATTAAAATTATTGGGAGGAAATACGTCTTAATTGTTGTAGCATTAAAAGAAAGTTTGAATTCATCACAAAGTAAAATGGCAATATCTTGCTCGTCGGATTTTGCGTATTGCAGTATTTGTACCATCTCATAATCAATCTATTCTAAGATTTCATGATACTTTTGCGTTATTGCCGTGATGTAAATAGTGTTCTATATTGTGTGAAATTTCAGATATTTGTAAGTTCACAAAACAATTTAGGAACAAATGACAAATCATCGCATTTAAAGACGAGTTCAGTTTCTTGCGAATATGTATCCATGCAATGAAACGGGAAAAAAATATTGAACCAAAAATTAATAAAATTTGTAATTGAAACATTGCAAGTGATTTACTGCGTCACTTCTTATACATATTATCCCAATTCAGTCAGAATGTACTTGATCAGGAGACTTACAAATGAATATTAACAAATTGCATGATGCATAAAATGCAATATTCTTACTTAAGCATAATTTTGATATTTACTAAAAAAAATTACATACGTCAATCATTAGTTGGTTCAGGCGCCTAATGTTTGTTAATTCAACTTGAGAATGTTTATCACCTTTTATTGTAACGAACATCACATCAAATATTTGCACTTTGTACTTAAATAATAATGTGTTAATGATACAAATTATGGAAGAAAACTTTTCAGTTTTAATGGAACACACAAAGGGAGTGTATTTGAATACAACTTTCATTAATGCAGTTACGAAGCTACAGCCTGCCAGTATTAGATTTAGATGGAATATAGATCAGAGAGTTTGGTTTATGCTCTATTAGGGGAAGAAACCATAGTCATTTAAGCAATTTGTGTTTCATGCAGAACATATATTTTTGACTTTCACTCAAAATTTTACAATGTTCTTTTCATACATCAACCATTAGCTGATTTAGGTGTTGTATTTGATAAAGTCATAGCTAATTTCTTTAGAATTTACGTTGTACTTAATGGAAATGAAAAAAACCAAGACAAGGAGAAGAGATAAATATTAAAAGGCGATAATGTGAACATTCAAATTTAGAGTTTAAATAAAAAATGATGTAGCCTCCCTCTTCTATATTATAGAGCATATATTTTTAGCAAACGATTAGCGTTTCTAGTAGCAATTTTAAAGGTAACTATTAATTACTTTGCGTTACATTTTATTTAGAATTAGTAAACGTCATTATTATTTCCACTATTAAAGGTTTCTTTAAAATTATTGTTTGTACTATATTTATGATTCGATTTGAAACAATCTCCTAAAAATTTTGGAGTCATTGCGATATATATTTGAACAATATCATCTAGATTCATTGACATTTCTGACATTAGATATTGGCAATGATAATGTGTTTTTATAATCTAAACACACACCTAAAAGCATGTATTAAATATTTACGGTTGCAAACATAATTTCCAATCAGAGAATATGGTTTTACATTTCTTGGTATCTCACTTACATTGTCTGAAGACTGTGCATGTTGTTCAAATTCTAAGAAAATATTTTTGAATCATTTTAACGGAATCAGCTAATTCTTAGATTTTCATATGTCAGATCTCAGATCTTTTCTCTTAAAAATGATATATGTAATATGGTATAATATAATCTTCCACATTTATTTTTTTTAGTTTATAAATATTATAGATTTTGTTTATTTAATTGCATTTTATGTTTGCAACTTTACATACATTTCATTTCTTCTGTATAAATATCCAAAATAACTCAAATGAGTTTTATGTAATATATATACTGTAATTGATAGTACTGATCTTTACCTCGTAAAGGACTGAACTATTTTAAAATTATAATATTTTAGGTTTTGTTTTCATTAATAATAAACTTTATTTGTGTGATTTATATTGAATAAAACAGGGAAACAAACAAAATATTTTAGAAATCCATTTATGTTGTCTGGTACAGGGTTAAATCCTCTATCGTTTTTCAATGTTGATGTCTTTCAAGCTCTTCCTCTTTCTTATTTTCAAATTAAGTCGAAAATATTACTTGTTGTTGGCATATATTACGTGAAATCTAAATTTAAATTTGAATCAAACATGTTAACTCTGACTGCAACTTTAAAATTGTGATTCCAATAAAATGTACATATTTTAAGGCATGAGAAATTAATTTAGTAAAACACATCAAATCGAAATAAACATTCTATTGAAAACTAAGTCGAAAGTAAAGGACATGACATAGGAAATTGACATTTATGATTTGAAACAGTGTTAATATGAGATATAATGGTGTACATGCAGAACACAAAACGTGTAAATTGACACATATATTTTGACTTCAATAACACATCAGCGTAAATGTAAACTGTAAATGATGCACTTTTTGGTGTGTCAAAATACACACAGAAATGCATAATGGAACACTTTTATCAGCTGGTGTTCCGTGTAATGCACTAAAAATGGATCAATTGGGAAGATCAGACAAGATCATTTCAAAGATAGCAAAATTACACATTTAGCTGTGTCGATCGATGCATTAAAAGTGAAATTTTGTTATCTTTTAAATAATCTTTCCATGTGATGCATTTTCAGTGCATCACACGGAACACCAGCTGACATAATTGCTCTTTTATACATTTCTGTGTGAATTTTGACACAAACAAAAAGTGCATTATTTGCAGTATATGCAAGTTATGTGTTATTGGAGTCAAATATGTCAGTTGACACGTTTTGAGTTCTGTGTGTAGTTTCTCCACAAGTATCAATTCCAATTATGACTGCTGAATTTGGCCATATTATTAGAAACATAAATATTGGCTACCTCTATCTGCAATACTGTGATATTTCTATTTAAAAATCAAACATTGAATATGAACGAACATGAGTGTTGAATGTGACGGCATCATCCCGTCTCGACACTACAGACATACCCCAGACAGTCCTGTAACATGTACAAATCGTGTAATGTAAATTTCTGAAGTTATCTAACATTATGATTCTAATCTAATCCAAATTATTTGTCGAGATGCCAACATAACACTATATGTAGATATTCCTCTTCACGTTTACGGAAAATAAATTATTTCTTCTCAATACTGTCAGTTATATGTTTACTTGAAATACATAAACCGCAACCAAAATATGTAGCGTGCCTTTATTGTTAGCTTATATATAGTTTATATAGCGCGATATATCTTAGATATTGGGTTGTTAAGGGATTTGGTTTATTTTACTTCGCTTTTCTGCCACTTTTGGCTAATCGCGAAGATGAGGACGAGTGATGATATGATGAAATTGACGAAGGGACACGCAAAAAGAACACAATGTCCCATTACTATTTCATGTTATGAATACGTAGCAGCTGTTTATTTCTAACTTTTCTCATTCCATTTTCATTCCAAGTAATTTCTAATTTTTACCCACTTTACAAAATCAATGACAATGAAAATAACCTCAACATGAATGAGAAATACATATTACATTCAAAGTATTTCCGTTCTAAGTGGTTATAAAATATTAGTATTATTTTTGCATACGTTGATATGTACAAAATCTCACTTTGGATAGACGTTCACTTTACGAGATATATATTTACTTAATAGTAACTGTGTGTAGAATAGTTTTTATTAATTCATCTGAAGTAGTTATGTAGTGCATACGTTACATGTGTTAGATTACAATATGTTTTATAAAATTTAGTTGACAAAATTACCATTTACACGGCACACTTTAATACGTTATCTCTTAATATTCCTAAATAAGAGATGCTTACAAAATTAAATAAATTGTTTCGTAAACTTCTCCTCCTCTGTTAAGAACGATGTCCTCTCTTGAGAAATAAGTAATAAATTTTAGTAGAAACGAAAATAGATGAATTGTACAATGTAAAAACTTTTAAAAGATTAACGTATACCTACTTCGAAAATCACATCGTCAATTTAATTACTAGATTACAATTTGTACATTTTCCAACCATTACAATTTATTTAAAATTGAATATAATTATTACGCAAGAAGCTAGAAATATATGATGCATTTAAACGTCAATTAGAATTCATTAATTTCTTATTTGCAGGGAAAAATAACACTTTATTTCGAAGAGAGTAATTATTTATAATTAATCTTATTCTTTCACGTTTATTTATAGATGTATAGGTTTGACAACAATCGTCAGTGGTGTAACTTTATTTTATAGTTTCACGAGATAGGCACGTTATATTTTCTCTTTCCACGTTTATAACGAAAGATTTTTATATTTATATATGAGCTACATTGGAGCCATTCCATGTGAAAGTGGACAAACAACACACAGAATGCAAAAACCGTGTCAATTGACACATATATATTTTGAATTCAATAACACGTTAACGTGCATAAACTGCAAATGATGCACCTTTTAGTGTGTCAAAATACACATAGGAATGTATTAAAGGGTATTTTTATGAGATGAAGTTTCGTGTGATGCACTAAAATGCATCAATTTGGAAGATCAGAGAAGATCATTTCGAAGATAACAAAATTACACATTTAGCTGTGCCAATTGATGCATGGTATCACACCCGTCACAGGCAAAAAATGTTTATAAGAAAGGTATGTAGTAATATTTTTAGAAACGAAAAGCATCTAAATGTCGACTAAAGTTTGCTTTGTGAAAATAAAATAAAATTGTTTCAGTAAACCCATATATTTCACAGTTTTCCGAAAGACTGAGGAAGGTCCTAAGGTCAAGTCTCCAGAAGTGTCACAGCCGTCACAATTACGAAAACTGTACTTTCTGTAGCTGAAAATTGAGGTGGGGGAGAAATATTCTGAAATTAAATCATTTTCATCAAGAAAAATGAAATTGCATGAATTGATAGAGTTACATATTTGAAGGTGCTAAAAAAAATTAAAAATTAATGTAAATTTGTCTGAATGGAATTGACTAATTGTGCTGTTGCTTGTTACATTTGTAAATTATGTAATCTTGTTTGCTAGTTTGGTAATATACAGAGCCAACACCTTTCGATTGTAAATGTGCCATTGAAAGTCAATGTAATCGTTGAAATAGAATTTTCTTCTGAATATAATTGGCAAATCACGTATATTTTATTAAATAAATCATATTTTAAAAAGCGTAGGTGAATATCTGAACACTGGTTGGATTTTCCAATGCGATTTTGTCATCTCACTTGCATTCAAATAAAAGAATATAAAATAGGTTTAGTAAAAACAATCTTAGTTAACTGAAGTGTGTGTTCCGTGAAATAAGTAATTTATTTACTGACAGCGTCATAAGCCTTTGCATAGTTTAAATGAATTATATTATCTAAGTCATGTCTTTACTAATAATTTGTAAATAAATTGTGCTATATCTGGGTTCGTTTATTATTTAAAAACTACGTTTTTACATTATTTAGTTTCTCGACTGCTGAAGTGTTTATCATAACTAATCAAGAACTGTTAATTAATTTTGAAAATAATTCATGACTAGAAATGGTTGAAGAAACCTACTTTTAATTATGGCGGTAATATTACTGATAAATTGTATTAATTAACATTAAAAAGCGATTCATAATGAGTCATATTAAGTTATACATCCTGGTTTGATTTACACGTACTTGTAGCATATAAATGCAATTTTTGAGGGTTCATATGATGATATATTTTAAGCTGTTGTAGAGACTGGACAATGCTTCTCTTAATTTGATTTTTGTTAGGTATTATTTTTAATAGTTATTTGATTTCAATTTAGTTATTCAATTGAAATATTCCCTTCGTTTGGGGTATTCTATCAACATGAAATCATATTTACAGTGTATACGATATGAATTGTGTGTGTGTGTGTTTTCTGAATCAGTTATAAGATTTCATGTTTTCTAGTAAATTACGTATTTTAATTTTCTTGAATTTCAAGGTAATTATCACATGCATTTTGTGTAGTGTTAACAGAATTTCTCGCCACTGTGCCTCTCCGGAAAATTAAAACACTATAAATGAAGATATTCATTTTAGAACTTTTTGTATTCCATCCTCATGACAACAAATATAATTTCCGACGTTCATATCCTCAAAAGATTTGAAAAATGGACTCAATTTTAATATTTTAAAGGCATTTCGATGATGTGACTATCACCAGAGGGATAGAGTAGGAAAATTTCATGATTTTCAGATAAGTTTCGACTTTCAGATTTGTTATTAAGCATTAGAAATGCTTTTGTCCTAAATTTATTAACGTTATTTCCTTCCCTACTAAAACGAAAATTCTTCTTTCTTACATATCATGATCTTTATGGCTATTATGAATTAATGGAAGGAGCTAAATCAACCCTAAACTCAGTTCAAGCATTATTCCAAACGAGAAAAACAGTTTTAATATAAATTTACAAGCAAACTTAACGCTATTTACGTTTATTACATAGAAAGTGGTCATGATTAAGTAGGTAATTTATATGAAATTCCATGTACTATATATAGAGAAATCTTGAAATAAAAGTCTGAAAAATATTATTGACTTTGTTAATATTGTTTTCCATTTTAAATAACGTACGGAAAATATTATCGTTACATTTCTTAGTTTATATTTTTAGTGCAATGAGAAAATATGAGTTTAGAACACAAAATCTTATTTCGTAGTAACAAGGGCCATCTCCTGGATTTTTTTTTCGCTGTAAAATTTTCTGTGGGTAACTGCAAATTATAAAATATAGATTATTTAATTTAAAATAAACTGACTTGAATTTATTTATCTCCCAACATTCCCACTATAACAAAAACTGCTTTCGTACATGTCATAATCTTTCTAGTTATTATGAAAGAGTGAAGGGGTTACATTCATCGCAAGACTTTTTATCGGTTCAAGCAATAAAATAATTACAAAGACAACTCGATGAAACAGATAAAATGTTCACATCAACAATCTACTTACTTTACCTGTACTTGCGGGCTAAGTAAGGTTTTTACATGAATATATGATTCTTTGTATAAAATTGATGAATGAATGGTTCTTAGTTGAAATTATACGAAAAGTTTTGAATCTTACACTGAGAACTTTTGTTTTAAATTTAAAAGTAATATTCACTACAATTTACTCATTTTACTCATATGTATTTACTCATAATAATTCATTTATAATTTATCTTTAAGAAGATGAATCTATGTCAGGACTATCTGGTTGTATATGAGTTCTAACAATGACAAAAGTTATCTTACGTCTGAATCAACAAATGTCTTTGTAGCTTCACATTTAAATATACAATCTGTCTCTTTCAAACCGTTTCATATGAAAACTTGCATAATGATATTTTGCTATACATTAATTTTAAATTGTTTGTGTCTCACAAAATGTTTCGATATATGAGCATGGATAGGCCAGACCCTAACTCTAAATAGATCTGTGAATTTTATATGCAGTTGCTTTTAGTTAGAGTGGGCACATTGAAAACATGGCGAAGTTTAAAACTGAAAATGGAAACTGTTAATAAAATAGTAAACGGCATCACATCGAATGTTATGAAAATTTTACTCGACAACATTCGATTTAGTACAAATAAAATAGCAAACAGCATAAACTAAATACATTTATGAGTATGAATTCATTTAAGATTTATTAATAAGGGACTGTATCTACGGTAATGGTACGTCAGGCTAACCCGGATGCATGTGATTTTAATGGTTTCCTTTCCTAAGAAAATTAGTGAAATATAAAACTTACCTATGGAAGAAATAAAAAACTATTGTCTCTGCAGTATTTCAATTAAATATCCGGTCTGTCCCTTGCAAGTTGTTTCATAATTAAATTTGTTTGGTGTCCACTAAATTTTAAGTGTGCAATAATATATACAGGGTGATTCAAAAGTCGCGCGACATAGGACAACTCCGTTATTTTTGCAGATACCGAAAAAACGATAGAGGGCCAAATTGTTGGACATATGTTTGAAATCATGAAGGTGATGTTGCATTTGTATTATTTTCATTGTGTGCAGGAAACAAGAACAAAATTGTTGGAAAATACGTTTTAAATCATGACCGTAATGTTGATTTTTTCTGTGCAGCAATAACTAATAACAAGACTAATAAATGGTCCATCTGCTGTCGCAACAATTACGCTCATGATTTCCAACAACGTATTTCCTACACTTATGCCCTCTATCGTTTTTTCGGTATCTGCACAAATAAGGGAGTTGTCCTATGTCGCGCGACTTTTGAATCACCCTGTATATATATATATATAATATGTGTTACAGTATGTGAAAATAAATACCTCACACTCTGATTCTAAATGGAACTGTGGCTCTTATTCTGTTTCTGTTTATTTTTATCCTGTATCGCAAACCTAAGAAAACTTCCGGAAAATGTTGTGGTACAGACATTATCAGATAATTCGTATCAGTTAGACTATCATTAGTCCAAAAGTCCACGTCAATGAAATGGCATTGGTTCGAGCGGCCATATTGAAAAATGGCGAAGTTCTCAAACAATTAATCTAAACCGTTAATTTAAATAAAAATGGACTCGAAATTAATGCTGTAAAATTCAGCTGGACAATGAGTGACTATTTGTCGCAATTAAAATTGCGAGACAGTATAATTTAATCTTTTGACATGAAATTTATTTTAGAAATTATTACAGCAGAAGAACGGAACTATTTTATCCCTTTCCTATTTTCCTACATTTTAATTTATTTAGTAGAGTAACATTTTACAAATCCGTTCTTTGTTGTATTGGTTTATCACTTACCATATCTTGCCTAGTGTATAATTTCCTATATGTACACTCGTTGGAATTTTGAAAATTTGGCAGGTATAAGTGGCTTTTCTTTGACATGATATTCAGTATTTTCCTTAAATTATTTTGTTGGTCGGTGCTTTCTCATCCGATGCAATTTGCTACATATTGGTAGTTTTACTGTGAGTTTATTTGAAAAAGAAAACGATCTGTTGTAAAGATATAGCTCAATTAGGATATAGATTTCAATATTTAGTGAATCGTGAGTGTAAAATGACTATCTGTTGGGGATATTTGCAATACATCGAGTTTATGCAAGGTGACACGTAAAACAAATTGTCCAAACCTAATTTAATAATTTACATTTAAAAGGTATAGATGTATTTATGATTGTATTTTTTATTCAGTCTTCTTCCACGTTTTAGAGATAATGTAATTTATTGTAAATACTTAATTATAGCCGAATTAAAAATTATTAACGCAGTCAGGTATATATGTTTGGAAATTACTGTTTTATGTTTTATGTAATGTACAAATTTATCCCGTGCGTAATGAATTTTTACAGTTTAGAAGTTAAATTTCGGCTAAATCATGCAGAATATTTTGATATTTTAGTAACAAAACCTGATTTTCCTCTCTTTATTCGTTTTAAAAATCATTTAATTATAGGCTATTAACTCTTATTTATAGTCGCGTGAAAGATAAATGAACTGTAAAAGGAAATTACATATTGATAGTTTCATCATCTGAAGAATTGTGGGACTTTTCAGCTTTGTGCCTTAGAGACTTATATCTCACTTACTAATTACTCACATGATAAAAACGTTTATATTCATACAGAATTAACATTCTCAGTAAGTGACAATATTTTAAGACACATATCAGAATTTCATATATATATAACATTTATTATTTACAATGATTTCCTGATGTTTATATTGCCCCAATTATATAAATGACGAGTTTAAACATACTTTTTGGCTATTTTAATATTTAGAGTACAATAATGTAAGTAAACAAGTCCTATCCACAACATTTCAGTGAACATTTTTCGTAAAAAAAAAATAACATGACAGCATTTAATTGTGTAATGAAGTACAGAACATAATGTGTAAAAAATATTTTCTATTAAACAAATTAAGTTAAGAGATTCATCTGATATAATTTTTAAATGCTTATATTGTCAGCATTCGAGTATGTTCTTCCCCTTATCCTATATTTTTAAGTGTTTATTTATAATTTTAGTGTACGTATAAGTGATTACTTCACTTGCGCTGTCAATATTCTTAATAATTTTAATTTTTTGTCGAGTAGTTGCCATTTTCCGTTCTCAAAAAATCTATATCATTTCCAATGATTTCGCATTCTCATCTCATTAAACAGCTCACTACTCAGACTTGTTATGATGCCGATACTAATAAAAATATTAATATTTACATTAACATGTAACTAAAGTAGTATATGCTGATGATTTTTCTCTTTCAGATTAAATGCAAGAAATACATAAAATAGAAATTTTAACTTACACCTTTTTCCTTTACAACCATCCTAATTAAATTTATTTAAACACCTTTTATGTGTTGCCAAATTTGCAAAATTTCTTCATTACAATTACTTAAATTGTTTGCATTATAACTTTGAAAAGTGTTATTTATTTTTTTTTAAAAAAAATGATATCCCAATGTAGCAAATAGGTTGATGCATTTTCTTCAAAGTTTATTGTAAATTTAACTACACACAGAACCCAAAAACGTGTCGACATATATATGTTGACTCCAATAACACATTAAAGTGCATAAACAGAATATGATGCACTTTTTGGTGTGTCAAAGTACACACAGAAATGCATAAAATGGCACTTTCATCAGCTGATGTTCCGTATGTTGCAGTATAAATTCATCAATTGGGAAGATCATACAAGATCATTTCAATGATACCAAAAACAAAATTACACATTGATGCATTAAAAGTGAAATTTTGTTATCTTTGAAATGATCTTGTCTGATCTTCTCAATTTGATGAATATTTCAGTACATCACATGAAACACAAGATAATAAGAGTGGCCTGTTATGCACTTCTGTGTGTATTTTGGCACAACAAAAAATGCATCATTTGCAGTTTATGCACGTTAATGTGGAGTCAACATATTTATGTGTCAACTTACACGTTTTGGGTTCTGTGTGTAGGCCCGCTGGTTTCTGATTATCATCCCAATCTTCATTATTATAACAGTAAAAAACTAAACATAGTTAAGTAAACCGTTATACTTGTGCAAGAAAGTGCTAAATTATAATATACATTGTATTATTATATTTATGTATATAATTATTACCTGATGTTTATGTAGCATCGATAATATAAATGACGCGTTTAAATATAGTTCTATATTGGCTGTTTCAATATTTAGAGTACAATAATGTAAATAAGTCCGATATTTAAAATTTCGATGAATTTTAATTCAATTGATATACATTATTTCCTAAAAAAATTAGATGACAACATTTAATTGTGCAATAAAGTACACAACATAATGGTAAACAGTATTTTTTATTAAACAAAATAAATAATTTGACTTGAACTATATATATTTTATGTGTTAAGAAGGTTTAAATGGCAACTCTGCGAAACATAATATTATTATTATTTTAATATTTAAAACGAGAAGCTAGAAATATATGTAATAGACCATGAACATCTATGTTACTGAGAAATATGTGCAGTTTATACACGTAAAAAAATAATTAGCTTCAACTTTATTTAATTATGAAAATTATATTATTTAGATCGTTAAACTTACATAAAGGTATTTTTCCACTGTTGGACCGCCTTGGCTCCAGGTTTGAATCACGGCCTAGGTATGAGTCTGCCTTCATTAATTTCATTTAATAATTTCATCGCGACGCAAAGCAAGAAAATACAAATAGAAAAATATCCATATCTGCAGACAAAAATTTCCTTTCTGCAAGTTTCAGACCCCTACTTGGACGGAAGAATTAATTGAACAATTTGAATAACTTGAATTTTAATTTTAGTAATAGCATGACAGACTTTGTGGATATCTTAAGAAACTTTAAAGAATGTTGTAAAGCAAATGGTTTCTTATTATTTCGAATTATATTTACTTACTTCCCAATATTCATTTTATGTTGAAAACGCTTTTCAGAAGCAGTGTGGAGAATTGCGAAGAAGTTAGAATTTTTTTGGAGCTCAAAATATGCATTTCAATATGAAATAATATTCATAAAGTATTCCATACTTCTGTAGAAATTATAATGACAATTCCAAAATATAGGAACATGGTCCTACATAAATAACATCATGCAATTTTTTTTTTGTTATTGAGAATTAGATTTATATTATGTTGTATTTCTATCATATTATATTTTTGCATTTTAATTTTGCTGTTCTTAGTGTGTATTTGCTCATAAATATAATAACGTAATTTGAAAATGTTGAGTTATTGCAACACTGATGACGTTATTTTCGTAATTGAATGTTTTGCGATGATGACATGCCTTTAATTATAATTTGTTACATTTAACTACATTTCTTATTTCTTTTTTAAATTAGGCTATGCTGTCTGAGGATTCATTTTATGTTGTTTTATGTAATCATCAGTCATGCGTTTTTCTTGCATTTCTTCATTTTCATGATTCATGATTAGTTGTTTATTTTACACTATTGGTAGTCACCAATCATTACCGATTTTATGTTGTATATTCGGAAAGAATAATATTTTAATAAATATCCATCCTGACAATTATAGAATATTAATTTCATTTCAATTAAGTAAATGCATTATTTAATTTTGGTACCAAAAAAATATTGTTATAAAATTTTACAATACTGATATTTCATGTTCCTGCAAAAATGGCTTCATATTGTTTACTTATAGACCTTGCATAATTACAGAATCTTTTTTTTTTACTATAATCAAGCTTCATTTAAATAGCCAAACTAAAACGAACTTAGAATGATCTAAATATTAATCCCTATATTAACATTAATTTTATTTGCAGTTATGAGGTATTTTAATTCAACTGTAAAATTTATTTCCATTTTAATTATCTTAATTTTAGGTAATCAAATATTTCTATAATATTTGAATATAAAGGATTATATGACATAATTTTTCATAGGCTGAAAGACTATAGTTTAAGTAATATTGAAAATTCAATAATGTTATGCATATTGCTGAATAAAATGGTTGTTAATGTTTATTACACTACACCATTCAATTAAATATTATATTTCCTTGTGAGTAACTTAATGCAAATTTTAACTTTGTACTTCATATATTGCAACGGAATAAAGATAATAGAATATAGAACAGATATTTGGACATAATGTGTATATAATTCCTAAGAGTGTGATAAGCAAAATTTATATTATTATCCATATTTATTATTAAATGTATAAGTTGAGAAGTGTGTTTATTTATTAATTTATTCAAAAAACTATTTCGTCCATTTATAGGCCAAAATCTTAATTTTATTGGAATGTTTACAAGATTGTTTTAATAAATGTAGCCCTTGGATTATTTTATAATATAAAATTAGAAGGAAAGGATAATCTAATCAGTATATTTCAAAACATTATGTTATTTATATTTCCAAAATTAAGAAAAATAACAGTAAAAGTTAAAGCTTCACATAATAAAAATTGAATCGAATTGAACCAATCAAAACATTTCTATTTTTCAGGGAAATGGACATGAATTGTTGAATTAGAAGATTAGAACAAAATTGTGAAAATATTAAATATTTACTAACAAAATGTTATAATTCACAATATTATTAGGATTATTAACAATGATTTTACAAGTAAAAGTTTACAAACAAAGCACATAATTTTGATTGATTGATTTGCTTTATTTTACTTCGCTTCTTGTGCCACTTTTGGCTAATTTGCGAAGATGAGGATGAGTGAGGATATGATGAAATTGATGAATGGACACTCACAAACATCCATGTTCAGGCCAGGATTCGAACCCGGGACCCCTGGCGTCGTAGCGCGATGTGCTAACCACTCTGCCACGGGTGGCGGCGCATAAGTTTCGAATAAATTACATTTTGTAATTATTGAATTATAATAAATTATGTTTATAGCGTTTTCCAAAATTTTAGTAAATTTAGGCAGTGTGTTATTTCTGAATTATTAGTATTTCATGTGAATTTTTGCCCAAGTTGTTGTGAAATATATTTATTGATAAAAATAATTCTAAGTATTACGCAAAATTTATGTATTATGTTTATGAAGATATGCGGAAGAAAATAATTTGATTCTTTTCTTTTTTGTATAATTTTTAAAGAAATAAAATATTTGTAAGTTGGTTCTTAAATATCCTAAGTAATATTTGTTCCTTCTTCAAGATACCTTACCGGTGTAATTTTAATTAGTTAGCTCATGTTAAATTATATATTTCATTAAAAGTAGAGCGTATGAGTATTATCAAATAGTTTAGCAAATGTTATTAAGTACACCTTAGTTTAATAATATTAAATATAAATATAATCATAAGATTTTTTTGGTTAACAAGTATTTGTAAATTTTATTACGATGAATTATTGTGTACATTAAATTATTTGAATGGTTTTCGTTAATGAAAATAATTACAACTGCTGTTTTATTATAGCTGACTTACGGACAAAAATATTTTAAATTCGTAAACTATTTAATGTAAATGCCTACATAGTACGTGTAATACACTTATAATCAAGTAAATGGTAAAATGTACCAAACCAAATCTGCAAACTATAATATTCTTGGCACAACTATTTTCAGGAGTTCACAAGGCATGATTTGAATTAAGGATTTTTGAGAAACTATTATTAGGAAAATTATGTGAAAAATTGCTTTATTTTCGAAGAATGTTATTTATAATTAATTGTAATATGTGAATGTAAATATTAATTATGAATTAGATAAGTCATGATTCAGGTATTTTTAGCTAATTTTATAGCAAACTAAATCAATCACGAATATTGAAATACATTTAATTCCGATTTCAGAATGTTTAAATGTGATTTAACATATTTTATCATGAGGTCAGTTCAGGCGGCTCATTTTGTATTGTAACACAGTATTAAAGTACGCGGTCCTAATTTAATATTTTAAAAAAATAATTGTGTGCTTTTACATTTCGTTGTATTGCAAGGTGTTGCGTTTGAATACAATTAATTTATTTAGAATGGTGTAGTTTAATTTATTATAATAATATTCCACTGTTGAATTCCTTGTAGAGCCACGGGTATTCCGTTGCCCGGTGCCGGAGCTAAGCTTGGCCGGGAAGACGAGAAGTGTCTGGGAAGACGTGGTGGGGGAGGGGGGTGCAGGCGGGGGAGGGGGACTGGACGGTATGCGCAAGACACTGCCGTTTCTTAAGCTTCTCCTAATTTTTACCGAAGGAGTACGCCATAGCTATTTTCTGACGCGCCTGCGCGCTGAGGAGTCTCCCCCGTCTTATATAAAGAGTGGAAAAGAAGAAGAAGGTCCCTGGGACCTCTGGCGAGTCCCTAAATTAAGAAATATTTCACGTGGGGGTCCTTGCGCTGTGGTTACTCCATGAAAAAAGAATAAGGCACGAATCAGAGACCTGGTTCCGTTATCTCGCAGCGGTCCGTAGGAGCCAGCGCGCTTGCGTTGCTACCAGAGAATATTCTTAAAACTTTCAAGAAAAGAATATCGTAAGGGAGGGTTGGGGTGTGGTGTGGGGTGGGGGAGCAGCAAGGGAGGAGCCTAGACCGTCGACTTGAAAGGCAAGACCGAAACACACGTTTAATACCACAGTAATTCCTGGACAAATCTTCACAACGGTGCACTAAAGCTAGCCGAGGCGTACTATGTAATAAGCTGGGATATTATGGAATCAGGTAACTCGACGAAAAAAACATATTTTACGCTTTCTGGTACGTTCTGGGTTTATGGTTCCAAGTTTTCGCTCTTAGAAGCCTCCTCTAGACCCTACAGAACAGCTGCGTGGCATTATTTCGTCTATCTCCACGGCAAGACATCAAAGAACCTAGTCCGCATAACAATACCCCAGAATGCTGCATACGCAGCCACGGATTACAACGTACAAATTGCAGTGGGAGTACAGGATTTGCAGTAATATTCACACACGGTTATGAATATGAAGTACCGTCACCTTACACTTAATATACAACACGTTCTGTCACTTAGCACTGGTAAGTATGGTTTAAAAAACACAGAAATAGGCTTAAAAAATACATACGCACTTTTCACAGGAATCGCCAGGGAGAGAGTGAGTCCGGTATTGATGTTCTGCTAGCTTCCCCGGGACAACGCCCGTGCCTGTCGATAAAAGCATGTCCTGTGGCACATGTACGAAACCAACTCCCACCCAGCAACTAGCGAACAGTGTGTATGTGTACGGTAAGTGTAACCTGTTTCTGTGCAGAAAGATTCCTTGCAAAAGATGTTGCACGTCTTGCAAAGATTCAATTATCGTCATTGCAAGGTCTGGAACGTGAAGCTCACGATGTTTCGTTGAGCTGGGCTACAAAAGGAACGCGATGCTCCATACTTACCCCCGAAAACCTGTCTTGCATTCAAGTTGCGTGCATGAGAACTACATGTCCTGTGCAAGTACATCCAGAAGGGGGGGAGGTGGTTTTTCAAAAGGTTGCATGCACAAGCTACACCAGGTGCAATGGTTATGTTTCGAGCAATGCATGCACATGCAAGCAAGCTTGGAAGAAAAAAAAATACAAAGTGTCTTAGCAGGCATGGTTGTGGAGTCAAATGCTCCTTACGTCTCAACTCTCTCTTTCTCTCTCTCTCTCTCTCTCTCTCTCTCAGAACAGCGAAAAGTGGCTTACCTCTTAGGTTGAAGTAGAGGGGGAGGGAGAGAAGACATTCTCCAAAATCGAAGAAACAAAAAACAAGCGCGGGGTGTCCTGGGGTCGGGTTGGGTCCAATCTCTCCGCGGTCGTCCTCCGTCTTGGCTGAGTCAGGCGTTTTAGCGAATTTTTCTCGCCCCCGAAACTAAAAACTTAACAAATGCCGATGTTTTGGAAGGGAAGAGACGGAGTGGATATTGTGTCGTACCAATAAAAACTCACCCAATGGCCTGAATGGGTGTTTTTCTTTTTACTGTCGCATTTACGGGGAAGGGGAAAGCGCCGGGGATGAAGCGAAGGGTGGGGAAGGAGGGGAAGCCAGACGGATTGGGTTAGTCTGAATGCGCGTGAGTTAGGAAAAGGTACCTTGGCTCCGAACCCACCCCTCCACCACCACCCACCCCCCGAACTTTCCCCACACTTTTTCTACCGTGCGTTATCGCCCACCTTACCCCCTCCCCCTCCCTGGAAAAGCCCCCCCCCCGGGTTCTCATCATTCCGAAAGAGTCATGTAGCAAGTCCGACCCCGGTGTCAACCTGCCGCTCGCCCCGCCCAGTAATCAATCCCGCGCACTGAACCCGCCAATCGGATCCACCGAGGGCGTGGCCAGACGGGGACCGGTTTCCAGGCTGCCATGTTAAAGTGATTAAAACTGCCGCACCGCGGCGCTGGCGTCGCCGTGATCTTCTTTGCAGCATGCTTTCTATGCTTTCTGAAGAAAACTTTTTTGGGTTGCTTGCGGGGAAAGGGAGAGGGGCGATAATAGCCTAGCACCCTCCCCCCACCCTTCTCTTAGAAACCCAACTTGAGTATGAAAACACACACGCAGGTCGCCGTCTTTTCAAACTAATATCATTTTATGAGCAAAAAGGTTGTGGATAGTTGAGCGTCGTGTTATCCTTGCATCCACACGGCGAAACAGGGGCTGCTTGTGGCGATAACACGCCACGCCAGCGCCACCTATATCGCAAGAACCCTCCAGAAAACACAAACACATTTCCCAAGCGGGATTTTCCCGGTCAAATTGGACATGTCTTGCACAACAATTCTACCCGCGCCTTGCGTAGCGTGCAGAACAAAAACATTGCCTTACAAGGGGCAGGAAGGGGGTGAAATACAGTGTATACATCCAGAACAAGTTCTCTTCATGCACTTTCTCTTCGCTTTCAACACGCATCTGCATCAGACAGACACACAACCATCATTAAGTCAATGCACAGAAACAGTCAAATGGGAAACGTACAATGGCCAATATATAGCGCAATAATCAACAGGAAAATCGACCAGGTTTGTTTAATATTGGGTTCAGATCTGAGGCAAGTATTGAAATGAGCCCCCTCCCCCCACCCGCGCCCTAAATTCCAAATCAATAAGGGTCCCCACTTGCTTCAGCAGCCGCTGTGGTTATCGCAAGACCATGTGATAGCATACGTTGTGGGTTCGAATCTCGGTTTTCGCGTACGGATGAGGCTAATCCGGAACCTAATTCGAACGTCTGGTATCTGTCTCCACAGGGAATCGAACCCGGGTCCTCTGGATTTCAAGATTACAACATTAAGCATTCCGTTACAGTGTTACCCCGGTCGAAAGGTCCCGATTCGAGTTCGGGCCTCAGGCTGGGTGTCCAAATTGTATTTTTAAAGACAAAATTTTTATCTAATCATCGCTCATCATCATCGACAAGATCAACCTAAAGAGGCGTTGAATAGCCAAAAGACAAGTCCAGTGTGCGATTTAAACTTCTTCTTTGGGGAAGGGGAATGGGGGGAGGTTTGTGTCCATTGTCGTCATATATTTACATAGCAACCTATACTCTTTTTTTGAACGTAGATAAGTGTTACTTCTTTTAATTATACTACTACTAATAATAAATAGTAGTAGTAGTACTAAGTAAATATAACAAAAACCTTAAAATTCATAATGATTAATTCATTTCCTCACACGAATATCTTGCCGGAGTGTTAATGTTATTTTTAATGAATGATTAGCCGCAAATTAGTCAGCTTCTTAGTCTATAGTAAAATTAACCTATTTCTATACACCCAATATTTGCATTACATCAGTACCTAAGAAGTGACAAAAGTGGAGAAATGGGCAGCTGAGAAACACTCAAGGATAGAAAGAAGTACCTAAAATGCACTACAAGAGATAAGTACGAATCTAAAGAACGCTAAAATATAGAAATAATTACCTAAGAAACCTTAAAAGAGGGGAAATAATTACCTAAGAAACATTGAGGGGAAATAATTACCTAAGAAACATTAAAGAGGGGAAATAATTACCTAAGAAACATTAAAAGAGGGGAAATAATTACCTAAGAAACAAGAAAATAAGCACCGAAGGAACACTTAAAGAAGGGAAATAAACACAAGAAGCAGTAAAAGAGGGAATGATCACCTAAGAAACACTACAAAAAGGAAAAGGTCACGTAAGTAGTAGCCTGCAACAAGTCAAACGTATTAAAGATGAAAAATAAACTCCTAAAAAGCATAACAAAAGCAAAGTAAGCATCTAAGAAACACTAGAAAATGGAAATAAGGAGCTGAGATGTACTTAGAATGGAATGGAAGATACAAAAAGCACTAGACAGAAGGTAATTAGGGAGATGCTAAATTAATAAACAATTGAAGAAGTAAATAGAATGTTGAAGACTTAAGAAATGAGGTGAAATAGGCACAAATTCATGCTAAAACGTAGCTGAAAAGAAAAAAAAATACATAAGTACACTTACCAGAGCCTGAAGTAAGGGAGTAAGCTACACAAATACTTGCAGCAGATTAAGAAGATCTAAACTGGAATAAGCTCTCATCCCGAAACTAGTAGCCTATAACAGTTTCCAGCATGAAACAGCCAGTAGATGGCGCACGAATTTATGAACGCATCTCCCTTTGATAAGAATTTTTCATCCCAGCTCATGTCACGTGACAAAAGAAGATTGGCGAGAAGTCTGGAAAGAACCAGTTTGGGCTCCGATACGATCTGGACCAGGTTAGGCTGTCTCTTTTTAAAAAAACAACTTCGAGATCTCTCTCTCTCTCTCCTTGCATCTTTCGCTGCATCACCCATGGGTTCCGAATGCAACAGGTTAACAGAATGGGTCATATTATAAAAATCTTCCCTCACAACGCAGCATCACTAAGGAGGGTTTGGGATGCATCTTGCTCTGGGGTGGTTGCTGCAGCATCCCTGTTCCCCCCACCCCGCCCACTTTTGTGCAGCAGAGGGGTTGTGGAGATTCTATTGCAATACTGGAGGATCAGGTTTTTACGGTTTGAGGGATGTCTGACGCATTCAAAGGTCCCTTGTCTCACGAAGACTACACATATGCGTTACAGAGCTTCTTACTTAGATTTCAAACTGAATTACATTATCCCATTCTTTTTTCTTAGTAAAGTAAATTTGAAAATTTAACGGGTAAAGTATTTTAAATTACAAATTTAATACAAACTTTCTAAAACTTTGTATTAAATATGCAATTCAAACATTCTGAAAGTTTGTATTAAATATTTAATTTATAACACTTTACCCGTTATAAATTATATATTTAGTACAAACTTTCGAAAAAGAGATTGGATTAAGAAAGGTGTTGCCTTGTAATCAAAAGGTCATAGATTCAATCCCTGTGCACAAAGGAAAATAAATGCTTCAGTTGAAACAAACTGAATTACGTCATCGCATCCTTGTTTTTAGTAAAGAAAATTTGAAAATATAACGGGTAAAGTATTTTAAATTACATATTTAATACAAACTTTCTAAAACTTTGTATTAAATATACAATTCAAACATTCTGAAAGTTTGTATTAAATATTTAATTTATAACACTTTACCCGTTACAAATTATATATTTAATACAAACTTTGAAAAAAGGATTGAATTAAATTTCATCTTCTTAAGGCAACAAAAACATGTCATCCCTTGTTGTTGTGGGAAAGGTACCTTGAAATCAAGGAGTCATGGGTTCAATCCCTGTGAACTTCGAAAAGTAAATGGAACAGTTGAAAAAATGCATAAACCCTGTAGCAGAAAGGTGCATCAAAAAACGTATCCACTGATGCATTAAAGTACAGGTAGAAAGAAAAATTCACTTGCATCCTATGATAAAATCGACATACAGAAATGCATCTAACTGTAAATCATGATTCTTGGTAAATGCCACAAAAAGACAATTTAGTGCAACAATCGATGCAAATACAATTAGTTTTCTCTGTGAGGAGGCAGTCTTTCAGATCCCACAGGTGCAGTTCCGATTAGCCTAACTGTATAAATTGGATCAAAAACAAACTATTATATATAAAATTAACAAGGGTGTAATCAAGGGAACCTGGTTCGATATCTGGTTGCACATGGGTTTGTGACATAGGTTTCACGTAAACAGCATGTCTAAAAACTTAAGAAATCTTTATTGTTATTGTAATTTAGTCTTTCTACACTGCTTTTCATTCGATAATTATAATCGATATGTCAAAGACATACAGCTTACAGAATCTCTTTTGTAGCACGATACGCTGTTGACTTTATTAAGAAAATTTTACTTTTAAGAGATACAAAAGGAGGTTAATCTATACGGTAAAGAATAATTGTTAGCCTTTATCCCAGATACCTCAGGTAATGTATTTGTTCATACAATACACCGTTTACGATATAATTCGATTCTTCTGTTACACTTTTCATCCCCTCATGTCACGGCCTGAACAACAGTATTAACCTAATTTATAAATATGGATGCAAAGGGTAATTACGGTAATCTACATATTATAGCTCCTAATTTAAAAATAAATATCTTCAGCTTTATAAAGTACAGTTACACACTGCTAGAAATTATCGTAAAATTATCAATTTTCTACCGTTGAAATTTAACAGTTTGCCTGTTAATTCACCCAAACGGGACGCAATTTTTCTTCTTGAGCGTCGACGCATCCATGAGTCCAGTGGCGGCAATTCGGTGCCAAATTTGGGTGGAATAGATAATGATTAAAATTGCAGTTGAGTTGTGTGCAGCATGAATATATTTTTAGAAACAAAACAATTAAGTGTGCTATAGCCTTTCACACTGAGTTGGTTTTATAATTGTAGTTCGTTGTGTCTGTGTGTATACAAATATAAACTATAGCTCTGATAGACAAGGTATATTGTAACTTATAAGAATTACGCTTATAATGAATTCTGTACATAACAGTGAAAAGGTCATCATGAAGGAGCGGTTGGAAAATCATTTATTACCTCAGGCAGAAAATACCGTACCTTACAATGTGAAATTTGTGATAGAGTTAAATCTTTGTATGTATCTTCTTTCCTTATTAAAGAAGGATCTCTGTGGTGAAGTGGGTAGGGTTTCACCCTACACTCAGAAAACTAAATGCATCATATGGATTGATGCACCAGACTCCATCGATTGATGCACTAATGTGTGTGTTTATGGCTTCCTCAAAGACTCAGATTCGCATTTGATGCATTTGGGTGCATTTTTGTATGTCGTGAAAGAAAAACCAAAGTGCATCATTTGATTGAGGTGAGGATTTATTTCAGTCGAGATGCACTTCAATGCATCAGTTGATGCGTTTTGATGCACCAGAATGCATCCCTTTTGATGATGTACTTAAACGTTTCGTCTGAGCTACATAAACTCTGTAGCTCAGACCAAACGTTTAAGTGCATCACCCAAAAAGATGCAGGAAGGTACATCAAGGAACAACTGATGCATTGAAGTGCATCTCGACTGAAAGGAATCCACACTTGAATCAAATGATGCACTTTGGTGTTTCTTTCACGACTTACAAAAATGCACCCAAATGCATCAAATGTGAATCTGATTCTTTGAACAAGCCATAAAACACGCTTTAGTGCATCAATCGATAAGATGCATTTACTATTCTGCTTGTACGACGTTAAGGGTGTCTGTCTGTCTGTGAGTTTGCCAAATCATTTATTTCATTAGTGCACAATTCAATTTCATCGTTGTGATTAACCTTACATTGCAAAAGTACTGGGAGAAATGACGGTCGAATAACACCAACATCTAATAACTATAATGTTTTTAAAGTATATGAGATACTTAGAATTAATTATTCAGTTTTTAAAAATATATTCATGCTGCACACACTTAAATTTATAATTATTACGTATCTCCATGCAAGATGAATATTCAAATTTAAATTTGAAAATTTTCTCTTGTATACCTCATTGCTGTAATATAGGCGTGTCTGTGTTCAATATGCCAAGAGGTTATCAACACCATGTTAACTCGTTATTCTACAGTTCAGAGACATGAGATGATTGTGACTGCTCTAACGAAAAAAAGAAACGGTTGCGTCCCGTTTT